>NC_090319.1:396270307-396922850 GCF_040869045.1 Eurosta solidaginis
GAAACATCAAATTGACACTGGAGACGCGAGGCCGATACGTCAAGCTCCTCGTAGTGTTCCACTGGCGAAACGGGAAGTTGTGAGTCAAATCGTACAAGAAATGAGCCACACCGACGTCATCGAACCATCAGCTAGTCCATGGAGCTCACCGGTAGTACTTGTAAAGAAGGATGGAAAAATTAGGTTTTGCTTGGACTACCGGAAGTTGAATGATGTTACGAAAAAGGATAGCTACCCATTGCCAAGAATTGACGATACTCTGGACTCGCTATCTGGTACGAAATGGTTTTCCACACTGGACTTGAAAAGCGGCTACTGGCAAGTTGAGGTGAAGGAGGAAGATAAAGAGAAAACAGCCTTCGGTGTCGGTGATGGTTTTTGGCAATTTACAGTGAGGCCTTTTGGACTTTGTAATGCACCAGCTACTTTTGAGAGACTCATGGACCAGTTACTGAAAGGACTACATTGGAAAACATGCTTGGTGTACCTGGACGACATAATCGTTTTGGGCAAGAACTTTGATGAACATCTTAAAAACTTGCAGGAAGTTTTCTAGAGAATAGCTGGTCTGAAACTAAATCCCAAAAAGTGTTCGCTGTTTAAAAAGGAGGTAAATTATTTGGGTCACAAGGTAACGACAGAAAGTATCTGTACAGCGGATGAAAAGATAAAGGGCAGTAAAGGATTGGCCAAGACCACAGAACTTGCAGGAATTAAGAAGTTTCCTTGGGCTGTGCACATATTACCGTCGATTTGTACCAAACTTTTCCAGCGAAGCCCATAGCCTCCATGAGCTTACAAGAAAAAATAAAGCTTTTGAATGGAAGAAGGAGCAAGAAATGGCATTCAAAACATTGAAGGAGCGTTTGTGCACTGCCCCAATGTTGGCATATCCGATTCCAGGAGCAACATTTATTCTAGATACAGATGCGAGTGGATATGATATAGGAGGCGTTTTATCACAACTGGTCGATGGACAGGAGAAGGTAGTTGCATATTACAGCCGTTCGATTGGAAAACCAGAAAGGAACTATTGCGTTACACGGAGAGAGCAATTGGCATTGGTAGAGTGCATCAAACATTTTCACAAATACCTCTACGACCAGCGATTCTGCATCAGGACAGATAACGCAGCTTCTGCAGTTCCATAATCCGGAAGGACAATTGGCATGGTGGATCGAGCGACTACAAAGCTATGACTTTTCCATTGAGCATCGAAAAGGTAGTACCCATGGAAATGCTGATGCAATGTCGCAAAGACCATGTAGTTTGGAATGCAAGCACTGTTCAAAGGCCGAGGCTAAAGAAGACATTATAGATGTCCGGCTAATAACTATAACGTGCATGGATGAATGGGACAACTAAGAAAGAGTCAGCTAGAAGATACAGATCTGTCACATGTTATGCAAGGGCTCGAACGAAACGAAAGACCAACCAGAGAGATGTCAGCAGAGAGTCCCATTGCGAAGTCATATTGGATACAGTGAACAGTTTAGAATTGATATTCAGTTGCTTGCATCGAGTATGGGAGAGTGAGGATGGTCAATGCAAGAAGAAACTGATAGTTGTTCCCAGAAAGAGGATTCCGGACGTGCTCAGCAAGCTGAATAATGGTCAAAGTGGAGGTCATCTTGGAATCACGAAGACGCTCGAAAAAATTAAGCAGAGATTCCATTGGGTTGGTTGCCGTCAGTCGGTCACCGAGTGGATTGCCAACTGCGAGGTTTGCAGCAGAGCGAAAGAGCCCAAAGCACGAAGTCATGGCCAGATGAAGCAGTATATTTCAGGTGCACCATTTGAAAGGATCGCCATGGATGTCGCAGCTCCAATTCCTACTAGCAATCGCGGAAACAAATACGTACTGGTGGTTATGGATTTTTTCAGTAAATGGCCAGAGGTATACTCTATCCCAAACCAAGAAGCGGAAACAGTAGCAGAAGTGGTTACAAACGATTGGGTTGCAAGGTATGTTGTACCAATGGAGTTGCACTCTGACCAAGTAAGGAATTTTGAATCAGCTGTGTTCCAAGAAATGCATAATAAGTTGGGCATTCGAAAAACACGGACAACTGCATTGCATCCTCAGTCCGTTGGTATGGTGGAACGTTTCAATAGAACAATGGAGGAGCATTTAAGGAAAGTAGTAGACAAGTACCATAAAGAGTGGGATACACACATATCATTATTCTTGATGGCTTATGCGGCAGTTACTCACGAACGTACGTACCAAAAACGTGTCAGCTGACACGACCTATCTTATGAGTGTGCAATGTAAACGAAAACTCACCGACGTGCAACGCCTGTACGTTCGTAGCGCGGAACGTAGAAATCAAAACAATTTTGATTTTTTCCGTAAGAACGTGTCAGCTGATCGCTCTCTCACAAGACAGAGTTGCCTAGTAAACTATTTTGTGCTATGTTTGGACCAATTGCAGTTGTTATACAAAAAAGCCTAATGATTGTTTAAAATTTTGTTGAAATATCCTAAAATTATTATATAAAATTGGAGGTTACAAATAAATGAACTAGAAATTGTTATTCAGTATTTGTTTCTGCCATTTGCACCATGAAAAACTGTAATTCCAAAAGTTGATGTTTGCATAAGCATGCATGCAAACTGGTGAATGGCAACAGTGCTTTGCTGTAAACAATACACACACAATTATGTTATGAACATGTACACAGACGCACACATTGATTCCTACGGGCTTGAGGGTTCGGTCAAACGTGTTTCGTACGACAAACGTCCGTACGTACGGCACACGTCGGTGGGTAACTGCCGCATTACCGATCGGCAGTGCATGAGACAACGGGCCAAACTCCCGCAAAGGTAATTTTTGTCAATGACCTTCGACTGCCAGCTGATTTGAAGTTTGGGATAGATGCCGTTGCGGAGAGAAATGTCAAGCAATCCACTGGTGTCTTGGAAGAAGAGCTGAGAGAGATACACGATCTGGTAAGGCAACGAGCAAAGATTATGAGTGACAAGGAGAAAGTCAGATACGATAAAGCAATTAATTCGGAAGGGTTTCAGGAAGGAGATTTGGTGCTGTTATACAACCCACAATGAAAAAGAGGTTTGTCCCCGAAATTGCAGTGTAATTGGGAAGGCCCATACAAAGTTGTAAAACGGACCAACGATGTAGTGTACCACATACAAACCATTGGCAAACCACGAACCAAAATGAAAGTGGTTCATTTGGAAAGGCTGGCAGCGGTTACATCGAGAGATTTGTCTGATGGGGACGATCAGACTTACGTGGAGGGCAGTGTGACGAATATTAGCAACACTAAGGGATACTATCATTTCTAAGCCGATACTAAGCAGTGACTTGTATGCACATCAACAAGTCAATCATTATGTCTATACATATGTCCATACGAGCAGCGGAGAGTAGCGCACAAACATGCATATATCTGAGATACTCCCAAAAGTATGCAATCATTTGTGCAAGTATCACTCACATATACACGCGCATGGGCTATGAGAGAAGCTATAAAATCGTGCATCTGTAGTTATCGCTGAGAAATTTATAGCTGATAACTAACTAGTAAATTCTAGAATTAGAAGCGCCTAGAAATATGTCAACGAGGAAACCAAACAGTATAAAAAGCAGCAACAGTTGAGGCACGACAATCAGTTTGAATTAAGCAAGCTATCAGTTGCGAAGTATAAGTGTTATTGTGAAGTACTTTAACAAAGGCCATATTGCATTATTGAATAGTGGAGTTAGAGAAGGTTGCAAATAAGAGGAATTGCACTAAATTCGTTACAATATTTTCCCTGACGAAACTGATCATAGTGATGCTCGGATAAACGATTTCATTTATTATGCTTGCTTTTATGGAGCTTTCATTTATTTATATACACATTTTGATTCAGCCGTTTTACTTTTTTGAATATGTAAACAAAATACAGCTGTTCCTATATCTACAAATTATCTACATAGATAATGGAACAACAGTATTGCCGTTCAAAAAAGGCGACCACAAAGGCGCCCTTAAACTGTGACTAAAAACTGATCTGTACTTTAACTGCAGTTTAAATTTGACTAGATTTTGCTTAGTTCTGCAGTTTAGGCGTAGCTTAACCAAATATTGAAAATCCGGGCCTATGTATTTGTCAAAACGTTTTTATTGTTTTTTTTTTTTTGTTTTATTTCAGGCATTTTTGGTACTACGAAAACATGGATGCCTTATACTATCTCTTTTCTCAATGATGATATCAACCGGATTACCAGAGTTGTCATCGGAAAAGGATTTAAACTACTTAAAGGAAACTTTGGTATATTATATATTAAAATTTTGTTAATTTTTTTAAAATTGTAAATTGAATATGCCATTTAGGTTTTGGATTATACTGAGGAAAATGCTCGTGAACATTTTCGTTCAAAGTTCAGCGAAGCTTTAGTCAACTCTTGGAAGACATCATTGAATTGGGCTTCGCATAATTTTTCAAAGAATAATAAGCAATGAATAAAGATAAATACAAAAGAGTAATAGAATACGTATATCATCGAATAGCTACTTCATGGCCTGGAGTGTTTCGAAAAACTTATTATCACCATTCAAATACTTTTCGCACAAATACACAGTTGCGTTCACAGTCAACTAAAATACAAACTAATAGTCGTCTATTATTTATTATGAGTTGGCTTCAAGAAAAAAATTATGTAGATAGGTAGGGTTTAATTGGATTTAAAACCTATAAAGCAAATAATTCATTTAATTTTGATAGGCGGCAATTTAGAATACACCGGGTTGCCTGCGCAAATTGATGGAACTCTCAACGTGAATTGAATCCTCAATCTTCTTATTCTTCTCGTAGCAGTGCTTCGCCCTATTGAATAGGTGCGATGTCTCACAAATGGTCATCGATATCCCCTAACGTAAGTCCGATGATGGTTAAGTGTAATGACGGCAATTGACTTCAACTCTCCTTCGAAAGAGAAGCTTAAACAAAAAACCGCCGCAGTCCGCAGTCGAAAATTTTCAAAACAAAATCGCGCGATTTTTTTAATCTTTGGAAAATATATCTTAATATTCTACCATAATATTGTAACGAATTTACTGAAATTCCGCTTCTTTCAATTCTTCTACTGACGTTCGAATCACTAAACTGTTGAATAAATAACTCCACTATTCAATAATGCAAAATGGCCTTTATTAAAGTAATTCACAATAACACTTATACTTCGCAACTGATAGCTTGCTTAAATCAAACTGATTGGTGATTGCTCAGATTGCGCTCTTTTATGCTCTTCGATTTCCTCGTTCCGTACTTCTAGGCGTTTCCAGAATTTACTTAGTTACTGCTATAGATGCAGGTGTATAGCTTCTCATATGCGCGTGTATATGTGAGTGACACTTCCACAGATAATTGCCTACTTTTGGTAGCATCTCAGATAATGTGTTTGTGCGTCTCTTATCCGCTGCGTGTACGTATGTACATATGTGTAGACATAACGATTGATTCGTTTATGTAGATACAAGTGACTGCCTGCTTTATTGTTGTTGTGGCTTCATTTACTTAGCATGAGACTAGTGATGTGAGTATCACTTAGTGTCACTAACACACTGCCCTCCACCTAAGTCTGATCGTCCCGATAAGACAAATCTGTCGATCTAACCGCTGCTAGCCTCTCCAAATGAACCACCCTTCTATTTCGTGGTTTCCCAATTGTTTGTATGCGGTAGATGACATCACTGGTCCTCTTCACAACTCTGCGCGGGCCTTCCCAACTGCACCAAAATTTGGATGGAACACCTTTCCGCCGGTGAGGGTTGTATAGCAGTACCAAATCTTTCTCCAAGAAACCTTCCGAATTTATGTTCTCGTCGTACCTGTGTTTCATCGTACTACTCATTACCCTGGTTCGTTCCCTCACACTCTGTTGTTTGGTTTGTTCTTTCCTTCGTTTTAGTGCGTCCATTTGGGTTTGTCAATGCCAGTGTTTCCCTCGCAGGTATCTTTGATTTTGCTTTGTTTGGCCCATTCGATCCATCAACCTTTACCTTTGACTTTCGTGGTCCTCGTCGAGTCTTCCACCAGTAATCGACTACTGCTGAACCCTTTCTCCAAACTAAAGTTAAGTGGTATATCCTGGTTCTGATAACGCATATTCCTTCTTTGTCCACTCCCACTATGACGTCATCAACACTATCCGCCACAATGAATTTGTGTAGAACCTTGACCTTCCCAATTAAGACTTCACAGATCACTTCTTCCTGGACTTGGTTATACTCGCCAGTAATCCTACGCAATCTTGCTCCAGGTAATGGCTTTACTCTCCTGTTGACCAAATCAGATCGGATTAAAGAATGAGATGTCCCCGTATCTACAGTCAGTACACGCTCCTTACCATCCGAATTTAGTGCAATTTCTCTTATTTGCAACCTTCTACTAACGTTCGAATCACTAAACTGTTGAATAAATAACTCCACTATTCAATAATGCAAAATGGCCTTTATTAAAGTACTTCACAATAACACTTATATTTCGCAACTGATAGCTTGCTTAAATCAAATTGATTGCTGATTGCTCAGATTGCGCTCTTTTATACTCTTCAATTTCCTCGTTCCATACTTCTAGGCGTTTCCAGAATTTACTTAGTTACTGCTATAAAATTATAACTACAGATGCAGGTGTATAGCTTCTCATATGCGCGTGTATATGTGAGTGACACTTCCACAGATAATTGCCTACTTTTGGGAGCATCTCAGATAAGATATATGCATGTGTTTGTGCGTCTCTTCTCCGCTGCGTGTACGTACATATGTGTAGACATAATGATTCGTTTATGTAGATACAAGTGACTGCCTGCTTTATTGTTGTTGTGGCTTTATTTACTTAGCATCAGACTAGTATCACTTAGTGTCACTAATATTCGTCACAATATGAATAGGAAATTTGGAATAAAAAATTGCGATAGCAAATTTATGTATTTATTTATTTAGTCTATGATATACAGAGAATCCTACAGACGATTACATAAGAATTCATATACTTATATATAATAAAGAACCACTTAACTTAACCCTTAAATGCATGAGGGCAGCCCCAAATATGGAGACCCAGTTTCGCCTATGTAAAACAACACCCTGAACACGAAATGGATCACCATTTTAAAAATAAATGAGCCGTTTTCCGGAAAAGGCGGAAAATGTGTTTTTTTATTTGTACCTTATATGGTACGCTATGCATTGTGAGTGAAAAAGAGTGAATATTTTTTATAGGAAAATTATATTTCAGTGTATTCAAATCAAACGAGATACGTGTATATATTTACATAAATTAAGTCAATTAGTGAAAACACTATAAATTTACTTCGTATAATTATTTAATTTTTTTTATTTTTTATGATAAGCAACAAAACAATTACGTTGTATCATTCAACCAGAGATGTACGTTACACTTTTCACATTCGAATATTGATCGGTTGTTCACGTACTTATCACCAATATTACACGTCTCGTTTTTGCTTCTTGATTTCTAATTCGCTTTTAGCATATCTGCCACTTCATCTGCATTATACCTCTTTCCGCCAATTATATATTCATCCATGACTGAAATAAAAGTACTTACAAAGTGCAATTTTTTATTTGGCTTAGATGCATGAAGTACCATATATGGTACATACGCAAAAAAGCCAATAAAATATAAATACCTTTACATTTGATAACATTTCATTTTAATTCGCTAAAATAGACACTAATGTACTTACCTGGAATATTTATTTAACACAAAATATATTTTATTGAGGTAAAAATAATAATAATAACGATGCTTTCAAGTATGTGTTACATACTTTTGCGGGGCAAATACGTCCAAGGACAGCACAGAGGAACACCGGGCACAACAGTCACGAGAGGCTGAAGAGGGCCTCGAATACTCTAAACCAAAAGGGCAAGGGGAGGACGACGACGTCAAGACGAAGGTGCTGGAGGGGACAAACAGCCCAATGGTGCTGCGAGTCCTACAGATAAACTTCCAACACAGTAAAGTGGCGTCGAGCGAACTCCTCCTAACCCTTGAGGAGGGTTCGTTTGACGTTGCGCTGATCCAGGAGCCGTGGCTCTCATCAGGAGGAAAGGTTTCTGGACTTAGCGCGCGCGGGTTTGGCGTTTACTACGCGCAAACGGAAGGACGGGTGCGAGCTGTAGTAATGGTAAGGAAACAGCACTGAGGATGTCGTAGCGGTGCCCGTTGAGGAAGGCGGAAAATGTGTTTTTTTATTTGTACCTTATATGGTACGCTATGCATTGTGAGTGAAAAATGGTGAATATTTTTTATAGGCAAATTATATTTCAGTGTATTCAAATCAAACGAAATACGTGTATATATTTACATAAATAAAGTCAATTAGTGAAAATACTTTATAAATTTACTTCGTATAATTATTTCATTTTTTTATCTTTTATGATAAGCAACAAAACAATTACGTTTATCATTCAACCAGAGATGTACGTTACACTTTTCACATTCGAATATTGATCGATTGTTCACGTTCTTACCACCAATATTACACGTCTCGTTTTTGCTTCTGGCACGACCTTAAACTACGGGATAATGATGGATGCCGTCGAAAACGTAAATTTTATGGGGATCCACGTTAATCTCGCGCACGAGAGCCTGTTGTGTGTACATCAGACCGGTTTTTGTTTGTTCCCATATTCGTCAGCACTTAACATATTTCCAGACGGAAGGCCTTTTGAGTCATTGGAGTACTAGCATTTGATCTCTTAAAAACATATTTCCAGACGGAAGGCCTTTTGAGTCATTGGAGTACTAGCATTGGATCTCTTAAAAAGAAGCCAAGCATTTACCATGCATATATCCAATATGTGATAAAATATTCTAAGATACCATTTTTGGCTTTTCAATACAATTTTTAACCGACCAAGCTGGGAATCTATAGATCCACACCTCCCATATGCATATTGTACTATTGTGGATTTAACACCGGTTTCATCCCAACGAAAGTGGAAACAAGGTTAACTACCCGATTATCCTTCCATGATATAGATGTTTTTGGTATAACATGTATTGTGGATAAGAACTCTGCTGATACTCCTATTCATTTTCAGCATATCCTTTTTCTCTGGAAGTTTGCAATTTTTGATCCTATTTCGGTTGATGGTCCCAATACTGTGTATACCTTGGGGTCGTAAATAAATCAATAACGGCATGGAGGTATAATAATTTTCCATTTTAATGATATAATTTTGGAAACGGGGAACCCCACGAGTCATGCGCACAACAATATTAGCCGAGTCCTTCAAATCTGGTTCTCCAGGTAGTAAACAATGAGTTTCGCCAGTATAAATTTCAAACTTGTACATAAAACCAGATACGTCACAAAGGGCAAAGAACTTGAACCCCCATTTCTTCGGTTTGTTGGGGAGATATTGCTTCATAAAATTAAGTTCACATCGTCATCGTTCATTTTTTTTTTTAATGAATAACTAATCGAATCTTCATCCAACATTTCATAATCGGTTTCGGCTTGATTTCTAATTCGCTTTGGTTCTGGTGTTTCATCCATTAGATCATCGAATGCATCTTCGGGCTCATCTTCATCAAAAGACACACTTCCGTTTTTGGGTATATCTGATCCTACCTGATCTTCGAAATCATCACATAGCATATCTGCCACTTCATCTGCATTATACCTCTTTCCGCCAAATATATATTCATCCATGACTGAAATAAAAGTACTTACAAAGTGCAATTTTTTATTTGGCTTAGATGCATGAAGTACCATATATGGTACATACGCAAAAAAGCCAATAAACTATAAATACCTTTACATTTGATAACATTTCATTTTAATTCGCTAAAATAGACACTAATGTACTTACCTGGAATATTTATTTAACACCAAATATATTTTATTGAGGTAAAAATAATAATAATAAGGATGCTTTCAAGTATGTGTTACATACTTTTGCGGGGCAAATACGTCCAAGGACAGCACAGAGGAACACCCGGCACAACAGTCCCGAGAGGCTGAAGGGGGCCTCGAATACTCTAAACCAAAAGGGCAAGGGGAGGACGACGACGTCAAGACGAAGGTGCTGGAGGGGGACAAACAGCCCAATGGTGCTGCGAGTCCTACAGATAAACCTCAAACACAGTAAAGTGGCGTCGAGCGAACTCCTAACCCTTGAGGAGGGTTCGTTTCACGTGGCTGTGATCCAGGAGCCGTGTCTCTCATCAGGAGGAAAGGTTTCTGGACCTAGCGCGCGCGGGTTTGGCGTTTACTACGCGCAAACGGAAGGACGGGTGCGAGCTGTAGTAATGGTAAGGAAACAGCACTGAGGATCTCGTAGCGGTGGCCGTTGAGCAAAAGAATAAGCAGACATTTATCCTGGCGTCCTGCTACATGGCCCATTCTGCGGAGGTTCCACCGATGGAGTGCAAAAGGCTAGTACAGGAGGAAGGGCGCAAAGGGCGGTTGGTCATAAGCGCAGATGCAAATGCGCACCACAATGCGTGGGGAGGAGCAGATACGAACAAGAGGAGCGAATCTCTATTTTGTTACATCCTGCAAACCAATTTGCAGATAGCCAACAGGAGAAATGTCCCTACATACATTGGTCCAACATCCAGCAATGTTCTGGATATTACATTGAGCTCCGAGCGTGATATATCAAGGTATGATTGGATGGCTCTTGATAGACCATCCTTCTCCGACCATGCGTATATCAGCTTCAGCATTCTCCTAAAGAGGGTAGAGAAGGGAGGAACCTTTAGAAACCCTAGGTCAACGAACTGGACTAAATTCCAGAAACATGTAGAAACAAAACTGGAACAACGCAAAGAGGTTGCGAATGTAGAGGAACTGGAGGAGTCGAATGAATTCCTAACAAGGACGCTTATGACTGCGTATAACAAAGCTTGCCCTCTAAGAAGATTCAGAGGAAAAGCAAAGCCGCCATGGTGGAGCAATGAGCTGAGTCTTCTAAAAAGACAGGTAAAAGAAATTTTTAAGCTCGCAAAGACCGCGGAAAGCGAAGCGTGTCGGGACGAGTACAGGGATCTACTGAGGATCTACAAGCGTGAAATTACCAGGGCGAAGAGAAACTCATGGAAAAGTTTCTCTACGGACATAGAGTGCTCCAGCGAAACAGCACGGTTGAAAAAAGTCCTAGCAAAGGGAAACATAGTCCAGGGACTAATAAAGAAAGAGAACTGGGAATGGTCACGTAATAGTGAGGAATCCCTTGAGGTGCTTCTCGATGCACATTTCCCATCGGGAGACGGTTTAGAAGAGCCAGCAGACATCACACACACTTCGATCACGGAGCTAGTAGTGCCGGGCTTGGTGACCGATACCAAGATCGAGTGGGCAGTGAAGACGTTTTCTAAGTTTAAATCCCCGGGCCCAGATGGTATATTCCCGGCCATGCTACAAGTCTCAAGTAGGGCGATCGTGGAATGGCTTAAAATAATATTCGATTGGTGCATAAGACTGAATCATGTACCGCACTCTTGGAGAACTGCTCGTGTAGTTTTTCTACCAAAGGCGGAGAAGATCGGTCACGTGTATCCCAAAGACTATAGACCCATTAGCTTAACATCATTTCTGTTCAAAACCTTTGAGAGGCTGATAGATGTGTACATAAAGTCCAACGTGGATGAAAAGCTGCTCTACACAACAGCATGCGTACACCAAAGGCAAGTCGGTAAACACCGCATTGCATAGGGTGGTAATAAGCATAGAAATATCGCTGGAATATAAGGAGTGTTTTCTAGGAGTCTTCTTGTACATTGCCGAGGCTTTCAATAATGTTGCAAAATGGGCGATTATGGATGGTCTTAATTACATTAAAATACATCCTGCCTTAATCAGATGGATCGGATGCATGTTAAATTGCAGAAAGATTACATCACAATGGGGACTGCACGAGGCCACGAAATCAGTGGACAGGGGCACGCCGCAGGGAGGGGTGCTATCACCTCTGCTGTGGACGCTGGTCATCAACCAACTGCTCAGGCAATTCGATGAGGGACCCGTAAAACTTGCGGCTTACGCAGATGACGTTGCAATTGTCATAAGTGGAAAGTGCCTTCCAACGATTAGTTCTTTGATGTATCGGGCGCTTCGGGATATTCATACCTGGGCATCTAATGTCTGGTTGAAAGTCAATGCGGAGAAGACGGATATGGTCTTGTTTACAAAGAGGTACAAGGTCCCAAATTGGACCAGGCCTAAGTTAGGAGGGGTGACCTTATAGAAGAAACCTTGCACAAAATATCTAGGAATCATCCTAGACAGTAAGCTGTCATGGAAGCTCAACGTGGAGGAGAGGGTCAAGAAGGCCTCAACGGCACTCTATGCATGTAAAAGAATGCTGGGGTGTACGTGGGGCCTATCGCCCTCTCTTTCTCATTGGGTTTTTACAGCGATTGTAAGCCCTATTTTATACTACTAGACCTGGTAGCAAAGAACAAAGCGTTAACGGCCGCAACCGGGCTTGGTGCTTCGGGGCAGCTTGAGCGCCGACCATATGGCCATAGTAGTATAGCGTCATCAATCACAAGACGAACAGACTACATGATTCCCTATCTGCGCTTCGAGGGAGATCTTAAGGCCACAATAGAGTTGGACGGTTGGCGCAAGGGTGCGCAAATGGCGGACGAGGCGATACATGTCTACACCGATGGTTCCAAAGTAGTGGAAGGAGTAGGGTCTGCGGTATACTGCGCTGATCCGGAAATAAGTAGATCCTACAGGCTGCCGGATTGCTGTAGCGTTTTCCAAGCGGAAATATTAGCCGTAACCAAAGCAGTAGAAAACCTGGAAGAGAATAGCTTAAGTTGCAACCGTGTTAACTTTTATATTGACAGTCAAGCAGCAATAAAGGCAATAATCTCGCATAGCACAGCATCTAAATGCGTGTTAGAGTATAAGCAGTCTCTGGAGAGAATCGGGACAGGGAGAAGCATACATCTATATTGGGTCCCAGGGCATATGGGAATAGATGGGAATGAAAAAGCGGACGAACTAGCTAAAAAGGGCGCATCCCTTGAAGCTTGCTCCGTAGACGTCCCAATTAGATTGGGCGAGATTAAGCGACGGCGAGAGGTGCACATGATCGACCAAGCGGGAAAGGCGTGGGTTCAAGCGCGGGGCTGTAAAGTGTCGAAGATTATGTGTAGGTCTTACAACCTTAGACTAACACAGTTGCTTCTATCATTAAAAAGAGAGGACTGTAGACTCATGACGGGTATTCTGACGAGGAGGAAACGATCGAGCACCTTCTGTGCTCGTGCCCTGCACTTGCCAGGCTAAGACTACAGCTATTAGGAGTGATACAGCTGTCAGATCTAGAAGCAGCAAGTGGCTTAAGTCCTAGGAAGCTTCAAGTATTTGCAAAGAGGACGGAGTTATTTTATAACATAGGTCCTGGTTTTTGATAGGGTTTTTCAGTTTGGTCGTTAAAACAAACTTCTGGTAACACTACGGACTCAATCAGTCTATGTGAGGTCCTCATGGACCGGCCAGTTCAACCTAACCTAACGTCCAAAGACAAAAACAAACATCATCAAGCCTTCTACGTTTCTTAACAAGTTTTACTTACGTTTTTGTTAAAATTCTGTTATAAATTAATAAAAAAATAAAAAGAAAATATTTAATAATTTGGGAAAAATTTAAACAACGTGACATCAGGACGGACAAGGCGACAGCTGTTTTGATTATACCTTGTAAATCTCTTCAAAGCCTTTTCTCCCGGGAGTGGGAGTCGAACCCGCACTCCTACGATAGTTGAAATTATAAAATTAAAAATAAAGTAATAAAATTAAATAAAATTTGAAATAAATGTTTTCATACATTTAAAGCGATACGGGCAATCCCCGGTTAACTCAAATAAGTTGGTTAATTCGTTGTAGTTCTGTAAATAGAACAAAAACAACAACAAATACCAAGTTTCTCTGAAAACCGCCTTACAAACATGCATAACTTCAACACATAACTACATACGAATTATGTGATGTGTAGAAGATAATATATGCGAAAGAAGGCAATTGGGAAAAACTTTACAAAAACTAAGGCATGACGTAGCTGAATGCGTTTGTAACCATTTCAGCTATCGTAGGACTGCGGGTTCGACTCCCACTCCCGGGAGAAAACGCTTTGAAGAGATTTACAAGGTATAATCGAAACAGCTCTCGCCTTGTTCGTCCTGATGTCACTTGTTTAAATTTTTCCCAAATTATTAAATAAATTATTAAATTAAAAATTGCTTGAAATAAATGTTTTCATACATTTAAAGCGATACGGGCAATCCCCGGTTAACTCATATAAAAAGAAAATATTTTTCCGCCAACTAATTTGCAACTTAGAAAAACGGAACTACGATCGAAATGCAGAATACACAAAACCGAACGATTCGAAGTTGGATCGAAAGTGATTGGAACACAGAATACCAAAATTGCCAAATCGAAAAAATTCCAATCCAAGTCGAGATGCAGAATAGGGCTGAATATGGTAGGTGTCACACCCATTTTACAAAGTTTTTTCTAAAGTTATATTTTCCGTCAATAAACCAATCCAATTACAAGGTTTCATCCCTTTTTTCATATATGCTATAGAATTATGGCATTTTTTTTAATTTTTCGTAATTTTCGATATCGAAAAAGTGGGCGTGGTCATAGTCGGATTTCGGCCATTTTTTATACCACGATAAAGTGAGTTCAGGTAAGTACGTGAACTATGTTTAGTAAAGACATATCGATTTTTGCTCAAGTTATCGTGTAAAGGGCCGAGCGGAAGGACAGACGGTCGACTGTGTATAAAAACTGGGCGTGCCTTCAACCGATTTCGCCCATTTTCACAGAAAACAGTTATCGTCGTAGAATCTATGTCCCTACCAAATTTCACAAGGTTTGGTTAATTGTTGTTCGACTTATGGCATTAAAAGTATTCTAGATAAATTAAATGAAGAAGGGCGGAGCCACGTCCATTTTGAATTTTTTTTTTTTTTTTGTATGTTGCTTCACCATATCATTACTGGAGTTGAATGTTGACATAATTTACTTATATACTGTAAAGATATTCAATTTTTTGTTATAATTTGACTTAAAAAAATTTTTTTTTTTAAGTGGGCGTGTTCGCCATCCCATTTTGCTAATTTTTATTTAGTACACATATAGGAATAGGAGTACCGCTCTTGCCAAATTTCATCATGATATCTTCAACGACTGCCAAATTACGGCTTACAAAACTTTCAAATTACCTTCTTTCAAAAGTGGCCGGTGCCACGCCCATTGTCCAAAATTTTACTAATTTTCTATTCTACGTCAAGGTCAACCCACCTACCAAGTTTCATCGCTTTATCCGTCTTTGGTAATGAATTATCGCACTTTTTGGGTTGTTCGAAATTTTCGACATCGAAAAAGTGGGCGTGGTTATAGTCCGATTTCGTTCATTTTAAATAGCGATCTGAGACGAGTGCCAAGGAACCTACATACCAAATTTCATCAAGATACCTCAAAATTTACTGAAGTTATCGTGTTTACAGATTTCTTTCTTCGCCAAGATCATTTTGATATATAGAAGTCATATCTATGTATCTCGATTAGTTTATGCCGTTACGGAATCCCTTTATGCGAACAAAGTTAATATACTCTGTGAGCTCTGATCAGCTGAGTATAAATATATTACGATAACGGAACATATGGTCCTAGTATTTAAGGTTGGGTATAGAGCTCCACATTTTCTTAAACGGCTTTATGCATTGTCATCGGGTTCTGAACTAAATTCCAAGTTCCAAGCTTGTAGCTTATCGGGAAGTTACTTAAATTTTAATTACAAAATTCGTTCACAACGGCCAGCCTGTCAAGTCAAGCTAAATAAAACCGTTTAAAAACTCCGTTAGGTGACGCATGGATCGAAATATTTAAAAAAAAATCGTATTTGTGGTCCGATTTGGCTCATATTTGGAACAAACACTACATACAGTCCGGTAGAAGTGACGAGAAATAATAGGCAATTAAATAAAAACTTGAAAATAGAATAATTAAAAAAAAAATTCAAGTTAAACGGTTTTATTGAAAACATACCCAGGACCTACCTACATAATTATTTTCTAGCTTTTAGTATTATTATTACTTAATGTAAGTATTGTTTTCAATAAAACCGTTTAACTAAAATTTTTTTTTAAATTATTTTATTTCCTTTATATTTCTTAAATAATGCTATTCAATCACATTTAATCTTTTTATTTTATTCATTTCATTGCTGTATGTTTTTTATTGTTTTTTTTCGATTGGCTATATAAATCTCAAACTGACTGATGCCAAATATACCCGAAAGGGACTAAATGGGATCAATTATGCCCAAATGTAGGGATTAATCGCACAATTTTTTGCAGGGGAGTTTATCAAACTATTTGTAGAAATGATAATAGATTATGAATCTAATGAGTAGTAGTGGTCCCTATTGAACATATGTAAATAATCTACATAAGTACCTTTTGAATGCTATTCTTATTTAAAACATGTACATGTTCGTTCCGATCATCGGACCTGGGGTACCTTAAGTCAGCAAAAAGCATTAAAAATTCTCATACAATTTTCAACCTCTTATCTGTGTCAGGTGATTTTTCACAAGTTCTAGGTATTTAAAAAAAACTTTAGGTTAAAATTTATTAAGTTATTGTAAGCATACACTTATGCAACCGCGTTATTCGGGGAAATTCGCCAAACTTTGGTTTTTTTGGAGAAAAAATTGTTTTTTTGAAACATGAAGCATTCTTAACATACGACATCTTGCTTCCCTGTGGAAGTGTGCCATAGTTAAGCCTGTTCCTAAAAAAGGGTCTGCAAGCTCAATCACTGATTATCGACCCATAAGCATTCTGCCAGTAATATCTAAAGTTCTTGAAAGGCTGCTAGCAGATCAAATCAACTCACATATTTCGAGGCATAATCTACTTTCGCCGTACCAGTCGGGTTTTAGAGCCAATCACAGCTATGCAACTGCATTACTAACAGTAATCGATGATATCCGAATACCCTTCGATAATAACCAGCTCACCCTGCTCTGCTTACTAGACTTTTCAAAAGCTTTCGACTCTGTCGACCACGAGTTGCTCTGTTATAAGCTACAGCTATACTTCGGAGTTCCTAAAAGCGCCTTGATGCTAATGGAAAGTTATTTAACTGGAAGAGTTCAATTTGTCAACACAGGAAGTAAGTGTCGGGTATGAAAAACTTAATCCAAGATGGTCCGCAGGGCTCCATCCTTGGGCCCTTATTATTTAGTATTTTTATAAACGACATTTTCTCAGTGTGTAAGCACATGAGCATGCATGTGTATGCAGATGATATACAAATGTATTTATCTGGTAGTTTCGCGAACCTAAGCACACTTTGTGTCAAATTAAATAATGACCTATCATGCGTGCAGTACTAGGCCAATAGTAATGGTCTTTGCCTTAATGCTAATAAATCGTTTGTATTACCTATTTCTAAGAAAAAGGTCGTCGATGTAGTAACTCCTACTATATGCACTGGTAATACTGCTCTACAAACTGTTACTAAGATCACGAATCTGGGTTTCGTAATTAACTCAAACCTAACTTGTGTTGACCATATCAACTCTGTTGTTGGTAAAGTGTATGGTACATTGCGCAATCTGAGGCAATCTGCACAGTTTACGCCTCCTCAAATTAGAAGAAAGCTTGCCGTACAGCTTAAGTATATTGCCAATAATAACCCACTCTTAGCTAGTTTACAACAAACTAGATTCGTGCTCTGCACATAAAATTGAGATTGCCTTTAATCAGGTAACTCGCTACGTATTTGGGTTACGCAGGTTCGATCATATTTCGGCGTGGCGGTTTCAACTCTTAGGATGTGACAGATTCGCCTATCAGAAGGCTAGAAGTGTAATTTTCTTGTTCAGGTTGATTTCTACTAAATCCCCAAGGTCTCTCAGGTTGTTTTTGTTGTAGCAGTGCTTCGGCCCACCTAACAGCCGTGACCGATCACAAATCAATATCCTCTAACGAGAGTCCAAGGAAACTTGCTGTTTCAACAGCGGTGGACCATAATGAAAGGGGTGTTAGAGGCGTTGGTTCCACATTACAATTAAAGAGATGGTTGGTGTCATGTGGGGACACATTGCAAGCGGGGCCTACATTTTATATGTCGGTGTTGATTCTGGATAGGTAAGAGTTTAACCTGTTACACTATCCAGAACGAAGTTGAGCAAGAGTGACACGCGTTTCCCTGGGGAGTATGCGTTCTTCTTCCACAAGTTTTGGGTACTTTTCTTTGAGTACTGGATTCACCGGGCAATTCCCGACATAAAGGTCCGACGCCTGTTTATGGAGTTCACCAAGGACTGCTTGTGTTTTTTTGCTTCATACGGCTGAGTTCTCAGGTGCCATATTTCCTCAAAAAGCTTAGATGACTCCTTAAGCCCCTAGGCGGTGTTGGCTCATCAATCAGATGTCTGTTTGGATGCCCAGGTTTCTGGGTATTCAACAGGAACTGTTTGGTTAGCATCTCATTTCTCTCCCTGATGGGGAGTATTCTCGTCTCATTATGTAGATGGTGTTCTGGGGACATAAGAAGGCAGCCCGGGGCGATTCTGAGAGCAGTATTTTTGCAGGCCTGTAGCTTCTTCCAGTGGGTAATTTTTAGGCTTGGCGACCATATGGGTGACGCGTAGCACGTAAACGGCTGGCCAATTGCTTTGTATGTAGTAATGAGCGTTTCTTTATATTTTCCCCAGGTACTGCCAGCAAGGGATTTGAGGATTTTATTACGGCTCTGGATTTTCGGAACAATTACGGCTGCGTGCTCACCAAAATGTACATCCTGATCAAACGTCACACCCAAGATTTTGGGGTGTAGGACAGTCGGTAGCGTAGTGCCATTGACGTCGATGTTTAAAATGGTCGACATTTGGGACGTCCATGTTGTAAATAAGCTCGCGGAAGATTTAGTCGATGATAATACCAGGTTTCGCGAGGCGAAAAAACTGGAGAGATCAGGGAGGTAGCCGTTTATTCTGTTGCAGAGCTCATCGATCTTTGGGCCTGGGCCGGTGCCATTATTGTGCAGTCATCGGCGTATGAAACGATAGTGACTACTTCTGGTGGTGAAGGTAGCTTAGATATGTAGAAATTAAACAAAAGTGGGGATAGGACACCACCCTGTTGCACCCCTTGTTTATTTCTTCTTGGTTTTGATGTTTCGTTTCTAAATTGCACCGATGCCTGCCGACCACCCAGATAATTTGCGGTCCACCTTTTAAGACATGGGGGAAGGGTAGACCCTTCCAGGTCTTGCAGTAGCGTGCCATGGTTGACCGTATCAAAAGCTTTTGATAGGTCTAGCGCTACGAGTACTGTTCTATGGTGGGGGTTTTGATTTAAACCGCAATTTATCTGGGTGCTGATGGCATTTAGCGCGGTGGTGGTGCTATGGAGTTTTCTGAAGCCATGCTGATGAGAGGCTAGCTGCAAATTTGCTTGGAAGTAGGGGAGCAAAATGGCTTCAAGCGTCTTTGCTACTGGCGATAGGAGAGATATCGGACGATACGACTCTCCTATGTTAGCTGGTTTCCCAGGCTTTAGTAGCGGGACCACCTTGGCCATTTTTCATTTTTCGGGTATGACAAAGGTGGAAAAAGACAGGCTGAAGACATGTGCTAAGTATTTGAAACCCTCTTTCCCTAGGCTTTTGAGCATCGGCATGGCTATGCCGTCTGGGCCCACTGCTTTGGATGGTTTAGCGTGACCAATGGCATATTCAACCTCTCTGGCGGTGATGGTAATTGGTGACGCGCTGAATTTATGTTTATGTGCGTGTCTGTTGGCCCTCCGTCTATCTTTGTCGACCGTAGAATGCATTACATATTGACGGCAGAAAGCCCTCGCGCATTTTTTCGAATCCGACAGCACTTTATCGCCGAAGGCGATGGAAACTTTGTCATTGTGCTTAGACGGATTCGATAGGGACTTTACGGTGGACCAAAGTATACCCATACCGGCAGAGAGGTTACAACCTCTTAGGTGCTCCTCCCATTTCGCCCGCTTGTGTTCATCCACAAGCAATCTAATGCGTTGGTTTATGTCCCTTATTTGGTGGTCGCCTGGGTCGAGCTGTCTTATAAGGTTACGTTCTCTCGCTAAATGTGCGGCCTCCGCCGGGTAGTGGGGCCGAATTTCGGGAATTCTCCCGGTGGGAATGAAGCGTGCCGAGGCGGATTCAATGACCTTGCGGAAAGCACGCTCCCCTTGGCGGGCATCAGTCGGGATAGGGAGGGCATCAAAGAGGTTGTCTGTAAAAGATTTGTATTCCTCCCACTTTCCTTTTTTAAAGTTTATGAAAGTGCGTTTTTCTGTAACGATGAAGTCGGCGGTACGCTCGAACGAAATTAGTATAGGCAGGTGGTCGGATGCCAATGTTACCATCGGCTGCCAGTTGACGCAGTTTACGACTTCTGCGCTCACGATTGAGATATCCGGCGAACTGTGACAGCTTCCTACCATACGTGTGGGGGCGTCTCCGTTTATTCTGCAGAACGTCGTTTCTTCTATTTGATCCGCCAACATCTCACCCCTACTGTCCGCCCGCAAGTTTGAATGCCATAGATCGTGATGGGCATTAAAGTCGCCTAAGATAATGCGATTGTTGCCAGTGAGTAAGGCGCTAATATTAGGTCGGTATCCACTGGGGCAACAGGTGGCAAGAGGGATGTAGATGTTGATGATTTCTAGGTTTGCATCGGCTGACCGGACAGATAGACATTGTCCCTGCGGTCGATACCAGGATCAAATATATGATATTGCACAGTGGTGCATGATAAACACGAGGCCGCCTCCATTTCCGCTCATGCTATCTTTTCTGTGGACATTATACCCAGAACAGGTTTGCAGTGCAGGTCTTGCTGTGAGTTTAGTCTCTTGAATCGCAGCAATGCGGATGTTGTGCCGCTTCATGAAATCGACTATCTCCGTGATCTTCCCAGTTAATCCATTACAGTTTAACTGCAGAATTCTGAAGTGCATGGGGGGAGGCGTCGCCACTGTGGGAGTAAGTGACGGTTGACTACGCCTGGGTTCAGGAAGGCCAGAACGCAACTGCTGTTGTGGCCCTGGGACTGGGCGTCCTTGGTCAAGCATTGGGGTACCCGGTAGATTGGGGTTTGCGACCTGGCAACATGGCGCAATGCAACCCGACCTTCACTATTGCTGCCGGAAAAGAGGGGGGAGAAGACGGGGGCAAGGGCTGATGCTCAGCATTGCTACCGACTCTACTACGAAGATAGTAGTTATGAGTGGTAGCAGCTGTTTGAGTTGTTGGCGCCGCGGGGCGCGAGCAGCAGCAGGTACTAGTTGTGGCTTGCTGAGCAGCTGGGCTGCTAGTGGGGGGGGGGGGGGGGGGCGCTAAGGCGTAGACTACGGGACGCCCTTGGACGTGAACAGCAAGGAGCCACAAAAGATTTATAAAAGTTACGTGGACGTCGGGTTTTGGGATCAAGCCCAGAGCAACATGTCCGATGCAACCATCCCTTACACGAGACACACTGAACGGAGTATGACCGTCCTAAAATCCCAAGTCGCTCCGGTACATAGAACCGACTGCCTTGGGAAGCGAGGTCTCTCAGGTCATGTAGTATAGTTGTACCCAACTACAATTTTGTTGTCTCTATAAGGCTGTTTTTCGTCAACACCATTCGTATATGGAACTCAATCCCAGCTGCAATAAGGAGCAATGTAAACCAAAGCAATTATATGCGCATTCTTTTCAATTATTCCTCTACACATTAATCTTAATCTGACCATTTTTTTTACTAAAATTTTTCCTAAGTCGTCCACTTTAAGTATAGTTTTAATTAACTGTCTTTAATATGTCTACTATATCTATATATATTTTATATCATTACTCCTGTACTTTATATAGCGTCATTAACTTAGGTTTCATTTAGTAATACTATGTATCCCTTTTTTATCCCAAAATTTTATTCAATCTAGTTAAATACATATCTATGACAATGTTTGTTGTACTATAAAAGATATATTATCTTACTGTACTAATGTAATTACTAATAAATGAAATGAAATGAAAAAGGTATCACGCAAATATCTTTTTGTTAGGAACATTGAGGGGTAAATTGGAGCTAGAGTGCATCGCCGTTACTCGTCTTACATAATGCCTCAAAAAGATACAGTCAAAATATCGAGCAAATATATATAAATTGAGGTCGCAATGTTAAATATACATTTATTTCAACACTTCTGTACCGATTATATCGAAATTTTAACAAAATATGGAGATATATGCAGCTGTTAGCTATGTAAAATTTTTTGGATACACGAGACCCGGTTTCGTAGATATCGGTAAAAATATAAAACCGAATAACCGCCAAATATTTTTTACTGCAAAGTTTGCAACATTTTTATTTTAACACCTTTCTACCGATTCTTTTGAAGCTTTAAAAACATATACATAGATATGTGAACGAAGTATGTTTAGGTAAAAAAGTTTTAATACCGGAGATCCGGTTTTGGAGATATTGATAAAAATATAAACCCGGAAAACCTTAAATTTTTTTACTTATTTAAACACTTCTTAACCGATTGTGTTGAAATTTAATCAGGATGTACATATCTATGTGGGGTATATTTAGGTAAAATTTTGTTGATACCCGAAACCCGGTTTTAGAGATATCGGCAAAAATATGAAACCGGGTAACCGTCAAATATTTCACACCCGTGTGTTAATTTTTTCTCTACACCACAGTAGTATACCATCAATTGCCTCATCTTGGAATATTCACGCAAGGAAAGTTATTGATGTTTGTACATGGGGCGAATATACGAAATTTTCGCCAAAAATTGGCAATCGTCAAAAAGTGTAGAAAACATTTTGTACCAAATTTGTTTCATTTACTTTTATATAAAACCTGGATAACAAAAAAAAATTTGTCTACACTTTTTGACGATTGCCAATTTTTGTCGGAAATTTCGTATATTTGTCCCATGCACAAACATCAATAACTTTCCTTGCGTGAATATTCCAAAGTGAGGCAATTGATGGTATACGACTGTGGTGTAGAGAAAAAATTAACAAACGGGTATGAAGTGATAAAAGTAAAATTGTAGCTGTGCCCACAAAAAACCATGCTCCTGAAAAAAATTTACGCAACCAAGTGCTTCCACTTTTCTGCCTCTACCTTCAAAACTGAAAGGGGCACATCGAATTTGAAGCCCCAGGTATTTTTAGTCCCTGATAGGCTATTATCGTGCATAATCCAAAGTTCAATACTCAGTTGCCTCAAAAAGCTATAAGCAAAAAACTGTCAATATTGAAAATGACAAAAAAAAGTATCGCTACTTTGATTGATGATAGTTTTGAGTATTGGAGGGGCATATTAATTTTGCTCATACTTTTAGAATATGCGTCTCAAAAACAACATCCAGTTTAAGTTCCATAGCGTTTCAGCGATTCCTCAATATTTTATCGAAAAAATTCAAAAAAAAAATTAAGGGTATCGCTTGAAAAAGTGTAAAAATCGACGTTTTTTACGTTTCGAAGTTCTGCAAAAAGTTGCTATCAACTTTCTTGATTTTTAAAATCATCAGATCGGATAGTCAAAAGGTCAAACTTAATGTCCTTGTACTTTTTTCTGGCCTTAAATTTTTTGCCCGAGTATGCAAAAAAGTAAAAGTTTTTGGGATTTGCCCATATATTAGTTGTGTTTTTTTTACATTTATAGACGTTTACGCTTAAACTTTATATGGACTGCCAAGCCTCAAGTTTTAAATACACCTCTGAAATTGCTGCGCATAAAATTAGTACTACAAAAGGCCGCGGCACAATGACATTTTTCATATAGATGCGTTTAACACAAGCTTATGCATTCCTATAACATTGCCACAATCAACCAAGATTTTGAGTTTGTATATTCACATACAAAATTTCGCGAATCACTTGCCGTCTTTCAGTGAGTTTTACAGCTCCGGCTCACGCTCAATTCTCACGGGAATGCTCTGGATCATTGAGAGACTTGAGAAGCAGATGTCGTAAAATTTTCGCACACGTGAAATGTGATAGGCAGATGTCGCCGCTGTTTTCCATTTAACTCATACGGCGAAAGGCTAAGCAGCGACATCTATTTTTGAAAAAGTAGGTATATTAAAGGCCGCGTTGCCAACCTAAAAAGAAGTAATTAACAAATTATCTGGGTCACAAATTGAACCAGACTTCTATCTGGATTTATCTGGCTCAAATCGTTGTTGTTGCATTTACATGCAAAATTATTTATCTGGCTCAGGATTTTGCCACCGGATGATAGCTACTGTTATAAACATACTCCCTATACAATAAAAATACTTGCTAACATATTTTGTGTCGTATTCGATTGTTATATTGCAGTTTTTAATTGCGAAAAATGTTAGAAATTACAAACCAGTGGGTAAAATAATTTCACTTGCACGGTCCGATTCTTAGCGTTACCGGTAAAATAGTACCCAGAACATTATGTAACCGAAAATCGTTACCAGTTCTTTTACGGCCCTATTCTACAGTGGTAACAACTTAATTTTTTACCGGTTACGAAATCTTCTGGCAACTTTTACACCTTTTTGGTATTCTGAAGGCAAAAGTTGCCGGATAACAACGTAACCACTAAAATAGGTGGTAACATCGACGTTACCACATAAAACAGCTGATGTTTACTCTGAAAAATAAATAAAGCGAAAGTGAAAATTAAATCGAGCATTTTAAAAACAAATAAACAAATACAAGGAAAAGTAAAAATTAGCCAAAACGTTTCAAATGCCAATAATCAGTTTAATATAATAAAAATGTCCAATTTACTATTATTGCTGCTTGCTGAAGATGAAGAATATTGTCACGGATATTGGCATCGCTGAGCTGTACCATCACTAAGGCGATGCTAAGGCCATGCCAAGCAGTATTTACGTCAATAATCAAATCATGTATACACATATATAAGGCAGCCGAAAGAGATGTCACACACAGATGCATTTACTTATGCGCGAGAGACTGTAAACTACAAACATTCACATCAATAATTCAATCATTATGTATCTACATAAACGAATAAATAATTGCGTCTACACATATGTACGTATACGAGCAGCGGAGCGGCAATGCACAAACACATGCATATAACTTATCTCAGTTGTCACAAGAGAGGGCAATAATTTTTGCACGTAGTTGTGGCTGGCGATTTTGTAGCCGAAATAACTAGTAAGTTCTGGAAATCGAAGAGCCTAGAAGTATGCAGCGTAAACTATAAAAGCGGGGCAGGCGAGTAAGAAGTAATTCAGTTTGAGTTGAGCTATCAATCAGATTGATTAAGCACGCGATCTGGCGGCCAATAGTAGAGTTTCATTTGAGTTATCAATCAGTTTGGTTATTAAGCCAGCGAGTAGTAAAGTATAAGTGTTATTGTGAAGTACTTAATAAAGGCCATTTTTCCATCATTCAATATTGGAGTTATTTATTAAACAGTTTAGTGATTCGAACTTAGCAGAGGATTGCAAATAAGAGGATTTGCGGCAGATTCGTTACAATTGGTGTCAGAAGAGGAATTGTTGAATAAATTCCAGAGGACAACAAGGACATGGCAAAGTTCAGTGAATTGAAGATCCAGCAACTAAAGAAGGAGTTGGAGAGCCGTGGATTGAATACAAGCGGCGTTAAACTTGAACTTCAGGTACGGCTACGAGAGGCAATGGAAGCAGAAGGAATTGATGTGGAAGAGTATGACTTTCATCTTGATGGCGAGGAAATAACAAAAATGGAAGAAACACCGCAGACAATGGCGAACACAGACCTGAACATGATATTGGCTGCAATATCTGGTCAAACATCGACAATGTCATCACAGATGGAATCTTAAGAGACACGTATAACATCAAAGATTGAAGCACAAGAAACGCGTATGTCAGAAATGTCGACACAGATTACATCGAAGATGAAAGCACAAGAAACGCGTATGTCAGAAATGTCGACACAGATTACATCGAAGATGGAAGCACAAGAAACGCGTATATCCGAAATGTTGTCGCAAATGTCATCTCAGCTGGAATCGCAGGAGAACCGTATAACAGCGAAGATTGAAGCACAAGAGGCACGGATATCCGAAATGTCGGCTCAAATTTCAGCACAGATATCATCGCAGATCTCTGCTCAACTGGAAGAGCAAGAAGGACGTATTTCCTCGAAGTTGGAGGCGCAAGATACAAAAATTTTACAGTTTGAAGAAAAAATCGAGGCCGAGGTGGATGCTTTGAGAGGACGTATCGAGCAGTTGCAACTAAATCGCCCAGCAGTTTCAACTAGTAATTCAAAGGTAAAAACACCATCCTTTGACGGTTCTGTTCCTTTCCAGGTCTTTAAGCTACAGCTTGAGAAGACCGCAGCAGTGAACAACTGGAATGTGGAAGATAAAGTTGCCGCACTCTTCGTAGCATTGAAAGGACCAGCTGCCGAAATCTTACAGACTATTCCAGAGTACGAACGGAACAGTTATGACGCATTGATGGCTGCTGTAGAACGGCGATACGGAAGCGAACACAGGAAACAGATATTTCAAATAGAACTGCAAAACCGCTACCAAAAAGCTAACGAGACTTTGCAGGAGTTTGCTTCGGACATTGAAAGATTGGCTCATCTTGCAAATGCGGATGCACCCGTGGAATACACGGAAAGAGTGAAGATTCAGAGCATTATAAATGGCATAATGGACGTCGAAACGAAGCGAACCACATACGCGAACCCAAAGCAAACATTTTCTGAAACGGTATCCCATGCATTGACTCAGGAAACGGCGTCATTATTGAGTAAACCAGCATACAAAGCTCATCGTGTGGAAGTAGAAAGGCCAGAGTGGGTAGATACAATTTTGGAAGCTCTGAAGGGATCACAACAGAAAAATGCCGGAGTTATGAAATGTTTCAAGTGCGGTAACCCAGGTCACATTGCATGTCATTGCAGTAGCAATTCCAATAGTTCCAACAATGTGGGTGGCCGTAAACGCAGAGCTGAAGGAGACGAGCAAATCTCCAAATCCACTCAATCGTTAAACTAAAGCGAGTCAGCCGCAAGGGGCGACAGCTGGCTCCCTCAATTGAATGCCCCATAATCTCTATCTCGCAAATTGGAAGAAGGTCAAGCAATCTTACTGTCGGAGGACATGTGGATGGAAAGGAACGTTTACTGACGGTAGATACGGGTGCATCCCATTCCATCATTCGATCAGATTTAGTCAACAAGAAGATAAGACCATTGCTTGGAGCAAGATTACGTACAGCCACGGGAGAGGACACCCAGGTAATTGGATAAGTGGAATGTGAAGTAGCAATTGGGATTGTCTCGGTACTTCACAATTTTATAGTGGCAGGTATTGTTGATGAAATCATAATTGGAGTGGACTTCTTAATCAACCAAGGCATCAAGATCGATATGCAAAGCAAGACGATGCGATATAAGAACATGGATGTGCCACTTAATTTCGGCTACGAGAGAGGCTACAGCCGTAAACGAGTGCTGGTGGAAGAGAGTCAGCGAATACCACCAAAATCCGAAGCAGTCATCTGGGCAAAGGTTGATGGAGATTGTGGGACAAACAAATTGTGGGTTGTCGAAGCAGCAAACAAATCAGCACTAAACATACTTGTAGGAAAAACCCTGGCTATGACAAAACAAGATGGACGTATTCCGGTAAGAGTACTCAATGAGTTCAAGTCACCACTCAAACTGACTAAAGGAGCTATTTTGGGAAGATGCCAAGAGGCTGAAGTAGTTATTAACTGTGAACAGCTCCAGGAACACGTTTCAGCTAGAAATACTGATGTTTCAAATGACATCACGGCATGGACACAGGGGCTAGAGGAAGCATATCAGAGTAAGGCAAAACAACTGCTCCTAAAGTACGCGAACATATTTGACCAGGATGATTCTAAACCAGGCCGCACCAACGTAGTGAAACATCAAATTGACACTGGAGATGCGAGGCCGATCCGTCAAGCTCCACGTAGTATTCCACTGGCGAAGCGGGAAGTTGTGAGTCAAATCATTCAAGAAATGAGCGACAGCGGCGTCATCGAACCATCAGCTAGTCCATGGAGCTCACCGGTAGTACTTGTAAAAAAGAAGGATGGAAAAATGAGGTTTTGCGTGGACTACCGGAAGTTGAATGACGTAACGAAAAAGGATAGCTACCCATTGCCAAGAATTGACACCACTCTGGACTCGCTATCTGGTACGAAATGGTTTTCCACGCTGGACTTGAAAAGCGGCTACTGGCAAGTGGAGGTGAAGGAGGAAGATAAAGAGAAAACAGCCTTCAGTGTCGGTGATAGTCTTTGGCAATTTACAGTGATGCCTTTTGGACTTTGTAATGCACCAGCTACTTTTGAGACTCATGGACCAGGTACTGAAAGGACTACATTGGAAAACATACTTGGTGTACCTGGACGACATCATCGTATTGGGCAAGAACTTTGATGAACATCTTAAGAACTTAGAGGAAGTTTTCCAGAGAATAGCTGGCGCTGGTCTGAAGTTAAGTCCCAAAAAGTGTGCGCTGTTTAAAAAGGAAGTCAATTATTTGGGTCACAAGGTAACGACAGAGGGCATCTGCACTGCGAACGAAAAAATAGAGGCTGTACAGGATTGGCCAAGACCACAGAACCTACATGAATTGAGAAGTTTTCTTGGGCTGTGCACATATTACCGCCGATTTGTACCAAATTTTTCCAGCGTAGCCCATAGCCTCCATGAGCTTACAAGAAAAAACAAAGCTTTTGAATGGAAGGAGCAAGAAGTGGCTTTCCAAATATTGAAGGAGCGTTTGTGCACTGCCCCAATCTTAGCATATCCGATTCCAGGAGCAACATTTATTCTAGATACAGATGCAGGTGGATATGCTATAGGAGGCGTTTTATCACAACTGGTCGATGGACAGGAGAAGGTAGTTGCATATTACAGCCGTTCGATTGGAAAACCAGAGAGGAACTACTGTGTTACGCGGAGAGAGCTGTTGGCATTGGTAGAGTGCATTAAACATTTTCACAAATACCTCTACGGCCAGCGATTCCGTGTCAGGACAGATCACGCAGCGTTGAAATGGCTTCTGCAGTTCCGTAATCCGGAAGGACAATTGGCACGGTGGATCGAGCGACTACAAAGCTATGACTTTTCCATTGAGCATCGAAAAGGTAGTACCCATGGAAATGCTGATGCAATGTCACGAAGACCATGTAGTTTGGAATGCAAGCACTGTTCAAAGGCCGAGGCTAAAGAAGACATTATAGATGTCCGGCTAATGACTATAACGTGTACGGATGAATGGGACAAGGAACAACTAAGAAAGTGTCAGCTAGAAGATACAGATCTGTCACATGTTATACAAGGGCTCGAACGAAACGAAAGACCAAGCAGAGAGGATATGTCAGCAGAGAGTCCCATTGCGAAGTCATATTGGGCACAGTGGAACAGTTTGGAATTGATATCCGGTTGCTTGCATCGAGTATGGGAGAGTGAGGATGGTCAATGCAAGAAGAAACTGATAGTTGTTCCCAGAAAGAGGATTCCTGACGTGCTCAGCGAGTTGCACAATGGTCCAAGTGGAGGCCATCTTGGAATCACGAAGACACTCGAGAAAATTAAGCAGATATTCTATTGGGTTGGTTGCCGTCAGTCGGTCACCGAGTGGATTGCCAATTGCGAGGTATGCAACAGAGCGAAAGGGCCCAAAACCCGAAGTCGTGGCCAGATGAAGCAGTATATTTCAGGTGCACCATTTGAAAGGATCCGCATGGATGTCGCAGGTCCATTTCCTACTAGCAACCGCGGAAACAAATACGTACTGGTGGTTATGGATTATTTCAGTAAATGACCAGAGGTATACCCAATCCCAAACCAAGAAGCAGAAACAGTAGCAAAAGTGGTTAAAAACGAATGGGTTGCAAGGTATGGTGTACCAATGGAGTTACATTCTGACCAAGGCAGGAATTTTGAATCAGCTGTGTTCCAAGAACTGTGCAAGAAGTTGGGCATTCGAAAAACACGGACAACTGCATTGCATCCTCAGTCCGATGGTATGGTGGAACGTTTCAATAGAACATTGGAGGAGCATTTAAGGAAAGTAGTCGACAAGTACCATAAGGACTGGGATACACACATATCATTATCCTTGATGGCCTACCGATCGGCAGTACATGACACAACGGGCCAAACTCCCGCAAAGGTAATTTTGGCAATGACCTTCGACTGCCAGCTGATTTGAAGTATGGGATAGATGCCGATGCGGAGAGGAATGTCAAGAAATCCACTGATGTCTTAGAAGAAGAGCTGAGAGAGATACACGATCTGGTAAGGCAACGAGCAAAGATTATGAGTGAAAAGATGAAAGCGAGGTACGATAAAGCAATTAATTCGGAAGGGTTTCAGGAAGGAGATTTGGTGCTGCTATACAACCCGCAACGAAAAAAAGGTTTGTCCCCGAAATTGCAGTGTAACTGGGAAGGCCCATACAAAGTTGTAAAACGGATCAACGATGTAGTGTACCGCACACAAACCACTACCAAACCACGAACCAAAATGAAAGTGGTTCATTTGGAGAGATTAGCAGCGTTTAGATCGAGAAATTTGTCTGATCGGGACGATCAGACTTAGGTGGAGGGCAGTGTCACGGATATTGGCATCGCTGAGCTGTACCATCACTAAGGCGATGCTAAGGCCATGCCAAGCAGTATTTACGTCAATAATCAAATCATGTATACACATATATAAGGCAGCCGAAAGAGATGTCACACACAGATGCATTTACTTATGCGCCTATGTATGCGCGAGAGACTGTAAACTACAAACATTCACATCAATAATTCAATCATTATGTATTTACATAAACGAATAAATAATTGCGTCTACACATATGTACGTATACGAGCAGCGGAGCGCCAATGCACAAACACATGCATATATCTTATCTCAGTTGTCACAAGAGAGGCCAATAATTTTTGCACGTAGTTGTGGCTGGCGATTTTGTAGCCGAAATAACTAGTAAGTTCTGGAAATCGAAGAGCCTAGAAGTATGCAGCGTAAACTATAAAAGCGGGGCAGGCGAGTAAGAAGTAATTCAGTTTGAGTTGAGCTATCAATCAGATTGATTAAGCACGCGATCTGGCGGCCAATAGTAGAGTTTCATTTGAGTTATCAATCAGTTTGGTTATTAAGCCAGCGAGTAGTAAAGTATAAGTGTTATTGTGAAGTACTTAATAAAGGCCATTTTTCCATCATTCAATATTGGAGTTATTTATTAAACAGTTTAGTGATTCGAACTTAGCAGAGGATTGCAAATAAGAGGATTTGCGGCAGATTCGTTACAATATGATGAAATTTTGGAACGGAGACATAACTTAAAGTCTTCGGGACAGTAGTGATCCTTTGAACCTTCCTTTTAGTACCTTCAAAGAGCATTTTCGTTTACCGAAAGAAGCCTGTAAAATACTTATAGAAGAGTTGTGGCCAAAGGATGACCAACCTACTTCTCTGCCTTTTGGAGTACGATTTTTTTGTTGTCTCACATTTTTAGCACATGGATCGTATCAAAAATGTGTTGCTAATAATATATACGCTGAGCTCAGCCATCTGAAGTAAGTTTTCCTACCACAAACGAGGAGCAGTTGGCTATAAAAGCAAGGTAACGTTGAACGTGGAAACTGACAGATACTACATGGGATAATATTTTTTGTTTCTACTAGTTTGGTTTGAAGGGTGTTATCGGTGCAATCGATTGCACACATGTGGCGCTCATTTGTCCACCAAGAACTTTTCCGGCCAGACCGTGTAGCCTCTACATGAATCGCAAAGGATACTACAGCGTCAATGTTGAAGCTGTTTGCGACGAAAACTTAAAGTTTCTGGCAATTGATGCAACTTTTCCTGGGTCATGCCACGACTCAGGTATATGGACAACATCAAACGTGCGTGCGTTTATGAGCGGGCAGAGAGGAAGCTTACTACTAGGTGATCAGGGTTACCCCTTAGAGCCTTGGCTTATCACACCCTTAGCTCAGCCCGCAAATCCTCGGGAACAAAAATTCAATAAAATACATTGTAAGGCAAGGAATGTTATTGAAAGAGGATTTGGAGTGGTTAAGTCACGTTTTCGATGCTTGGCACAACATCGCACTTTAAATTATAGTCCCGAAAGAGTAACTATAATTGTAAACGCCTGCTTTATTCTTCACAATGTTGTAAGAAAAAATTTTCCGAGTGACGAAGTGGAAATTGAAGAAGTGGAGCCAGACGAGGAAACGACTGCACCAGAAACTGCCACCAACACCCATCTTCGCCGCCAAGGCGAAAGGATTCGCCAGCAGTTAATCAACCATATACCCTGACTGTGCCTGCGAATAGGATAATAAAATAATATATGTAAACAAAACACAAACAAATACTGAAGAATGAATAAAAATTTAGACAAAATTTAAAATTTTCAAAACTTTTTATTAATTATATGATTGACTTGCAGGTTTCTTATTTGTGGGTTTATATTTCTAAATAAGTCAATAACAAAAAAATAGTACTGAGTATCTTCTTTGATAATTTTGTTTCATAGTAATGAGTTTTATCACATTCCATATTGCTTACTTAAAAACTAATATACATTTGTTTATAAAGTAAATAAAATAGCAAAAAGTACAGAATAGTCTGTTTTTAAGTTTGTAAATAAGTTTATCACATTTCATATTGGTTATTTAAAAAGCAAAAATTAATGCACTATATTGATACATTTAAAATTAAAAGAAATTCGTTTTAAATGAAATAAAAATTCAATAATATAAAACAAATAAAAACTAATTCAGTCTTTTTTAATTTCTTAAATTACTTAATACTTAAAAAAAAGGAATTCAATGTTTTTAAGCTAAACTTAAAGCATACTGGCTGACATCATACGAGCTTAGTCCAGGTGTTGTCTTTGCAATGCCACCATCTCCTCAATTGCCGCAACTAACGACATCAACCCATTTCCCAAATTGTCTTGGAACTCAGCCAGTCTTGTCTGTTCATGACGTCTGTTCCTCATGTCCTGTTGCACCAATTCCAAAATTTCATCCTTAGCGCTCCTTCTTCTGTTGCGTGACGTTGACAACAAAACTTGTCTGGGCGTATCAGCATTCGGCGCGGCAGAATTGCTCGCAGCAGCACTACGTGGCACGGGATTGGGAGTAACAGGACGTGAGGAAGTTCGACTGGGCGATTCACTTACCACTAAGCAAAACAAGGCAAACTCGTTCGTATCTTCCGCAAAAGCAGGTGGTGAAATTTCCAGTGGTAATTCCTCTGGCGTTGGAGGAATATTTTCGGCATTGTTGGCGTTCTATTAATAAAAAAAAGTATTATCGTCACACATTTTTTTACAATATAAAAATGTAATACTACAATATAGGCAGTATAGTTTAAGTATATGAAAACATATTTCAATTCATAAATAAAAATGCAAGAAATGCCTATATGTACATGGGCATAATAATTACACACATACACTACCAGCGGTTATTATTGTATTACACAAGTTTATTACAAATATATTTACCTGGAAGCCGAGCCTTGAGGTTGAGTGGCCCTCCACAGCAGCAATCCCAAACACCTCTAACGCTTGCTGCTCGAAGTCAGTGAGCTCTGCCACAGGATTTTGCCCACCACCTGTCTTTCTCCTCTCGGCAGAAAATTTTCGGGCCCGGGAACGCAACTGTTTTCGCCAGTTTCGCAAACTCTGAAATTATAAATAAAGACAAACAATCAGTTCTTACCCTCTTTCCAATAATAATTTAGTAGTATGTAGTTATGTATGGTATTATTCTGGTGTTTGTGGCGCTCATACATGCTTTGTTATGCCAAGTACAAATTTCAACAACTAATAACTTATAAATAAGAATTTTAGTATTTAATTACACAGGTGCGCTGTTCTATGTTATTGGACATTAAAATGTGTACTTGACACAGAAATCCTGCAGTTTGCATTACTCCAGCTACGTGTTTGAACGCACAATCACGCTGTAGCCGGAGTAAATTTTTGGCACACAAAACAACACAAAACCCTTAATTATATAAAAATCAATTTGCTTACCTCTCGCCAGGTATCGCATGTTCTTGATGGCCGCCCCACCATCGCATTCAATTCAGATGTGAGCTCCTCCCACATCCTTTGAACCTGATTTGGCGATGTGGGGCAGTTTTTACCCTGCAGGAGCTCGGGATGATCCCTACAATATGCCACATATAGTCGCAACTGGGACGGGGTGGTACGTGCATATTTTCTATAATTAAAATAAATAATTAATAATGAATTTAACAAAATATTTACCAAAATTTACTTACTTGTTGATTTCCATTTTCCTTTTTTCTTCTTTTGATTGCAAAAACATATGTTTTTCAATTCCACCATACACACTGGTGAGTTTCTTCGTCATGACAGCGTTACCATCTGCTCAGAATCGCGGTTACATTTGGGGGTTACGACTTTTGGTAATTTTGTTTGCCGATAACAATTTTACCGGTTACGCGCAGCATAGGGCCGTTATTCGCGATTCTGGCCTAAGTGGTAACGCTGTCATCACCGAAAAACTCACCAGTGTCTTTGGTGAAATTTAAAAGATGGTTTTCTTCGCTTTACCCATGGCGGAACGATTCAAGGTGGCAGCATGGGACAGCTGAATATAAACTTTTTTTTATTTAATTTGATACATCAACTTCCGGCGCAATACGATTTTGACATTTGTCCATCGAATTTACGAAGTACATGGAATTTTTATTTATATTTGTAGGTATGTCACCATGCTGCCACCGTGTATGGTTCCGCCATGACTTTGCCAAAAATGTGTCACTCGTAGATACGATGTTAACGAATAAACGGGACGATGTGTATATACATATGTGCATACATGCATACGTTTTTACATAGCTATATTGTAATATATACTGTGAAAGTACATGGAAACAAATATGTATAGCAAGAGGCAACACTTTTTTACTATTATGTTTACTTATTTGCGCTCACAATTCTTTATTTTTCAGTATTGCCTTTTTCTAAACAACAGCTTTTGTGTGGTTACATCGGTGTTACCACCTATTTTAGTGGGTAAACAATTATCCGGCTACTTTCGTGGGCAGAATACCAAAAGGGTACAAAAGTTACCACATGAAGAAAGTTGCCGTGGTGAAGAAAGTTGTTACTACATTAGAATCAGGCTGGCAGTGTGCCAACACCCTTAGCCAAGCAAATGTCAAATTCTTCTTCTTATGATTTGCTTGCAACAAAATTTGGGAGTTGGCTACTTTTCCATACCAGATGGCGCCAGTGTCGCTCAATCTACCGTTCTCCATAAAAATACGTGCAATCTACTCATAATGCATAAGCTTGTGTTAAACTCATCTATATGAAAAACTACTTATGTGACGCAGCTATAAATTTCAATACGCATTATACTCAGATGTAACTGAAATATGTGTATATGTATAGAATTAGTGTAGAGGTGAAACTAATTCTATATATCACCTCTTAAAATGGTGCGTGTACACAATTCATCGCAACTGATTCAGCTATACATATGTTATACACTATGGCCATCAGAGGGTTGTGTCTCCGCTTTTCGGTACACCCTGAGCTGTAGCCAGTTATTTAACCACTGCCGCTAGATGGATCTCCTTGGCATTATCTAAGCGACGATAAGCGTTTTTTTACGCGCAAACGTAAACGTACACGCGTGTAAAAAAAAACACGGCTATTAATGGACCCAACAAAAAAATCGCGACTCACAATTGCACTTTGGTTCAAACAAAAGAGTGCAATTTTTTTTATTTAATCAAAACATATAATTACGTGTATATTGTTGTTTATTTTAAAATACTTACATATAAAATTGGAATCTTTACAAACTCTTACTCCTTTTTGATCTTTTCATACACTTATTATAGGAAGTATATGTAATAGATATACTTATATTTATTTAAAAAAAAAATATAATAGGACATTAAAATGTATATAAAAATAAACTACTTATTAATAACTTAATTATGTGGCCATTAATAAAATATGTGTATACTCTATATTGTACATAGAAATAAATGTTCATACCGTATGTACAGAATCGAACAAAAAATAGCAGTGGAAATTTTGTATCAAATTTCGTTAAATTCTTCATTTTTTTATTTTCGATATTTTATGACAAAATTTCTAAGAAGTTGTCACTAATGCTATGCAAACTAATCTCAAAACGTTTTCGATAAAATTTGAGAATATTTTATGAAAATTAGAAATGATTTATTTGGAGTTCGAAAGTCCATTAACCCCCCCCCCCCACCCCCCTTGCTATTTTTCTGTTCGCTGCTGTACACAAATATGTATTTGGATTTCTAAACTTTTTTTGTTGGTCTATTCAACCCTGGTTTGCTTGACAGTTTTCTATACAAGGTTTCATTACACAATTTTTTCATACTTACAAATATATATAACCATGGCTAAAAAAACACGAACAAAAATTTTAACCCAGCATAATGGTTATAGATTTTTTTTATTTCTACCATATTTCATTCATGCGCGCTCAGGAAAACCAACCAACTGGCTGCTGATCATTTGGAAAACATAGGTGGACGTAACCGATTGTAGTATGTAAAAAAGTTTGCTAAAATAATTCGATTCTGGAAATGTGCTTTTCTACTAACACCCTAAGATTACAGTAATTACATAACGGTTTCTCTTCTATAATCGGTAATTATGAAAAAAAATTTTTTGTTCTGTAAAGTGACGAAATTATAAAAAATTTTAAACAAAAATTTATTCATATGTATGGCAGTCTTTTTTTTTACAAAAATAAGAGCAGTAGCCTATGAAAATTTTAGTGGTAGTTTTTTAGACTTAAATAGCACTTGCTATTTAAATTTGTATACACCAGAAAATAGGCCCAAATACTGCCACTATGTATTTAAAACAGTTAATGATGCTGTGGCGAATATGAGCATTTCGATACATCACTATGCTGCTACTAAATAAATGCACAACCCCATCAAAGCAAGCAGCACAAAAACAAAATAAACATACATGTAAACAGCGAAGCTAACAGCAAAGAGAATATTTCACATACATACATACATGTAGGCAGCAGCTAAGAGAAGTTATTACTCACGCATACACACGCATATAACTAGAACACAAACGTGAGTATCAGAAACATAAAGAGAAATATAGAAGCAGCTGTTCGCGAAAAGTCCAGAACATCTCTTCGAGGAGAGATATGCGAACGAGGCAACAGAGTATACAATCAGCGCAAGCTGAGGAATGATGATTCAGTTTGATTTTAACGCTATTAATCATTGTGGATAAAACAAGTGTGATATCTTATCCGTCAGCTGCCTGACAGGATGTTCAAGATGGCTACTTTTTAGCGTTTTGGCATAGGGCCGGCTACCTTCAGCGTGTGATTGAAAGAGATACAGAATGAGACCACGTAGTTAATTACAAATCAGGTGATCGTTTCTATTTGTAATTTTGACGTCTATGCAGAAGTTATCACACTTGTCGTATCCACAATGCTATAACTGAAGTACGCGAGAATTGTAATTGTGAAGTACTACTACTACAATAGAGTTGTAAATAAAGAACATTGTGCTATACTGAAGGTTTGAGTTATTTATTCGACAGTTCAGAGATTCGAACTTTTAGAGAAGCTGCAAAATAATCAGGAATTTCCCAAAGTTCTCTACAATACAGTTGTCACATTCATGAAGTATCGTTACCCTGCTACGCAGTTGTTTTTTTTTTTTGCTGTGATTAAAAAATTAGCAGTGCAATGGAAGTAGTCATTATTTTTGAAATGATTAGGGCTGATTACATTCATGACGGCGGTGTAGCCGCCACATCTGTCATATTCAGACCAATTCTAAATATTCTCACGGAATTTTGTTCTCGCGGATTTTTTTATTCCCACGGAAAAATTCCTCCAATTCTTTTCTCCTAGGGAGAAGAATAATTGGGGAATAGGAATTTCGAATTTTCGAAGTCAGCTGTTTTGTCAATTGAAATTTCGTTGCGCATTTCTTATTTTGTTTAAAAAATAGAAAAATTAATTATTGTTGCGAATTTGTTTGAAATTAAGAAATAAAATATAAACAATGCATAGTATTGCATTTTATGTGGTATTCACTGAAATGAGCAATGAATTGGTGCCACAGCAACATCAACAGAGGAGCATAAGAAGAAGACGGCGGGATTACACAAATCCGCCGGAGTTGCCTGCTTTCATTCAGCAAAACTATTTTCTGGCGGCCAAGTCGAGTTGAGTTCGCCTTTCGCCATATGCCAAAATCTATTTCAACCTTCTTAAAAATCCTTGCGCAATTTCTGGATGGCTGCATCAAATATACGAAGAGCTGTTCCGTTGCTTATGAAATACTTTTCGCCTTAAAATAAAGAATATTACGGTTGTTGTTGTATTAACAGTGAGAATATTGTAGAATGTAAATACATATTTTAGCACAAATTTGTACAAATAAGTGTTCTTTCTTAAAAGAACCAATTTCCTTTAACTATTTTTATACATTCCCTATAATTTAACAAGTGAAAAACCCCCTTTGAAATGGCAGAGAAATCTCCCTCTCCCTCACATTCATAATACCTACTTTTCTCCCATAACCGGTTTCCGCTTTTTCGAACATTGTTCAGAATAGGAGGAAAGGGAGAAGTAAAAAAACTCACAAGGAATTTTTATTAAGAATACGAGGAATGGGAGAAGGGAAAAAACTCGCACGGAATTTTCGTTTAGAATTGGGCTGATTATTTTTACACATGTTCTTATGAGTGTCGTTATTTTCGGCGCGACAGAGCAGCACGACAATCAATCACGAAAGCCGTTGTAGCCAGATTAAACCTAATTCTATTTTTGGGAAGCGACAGTGGCGTCCTTTTTGTTTTGTCAATAAAAACTAAAATAGAAGTAAATAACAGATAATAAAAGGTTTTTTAAACATAACATATTTTTTTCTAAGTTTTTCGCTACTGTTTGCTATTATTTATATTTGTAGCTGCCGCCTTCAAAGTAATCAAGAAGCCAATGCTTGGCTACGATTGTCGTCAAGCTTTGCTTTATTGTGGTTGTGGTCTGTAGACGCCGTGTTGAATGTAATCAGCCCTATTGGAATGAAGCGTGAATATTTTAATTAATTTCAAGTGGTATAATCGGTAAGCGAGAACTCTTCAAAAAGTTAGTGGCAGACGACGAAATTTACAAGTATATCGAGGATTTGCTCAGAAGCTCCGCCAAAATAATAGCGAATGTCAAAAGATTACACCGAACCCGGACACAAGAGGGCGAAAGGACGCTTTTTCGCAGGAAGAGTTGAGAAAAGTTGTGGATTTAGCTAGAGACAACCTTTTTTATACCTAAAAAAAATTCAGGTTGACTTAAATCTTAATGGTAACAAGCCCACAATCAGAAAGAGGTTGAGCGCCGCTACACTTCTTGGCAGAATCCCAAAAAAGGTGCAAATTCAGAATTAAATTTACCCAATAGCATCTGCACTGGCCAGTCGAAATATGGCACAAAATTGTATGGTGAAGGCGTTTTCGAGATATCGACCAAAATGTGGACCAGGGTGACCCAGAACATCATCTGTCGGGTACCGCTAATTTATTTATATATGTAATACCACGATCAGTATTCCTGCCAAAATTTCAAGAGCTTTTGATTTCGCCCTGCAGAACTTTTTCATTTTCTTCTACTTAATATGGTAGGTGTCATACCCATTTTACAAAGTTTTTTCTAAAGTTATATTTTGTGTCAATAAACCAATCCAATTACCATGTTTCATCCCTTTTTTCATATTTGCTATAGAATTATGGCATTTTTTTCATTTTTCGTAATTTTCGATATCGAAAAATTGGGCGTGGTCATAGTCGGATTTCGGCCATCTTTTATTCCAAGATAAAGCGAGTTGAGATAAGTACGTGAATTAAGTTTAGTAAAGATATATCGATTTTTGCTCAAGTTATCGTGTTAATGGCCGAGCCTAAGGACAGACGGTCGACTGTGTATAAAAACTGGGCGTGGCTTAAACCGATTTCGCCCATTTTCACAGAAAACAGTTATCGTTACAGAACCTATGCCCCTACCAAATTTCAGAAGGATTGGTAAATTTTTGTTTGACTTATGGCATTAAAAGTATTCTAGACAAATTAAATGAAAAAGGGCGGAGCCACGCCCATTTTGAAATTTTCTTTTATATTTTTATTTTGTTGAATCATATCATTACTGGAGTTGAATGTTGACATAATTTACTTATATACTGTAAAGATATTCAATTTTTTGTTAAAATTACACTTTAAAAAAATTTTTTTTTAAAAGTGTGCGTGTTCATACTCCGATTTTGCTCATTTTTATTTAGTACACATATAGTAATAGGAGTGACGTTCCTGCCAAATTTCATCATGATATCTTCAACGACTGCCAAATTACAGCTTGCAAAACTTTTAAATTACATTCTTTTAAAAGTGGGCGGTGCCACGCCCATTGTCCAAAATTTTACTAGTTTTCTATTCTGTGTCATAAATTCAACCTACCTACCAAGTTTCATCGCTTTATCCGTCTTTGGTAATGAATTCTCGCACTTTTTCGATTTTTCGAAATTTTCGATATCGAAAAAGTGGGCGTGGTTATGGTCCGATTTCGTTCATTTTAAATAGCGATCTGAGATGAGTGCCCGGGAACCCACATACCAAATTTCATCGAGATACCTCAAAATTTACTCAAGTTATCGTGTTAACGGACAGACGGACGGACATGGCTCAATCAAATTTTTTTTCGATACTGATGATTTTGATATATGGAAGTCTATATCTATCTCGATTCCTTTATACCTGTACAACCAACCGTTATCCAATCAAAGTTAATATACTCTGTGAGCTCTGCTCAACTTAGTATAAAAATGGCAAGCAGCCACACTTATGTACAAGGCAACGAAGACTATTCCACACACATAACCAGCAGCTCGAATTGAAGAGATTATCTCACATACACATATGCAGTCATCAGCTAAGAGCAGATGTTGCTACTCACACATGCACACGCATATAGCTAAATAAACAAGTATGAGTTACAACTGTTCCAGATAAAAGCAGAGCAAGCTGAGGAATAACTAATCAGTTTGATTTAAACACGCTATTAGTGAAGTATATTTGTGAAGTACTAATCCCAAAGTAGTCTAAATAATCACCATTTTGCAATGCTGAATATTGGAGTTATTTATTCGCCAGTTCAGCGATTCGAACGTTAGCAGAAGGTGTATAATTATCAGGAAATTCCTAAAGTTCGTTACAATATAAAGAAAACATTAATACATTCCAATGAAGCATTTTAGCTCAATAAATCTAACAATTTAGAAAGCATTAATTTTATTTACAAACTTCTTGCATGCTTGAAAATGGACTGATTAAGCTAAACAAAGAATAAAACTGAAAAGGACCTACACTGCTTTTTTCTTCATTTGAAATCCTGCTTACTTGCCACTGCTACTATTTAGAACACAGTTGTACAGTAAGTTATGATAGAACAGGGTTGTTAGATGATAAACCTGTGTATTTTTAAATTTTGTCTGCACAAGAATTTTCACGTTTATATAAACGTTATTAACGGTTAAAAACCGCTACTGCAAAAATAGGGTATGTTTGAGCCGCCAAAGAATAACAGCAGTATTTCTAAAGTGCTAGCCAATTGATGGAATGTTGCTGATACTCAAACTGGAAATGTGCTGCAAAAGCGCAGTGAACATTTTTTTGTTGCGTTTGATTTGCTAGTGACGGTCAATAGATGGTCAGCATTTTATTTGACTAACGCGCGACTTTGTCATAGTTGCTCAAACTATGCCGAAGAACGTGATGCTCTGTCATAAAAAGTTACACTGCTCTTAACTCCTTTACGTTAAAAAAACTGCACTAAATTGTATACCGGCTGAGCTGCTGTAGATCTCCGTCGAGCAGCTAAGATCAAAATAAAATAGAAAATTTTTCCTTAACTGTGTCGTCCTTCGGCAGTGGTATGGAGATCCCTTTGAGTTTTGTTTTAAAATGAAATCTTCTCAGACAATTTATCTGCCTAAGAAAAAGTTCGGAGTCCGAAGGAACCATCCGACAATTTGTAGGAAAATGAAAAAGGAGATCACCTCGAAATGCTAACGCATGGTGGTCCAGAGAGGAAAACGGGCATTCAAGTACGTGTGCTTGTATGTAAGTACTATCGAAAATGCATGACAAAAAACGAAACTAAAAGAAACACCACATGTGTCCGAAATGGATCCAGATAAATATCAGAAAAACGACATTGTTGTTGCATTTGCACGTTAAATTTCTATTTCCATTTGGATCTGGATCACCGATCATTGTGTCTACCTGAGCAGTGTGTGGGTTTTCGAGAAACGCGGTTCTCGTCTAATATTTTCAAAAGCGGCCTAAGAATAAATAAAGTATGATAACAATTTGTGCAAAATAAATGAAAAACTAATGCTAAATGTAATTATTTTAAAACAAGCGATTGTCAGTACATAATTGATATGTAAATCGTTTTATTTTTTATGCTTGTTATTATTGTAAAAATAGCTTATAAAAACAGAAGATAATAAAGAACTAACTCTTTTAAGCAAACCTCGCTCTAATATGTACATATGTATGTATGTGTGCATATATATATGTCTAAAAGTTCTTTTTAAAACGATGATCAGTTAATATTATTACTTAGTCTATTTTTTATAAATTCTTGACTGTAAAGATTCCTTATAGGTCTCACAATTCCTCAAGTCTATGATTGCTCATACTCTATCTAACTACTTATAGTTTAAATATTGTAAATATATTAAAAAATTATTATATATGTATATATATAGGTATGTATTTCATTTTTAAATACTTTATTTTACTAATCTATCAAACATATCCTTTTCAAAGATAGTATCGACTTTTTGTAAATAGGTATGCATGTAAAAATTTGTATGCATACACGGTTGTCTTTATACAATGTAAACATTTTTTTTTTGTTTTTCAATTTTGCGTGACAGGGTTCTAGATTCACGACATACAGCACGAAATAAATACATACGTACATGAAAATGTGTTTCCAAATAACTTTTTATGGAAGGCTGACGGATAGTAACACCCTTGATAGACAGCACGTTCATCCGAATTTCACAACCTGCTTAGGAAATAACTTGAGAATTAATGATCGACAATTCCTATTATTTAAAAGGATTAGGCCAAAATTTAGTTTGGTTATCGATGGGATGTGTTACATATACCATCGGCTGAGAGTGTACACTTGACTTTTTGATGTTTCATAGAGCATGAGGTTGTGCATCGACCAGAGAAACCAGTAAAATACAGTGGCTACGAACAAACTAAGCAAATTTTGTGTTCTCTTTTCTTCCTATGATTTTAATGAAAAATTGAAGTTTTTTGGCAGCTATGTAAAATTTTGTGTATGTCACTTAGCAGGTTTACACTCTCAGCCGACGATATTTTCATTTTGAAGGTATTGTTCATTTTCTTACCGCCGGTGCAGCCGTAACCTAGCGGTGGTATTTTGCTACAATTCAGAAGTCGCGAATTCAATCCCAAATCTGAGAAAACTTTTAAGTTACATTTCTTTGTTTAAGTTTTTAAAATGATTAATCTATCAACTTTCTTATTAAAATCTTTATATCATTGTTATAACCAAAGTATGATATTGATATGATTCTCTGCAAGGAACTATTATGTCAAATGTAAAAAATTAATTAACCCTCTGAGTTGCATGTAGCATTTTATCACTTCTGTTTTTTTTTTTTTGCATTATTTATGACTACAAAGTAGAGAGTATGAGAACCTTAAAAGCTGACCGTACTTATTTCAATAAAATCAAGTTACATTTGCTATCTGACATTATATTAAAAGTGTATTTTTCTAAAAATAAAACATATTACATGTTAACAAACCGTTTAATCCATTTTTTATTTTTAATTGCCCAAAACTTATGCTTTTCCGAATTAATTACCTTCCCACTTTCCGAACAACTTTTCGTTAGGATTTTTAAGTTTATACACCTAACCTCCTTGAGCCTTACTTCCATGTTTCATATTTTCTCCTTTCGAAAACTGGTTTCGAAAGGGCTTTCTGTTTGAGTTTCTAATTCGGAAACATATATGGCATTTTGCTTAATTGTGCCCAACTTGAAGGACTCGCTTCAATTGGAATGGAATCAGCTCCTGGATACTGCCGAACAAGTTTGTAAATACTCAGATCTGACGGACAGTTGATAAAACAAGTTTGCTAAAAATTATTCTGAAAGGCGAGGTGAATTTGTTAATACAACCCGATAGCTTTCTTCCCATCGTCTTTGTTCGCAAGTTGGAGTTTTGAAAAAAAAAACCGACTAGCTTGTTGTCTTCGCTGTTGTACCATGCATCGCAATCTTCATACCTTGTGCTCCTTTTCATACTTCTACCTTCTATGATCTTATTGGAATTGTAAGAGGATTCAAGGGGTTGATAACCGCAATAAAGAGCTTTATAGCTATACAGCCTCCGCAACCCAATTGTCAATTTCACCTACCCGAGGGGAATCTTGTTACAAATATGAAAGTAGCATAGCTTTGGCGACCTCAAGTTCGTCATGGAAGAGGTGGGTGGAGGGATTACCTAGAATGTTCAATGTGGGCATATTAAATCTTTTTGGGATGGTCAGACTTGTGTACATTAATGGTGCTTGTTACCGGAACGTACTGAGCGGTGCATTGCAATAACGCTCGCGGTTATTTCCTTTTCTCGACTAGCGTTATGAACCTTTTGAAAATTAAAAAAAAATTTGCAAACCAACTAATATTATAAAAAAAAGCGCCACAGCGTGAATTGAATAAATACACGAAGTTTAATGAAAATGTGTAAAAAGTGATATTACTACCATATAACTTTAACCACAAATTACTTATAAGAATTGAACTGATTAATACTCGATGCGAAACCCTCAGACAACATTTATGCTAAATTTCAGAGATCAAACCGCTTTAGTTTCCAAACAAAATTTCCATTTTACTTTATTTTTTTATTTTTTATTTATTTCTTTGATATTGTTTTATTAAATTTTTTTTATTCTACTTTTGTTACATATTTTGCCATTTTGCAAAAGCACCGTCACAAGCACAAGCAGTTTTCATATAGATGTGTTTAACGCAATCGCATGAATTACTTGTGTCTGTATGTGGAGCGCAAAATAGCCTGCTCATCTGTCAGCGAACGTTACTGCATCGAAAATCTTATGTGTTCCGGCCTTAAAACAGTTTAGAACACCGCGCTACACACATTCTGTCCGATGAACCAAATATACTTTTTCGGAAAGGGGAGAAAAAATAAAAATACACGTGTATCGGCGATTTTCATGTACACGTCAGATTTTTTTTTTTAACGAGCTGAAACCGTTACAAAAAAAAAAACGATAACCATTTAAAAAAAAAATAAAAAATTCAGGAAAAAGTGAGAATTGATAAAATTTTTTTTTTAAATTTGAAGTGATACAGACATTTCCACGAGTCTGCCCGCAAAAATTCAGCTCGATTGGATCACGTGTACATGAAAATCGCCGACACACGTGTATTTTTATTTTTTCTCCCCTTTCCGAAAAAGTATTTTTGGTTCATAGGACAGAACTAAAGCTCGCACAGTGTAATGGCTAAAGGGACATATTAATTTAAAATGCAAGTAACCCCTTCGTTCTATGCTAAATAGGGCAAACTTACTACCGATAATAAAAGGACCTGTTCATTCAACTCCTGTACTTATTTCACAAAATATAACAGACATTTTTCGCCAATGGCGTTTTTTTTTTAATAAATTTAGTTATTTTGCAGGAATTTTTTAATTTTTAAAGAGGAAATAACGCCAGTCGAAAAAAGGAAATAACGCCCGCACAATTTAATATTTAAAAAAATTTTTAATTTTTCTGAACGGGTTAAGATTTTTTTCTTTTTGACATTATAGTCCTGTTCTTAATAAGAGAATTGTCAAAATCAATCACACTTTATTAAATAAACTTTAGTTATAACTTCTTATTTTGACAAGTTGCAGTTTGAAGTTAATTCCGTCTCTCAGACTCGAATTTCGATCCATGAATAATGAAGTGTTTTAGTAATTCGAATTAATTGGTGCTGCCCGTCGACGCTTTTAACTTTCATTAATTGATTTCTAATTTTCTTTTTTTTTTTCAATTTTTAGGTACCAAATAAGGTTTAATTTACTCGATCTATCTTTTTCTTTCTATTTAAGTTAATTCAATAATATAGCTTATTATCATAATTGGAGAATGCAATTTGTAAAAAATATGTGTAATTATGTTTGGTATTTCTAATTAAATTTCTGAAACCATAAGAATAATCAGTGCGCTAAAGCCAAAAAAGGACTGACAACATATCGTCGTCATCATGCCAAAAACAAATTACATACGGTTTCGAGTTAATGGCTTGCCTTGAGAAAATATTGAATAATAAGTTTAAAATCTAACTATGATTTTGTACCTTAAACATCACATGTTTTTTTTATTGTGAAAAACTATTTCTTGTCATAGCGTGGAAACAAATCTTGCGCCTTGACTTGAGTTAGGATTGTATTTACTTATTCATTCTCAATCAGAATTTATTTGAAACAGCATGAATGAGAAGGAGTCCAAACTTTGCTTTGTGAATTAATAGGAGCAAAACGTGTTTGTTGACATTTTTGCAGTTCAAAAGCTGAAAGATTCGTTGTTGGTGTTTTTAGTAACATTTTTAAATCACGTAACGTAAACACAAATAATAATATAGGTTATTAAAATTAAATAAATACAAGGCGCGATAGCCTCCAATGATATTTTAGGCCGAGCTTCTCGTCCAGGTTGCGCCGTACGAACGGCATCTGCAAGGCAAACTTACATCCAGTTGAAAAAATGTGTTTCTTAATTTTTGATGTTAGTTTGCGCGGGACCCAGGACCTTCGGTGTAGTAGGCGGAGCACGCTACCACCACACCACGGCGGTCGCAGGTGGTTATTGCGTCATCAAATAGTTAAATAAGTAGAAGTAGAAGAACACTCTACAGAAAAAGAGAGGAATTTAGCAACCCATCAAACATGTTTAACCGTTAAAAAATATGCTGGATTATTATTTAAGAAGCTAAAAATGTTCTCCATGGATTTCACTACTAAGCTAATAGGTTATAGGGTGGGACTAAAGTCTTTTCTTCTTATTATTATCTACAAATTAATTAAGCGTACAATTATAATTGGTCAAAACAACCTTTGCATTGGATAATGGTAATAATTTGACATTTTCGGCATTATGCTGATGGTTCAACATATTATGAGATCTACACAACTGACAGGCAAAATGATTTATTTCGTTAAGGCGTGTGCTCAAAACACAAACATGACATGCCAACCTAATATAAACGCACGCAAGTCATTTTCTGTCAAAAATGTCTCATGCACATACAACTTGTATGAGAGCAACCCAAATTGAATTTGCTGCGTGAAAACTTAACTCGATTTCCAATTTTTGTTCTGCGTGACATTTAGATTTGACGTTTGCACACATGCTTGACATTGTCGCAACGCATGCTTATTTGGGTTTGGGCAAAAAACGCCGGTTGTTTGCGTGCGCTAAAAAAACGCAGTGCGGTTTTATTAGGTTGGAATGTGAGTAGGAAAATATTTTACTAGCAGTTTCTCACCAGTGCCCAAAGAGTCAGGAAATTAATATACATATATATATAATGGCCAATGTAAAGGGCGCAAGATACGGAAGACAGTGCTTGCAGCGAAGATGTTTGCCTTTTTTACTGTTATGGTTCTTCAAATTAGTGTATACGTGATTTGATGGTTATCCAAAGGCTTTGTATACATGTATATTTGGGTACTACTACTAAAATACGTGTATAAATCATAAACATATGTGTATAAATCAGGCATGCTTAACCAACGAACCGATATCATTTCGTTACGATAATCAACGTTAATAAACGAAACAAAGTCATTTCGTTTATTAACGTTAAGAACGTCAAATTAACGTTAATTTGTTCGTTGGTTAAGCATGCCTGGTATAAATTGCAATATATGTGTAGGAAATGTAAATATATATGCCCCCAATGCATCAAAACTTGCATTGAAACTGCACACCTCAGTAATAAATGCAAACAAATTTAATTTCTTTCTAAATGAAATGGAATTTTCAGTTTTTGTAAACGATCGACCGTTTTATGCAGTAAATATTATCGGTTTGAAAATATGAAAAAATGCTATCTTCCAAAAAAGGCCAGCTGAGATTTCATTTCAACAGATTTAAAACCAGAAAAAGACCTAAAACGAAGTGGTGTTGTCCGTTTTCGGAGCCATCTTTTAGCAACCTTTCGCTCGTTAAGGAGCGGTGCGTATAGATAAAATAACATCAAAAACATAAGATAAGTTTTTTTCTAAACTGGGTTGCCCTTCAGCACTTCAGCAGTGGTTTGGCGAGCACTCCGATTGTATTTCTACCATGGAAAGCTTCTCAGAGAAAATTCATCTGCCTTGCAGATGCCTTTCGGAATCAGCATAACCAGTCCCTCCACTTTGTGAGAAAAACTAAAATCTAGCCCGACAATAATTGAAACAGAAGCTCGACCAGAATCTCCTCTCAGGGATCCCGCGCAAAATATTTATTTCATTTATTATTTTTTAACTTGCAGATAGGCTGTAGTTAGCTTCGGTTCTTGCTGGGTAGTGTTAGAAGTATTTTTAGCGCGGAGACGACGAAGTGTAAATATTTCCATTGACTTTTAAACATACCTTCCCATATTAATGTTTCTGGCACAAGGACGACAATATCAAAATAATATGTATCTATTAAATGCTTTTTGTCAGCTCATATTCAGTTTTATATTCTTACACTATTTACCTTAGGTTTTGATAACCGACAAACATTTGAAACTTACATAACTATGAAAGTACACTCAATGCTTAGAAAGGTTGAGCGGCACATCTGTAAAGAAAGAAGAAAACATTATTTTACAGTGCATTCGCTGCATAAATACTAGAGGTTAACTGCACATTCTTATTAACTAGAATATTAAATTTGCTCTATCTTAATTCGAACACAATAAACTGTGTTTCTTGTTGTCTGCCGAAAAAATAAGAGTTAACACGATCTAACAAACATAACTTAGATTTTTTGTGTGTTAAGTTTTGAAACTTTCAAAATACTGTGGCGACTATTAGGATTTCGGTTCATCACTATGCATAACAACAATAAACCAAACAGCCACACATTCGTACATGTAAACATCAAACCAAGCAGCCACACATACATGTAAACAGCCAACCATGCCAACCATGGCTACCCCTTTTTGCCATTTTCATTTCGAATGCCAATACAAACACGCATTATCTAAAGGTTTTGTTTTTTTATTTCCAAATCACCCCTTTCTATAGTGAGTGCAAATGAAACAGTGTGATTTTAAAATTTCTAAAAATGACAAACAAATCAGCTGTTAAAAATAAATTCGTATTTATGACATCCGAGAAAAATTATGTGAAAATCGTTAAAATTTAAACATTTTTGGTATAACTTGTATTTTATAACATAGTATATTCCGACAATAGTAATTGTTTTTATATTTTTCAGATACGCGTGATTAAAAGCAGTTGATTAAGCATGGATCTCACTTTTGCCAAGCTCAAATAGGCAATGACGACACTCAGAGGGTTATTGGATTTTAAATTATTAGACACTTTTGAATCCCTTTCTATTTTTGTCATTGTAGTTATTTGAGCGGTATTAACAATTCAACTGAGATGACAAAGCTGAAACATAAGTAAGGTTTAAGAAGTTTGGGAAAAGTCTAAAACTAAGAATGCCACCCACTCTGCGGGGCTTTCGTAAATTTGGATGCTGTTATCAATTTGCTGAATCCGCTTCTAGTTAATATGGCGAATGCTGAATTCGCCAATCGGTACTCAGCTACTTAGCGCATAGAAATCTAGGTGATATCCTTTTAAACAAAAGGTTCACATTGTTACGTAATGAATGCCATTAATCCCTAACCATCAACTGTGCTCAAAATCACTTTCATGTCCAAAAAGGCATGGAATTTACTGGAAGATGTTTGTGCTCGTTGTGTTATTAAGGAACACCAAGCTGAAGGTACTAATTGGCGCAAGAAACCAAAACCAGGGGTTTCTTCAATTGCAGATTGCAATGCAGCGAGCAGAACCCAAGTGAGGCTGGATTATTTTTCCGCATACGCAACATAAATCCTCCAAATACCACCGTGGCCCAGGATAGGAAGAAGCAAATGCCTGAATTGAGTTAAGGATTACGCAGAATTATCTACGCTTTATTTCGTTTTAACTTTGTAGTACTAATTTATTTAACTATGTTGTTTTTTATTTAATTTATTTGTTCAACTGGGTTTTATTTTCTTGTATTTTTTTATTTTATTTAACTTTATGTTATTTATTTTATCTTATTTTATTTTATCTTATTTTATTTTATTTAACTTTATCTTATTTATTTTATCTTATTTTATTTTGGTTTGTTTTATTTAATTTTATTTTGTACTATTTTATTTTATTTTACTTTAATTTATTTTATATTATTTAAATTTACATATTTTATTTTATTTTTAATTTCATTTTATCTTATTTTACTTTACATTTTTTATTATATTTTATGTTATTTTATTTCAATATATTTTATTTTATTTCATTTGTTTAATTTTCTTACAATGTTACTATTTGATTTTTAATATAATAAATTTATAAATTTTTATAGTTTCCATGGATTTATTATTATAATAAATTTATTTGTTTATTTATTAAATGAACAATAGCAATAAAATTACTATTCTACATACAAAAAGGAGCGCTAGCTGTCAGGGCTTTCGGCTCGCTCTCTAATAAAATATGGTTTAATAAGCTAGATTTAAATTAAAAGAGATCTTATAGCCTTAAATAATATTACAGCATATATTAATAATTGATATTAATAATGAGAATAATTTAATTGTGTGAAAAAAAGGAATAAAGATAATTAGACAGGTCAATACCAACTAAACCCTTCAGGGGTACCCACTCATTCCCACATAGAAGGAATGGAGATGGGGGAAATTCCCCGGAAGAGATTATTTGGCATTGGGGTGATAGTGTAATTCTAAACTTATAATTAATTTAAATAGTTTTCCTTATGTCAGCTCTGATCAAAAACTCTGCAATTTTTTCGATGTTGTCCTTGCAGACAGATTTTAGCAACTCTGACGGGTTTCCGCTGTTAAATAACGATTCTCTAGTTTCTTTGCAGTATTCGCAGTTGTCTAGAAGATGTTTCGTTGTTAGAGGTGCTGTTTTACAGTATGGGCAGGGCATTGGCCTCCCTCCGTTAAGTAGGTGAGAATGTGTGGCAGTTGTATGTCCTATGCGGAGGCGAACAAAGGCAGTTATGTCGCCTGTACCACAATTTGATGGGTAAATGGCCCTGGTGGCTGTGGGATTGATTTCGGCGTATTGGTGTTGAAAAGTGCTCCATTCAGTGATTCTTTGGGAATTGTGATACTTATTTATAAGGTTCTAAATATCCTTTTTTATCATGTAATCAAAACCCAAGAGAGGTTGTTTGTGGGCGTCTTTAGCTTTTTGATCAGCCAGTTCATTTCCATTAATGCCTGCGTGGCCCGGGACCCACATTATTTTTAGTTGTGCGTCGTTGCCGATAAGCAAATTGCGTATATCCGATATTAGGGCAGATTGGTTTGTAGTGTTCATAACGCTGGATATTGTGGACATGCTATCTGAGCAGATAATTGTTTTTTCTTTGGCTACGAGAGCTGATTTTAAAGCGTTGTGAATGGCTGCCGCTTCAGCTGTAAAAACTGAGCAATAGGTTGGAAGTATTCCAGCCGAGATCGTGCTCCCGTCCGCGTGAGTAACGGCAAATGTAGTGTGCTCGGAGGATTTGGAGCCGTCGGTGTAAATGAATTTCCAGTCTTTTCGGAACGGGGCAGTGTACTCTATAAAGAGGCGCTGGTATTCAGTGGAGCTTGTGCTCATTTTGGGAAATTTTTTTAACCATAACAAGAATGAAGAGTGCTTCAAATGCCAAGGGGGCATTTGTTATTCCTAATTCTCTGGCGTACTCTATGCACCTAAATATAGCCGTTTTACGCTTTGGTGTCTTCTTAGCGGATGCCGTTATGACTGTAGCTTGGTGTAGAAGACTATTTTTGCATGAAAATAACTTAGGTATCAGCCGCATTGTCGCGTATTTTACTCTTTCATTAATGCTTGGAAGGCCAGCTTCTGCTAGGATACAACGGATAGGTGATGTTGGAAAAGCCCGAATGCTCCTACGAACGGCCGCGTGGTATGTGGGGCACAGCATTTTGAGGTTAGTTTGTGAACAATTTCCGTATACTGGCAATCCATAATCGATTTTAGAAAGGATCAGAGCTCGCGTGATATTGATAAGAATTTCCGTGTGAATTAGACACCGTTTAGAAGATAAATACTTAACTATATTTAACCTGGCAGCTAAGCTTTTTTTTTAAATATACACAATGTTCCTTAAATGTGAAGTTCTTGTCAAAAATTATACCTAGAAATCTTATGCTAGACTCATTTGTAATGTTGATATTATTATAAACTAGGGTTAGGCTATTACATTTGTGTTTTCTGCAAATGTGGAAGGTTCTGCATTTGTTAAGTGATAAGTTTGCTCCTGCACAGTGCGACCAGCTCGCAATATCTGACAAGATTGCATTAAAAATATTTTGTGCAGAATTTAAATTATTCAGCTTGGAAAAGACCAAAACGTCATCGGCGTACATGATATGCGAGACAGACTGATGTGCTGAAATAATTTGGCTTATTTCATCGAAAGCAATAGTGAATAAAGTAACTGATAAGGGGGACCCTTGGGGTATTCGTGCACGTTTGAATAGGAATTGTTTACTTTTGTTTTGAATTTTCGATTCGATAAAAATGATTTTACAAAGTTGTAAAGCTTCGTACCGAAATTCCATTTGCTCAACTGACGTAACACGACATGCACTCCGATGCGATCAAGGGCCTTTTCGAAATCAAGGCTTAATCCTGATAGATGATTACGGTTTGATAAGGCAGCAGCACAAGAGTCTTCAAAGTATAATAGGGCATCGGTGGTACCTTGCCCTTCTTTGAAAGCAACTTGATGTGGACTTACGAGGCTGTTATTCGTTATATACGACATAATACGTTTCGATACTATTTTTTCTAATAATTTGCTCATGCAGCTTATTAGAGATATTGGTCGAAAGTCCAAAACTTCCGTGGAAGGGTTACTTGATTTTGGAATCGGGAATATTAAGGCTGTCTTCCAGGCTTGTGGGAAAACTCCAGTCGTTAATATATTATTATAAAGCTTTACTATCCTGTGTTTAAGCACAGATGGTAGATTTCTTAACATTTCATAAGAAATTCTATCCAGACCTGGAGATTTCCCTTTCAGTTTGGAAATTGTTACTTCGAATTCTAGAAGAGATACGTCAGACTCAATGATTGCTGTAGGAGCGTTAGGCTTATCGTATACGTTCCCTAGGGTCTCGTATTTCTTATTGACGAATATATCGTTAAAATTTGAGTCAAGTGAGTAGTCGGACCAGGTGAATGCAAAGTGCTCAGCCATTAGCGCAGAGTCGTAAATTGGACCGTTTTGGCTACTGATAAAATTGATAGGGGTGTGGGAAGAAGTTCCTGTGAGCATTTTTATGTCCGACCAGATTTTCTTAGTACTTGAATTAGGTGTTATCGCTGAAGTTAACTTTTCGAAACTATCCCGTTTAGCTTCTTTCGATTTCTTGCGAAAAGCTGCGTTTGATTGTTTGTATAATATGAGGTTTTCTACTAATCTCGTTCTTTTATACGTTTTCCAGTTTTGCTGTTTTGTGTTCCTTAAATTTTCTAACTCCTGAGACCAGTAGGGCACCACTTTTTTACGCTGCCTATATGTGGCTTGCGGTATGGAGAGATGGGCCGCGGAACGTATGATTTTAGCAATGTTTGCAGCCTCTTCGTTAACGTTACTTGACGCTGGTATATTAGCTACGGAAGTGGTTATGAGATCCGTGAACTTGGGCCAGTCCGCTTTGTGAGTTAAAAATTTATGCTTTGGGAAGACTTTGGCTGAACAGGGAGTGGTTAATTCCGTAACGATTGGGAAGTGATCGCTGCCACACAAGTTGTCGAGCGTTCGACAGGTAAGCTTTGGGGCAATAGTTGCCGAACAAATAGATAAGTCTACATGCGTAAAGGTTTTATGCGTAGAAAAATGTGTGGGTGACTTGTCATTTAAAACTATTAAGTTTTCTGAAGTTATGAGATTCTCTAAGATAGCGCCTCTAGAACTGGTAAGTGCCGAGCCCCAGAGTGGAGACCACGAGTTAAAGTCCCCCAGTATAAGAATGGGAGTGGATACTGAATTTAAAATATGTTTTAACTCTGCTAAAGTAAAGTTTTGATGAGGCGGGATATATATGCAAATAATTGTTATATTAAAGCCAACGCATACTTCCACTGCTAAAACAGAGATAGTTGAGTGAATCGGCACAACTTTGTGTGGAATTCCCTTTTTGATTAAAGCAGCTATGCCCTGTTTGTTAGAGGTGTTTTGGGTCAAGTTAGAAAAATAAGCCGTGTATTTCTGCGGCACGGCTGCGTCTTTATTCGCGGCAATGTGTGTTTCTTGCAAGGCAATAAAACTTGGTGTTTGGTCTTTAATGAGAATTTCTAATTCGGTGTAATTGTTGTAGAGCCCGTTAAGGTTCCACTGTAAAACTGTAAACATTTTAAAAGTTAAGAGAAAAAAGTATGACAAGTGAGGAGAGTTAAAACTCTTCATCAGAGACTGTCATGCAGTTTTCTTGTGAATTATCTGTAGTGAGAGGTACTGCAGTATCATTTGCTGCAGTAAGAGATGTGATGTTAATTAATGTTGTTGGTTGGGTTAGTAGTGAGATGTTGGGTTGGTATTCGTAGGAAGAGGGAATGGGGATAGATTGAGATTGGAGGTCGCTGATGAGTTGATAGGAAGAGTTCGCTAATGCAGCGTTGGTATTAATGTTTTTGAAAATGTGATTCAAAGAAGAATCGAAAGAAGAGAGGGCATTATATTGCTCTTTGGAGATGCTAAGGGATTCGTTGTTTGTGGTATTGTTGGGTGTGTGATTTGAATTATGATGTATATGCGGGGAATTGCTTTGTGCTTTATTTGAACTTGAGGTTTGGTTAGAATTTGTATTTTTAGTATTCTTATTTGAAGATGTTGCTGTACTTTTAGTATTTTGATCGTTGTTGCTAGCTTTCTTGTTTGTATCATTTTCTTTTACTACTTGTGAGAAGGAGATGTTAGGAAGGGAAGGCGCTTGAGCTTTATGAATGTTAATTGCATCGCGCATAGTGCACTTGTTCTCTATTTTGATTTTGAGAATTGCTTTTGTTTGGAGGTAACGTGGGCATGTGTTTGAAGATGACGGATGGTCGCCAGCACAATTAGCACAAAGAACTCGAGAGCAGTCATCTTTTCCGTGAGGGGGGGAAGTTACAAGTAACACAAGCAGGCTTGTTGTTGCACCGTTTTATTGTGTGCCCTAAAAGTTGGCATGACTTGCACCTCATGGGGTTCGGGAAATGTGGTCTTACGTGGGCAGTGCGCCAAGAAACATTCACTTTTTCAGGCAGACTATAAAGGTCGAAAGTTAGGAGCACAACACCTGTAGGTACTTGGACATTGTTTACTAATTTCCTGAATTTATAAATAGCAACAACTCCTTGGTCTTTCATGTTTTCGATGATTTCCGTGTCAGGAACGTCATTGAGGCACGGGCCGAAAATAGTTCCCTTAGTGAAGTTGAGATTATCTTGGAAATTGACTTTCACTTCACATATTCCACTTAGTTTTTTAGTAGATATGAATCTTTGTGCGATTTCAGGCGTTTTCACTAATAGTAGCAGATTACCGTCACGTAGTTCGGAAATTGAGATAACTTCTTTGCTTATACCTTCTATGGCTTTGTGCACGGCAAAGCATGAGTATTTCGAAAGAGGTTTTGATGGATCGGATGCTGCAATGGTGATGTATTTTGGGTTTTCTTGTTTTTTTTTTGGGGGAGGCTAGGATAGGTTATAGGTGTATATGTCGGTTTTTTCCTTTTGGGTTTGGGACTATCGGCAAGCAAGGCGTACCGATTGTCCCCCAAGTTTGGTGGCCCGGGGGCCATTATATCACTATATTTACCACCAATATATTACACAAAACAACGAAAGTGAGATCAAAAGAATATAAATCACACACGTTTTTCTGCGTTGGCGGGAAAGTGAAAAAAAAAACTTCAGTAAAAGAAGAGAGAGAAAAGCACAGTCACAGCAAAAACGTCCGCTCACGATGAGTATCAGAGACTGTATAATAAATTTATTTTTAATTATAAGTTCCTTTGTCAAGATATATACTGGTAGATATATGTAAAGTATTTCAAATGTTCTATTTATTGTATTTTGAAATTTTTGATTAAAAATATCAAGTAAGGAAGGCTAAGTTCGGGTGTAACCGAACATTACATACTCAGTTGAGAGCTGTGGAGACAAAGTAAGGGAAAATCACCATGTTGTAAAAAGAACCTAGGGTAACCCTGGAATGTGTTTGTATGACATGTGTATCAAATGGAAGGTATTAAAGAGTATTTTAAGAAGAAGTGGACCATAGTTCTATAGATGGACGCCATTTAGGGATATCGCCATAAAGGTGGACCAGGCCTGACTCTAGAATTTGTTTGTACGATATGGGTATCAAATGAAATGTGTTAATGATAAATTTAAAAGGGAGTGGGCCCAAGTTCTATAGGTGGACGCCTTTTCGAGATATCGCCATAAAGGTGGACCAGGGGTGACTCTAGAATTTATTTTGTACGATATGGGTATCAAATGAAAGGTATTAATGAGTATTTTAAAAGGGCGTGGGCCTAAGTTCTATAGATGGACGCCGTTTCGAGATATCGCCATAAAGGTGGACCAGGGGTGACTCTAGAATTTATTTTGTACGATATGGGTATCAAATGAAAGGTATTAATGAATATTTTAAAAGGGCGTGGGCCTAAAATCTATAGATGGACGCCGTTTCGAGATATCGTCATAAAGGTGGACCAGGGGTGACTCTAGAATTTATTTTGTACGATATGGGTATCAAATGAAAGGTATTAATGAGTATTTTAAAAGGGCGTGGGCCTAAGTTCTATAGATGGACGCCGTTTCGAGATATCGCCATAAAGATGGATCAGGGGTGACTCTAGAATTTGTTTTTACTATATGGGTATCAAATGAAAGGTGTTGAGTATTTTGAAAGGGAGTGGGCCTTAGTTCTATAGGTTGACGCCTTTTCGGAATATCGTTATAAAAGTGGACCAGGGTTGACTTTAGAATGCGTTTGTACAATATGGGTATCAAACGAAAGGTGTTAATAAGTGTTTTAAAACGGAGTGGGCCTTAGTTCTATAGGTGGACGCCTTTTCGGAATATCGTTATAAAATTGGACCAGGGGTGACTCTAGAATGCGTTTGTACAATATGGGTATCAAATGAAAGGTGTTAATGTGTATTTTAAAAGGGCGTGGGCCTTAGTTCTATAGGTGGACGCCTTTTCGAGATATCGCCATAAAGGTGGACCAGGGGTGACTCTAGAATTGGTTTGTACGATATGGGTATCAAATGAAAGGTGTTAATGAGTATTTTAAAAGAACGTGGTCGTTACTTCTATAGGTGGACGCCTTTTCGAAATATCGCCATAAAGGTGGACCAGGGGTGACTCTAGAATTTATTTGTACTATATGGGTATCAAATGAAAGGTGTTAATGAGTATTTTAAAAGGGCGTGGGCCTTAGTTCTATAGGCGGATGCCTTTTCGAGATATCGCCATAAACGTGGACCAGGGGTGACTCTAGAATTTGTTTGTACGATATGGGTATCAAATAAAAGGTGTTAATGAGTATTTTAAAAGGGCGTGGGCCTTAGTTCTTAAGGTGGACGCCTTTTCGAAATATCGCCATAAAGGTGGACCAGGGGCGACTCTAGAATTTGTTTGTACGATATGGGTATCAAATTAAAGGTGTTAATTAGTATTTTAAAAAGGAGTGGGCCTTAGTTCTATATGTGGACACCTTTTCGAGATATCGCCATAAACGTGGACCAGGGGTGACTCTAGAATGTGTTTGTACGATATGGGTATCAAATTAAAGGTATTAATGTGGGTTTTAAAAGGGAGTGGCCCTTAGTTGTATATGTGAAGGCGTTTTCTAGATATCGACCAGAATGTGGACCAGGGTGATCCAGAACATCATCTGTCGAGTACCGCTAATTTATTTATATATGTAATACCATGAACAGTATTCCTTCCAAGATTCCAAGGGCTTTTGATTTCGCCCTGCAAAACTTTTTCATTTTCTTCTACTTAATATGGTAGGTGTCACACCCATTTTACCAAGTTTTTTCTAAAGTTATATCTTGCGTCAATAGACCAATACAATTACCATGTTTCATCCCTTTTTTCGTATTTGGTATATAATTATGGCATTTTTCGTAATTTTCGATATCGAAAAAGTGGGCGTGGTCATAGTCGGATTTCGGCCATTTTTTACACCAATACAAAGTGAGTTCAGATAAGTACGTCAACTGAGTTTAGTAAAGACATATCGATTTTTGCTCAAGTTATCGTGTTAACGGCCGAGCGGAAGGACAGACGGTCGACTGTGTATAAAAACTGGGCGTGGCTTCAACCGATTTCGCCCTTTTTCACAGAAAACAGTTATCGTCCTAGAATCTAAGCCTCTACCAAATTTCACAAGGATTGGTAAATTTTTGTTCGACTTATGGCATTAAAAGTATCCTAGACAAATTAAATGAAAAAGGGCGGAGCCACTCCCATTTTGAAATTTTCTTTTATTTTTGTATTTTGTTGCACCATATCATTACTGGAGTTGAATGTTGACATAATTTACTTATATACTGTAAAGATATTAACTTTTCTTTTAAAATTTGAATTTAAAAAAAAATTTTTTTAAAAGTGGGCGTGGTCGTTCTCCGATTTTGCTAATTTTTATTAAAGAGGCATATAGTAATAAGTGTAACGTTCCTGCCAAATTTCATCAAGATATCTTCAACGACTGCCAAATTACAGCTTGCAAAACTTCTAAATTACCTTCTTTAAAAAGTGGGCGGTGCCACGCCCATTGTCCAAAATTTTACTAGTTTTCTATTCTGCGTCATAAGCTGAACTCACCTACCAAGTTTCATCGCTTTATCCGTATTTGGTAAGGAATTATCGCACTTTTTCGATTTTTCTAAATTTTCGATATCGAAAAAGTGGGCGTGGTTATTGTCCGATATCGTTCATTTTAAACAGCGATCTGAGATGAGTGCCCAGGAACCTACATACCAAATTTCATCAAGATACCTCAAAATTTACTCAAGTTATCGTGTTAACGGACAGACGGACGGACGGACGGACATGGCTCAATCGAATTTTTTTTCGATACTGATGATTTTGATATATGGAAGTCTATATCTATCTCGATTCCTTTATACCTGTACAACCAACCGTTATCCAATCAAAGTTAATATACTCTGTGAGCTCTGCTCAACTGAGTATAAAAATTTTAAAAAAGATGGTATTAAAATTATTTTGGTTATTTGGGTAATTTTTTTTGGATATATTATTCGTTCGGGTGGCAGCCCTGCCTTGCTGTCACTCCCGCGAAAGTATGAAATTTTTCTATTAGAGGAGTGAAGCTATACGTTTTCCCATATGTTGTTTTTGAATAAGTGTGATAAGGATGGGAATCACACGTACACGAAAAACATATTTCACCGAACAAAATTATCCAACTTATCCTATTTTTGGATAGCGTCATGAATGCAGCAGTTGCAGATAAATAGCCCAGCAGTTTCAGCGAGTAATCCAAAGGTAAAAACACCATCCTTTCACGGTTCTGTTCCTTTACAGGTTTTTGAGCTTCAATTTGAGAAGACGTAGCTGCACTTTTTGTGGCATTAAAAAGGCCTGCACTGAAATCTTACAGACCATTCTAGAAGGAGAACGGAACAGTTACGGAGCGAGCATAGGAAAGAGATATACCAAATTGAGCTGCAAAGCCGCTACCAAATAGCAAGCGATATTTTGCAGGACTTTGCTTCGAATTTTGAAAGATTGGCTCATCTCGCAAATGCGGACGCACCTGTGGGATACACCGAGAGGGTAAAAGTTCAGAGCTTTATAAATAGGGGATGTCGAAACTAAACGAGCTACATACGCAAACCCAAAGCCAACATTTGCAGAAACGGAATCACATGCACTGATTCACGAAACAGCCCCGCTTTTGTGTAGGACAGCTTTCAAAGCACACCGTGTGGAAGTAGAAAGGCCAGACTGGGTGGACACAATATTGGAAGCACTAAAAGGATCGCAACAGGGGAGTGAAAGAGTAATCGAATGCTTCAAATGCGGGAAGCCATGTCACATTGGACGTCATTACAGTCTTTTTTTTTAATTTTATTTGATTTAAAGTCAACAACAGACACAACGCGGTCGACTACTAAAAATAATATAATTCGATAAGAAATATTTATAAATTTAAAAGCTAACATTATTGGCGGCCACCGTGGTGTGATGGTAGCGTGCTCCGCCTACCACACCGTATGCCCTGGGTTCACACCCCGGGCAAGGCAACTTCAAAATTTTAGAAATAAGGTTTTTCAATTAGAAGAAAATTTTTCTAAGCGGGGTCGCCCCTCGGCAGTGTTTGGCAAGCACTCCGAGTGTATTTCTGTCATGAAAAGCTCTCAGTGAAACGGCATAAAACATGTAGGTCCCGTCCGGCCAATTTGTAGGGAAAATCAAGAGGAGCACGACGAATCTCTTGGGAGTAGGGATGCAAACGATACATCGATGTTTTTAAAACATCGATAGTATCGGATGAAAATCCGATGTTTAACATCGATGTTTCAAAATTACTCAATATCGAAAAATTGCCGATACATCGATGTTAACTTTGACGATGTTTCGAACATCCACATCTCTAAAGTTGCATTTATTGACGCCATTCTTTTTCTTTGTTAAGTTGCTGCAAACTGATGTAAAAAGGGTAGGTTATTAATAATAATTGTTTTAAATTATGTTCTGACTTCTAATTAATATTTTATACTAAATAAATAGGTGAACATCTTAATCGAAAGTGCAGTATGGCCAGTGTAAAGGCGTGAGGTAAATATGTAGATCGTGAAGTAGTATCCCGGGATTTTTGGAATAATGTTATTGTGTGGATAATACTTAATTTTTACACCGCCTTTGATTGCCTTTGATAACAGCGTAATAGTTTTTATTTTCAGCTACTTTGACCAACATTGCTTTTATTTAATAATGGGCTGCTTTTTGATTACTTTTAAAAGGAAGTTGCTTGCACTGCTATCATTCTAATTTGTAATTATTAATATTAAATTAAAACAAAATTGCACATTTTTAATAACTTCTATTTTCCACAAACTTCTTGCAGAAATCAATATGCCGAACAAAAGTAAGGTGTGGCGTGCCAACTCCGCAAAGTGTCTATTGTGCAGCAAAACTCTAAGGCAATACATCAAATATACATTGTATTTATGTAGGATGAGTACAAGTATGAAAAATGTTAAATGAATTTTTGCCTGATCTCAGTTTTTTCTGTTTTCTTATTATAATTTATGTTATACATATATACATATTGACATGTTGTCTTATTTGAATGAATTGCTTAACAAACATCTTATATGTAATTATATAACTTAATGTTTGGTCTCATACGGAATTGAATAAAACAATAAATAAAAATATATTACTTATCAGTATTTTGGTACATCACTCCTAGGGGTAGAGTCAGTAGCTAAATTCTACATAAGTATATCCCACCAGCGCTGCTGATTTGACCCAGGCGAAAATTTGAATTTAAATTTTTTGCATTGAAAGCGCAACACAATTTTTGGTTTTGGCCGGTAACTGCATACATAACCTCTGCAGATTTTAAAGGGGCCTTTAAAATACATACATTTCTGGTAGATTTTTCTTAAAAATTCCTCGATTTCGGGGTGTGTGAGCTAATCTCACAAACCAGGCGACTATAAATATCACCCCACCCACTAGAGCCACGTAGTTTTTCCAAAATTTAATTCTACTGAAAAAACATCGGAAAACATCGATGTATCGATCTTTTCTTCTGATGTTTTTTATCATCGATGCTTATTTTGTCGATACATCGAAACATCGATGTATCGATGTTGCTCCTCAAAATTTGCATCCCTACTTGGGAGGCTATCGCTTACATTTATTTTATTTATTTTTTTAACATTAAGATTGAATACATAAGAACTTTAAGAATTAAATTCAACTCTAAACAAAAGAGAATTTAATTTTCTTTTTTTTAAATTAAACATCAGGTCAGATATGAGAGTATTGAATTATGCAAAGCAGTAAAAGAGTATTCCATGATAATACAATTATACAAATCATTATAGTACGAGCACCAATCACGCAGGGGCTTATATTTTGTCGCCAAGTTGATAGGTGGAAGGGCACATAGTGTCTATATATTCTGCTGGGGACAGCGAAATTTAGGTGACTGACAAGGTAAGAAGAGTCTATCTCACCAATGATAAGCTTGTGAAGGAACATTACCCCAAGTAATATTCTTCGGTTTTCCAATTTTGGCAACCTAATAAGAAGCAGCCTATGTTTGTATGGTGGTAGATGAAGGTTAGGATCCCAGTTAAGGCCACGGAGTTCGGAAATTAAAAATTGTTTCTGAGCCGACTCAATTCGTTGTATATAATTTTGATACCGCGGGCACCAGAAACACGAGCAGTACTCAAGTATTGGACGTACTAAAGATGTGAAGAGGAGCTTAGTGAGATACGGATCATCAAACTCTTTGGCCCGCCGCTTCACAAATCCAAGTACCCCTGTTGCTTTGTTCACAATTGATGAAATATGCATATTGAAACACAGTTTCGGATCAAATAGAACTCTCAAATCTCTTACAACAGATATACGCTCCAAGGGCGTGCTATTTAAGGTATAAGATGTCAAAATTGGCTTTATACGATGAAATGTTATCACATTGAATTTAAAACAGTTTAAATCTAGTAAATTCGCTGTACACCAGCATTGAAAAGAGTCCAAGTCGGCCTGCAAGAGATGGAAAGAGGATAACTCAGAGGGAATGTATGTATAACAAAGTTTAACATCATCCGCATTCATAAAAGTTCGGGAATGTAAGATAATTTTTTAGTAAATCGTTTATGAACAGGGTAAAATTAATGACTACCCTGAGGAACCCTAGACGTTACGTTAAACTTCTTAAAAAGACAATTGAAAGTTTTAGGGATAGCTGACAGCTTGGCTATGCCCCTATAGTCCTCAATATTAGATCTACTACATTTTTTGTGCAAAGGGATGATAAATGACTCCTTCCAAATTAATGGCAAAGTTCCAGATTCCGCGGATAGCGTAAATAATTTAGTAACCGGCTCAGATAAATTCACAATACTTAAGCACACAACTAGGAACACATTCAGACCCCGGAGAAAAAATTGGTTTCAAATCCAAAAGAGTCTGAAGAACAGTATTGTTATCGATGACTGGATTTAGTATGCAATTAAAGATTCCTAATTTATACGGATATTGACCAGATTGAAATGTTTTCGATGAATACATCGATTTAAAGAAATATGCAAATAAATTCGCGATATCATTATCGTAATTAGCATGTTACAACCAAAAGATAAGACAGCTGGAAATCCAGAAATTTTCCTCGTAGAGTTAACAAAACTATAAAATATTTTTGGATTACTGAAAAACTGAAGTTTACAACTGGTTAAATAATTCTTGTAAAACATTTTAATAAGACAATGAAAGTTAGAGGGAACAACTAGATACTTTGAAAAGTCAGATGGTATTCCTGATCTCACAAAACGTTTATAAAGCCTAGATTTGATGTTATTAAGTCACACAAGTTGTTTAGAGAACAAAGGTGGCTTGTTTGACCCTACACTAACGCATCGGAGGGGAACACAGCTTTCACAGAAGCAATTAAGAGTAACGTAAAATAAGGAAATTGCTAATTCTAGGTCATAACACACATACAAATCTGACCAATCATGGTTAGCAATCAATTCATTTAGTTTAAGGAAGTTGGTTTTAAACAAATTTCTCGAACGAGATTTTAATTTTGATACATCAAACACATTAGAAGGTAGAACAATTTCAATCGTAGGGTGTAGGGGATCCTCAGGAAGAGATGGGGGAATGGAGAAATACGATTAAGAGTGGTACCCACAGAGTCATCCACAAATACCAACTCAAGAATCTTATTCTTCCAATTTAACACATCGTTGACGTAAGGTATAAGATGTCAAAATTGGCTTTATACGATGAAATGTCATCACATTGAATTTAAAACAGTTTAAATCTAGTAAATTCGCTGTACACCAGCATTGAAAAGAGTCCAAGTCGGCCTGCAAGAGATGGAAAGAGGATAACTCAGAGGGCATGTATGTATAACAAAGTTTAACATCATCCGCATACATAAAAGTTCGGGAATGTAAGATAATTTTTGGTAAATCGTTTATGAACAGGGTAAAATTAATGACTACCCTGAGGAACCCTAGACGTTACGTTAAACTTCTTAAAAAGACAATTGAAAGTTTTAGGGATAGCTGAAAGCTTGGCTATGCCCCTATAGTCCTCAATATTAGATCTACTACATTTTTTGTGCACAGGGATGATAAATGACTCCTTCCAAATTAATGGCAAAGTTCCAGATTCCGCGGATAGCGTAAATAATTTAGTAACCGGCTCAGACAAATTCACAATACTTAAGCACACAACTAGGAACACAATCAGACCCCGGAGAAAAAATTGGTTTCAAATCCAAAAGAGTCTGAAGAACAGTATTGTTATCGATGACTGGATTTAGTATGCAATTAAAGATTCCTAATTTATACGGATATTGACCAGATTGAAATGTTTTAGATGAATACATCGATTTAAAGAAATCTGCAAATAAATTCGCGATATCATTATCGTAATTAGCATGTTACAACCAAAAGAGAAGACAGCTGGAAATCCAGAAATTTCCCTCGTAGAGTTAACAAAACTATAAAATCTTTTTGGATTACTGAAAAACTGAAGTTTACAACTGGTTAAATAATTCTTGTAAAACATTTTAATAAGACAATGAAAGTTGGAGGGAACAACTAGATACTTTGAAAAGTCAGATGGTATTCCTGATCTCACAAAACGTTTATAAAGCCTAGATTTGATGTTATTAAGTCACACAAGTTGTTTAGAGAACAAAGGTGGCTTGTTTGACCCTACACTAACGCATCGGAGGGGAACACAGCTTTCAAAGAAGCAATTAAGAGTAACGTAAAATAAGGAAATTGCTAATTCTAGGTCATAACACACATACAAATCTGACCAATCATGGTTAGCAATCAATTCATTTAGTTTACGGAAGTTGGTTTTAAACAAATTTCTCGAACGAGATTTTAATTTTGATACATCAAACACATTAGAAGGTAGAACAATTTCAATCGTTGGGTGTAGGGGATCCTCAGGAAGAGATGGGGGAATGGAGAAATACGATTAAGAGTGGACCCACAGAGTCATCCACAAATACCAACTCAAGAATCTTATTCTTACAATTTAACACATCGTTGATCTGAACGAGAGATACATATATCCAAAAGAGATTTACAAAATTCATGTTGAATGCTGGGGATCAAAAAGTGAGCCACTTATGTTTATCCAGTTCACCGAGGGCAAATTAAAATCACCAAGAACTACTATACGATCTTTCTCTCGTAACTGAGAATAGCTAAGTTATGGTAAGAATAAATAAGCAAATCCGAACGAGGCGGTATATTTGAACAGCAAATGAATAAACTGTAACTATGTAATGACAGCTTCACCGCTAAAAATTCTATGTCAGATGAGTTGTCCGACGTCAACAACTCCGACGCAAAGCGTGAGTCCACAGCAATGAGGACACCTACACTAGATATACGATCACGCCGATGAACCACAAAATTGTTTGAGAAAAGCTCAGAATTAAAGGTATCAGGTTTTAACAGGGTTTCGGTGAAGGATACAACTTGCGCTGTGAAAGAAAATCTATTAAGAAAAAACGCGTTCAGTTTAGACGTAAACCACGAACATTTTGGTAGTGGATATTTAGAAAAACTGAGTCAGTCAGTTAAGTTGCTAACCCTGCGGTATTGGTTAGCCCGTTTTTTGGGTTTTGTACCACCAATATAAATTACAGCAAACACTAGCGACAAATTTAGAAAAAAATATTAATTATGTTTAAAAAATGTTTAAAAGAATAATTTTAGCTTTTATTACCTGTTATAGAATTAGGTTTAACCTGGCTACAACGGCTTTCGTGCTGCTCTGTCGCGCCGAAAATAACGACGCTCATAAGAACATGTGTAAAAATAATATGACAGATGTGGCGGCTGCACCGCTGTCGTGAATGTAGTCAGCCCCACTAACTTTAGCAATGCCAACTTGAGGTTTCAAGCAGTGTTGTCAGACATTTTTGGAGCTTATAGCTAAATTGACAAAAAAAATAGTTAAAAACAGCTAAAAAAAAATTTCATAGCCAAAAAAAATAGCTAAATTTTTTTTTTTAAAATAGCTAAATAAGCCTTTATTTCACATTAAATTACACCACATATGTATGTCTGTAGTTACTAGATTATTGTAAAGCAAAAAAAAAATAATAATAATTCAGTCATGGAAAATATTCTTTATAAATACATATCGTTACCTTAATTCACAAAGGCCCTGTCTTTAATGCAATTCCTATGTAGATAGGGCCTTTGTGAATTAAGGTAGCGATATGTACATATGTACATAAATTAAATTATAATAGTAACATAAATTATAATCTCGAATAGTTAATACACATCACTCAAGTTTTATTCAAAAATTAAATTGAATCACAGTTCAAAAACAAAATCATCTTCTTCGTTTAATTCACATGTTGAATCGTATATATTTCCTGAATTCATTGATTTTATGAGATCAGGTATACTAAAGTTATGACAACATTTTCCAAGTCTCCTAAGACCGTAACTTATAGTTAATAAAGAGTTTAACATCAAAATCTGCATTCTACTCCTTTGCTTAGTTTTTATTAAATTCATTACAGAAAAACTTCGTTCTATTTCCGCATTACTAAGCGGTAGGATTAGCAAATTAAATACGAACTGTTGTAATTCCGCAAACGGATTTTCATTAATGGCATTTCTAAACTCTCTTACCTCTATCCAAAACTTTACTGTAGAAGCGGTCTCTTGCCATGGATATGAGTATAGCTTTTTCCATTGCATTTCTATAACAGTAATTTCATCTTCGTTAAAAGAGCCCTTTTCTGCCTAGAACGTATCAAATATTTTGGGCTTCACAACATTTAAAGCATTTTTTATAGCAAACAACTCAATATTTTTTAAAGTTTGGATATTCTGTAGTAGGCGTTGGCGTAGCTGCTCAATTAACTTGATAATAAAATTCTGAAAAAATTTCCGAATGCATTGTTCTGCATCTTCATCAATGCTACCTTCGCCTTTTTTTAATTTTATATATTCTTCAAAATAATAATGAAATTGTGGAAATGGAGTTAAATATGTTGTAAGCGGAGAACACAAAGGGTCAACATTTTTACATGGAGATATTATTTGATTACATAGATCAGTGATCAACAAAACTAGCTAAGAAAAAGTTTTGTGGGATCTGCATCATTCGATTCGAATAATTTGTTAACTTTCTGAACTTCGCTTAGCAGTGGCTTTAAAAACTGAAGATATGCTAAATTTGTATCATTATAAAGAGATGCCAATAACTTTGCTTTGTGGCATGTTTCCTTCAGTGCAGCAATTTTAAAATGTGTTCGCAGCTCCAGCCATTGATCTACTAATCGTTTGATCGCCACTTCAATAGATAACCACCTAGTATCACATGCCCTGACAATTTGTATTGGTTGCAGTCCATCATTAATGGCAGAAAAAATGGCTCTGTATTGATTTTGTCTTGCAGCAGACTTGGAAACCAATTATACGTTTCTGCCACAAGAAATTCTATTTCACTAGGAATAATTTTTGATGAGGTAGAGACAGCTATCTGCATCGAATGACAAATACATGGTACTAGTTTTATTTTCGGATTGAGCCCTTTCAATCGAGCGATTACACCTCTATTGACACCGGTCATAACATTAGCATTGTCCGTTCCTAGACCTACCATATTTTCTATGCGTAAATTGCACTCTTCCAGCGACTTAAGAATTGATTCAACAATGCCCTCCAATGTATAGTCTTTTAGCTCAGCTAATTTTAAAAACAATTTATAATTTGTTTGGAACTTTCGCTATAGTAACGAATGACAATACCCAGATACTTTTCCACGCTAATGTCAGTTGACTCGTCTATTATCAGACTAAACTTATTTGTTTTAATGTCATCCATTAATAATTTTTTGAAATGAGGAAATAATAAATTATTTTAATATAATTTATTTATGACAGCGCTACATTTTGTCCTACCAAGCTTTAAACTGGCTGCAGTTTCACTATCGTCAAATATGTCTTTGTAATTGTATCAGATGATCCAAGCTTTAAACTGGCTGCAGTTTCACTATCGTCAAATATGTCTTTTTAATTGTATCAGATGATCAACAGCATTTGCTAATTCTGCCTTTAAAAAAATAAATAAATGTAAGGCGCGATAATCTCCGAAGATCTCTAAGGCCGAGCTTCTCTTCCAATTTGCATCGTGCTCCTCTTGATTTTCCCTACAAATTGGCCGGAAGGGACCTACATGTTGTATGCCGACTCCGAACGGCATCTGCAAGGCAGATGAGTTTTCACTGAGAGCTTTTCATGGCAGAAATACACTCGGGGCGCTTGCCAAACTCTGCCGAGGGGCGACCCCGCTTAGAAAAATTTTCTTCTAATTGAAAAACCTTATTTCTAAAATTTTGATGTTGATTTGCCCGGGGTGTGAACCCAGGGCATAAGGTGTGGTAGGCGGAGCACGCTACCATCACACCACGGTGGTCTGCCTTTACTACGCTGTTATTTACCGTCACTGATCGAAAAGGTAAAGGTGGTTGTATACCCCGGGAAAAAGGAGACATTGCATTTGCATGCTTTTTAGTTTTCGCATGTAAAATCAAGCCATACAACTTCGGCTTCAATATGCAGTGACAATATTTGCAAGCAATATTGTCTCCATCGTTGCTAACCCACTTCTCAAATCGTTTGTCCTTCAACCAAGATGATCGAAAGCCTTGCTTGTACTTTCTAAGGTGAAAAATTAAACACAAAATAATGCACCAATTCACCAAGAAAATACAACCTCTTTTCACTTGTACACGGCTTTTCGTCAGTGCTGCTATCGCTGCTGTCATTCCTAAAATAAAAGGGTGTAATAAGCAAAGAATTTCAATATAAAAACGGCTAATTTGTAATACCTTTCCATTTCGACGGTCTATTATGAAAAAACGTGCACATGAATAAGCGATTGACTATTAAATTTGGAAGTAGCAATTCGATTACATACCAATAATCGATATAATAAAAATGTATTGGGCATGCCAGACTACCAACTTTTGAACAATTTGATAGCCATAAGGCAGAGTGCACACGGTCGATATTTATATTCTAAAAAGTTCTGTGAAAATAATTTGGCAAATTACAAAATTTTTTTAGCTAAAATAGCTAACTCGATTAAAAAAATAGCTAATAGCTAAACCCGAATTTCTATAGCTAAACGCCGAAAAAAATAGCTAAAAATAGCTAAAATGGCATCAATGGTTTCAAGCCATAGGTTGGCAAAGGTACCCCATCTGGGTATTACGCTCTTCACACGTATTCTTATGCTCTTCATTTCAGTTGCTGTTGAGAGCGAAAAATCAATTGCGCCACAGTGGGGTTACATGCCAACCTAATAAAACCGTACTGCGTTTTTTTAGCACACGCAAACAACCGGCGTTTTTTGCTCTTAACCCAAATAAGCATGCGTTGCGACAATGTAAAACATGTGTGCAAATGTCAAATCTAAATGGTTACGCAGAACAAAAATTGGAAATCGAGTTAGGTTTACACGCATGCTCTCATACGAGTTGTATGTCCATGAGACATTTTTGACAGAAAATGACCTGCGTGCGTTTAGAACAGAATTTTCATGCCAGTCGTGTTGCAGACAGCAAAGGGATGACATGTATCGTCGTTTTGTTCATATTTTTTATGCAATAGCAATAAATTATAGAAATGGGGAAAACGCGTTTAACAGAATCTGTCAAGCAGAGTTAGTTAAGTAATGTTAGGCAAGGAAACATTTTTTAGGCGATGTTTTAATAAAAAAAATTGTTGTGAAACTGTGAGCAGATTTTTCTAACAAGAAATATTTTCCTCGGCACCCAAAAATCCCTTCGCTTTGAGTTTTCATCAAAACGGAAGTGTTTCTTAGCGCCGCAAAAAATATAATTCTTAATTTTGCATGCTCTCATTAACATATATACTTTTATGGCAATTTCTTGTTAGCAATGCATTTGACAAATTTCTGGAAGTCAATCTGCCCCTATGCTTTGAGCAGATGAATTTAATGTCAGGAAAAATGTGCTAACAGAAGAATGTTGATGGGAAAAATGACAAAATCTTAAGGGAAATTTCTGTAAGATTTGTAAAAAATTTGCTATCTAAGTTTCTCCAGAAATCGGTAATATCGGTTTCATCATTAACTGACATTTCGCTTCTTAGAATTAATAATTCTTTTTGAATTTCAAATGAATATTGGGTTATGTCACAAGCTAACGGACTTTCAAATATGTCAATTAAGAGCTTAATTTTTCGAAAGTCTTGAAATCTGTCTTCAAAGTTGAAAAAGAGGGCTTCCAATAACTTCGTGTGTTCATTGTTTACTTTTAAAATATCAATACTGTTAATTAAGGTGTAGGTTTGGGAAAAACTTGAATAATCCCCAGCTTTGATTTCAGAAAGTAGTAAATATAAAATAGTTTGAAAATTAATAACTTCTCAAAATCATCTTCTTCGTTTAATTCACATGTTGAATCGTATATATTTCCTGAATTCATTGATTTTATGACATCACTAGGTATACTAAAGTTATGACAACATTTTCCAAGTCTCTTAAGACCGTATCTTATAGTTAATAAAGAGTTTAACATCAAAATCTGCATTCTATTCCTTTGCTTAGTTTTTATTAAATTCATTACAGAAAAACTTCGTTCTATTTCCGCATTACTATGCGGTAGGATTAGCAAATTAAATACGAACTGTTGTAATTCCTCAAACGGATTTTCATTAATGGCATTTCTTACCTCTATCCAAAACTTGACTGTAGAAGTGGTGTAGCATTATACGTCATACCCACTGTAATGTAGCATTATGCTTCATACCCACTGTAACACACTTGCAGTAATACTCATCATAAACTCCAAATATATTTTAGTAATAATCATATTACAATATTGTCCAACATAAATTATTGAACTAACCCAGACGGTTAACCAACATCAATGGAATGCCGAATATGAGACCCATATCCATTCACAGTTAATAAATTTTGAGTATACATACAAACATACAACCCATTGTGGAAAAATACCAAAACACTCAAATTGATCTGCTGACGTTGCTAACACATGTACAAACCTACATGTATGGAGCCATGCATACAAAACTACATGTATACAAAGACTGTATACAAACGTACATGTATGCATACTCCATTTCCTATGTACTTATTTTTAGTTATTAGTATTAAGATATTTATGAATGTATAGGTTAAGTCAATTACTAAAAAAGACAAGAATTTATTTAATAAAGCGAAGATTTAATGTCGCACCATCATACGTGCAACGTCTTTTAATTCCTAATACTTCATGGCGATCCTGCCAGCCTGATCTTTAATTAGCTGAAAATTTGCTCTTAAGCAAAATTCGCTAGATCTCGCTGAAGGGAAGATCCTGCCAGACTAGATTTAAAATTGGCAAAACTGCTAAGAATCTAGCTGGAGGAGACCGTGCAAGATTTAAACAAAAAGTAAATTCATTAAATTCTGTCAATAAGGCAAAAGGAACAAATTTCCTTTTTAAGAAATTTTGATTGCCACGTTCAAAAATCGAGTGAAAGGAGCGCGCAGGTGAAGTGGAATATACACCCAAAATAAAAGCATTAAGCGTGAAGTGAAAGGAGCGCGCAGGTGAAGTGGAATATACACCCAGAATAAAAGCATTAAGCGTGAAGTGAAAGGAGCGCGCAGGTGAAGTGGAATATACACCCAGAATAAAAGCATTAGGCGTGAAGTGAAATATATACCACAGGATCCCGGCATTGGACGTGAATAACAAGCTGGACAATTAAATAAAAATGTCTTAGAATAAGTATGTATATAAAATTTAGAATCAATTGAGCGGCCTCAGGGACGCTAAACCATTAGCAAAAACTATCGTTTAGGAGTTTTTTTTTTGAAAAAAAAGGGAAAATTTAAACTAAAACAAAAGTATGTACGAATAACTTCTTTGGACCTCGAAAAAAAAAATTGATAGTATAATAATCTAAATTGTTAAAATTTAAATTAGGAGGAAAATTAAAAATATTTATTGAAAAAAAAAATTTTTTCTTATTCAAAAAAAAAAAAGGCTAAAATGCTAAAAATCCTAAATTAAACTTTTATAAAAAAAAAAAAAAATTCAAGTAAATTGGAATGTTTAGGAGACCTCTGTAAAATAGTAAATCAACTTCAGACAGTCCACCTATCCTCTAAAGAAAGCCCATAGAACATTTTTAAAAAATCACTAAAATGCAAAGAAACTCCTCAGATCTTCCTGTCTATTGGTGGGACGAAAATACCCGACACACTAGGGACCTACCCAAAGAACTAGAAGGTTTAAAGAAATTGTGGAAGATAATAGGTATGGAAAGGGAACCCACAATTGAGGACATTATAAATCCCACTACCACAGAAGAAGAAATAATGCGTATGATGAGGAAAGTGTTCCCCAACAATTCCAAATGTTAGGTAGCACCTGAAAAAAAAAAAAATTTATAAAACAAAAATATCTAACTTCCTATTAAAACCTTCAAGATGTCTTGGTGGACAAAAATAGCCCAAGGCATTATGGTAGCCATAGCTGGCTACGAAATAGGAAAAGAAAGCTCTGAAACAAGAGATAACAAAATAATCAAGTATGAGCCATCAACTAAGGTAGCTACAGAAAGTACTCCGAACATCCCTGGTTAGCAATTATAGGTTCTGTATTCATGCTATTGATCATCACAATAGCTATGATGCTCAAAAACTATATGAAGCACAAATTTAGACAGGTAAAACCCGCCACAACTCGTATCTAACCCATTACGAGTACCAAACCAAAGCTGAGGAAGAGCGATAAATTCAAATAAATCTCAAATAGTAAACCTAAAAATGTCACAATCGACAGAAAAAGCAACACTGCCTAAAGTGAACAGCAAATCAAAAAAAAATTTTCGCATAACTCCTTTTATGGCTCCTGACAAAAATAGTCATGAAGCAATATGAAATTTTAGGACAGTGGAAATAGGCAAAAATTAAGAAACTTTTAAAACCAGCCCATAACAACAAAAAAAAAATGATGAAGAATAGTCACAAAGAGAATCTATAAAAATGTAAGTGAAGCGCTATACAAAATTGCAATAAGACATGTCGCGCTCGTTTTCATCTTAGGATAGAAAAATGGTAGCGTAGGAAATACAAGAAACCTGATTGTTGATGATAAAATTGACTTAGGACAATTACTTATCAGGCTTTACACACGTTGTACAAATGCCGCCAATCTAGGACTTGGTATTTATAAGAAAATCACAATTGTCCTAAGGGACAAATTGGTGGAAAATGATTATTTACTCGAGTAGGCAAATTTAAAATAATAAAAGTAGGTACCCAAATTCTCAAAAACTTAACAATTGCACTAACCCCAGAGGTTGTGTACGTGACTAGTCCCGGGAAAATTAGAGAAATTCTGCAGAAATATCATGACGATCCTATTAGTGGTGGCCACCCAGGAATAAATCGTATGATAAAGAAAATCAAACAAAGCTATAGCTGGAAAAATATGCGAGGTGACATAAATAAATATGTAAATAACTGCATCCACTGCAATAAGAATAAAATAAATAAGCATATAAAAGAGCCAATGACAATAACGGAGACACCTCCGAGAGCTTTCGATATGGTACAGATCGATACGGTCGGACCATTGCCAAGGTCAATAAACGGAAACGAATACGCAGTTACCATTATATGCGATCTCACAAAATACTTGGTAGCAATCCCAGTCCCCAGCAAACATGCGCTAATAGTTGCTAAAGCTATATTCGAGCATTTCATTTTGATTTATGGCCCCATGAAAACAATCCTAACAGATATGGGATCCGAATACAAAAATAAATTATTCGAAGAACTGGGCAAATTGCTAAAAGTTGAGCACAAAAGCTCAACACCATACCATCATCAAACTTTGGGCACTGTAGAGCGTAGTCACAGAACGTTTAATGAATATGTACGCTCATACATATCCAGTGACAAAGATGATTGGGATGAATACCTAAAATATTTCGCGTACTGCTACAACACGACCCCATCGACCGTACACAACTATTGCCCTTATGAGCTTATATTTGCGAAAAATCCACCGAGGTACGAATTCTTAAATGAAAATAAAATAAGCCCAGTATATAATCACGAGGCATATGACAAGGAAATTAAATATAGACTTCAAATAGCACAACAAAGAGCTAGAAAATTGGTGAAAGAAGCTAAAGAAAAACAAAAAGTCAATTATGACAAAAGTAGCACCAGTAAGGAAATAAAATTAGGAGATTTAGTATTAGTAAGAGAAGAATATAGCCATAAGCTAGACCATAGATATAAAGGACGGTATAAAGTGAAGAAAATTGACGAAAATAACAATTTTACTTTAATACCACATAGAGAGGAGTCTAGTAATAAGAACAATAGGGATAAGGAATTAATAATCCATAAAAATAGACTTAAACCCATTTAAAATATCTTTTAGTAATTTAACAAATAATCATTCCAATTTACCCGATTAATTAATAAAAATAATTTCTAAAAACAAGCGGATTTTAGATAGGTCGACACATTTAAAATCCGACAATAAAATAATAAAATAAATAAAATAAACAAGATAAATAAAATAATTAAAATTTAAAAATTTCTATATCTACAAATTTAAAATTTTGAAAAAAAAATTAACTTATACAAAAACAAAAAAAAATATATATGTAAAATGTAAACATTTTTGAAAAAAAAAGAGGATATGCACTAAAATATAACAATAAAAATAGCAAGGTCAGCAAATCGAAAACAAATCAAACAAACTCTATCACTACAATATCAAGTAACAGTCAAATATCAAAATCATTGAAAATATGACAAAGAGTCTTATACAATTGTTCACAAAACAATTATATAACACTCTTTTTTCTAAGGCGGATGGTGTAGCATTATACGTCATACCCACTGTAATATAGCATTATGCTTCATACCCACTGTAACACACTTGCAATAATACTCATCATAAACTCCAAATATATTTTAGTAATAATCATATTACAATATTGTCCAACATAAATTATTGAACTAACCCAGACGGTTAACCAACATCAATGGAATGCCGAATATGAGACCCATATCCATTCACAGTTAATAAATTTTGAGTATACATACAAACATACAACCCATTGTGGGAAAATACCAAAACACTCAAGTTGATCTGCTGACGTTACTAAACAACATGTGCAAACCTACATGTATGGAGCCATGCATACAAAACTACATGTATACAAAGACTGTATACAAACATGTATGCATTCTCCATTTCCTATGTACTTATTTTTAGTTATTAGTATTAAGATATTTATGAATGTATAGGTTAAGTCAATTACTATAAAAGACAAGAATTTATTTAATAAAGCGAAGATTTAGTGTCGCACCTTCAAACGTGCAACGTCTTTTAATTCCTAATACTTCAGTGGTCTCTTGCCATGGATATGAATATAGTTTTTTCCATTGCATTTCTATAACAGTAATTTCAACTTCGTTAAAAGAGCCCTTTTCTGCCTTAAACGTATCAAATATTTTGGGCTTCACAACATTTAAAGCATTTTTTATAGCAAAAAACTCAATATTTTTTAAAGATTGGATATTCTGTGGTAGGCGTTGGCGTAGCTGCTCAATTAACTTGATAATAAAAGTCTGACAAAATTTCCGAATGCATTGTTCTGCATCTTCATCAATGCTACCTTCGTCTTTTTTTAATTTTATATATTCTTCAAAAGAATAATGAAATTGTGGAAATGGAGTTAAATATGTTGTAAGCGGAGAACACAAAGGCTGAACATTTTTACATGGAGATATTATTTGATTACATAGATCAGTGATCAACAAAACTAGCTCAGAAAAAAGTTTTGTGGGATCTGCATTATTCGATTCGAATAATTTATTAACTTTCTGAACTTCGCTTAGCAGCGGCTTTAAAAACTGAAGATATGCTAAATTAGTATCATTATAAAGAGATGCCAACAACTTTGCTTTGTGGCATGTTTTCTTAAGTGCAGCAATTTTAAAATGTGTTCGCAGCTCCAGCCATTGATCTACTAATCGTTTGATCGCCACTTCAATAGATAACCACCTAGTATCACATGCCCTGACAATTTGTATTGGTTGCAGTCCATCATTAATGGCAGAAAAAATGGCTCTGTATTGATTTTGTCTTGCAGCAGACTTGGAAAACCAATTATACGTTTCTGCCACAAGAAATTCTATTTCACTAGGAATAATTTTGGATGCGGTAGAGACAGCTATATGTATCGAATGACAAATACATGGTACTAGTTTTATTTTCGGATTGAGCCCTTTCAATCAATGACACCGGTCATAACATTAGCATTGTCCGTTCCTAGACCTACCATATTTTCTATGCGTAAATTGCACTCTTCCAGCGACTTAAGAATTGATTCAACAATGCCCTCCGATGTATAGTCTTTTAGGTCAGCTAATTTTAAAAACAATTTATAATTTGTTTGGAACTTTCGCTATAGTAACGAAAGACAATACCCAGATACTTTTTCACGCTAATGTCAGTTGACTCGTCTATTATCAGACTAAACTTATTTGTTTTAATGTCATCCATTAATAATTTTTTGAAATGAGGAAATAATAAATTTTTTATGACAGCGCTACCTTTTGTCCTACCAAGCTTTAAACTGGCTGCAGTTTCACTATCGTCAAATATATGTTTTTGTAATTGTATCAGATGATCAACAGATAAAATCGATGTATGCGCAGCAATATAAACTGCATTTGCTAATTCTGCCTTTAAAAAAATAAATAAATGTAAGGCGCGATAACCTCCGAAGATCTCTAAGGCCGAGCTTCTCTTCCAATTTGCATCGTGCTCCTCTTGATTTTCTCTACAAATTGGCCGGAAGGGACCTACATGTTTTATGCCGACTCCGAACGGCATCTGCAAGGCAGATGAGTTTTCACTGAGAGCTTTTTATGGCAGAAATACACTCGGAGCGCTTCCTAAACTCTGCCGAGGGGCGACCCCGCTTAGACAAATTTTCTTCCAATTGAAAAACCTTATTTCTAAAATTTTGATGTTGATTTGCCCGGGGTGTGAACACAGGGCATACGGTGTGGTAGGCGGAGCACGCTACCATCACACCACGGTGGTCTGCCTTTACTACACTGTTATTTACCGTCACTGATCGAAAAGGTAAAGGTGGTTGTATACCCCGGGAAAAAGGAGACATTGCATTTGCATGCTTTTTAGTTTTCGCATGTAAAATCAAGCCATACAACTTCGGCTTCAATATGCAGTGACAATATTTGCAAGAAATATTGTCTCCATCGTAGCTAACCCACTTCTCAAATCGTTTGTCCTTCAACCAAGATGATCGAAAGCCTTGCTTGTACTTTCTAAGGTGAAAAATTAAACACAAAATAATGCACCAATTCACCAAGAAAATACAACCTCTTTTCACTTGTACACGGATTTTCGTCAGTGCTGCTATCGCTGCTGTCATTCTTAAAATAAAAAGGTGTAATAAGCAAAGAATTTCAATATAAAAACGGCTAATTTGTAATACCTTTCCATTTCGACGGTCTATTATGAAAAAACGTGCACATGAATAAGCGATTGACTATTAAATTTGGAAGTAGCAATTCGATTACATACCAATAATCGATATAATAAAAATGTATTGGGCATGCCAGGCTACCAACTTTTGAACAATTTGATAGCCATAAGGCAGAGTGCACACGGTCGATATTTATATTCTAAAAAGTTCTGTGAAAATAATTTGGCAAATTACAAAATTTTTTTAGCTAAAATAGCTAACTTGATTAAAAAAATAGCTAATAGCTAAACCCGAATTTCTATAGCTAAACGCCGAAAAAAATAGCTAAATCTAGCTATAAAATAGCTAAAATGGCATCAATGGTTTCAAGCCATAGGTCGGCAAAGGTACCCCATCTGGGTATTACGCTCTTCACACGTATTCTTATGCTCTTCATTTCAGAAAATCAGTTGCGCCACAGTGGGGTTACATGCCAACCTAATAAAACCGTACTGCGTTTTTTTAGTACACGCAAACAACCGGCGTTTTTTGCTCTTAACCCAAATAAGCATGCGTTGCGACAATGTAAAACATGTGTGCAAATGTCAAATCTAAATGGTTACGCAGAACAAAAATTGGAAATCGAGTTAGGTTTACACGCAGCAAATTCAATTTGGGTTGCTCTCATACGAGTTGTATGTGCATGAGACATTTTTGACAGAAAATGACCTGCGTGCGTTTATATTAGGTTGACATGTTAGAACAGAATTTTCATGCCAGTCGTGTTGCAGACAGCAAAGGGATGACACGTATCGTCGCTTTGTTCATATTTTTTATGCAATAGTAATAAATTATAGAAATGCGGAAACCGCGTTTAACAGAATCTGTCAAGCAGAGTTAGTTAAGTAATGTTAGGCAAGGAAACATTTTTTAGGCGATGTTTTAATAAAAAAAATTGTTGTGAAACTGTGAGCAGATTTTTTCTAACATGAAATATTTTCCTCGGCACCCAAAAATACCTTCGCTTTGAGTTTTCATCAAAACGGAAGTGTTTCTTAGCGCCGCAAAAAATATAATTCTTAATTTTGCATGCTCTCATTAACATATATACTTTTATGGCAATTTCTTGTTAGCAATGCATTTGACAAATTTCTGGAAGTCAATCTGCCCCTTTGCTTTGAACAGATGAATTTAATGTCAGGAAAAATGTGCTCACAGAAGAATGTTGATGGGAAAAATGACAAAGATTTGTAAAAAATTTGCTATATAAATTTCTCCAGAAATCGGTAATATCTGCTTCATCATTAACTGACATTTCGCTTCTTAGAATTAATAATTCTTTTTGAATTTCAAATGAATATTGGGTTATGTCACAAGCTAACGGACTTTCAAATATGTCAATTAAGGGCTTAATTTTTCGAAAGTCTTGAAATCTGTCTTCAAAGTTGAAAAAGAGGGCTTCCAATAACTTCGTGTGTTCATTGTTTACTTTTAAAATATCAATACTGTTAATTAAGGTGTAGGTTTGGGAAAAACTTGAATAATCCCCAGCTTTGATTTCAGAAAGTAGTAAATATAAAATAGTTTGAAAATTAATAACTTCTCAAAATCATCTTCTTCGTTTAATTCACATGTTGAATCGTATATATTTCCTGAATTCATTGATTTTATGACATCACTAGGTATACTAAAGTTATGACAACATTTTCCAAGTCTCTTAAGACCGTATCTTATAGTTAATAAAGAGTTTAACATCAAAATCTGCATTCTATTCCTTTGCTTAGTTTTTATTAAATTCATTACAGAAAAACTTCGTTCTATTTCCGCATTACTATGCGGTAGGATTAGCAAATTAAATACGAACTGTTGTAATTCCTCAAACGGATTTTCATTAATGGCATTTCTTACCTCTATCCAAAACTTGACTGTAGAAGTGGTGTAGCATTATACGTCATACCCACTGTAATGTAGCATTATGCTTCATACCCACTGTAACACACTTGCAATAATACTCATCATAAACTCCAAATATATTTTAGTAATAATCATATTACAATATTGTCCAACATAAATTATTGAACTAACCCAGACGGTTAACCAACATCAATGGAATGCCGAATATGAGACCCATATCCATTCACAGTTAATAAATTTTGAGTATACATACAAACATACAACCCATTGTGGAAAAATACCAAAACACTCAAATTGATCTGCTGACGTTGCTAACACATGTACAAACCTACATGTATGGAGCCATGCATACAAAACTACATGTATACAAAGACTGTATACAAACGTACATGTATGCATACTCCATTTCCTATGTACTTATTTTTAGTTATTAGTATTAAGATATTTATGAATGTATAGGTTAAGTCAATTACTATAAAAGACAAGAATTTATTTAATAAAGCGAAGATTTAATGTCGCACCATCATACGTGCAACGTCTTTTAATTCCTAATACTTCATGGCGATCCTGCCAGCCTGATCTTTAATTAGCTGAAAATTTGCTCTTAAGCAAAATTCGCTAGATCTCGCTGAAGGGAAGATCCTGCCAGACTAGATTTAAAATTGGCAAAACTGCTAAGAATCTAGCTGGAGGAGACCGTGCAAGATTTAAACAAAAAGTAAATTCATTAAATTCTGTCAATAAGGCAAAAGGAACAAATTTCCTTTTTAAGAAATTTTGATTGCCACGTTCAAAAATCGAGTGAAAGGAGCGCGCAGGTGAAGTGGAATATACACCCAAAATAAAAGCATTAAGCGTGAAGTGAAAGGAGCGCGCAGGTGAAGTGGAATATACATCCAGAATAAAAGCATTAAGCGTGAAGTGAAAGGAGCGCGCAGGTGAAGTGGAATATACACCCAGAATAAAAGCATTAGGCGTGAAGTGAAATATATACCACAGGATCCCGGCATTGGACGTGAATAACAAGCTGGACAATTAAATAAAAATGTCTTAGAATAAGTATGTATATAAAATTTAGAATCAATTGAGCGGCCTCAGGGACGCTAAACCATTAGCAAAAACTATCGTTTAGGAGTTTTTTTTTTGACAAAAAAGGGAAAATTTAAACTAAAACAAAAGTATGTACGAATAACTTCTTTGGACCTCGAAAAAAAAAAATTGATAGTATAATAATCTAAATTGTTAAAATTTAAATTAGGAGGAAAATTAAAAATATTTATTGAAAAAAAAAATTTTTTCTTATTCAAAAAAAAAAAGGCTAAAATGCTAAAAATCCTAAATTAAACTTTTATAAAAAAAAAAAAAAATTCAAGTAAATTGGAATGTTTAGGAGACCTCTGTAAAATAGTAAATCAACTTCAGACAGTCCACCTATCCTCTAAAGAAAGCCCATAGAACATTTTTAAAAAATCACTAAAATGCAAAGAAACTCCTCAGATCTTCCTCTCTATTGGTGGGACGAAAATACCCGACACACTAGGGACCTACCCAAAGAACTAGAAGGTTTAAAGAAATTGTGGAAGATAATAGGTATGGAAAGGGAACCCACAATTGAGGACATTATAAATCCCACTACCACAGAAGAAGAAATAATGCGTATGATGAGGAAAGTGTTCCCCAACAATTCCAAATGTTAGGTAGCACCTGAAAAAAAAAAAATTTATAAAACAAAAATATCTAACTTCCTATTAAAACCTTCAAGATGTCTTGGTGGACAAAAATAGCCCAAGGCATTATGGTAGCCATAGCTGGCTACGAAATAGGAAAAGAAAGCTCTGAAACAAGAGATAACAAAATAATCAAGTATGAGCCATCAACTAAGGTAGCTACAGAAAGTACTCCGAACATCCCTGGTTAGCAATTATAGGTTCTGTATTCATGCTATTGATCATCACAATAGCTATGATGCTCAAAAACTATATGAAGCACAAATTTAGACAGGTAAAACCCGCCACAACTCGTATCTAACCCATTACGAGTACCAAACCAAAGCTGAGGAAGAGCGATAAATTCAAATAAATCTCAAATAGTAAACCTAAAAATGTCACAATCGACAGAAAAAGCAACACTGCCTAAAGTGAACAGCAAATCAAAAAAAAAATTTCGCATAACTCCTTTTATGGCTCCTGACAAAAATAGTCATGAAGCAATATGAAATTTTAGGACAGTGGAAATAGGCAAAAATTAAGAAACTTTTAAAACCAGCCCATAACAACAAAAAAAAAATGATGAAGAATAGTCACAAAGAGAACCTATAAAAATGTAAGTGAAGCGCTATACAAATTTGCAATAAGACATGTCGCGCTCGTTTTCATCTTAGGATAGAAAAATGGTAGCGTAGGAAATACAAGAAACCTGATTGTTGATGATAAAATTGACTTAGGACAATTACTTATCAGGCTTTACACACGTTGTACAAATGCCGCCAATCTAGGACTTGGTATTTATAAGAAAATCACAATTGTCCTAAGGGACAAATTGGTGGAAAATGATTATTTACTCGAGTAGGCAAATTTAAAATAATAAAAGTAGGTACCCAAATTCTCAAAAACTTAACAATTGCACTAACCCCAGAGGTTGTGTACGTGACTAGTCCCGGGAAAATTAGAGAAATTCTGCAGAAATATCATGACGATCCTATTAGTGGTGGCCACCCAGGAATAAATCGTATGATAAAGAAAATCAAACAAAGCTATAGCTGGAAAAATATGCGAGGTGACATAAATAAATATGTAAATAACTGCATCCACTGCAATAAGAATAAAATAAATAAGCATATAAAAGAGCCAATGACAATAACGGAGACACCTCCGAGAGCTTTCGATATGGTACAGATCGATACGGTCGGACCATTGCCAAGGTCAATAAACGGAAACGAATACGCAGTTACCATTATATGCGATCTCACAAAATACTTGGTAGCAATCCCAGTCCCCAGCAAACATGCGCTAATAGTTGCTAAAGCTATATTCGAGCATTTCATTTTGATTTATGGCCCCATGAAAACAATCCTAACAGATATGGGATCCGAATACAAAAATAAATTATTCGAAGAACTGGGCAAATTGCTAAAAGTTGAGCACAAAAGCTCAACACCATACCATCATCAAACTTTGGGCACTGTAGAGCGTAGTCACAGAACGTTTAATGAATATGTACGCTCATACATATCCAGTGACAAAGATGATTGGGATGAATACCTAAAATATTTCGCGTACTGCTACAACACGACCCCATCGACCGTACACAACTATTGCCCTTATGAGCTTATATTTGCGAAAAATCCACCGAGGTACGAATTCTTAAATGAAAATAAAATAAGCCCAGTATATAATCACGAGGCATATGACAAGGAAATTAAATATAGACTTCAAATAGCACAACAAAGAGCTAGAAAATTGGTGAAAGAAGCTAAAGAAAAACAAAAAGTCAATTATGACAAAAGTAGCACCAGTAAGGAAATAAAATTAGGAGATTTAGTATTAGTAAGAGAAGAATATAGCCATAAGCTAGACCATAGATATAAAGGACGGTATAAAGTGAAGAAAATTGACGAAAATAACAATTTTACTTTAATACCACATAGAGAGGAGTCTAGTAATAAGAACAATAGGGATAAGGAATTAATAATCCATAAAAATAGACTTAAACCCATTTAAAATATCTTTTAGTAATTTAACAAATAATCATTCCAATTTACCCGATTAATTAATAAAAATAATTTCTAAAAACAAGCGGATTTTAGATAGGTCGACACATTTAAAATCCGACAATAAAATAATAAAATAAATAAAATAAACAAGATAAATAAAATAATTAAAATTTAAAAATTTCTATATCTACAAATTTAAAATTTTGAAAAAAAAATTAACTTATACAAAAACAAAAAAAAAATATATATGTAAAATGTAAACATTTTTGAAAAAAAAGAGGATATGCACTAAAATATAACAATAAAAATAGCAAGGTCAGCAAATCGAAAACAAATCAAACAAACTCTATCACTACAATATCAAGTAACAGTCAAATATCAAAATCATTGAAAATGTGACAAAGAGTCTTATACAATTGTTCACAAAACAATTATATAACACTCTTTTTTCTAAGGCGGATGGTGTAGCATTATACGTCATACCCACTGTAATATAGCATTATGCTTCATACCCACTGTAACACACTTGCAATAATACTCATCATAAACTCCAAATATATTTTAGTAATAATCATATTACAATATTGTCCAACATAAATTATTGAACTAACCCAGACGGTTAACCAACATCAATGGAATGCCGAATATGAGACCCATATCCATTCACAGTTAATAAATTTTGAGTATACATACAAACATACAACCCATTGTGGGAAAATACCAAAACACTCAAATTGATCTGCTGACGTTACTAAACAACATGTGCAAACCTACATGTATGGAGCCATGCATACAAAACTACATGTATACAAAGACTGTATACAAACGTACATGTATGCATTCTCCATTTCCTATGTACTTATTTTTAGTTATTAGTATTAAGATATTTATGAATGTATAGGTTAAGTCAATTACTATAAAAGACAAGAATTTATTTAATAAAGCGAAGATTTAGTGTCGCACCTTCAAACGTGCAACGTCTTTTCATTCCTAATACTTCAGTGGTCTCTTGCCATGGATATGAATATAGTTTTTTACATTGCATTTCTATAACAGTAATTTCATCTTCGTTAAAAGAGCCCTTTTCTGCCTTAAACGTATCAAATATTTTGGGCTTCACAACATTTAAAGCATTTTTTATAGCAAAAAACTCAATATTTTTTAAAGATTGGATATTCTGTGGTAGGCGTTGGCGTAGCTGCTCAATTAACTTGATAATAAAAGTCTGACAAAATTTCCGAATGCATTGTTCTGCATCTTCATCAATGCTACCTTCGTCTTTTTTTAATTTTATATATTCTTCAAAAGAATAATGAAATTGTGGAAATGGAGTTAAATATGTTGTAAGCGGAGAACACAAAGGCTGAACATTTTTACATGGAGATATTATTTGATTACATAGATCAGTGATCAACAAAACTAGCTCAGAAAAAAGTTTTGTGGGATCTGCATTATTCGATTCGAATAATTTATTAACTTTCTGAACTTCGCTTAGCAGCGGCTTTAAAAACTGAAGATATGCTAAATTAGTATCATTATAAAGAGATGCCAACAACTTTGCTTTGTGGCATGTTTTCTTAAGTGCAGCAATTTTAAAATGTGTTCGCAGCTCCAGCCATTGATCTACTAATCGTTTGATCGCCACTTCAATAGATAACCACCTAGTATCACATGCCCTGACAATTTGTATTGGTTGCAGTCCATCATTAATGGCAGAAAAAATGGCTCTGTATTGATTTTGTCTTGCAGCAGACTTGGAAAACCAATTATACGTTTCTGCCACAAGAAATTCTATTTCACTAGGAATAATTTTGGATGCGGTAGAGACAGCTATATGTATCGAATGACAAATACATGGTACTAGTTTTATTTTCGGATTGAGCCCTTTCAATCAATGACACCGGTCATAACATTAGCATTGTCCGTTCCTAGACCTACCTTATTTTCTATGCGTAAATTGCACTCTTCCAGCGACTTAAGAATTGATTCAACAATGCCCTCCGATGTATAGTCTTTTAGGTCAGCTAATTTTAAAAACAATTTATAATTTGTTTGGAACTTTCGCTATAGTAACGAAAGACAATACCCAGATACTTTTTCACGCTAATGTCAGTTGACTCGTCTATTATCAGACTAAACTTATTTGTTTTAATGTCATCCATTAATAATTTTTTGAAATGAGGAAATAATAAATTTTTTATGACAGCGCTACCTTTTGTCCTACCAAGCTTTAAACTGGCTGCAGTTTCACTATCGTCAAATATATGTTTTTGTAATTGTATCAGATGATCAACAGATAAAATCGATGTATGCGCAGCAATATAAACTGCATTTGCTAATTCTGCCTTTAAAAAAATAAATAAATGTAAGGCGCGATAACCTCCGAAGATCTCTAAGGCCGAGCTTCTCTTCCAATTTGCATCGTGCTCCTCTTGATTTTCTCTACAAATTGGCCGGAAGGGACCTACATGTTTTATGCCGACTCCGAACGGCATCTGCAAGGCAGATGAGTTTTCACTGAGAGCTTTTTATGGCAGAAATACACTCGGAGCGCTTCCTAAACTCTGCCGAGGGGCGACCCCGCTTAGACAAATTTTCTTCCAATTGAAAAACCTTATTTCTAAAATTTTGATGTTGATTTGCCCGGGGTGTGAACACAGGGCATACGGTGTGGTAGGCGGAGCACGCTACCATCACACCACGGTGGTCTGCCTTTACTACACTGTTATTTACCGTCACTGATCGAAAAGGTAAAGGTGGTTGTATACCCCGGGAAAAAGGAGACATTGCATTTGCATGCTTTTTAGTTTTCGCATGTAAAATCAAGCCATACAACTTCGGCTTCAATATGCAGTGACAATATTTGCAAGAAATATTGTCTCCATCGTAGCTAACCCACTTCTCAAATCGTTTGTCCTTCAACCAAGATGATCGAAAGCCTTGCTTGTACTTTCTAAGGTGAAAAATTAAACACAAAATAATGCACCAATTCACCAAGAAAATACAACCTCTTTTCACTTGTACACGGATTTTCGTCAGTGCTGCTATCGCTGCTGTCATTCTTAAAATAAAAAGGTGTAATAAGCAAAGAATTTCAATATAAAAACGGCTAATTTGTAATACCTTTCCATTTCGACGGTCTATTATGAAAAAACGTGCACATGAATAAGCGATTGACTATTAAATTTGGAAGTAGCAATTCGATTACATACCAATAATCGATATAATAAAAATGTATTGGGCATGCCAGGCTACCAACTTTTGAACAATTTGATAGCCATAAGGCAGAGTGCACACGGTCGATATTTATATTCTAAAAAGTTCTGTGAAAATAATTTGGCAAATTACAAAATTTTTTTAGCTAAAATAGCTAACTTGATTAAAAAAATAGCTAATAGCTAAACCCGAATTTCTATAGCTAAACGCCGAAAAAAATAGCTAAATCTAGCTATAAAATAGCTAAAATGGCATCAATGGTTTCAAGCCATAGGTCGGCAAAGGTACCCCATCTGGGTATTACGCTCTTCACACGTATTCTTATGCTCTTCATTTCAGAAAATCAGTTGCGCCACAGTGGGGTTACATGCCAACCTAATAAAACCGTACTGCGTTTTTTTTAGTACACGCAAACAACCGGCGTTTTTTGCTCTTAACCCAAATAAGCATGCGTTGCGACAATGTAAAACATGTGTGCAAATGTCAAATCTAAATGGTTACGCAGAACAAAAATTGGAAATCGAGTTAGGTTTACACGCAGCAAATTCAATTTGGGTTGCTTCCATACGAGTTGTATGTGCATGAGACATTTTTGACAGAAAATGACCTGCGTGCGTTTATATTAGGTTGACATGTTAGAACAGAATTTTCATGCCAGTCGTGTTGCAGACAGCAAAGGGATGACACGTATCGTCGCTTTGTTCATATTTTTTATGCAATAGTAATAAATTATAGAAATGCGGAAACCGCGTTTAACAGAATCTGTCAAGCAGAGTTAGTTAAGTAATGTTAGGCAAGGAAACATTTTTTAGGCGATGTTTTAATAAAAAAATTGTTGTGAAACTGTGAGCAGATTTTTTCTAACATGAAATATTTTCCTCGGCACCCAAAAATACCTTCGCTTTGAGTTTTCATCAAAACGGAAGTGTTTCTTAGCGCCGCAAAAAATATAATTCTTAATTTTGCATGCTCTCATTAACATATATACTTTTATGGCAATTTCTTGTTAGCAATGCATTTGACAAATTTCTGGAAGTCAATCTGCCCCTTTGCTTTGAACAGATGAATTTAATGTCAGGAAAAATGTGCTCACAGAAGAATGTTGATGGGAAAAATGACAAAGATTTGTAAAAAATTTGCTATATAAATTTCTCCAGAAATCGGTAATATCTGCTTCATCATTAACTGACATTTCGCTTCTTAGAATTAATAATTCTTTTTGAATTTCAAATGAATATTGGGTTATGTCACAAGCTAACGGACTTTCAAATATGTCAATTAAGGGCTTAATTTTTCGAAAGTCTTGAAATCTGTCTTCAAAGTTGAAAAAGGGGCTTCCAATAACTTCGTGTGTTCATTGTTTACTTTTAAAATATCAATACTGTTAATTAAGATGTAGGTTTGGGGAAAACTTGAATAATCCCCAGCTTTGATTTCAGAAAGTAGTAAAAATAAAATAGTTTGAAAATGAATAACTTCTCAAAATCATCTTCTTCGTTTAATTCACATGTTGAATCGTATATATTTCCTGAATTCATTGATTTTATGAGATCACTAGGTATACTAAAGTTATGACAACATTTTCAAAGTCTCTTAAGACCGTATCTAATAGTTAATAAAGATATTAACATCAAAATCTGCATTCTATTCCTTTGCTTAGTTTTTATTAAATTCATTACAGACAAACTTCGTTCTATTTCCGCATTACTAAGCGGTAGGATTAGCAAATTAAATACGAACTGTTGTAATTCCTCAAACGCATTTTCATTAATGGCATTTCTAAACTCTCTTACCTCTATCCAAAACTTGACTGTAGAATTGTTCTCTTGCCATGGATATGAATATAGTTTTTTCCATTGCATTTCTATAACAGTAATTTCATCTTCGTTAAAAGAGCCCTTTTCTGCCTTAAACGTATCAAATATTTTGGGCTTCACAACATTTAAAGCATTTTTTATAGCAAAAAACTCAATATTTTTTAAAGATTGGATATTCTGTGGTAGGCGTTGGCGTACCTGCTCAATTAACTTGATAATAAAAGTCTGAAAAAATTTCCGAATGCATTGTTCTGCATCTTCATCATTGCTACCTTCGTCTTTTTTTAATTTTATATATTCTTCAAAATAATAATGAAATTGTGGAAATGGAGTTAAATATGTTGTAAGCGGAGAACACAAAGGGTCAACATTTTTGCATGGAGATATTATTTGATTACATAGATCAGTGATCAACAAAACTAGCTCAGAAAAAAGTTTTGTGGGATCTGCATCATTCGATTCGAATAATTTATTAACTTTCTGAACTTCGCTTAGCAGCGGCTTTAAAAACTGAAGATATGCTAAATTAGTATCATTATAAAGAGATGCCAATAACTTTGCTTTGTGGCATGTTTCCTTGAGTGCAGCAATTTTAAAATGTGTTCGCAGCTCCAGCCATTGATCTACTAATCGTTTGATCGCCACTTCAATAGATAACCACCTAGTATCACATGCCCTGACAATTTGTATTGGTTGCAGTCCATCATTAATGGTAGAAAAAATGGCTCTGTATTGATTTTGTCTTGCAGCAGACTTGGAAACCCAATTATACGTTCTGCCACAAGAAATTCTATTTCACTAGGAATAATTTTGGATGCGGTAGAGACAGCTATCTGTATCGAATGACAAATACATGGTACTAGTTTTATTTTCGGATTGAGCCCTTTCAATCAATGACACCGGTCATAACATTAGCATTTTCCGTTCCTAGACCTACCATATTTTCTATGCGTAAATTGCACTCTTCCAGCGACTTAAGAATTGATTCAACAATGCCCTCCGATGTATAGTCTTTTAGCTCAGCTAATTTTAAAAACAATTTATAATTTGTTTGGAACTTTCGCTATAGTAACGAAAGACAATACCCAGATACTTTTTCACGCTAATGTCAGTTGACTCGTCTATTATCAGGCTAAACTTATTTGTTTTAATGTCATCCATTAATAATTTTTTGAATTGAGGAAATAATACATTTTTTATGACAGCGCTATATTTTGTCCTACCAAGCTTTAAACTGGCTGCAGTTTCACTATCGTCAAATATATGTCTTTGTAATTGTATCAGATGATCAACAGATAAAATCGATGTATGCGCAGCAATATAAACTGCATTTGCTAATTCTACCTTTAAAAAAATAAATAAATGTAAGGCGCGATAACCTCCGAAGATCTCTAAGGCCGAGCTTCTCTTCCAATTTGCATCGTGCTCCTCTTGATTTTCCCTACAAATTGGCCGGAAGGGCCTACATGTTTTATGCCGACTCCGAACGGCATCTGCAAGGCAGATAAGTTTTCACTGAGAGCTTTTCATGTACACTCGGAGCACTTGCCAAACTCTGCCGAGGGGCGACCCCGCTTAGAAAAATTTTCTTCTAATTGAAAAACCTTATTTCTAAAATTTTGATGTTGATTTGCCCGGGGTGTGAACCCATGGCATACGGTGTGGTAGGCGGAGCACCCTACCATCACACCACGGTGGTCTGCCTTTACTACGCTGTTATTTACCGTCATTGATCGAAAAGGTAAAGGTGGTTGTATACCCCGGGAAAAAGGAGACATTGCATTTGCATGGTTTTAGTTTTCGCATGTAAAATCAAGCCATACAACTTCGGCTTCAATATGCAGTGACAATATTTGCAAGCAATATTGTCTCCATCGTAGCTAGCCCACTTCTCAAATTGTTTGTCCTTCAACCAAGATGATCGAAAGCCTTGCCTGTACTTTCTAAGGTGAAAAATTAAACACAAAATAATGCACCAATTCACCAAGAAAATACAACTTCTTTTCACTTGTACACGGCTTTTCGTCAGTGCTGCTATCGCTGCTGTCATTCCTAAAATAAAAAGGTGTAATAAACAAAGAATTTCAATATAAAAACGGCTAATTTGTAATACCTTTCCATTTCGACGGTCTATTATGAAAAAACGTGCACATGAATAAGCGATTGACTATTAAATTTGGAAGTAGCAATTCGATTACATACCAATAATCGATATAATAAAAATGTATTGGGCATGCCAGACTACCAACTTTTGAACAATTTGATAGCCATAAGGCAGAGTGCACACGGTCAATATTTATATTCTAAAAAGTTCTGTGAAAATAATTTGGCAAATTACAAAATTTTTTTAGCTAAAATAGCTAACTCGATTAAAAAAATAGTTAATAGCTAAACCCGAATTTCTATAGCTAAACACCGAAAAAAATAGCTAAATCTAGCTATAAAATAGCTAAAATGGCATCAATGGTTTCAAGCCATAGGTCGGCAAAGGTACCCCATCTGTGTATTACGCTCTTCACACGTATTCTTATGCTCTTCATTTCAGTTGCTGTTGAGAGCGAAAAATCAATTGCGCCACAGTGGGGTTACATGCCAACCTAATAAAACCGTACTGCGTTTTTTTAGCGCACGCAAACAACCGGCGTTTTTTGCTCTTAACCCAAATAAGCATGCGTTGCGACAATGTAAAACATGTGTGCAAATGTCAAATCTAAATGGTTACGCAGAACAAAAATTGGAAATCGAGTTAGGTTTACACGCAGCAAATTCAATTTGGGTTGCTCTCATACGAGTTGTATGTGCATGAGACATTTTTGACAGAAAATGACCTGCGTGCGTTTATATTAGGTTGGCATGTTAGAACAGAATTTTCATGCCAGTCGTGTTGCAGACAGCAAAGGGATGACACGTATCGTCGCTTTGTTCATATTTTTTATGCAATAGCAATAAATTATAGAAATGCGGAAACCGCGTTTAACAGAATCTGTCAAGCAGAGTTAGTTAAATAATGTTAGGCAAGGAAACATTTTTTAGGCGATGTTTTAATAAAAAAAATTGTTGTGAAACTGTGAGCAGATTTTTTCTAACATGAAATATTTTCCTCGGCACCCAAAAATCCCTTCGCTTTGAGTTTTCATCAAAACGATAGCAATAGCAATAAATTATAGAAATGCGGAAACCGCGTTTAACAGAATCTGTCAAGCAGAGTTAGTTAAATAATGTTAGGCAAGGAAACATTTTTTAGGCGATGTTTTAATAAAAAAAATTGTTGTGAAACTGTGAGCAGATTTTTTCTAACATGAAATATTTTCCTCGGCACCCAAAAATCCCTTCGCTTTGAGTTTTCATCAAAACGGAAGTGTTTCTTAGGTTAGGTTGGGTGGTAGCTTCCCTGATAGAGGAAGCTCACTTGGACAATATGACGGTCCGTTTCTTAGCGCCGCAAAAAATATAATTCTTAATTTTGCATGCTCTCATTAACATACATATGTATATACTTTTATGGCAATTTCTTGTTAGCAATGCATTTGACAAATTTCTGGAAGTCAATCGATGTTACTGCGCCAAATGCTCAGCGACAACTAAACTAAAGAGAATAAGAATACGTGTGAATTGAGTCTGCACAATTGTGCCATTATTTGCCGATGTCTGGCTTGGAGCGAAGCTCTGCTTTAAAATCGTTGATTTGAGCACGCAAACGACGATCTTCATCCAGCGACGATTTCAACAGACAAAAATTCTCAGTCAAATTCTAAACAAAAATTCCGTGCGAGTTTTTTCCTTATCCCGTTCCTCGTATTCTAAATAAAAATTCCTTGTGAGTTTTTTCACTTCTCCCTTTCCTCCTATTCTGAACAATGTTCGAAAAAGCGGAAACCGGTTATGGGAGAAAAGTAGGTATTATGAATGTGAGGGAGAGGGAGATTTCTCTGCCATTTCATAGGAGTTTTTTCACTTGTTAATTTAAAAGGAATGCATCAAAATAGTTAAAGGAAATTGGTTCTTTTAAGATAGAACACTTATTTGTACAAATTTGTGCGAAAATATGTATGTACATTCTACCACAATATTCTCACTGTTAATACAACAACCACAATATTCTTTATTTTAAGTCGAAAAGTATATCATAAGCAACGGAAGAGCTCTTGGTATATTTGATGCAGCTATCCAGAAATTGCGCAAGTATTTTTTAAGAAGGCTTAAATAGATTTTGGCATATGGTGAAAGGCGAACTCAACTCAACTTGGCCGCCAGAAAATTGCTTTGCTGGATGAAAGCAGGCAACTCCGCCGGATTTGTATTATCCTCTGTTGATGTAGCTGTGGCACTAATTCATTACTCATTTCAGTGAATACCACATGAAATGCAATACTGTGCATTGTTTATAACTTATTTCTAAATTTCAAACAAATTCGCAACAATAATTAAACTTTTAAATTTTTTAAACAAAGTAAGAAATGCGCAACGAAATTTCAATTGACAAAACAGCTGACTTCGAAAATTCGAAATTCCCCAATTATTGTTCTCCCTAGGAGAAAAGAATAGGAGGAATTTTTCCGCGGAAATAAAAAATCCGCGAGAACAAAATTCCGCGAGAATATTTAGAATTGGTCTGTCTGTATTATTTGCCTTAAGGGCCCATTACTGATACTTAGCATAGACTTGACTTGACTTGAGAACTGTCACTTACAGTTCTGTTAAATTAACATTGCATGTTACTGATTATTCAAAACTTAGCAACACTTAACTTGAGTTAGAAGTCTATTGAATTTTGATTTTGTAAGTTCTAAGTGACGTTTACATTTTGAGATGCCATTTGCTTCTTTCCATTTCATTTTGACATTTTGTCATACAAATTGTCATTTATTGATTATGATGCCAGATTGTATGCGCTAAGGGGAGTATAATCGTGGCTAAGTTGCCAAGTTAAGTAAAGTCTATGCTAAGTATCAGTAATGGCCCCTTTAAGCACGGCAATTTCACTCATTAGAGACTTTAACGTTAATTGAATATTGCATACACTTTAATAATTGATTTTATTGTTATTATCAGCATCAACAAGTGAGCCACTGCACAATGAACAATTTTCAGTTGTTGGCGTTGCGCCAAGAGTTGGGGACGGCGAGCGAATAGAACTGCCACGCTCATACACACAAGTCTCTTTGGTCCATTTGGATCAAAAATGGTCCTTTCCAACCCTATTTGGTCCGCTGCACTATGGAAAATAAAGGCCTGTTTCTGTTTAAAAATCAATAACTTTTTTATTTCTGAATATTATGTTCTAAAATTTTGCACAAATATAGAATAGGGTATATGGCTTCAAACTGAATGTAATTTATTATGATTTAATTTAATACCATACCTTAAAAAAGAAGCCATAACGCTTACCGACATCGAGCTCATGGCAGAAACCCAAAACATTATAAAAAGTATTTTATTTAAAAGCAGCTATTCCCAGAAGCTCATTGACAGGCTTCTAGAAAATAAAAAAAAATAAATGTAAGGCGCGATAACCTCCGAAGAGATCTAAGGCCGAGCTTCTCATCCAATTTGCGTCGTGCTCCTCTTGATTTTCCCTACAAATCGGCCGGACGGGACCTACATGTTTTATGCCGACTCCGAACGGCATCTGCAAGGCAGATGAGTTTTCACTGAGAGCTTTTCATGGCAGAAATACACCCGGAGTGCTTGCCAAACACTGCCGAGTGGCGACCCCGTTTAGAAAAATTTTCTTCTAATTGAAAAATCTTATTTCTAAAATTTTGATGTTGCTTTGCCCGGGAGTTGAACCCAGGGCATACGGTGTGATAGGCGGAGCACGCTACCATCACACCACGGTGGCCGCTTCTAGAAAATACAAAGGAAAAAATACGCAAAGAGGAAAAGGAAACATCTAATTGTGAAAGGGAAAAAAAACCAAAAATTTATCGGAGTAACATTTATACCGGGCTTAACGGATAGCAAAATACTCCAAAAAACCATAAAATCTCAAAATATAAATTACGCCCACAACCTTACAACACTATACGACATATTTTTACCAAAACAAAGGACAAAGTGGAAAAAGAGCAACAAAATAACGTAGTGTACCAAATAAAGTGCAACGGCAAAGATGAGGAAAAATGCGATCAGTACTATGTGGGCACAACAAAGCGACAACTGGGTATACGGCTAAACGAACACAGAGCAGATGCAAAAAACAAGAAAATGACCACAGCTCTCGCGCAACACTTGACTAAGAGTAACCATATAGCGGACTTTGACCATGCACAAATATTAGATATAGGAAAAAGAGAAAAGACACTAACTATTTTAGAGAGCTTAAGAATACAGCAAAAGATAAACAATGTAATGAACTTCAAAGAAGATATAAACAACATACATAAGTAATGTTTATACTGCGGTTGTGCAAAAAGAAAATAAAACAAGCAAATGTCAACATTAAGATACCTATATATATGTATTATATACACAGTGTTAAAAAAATGTGATACTATTTATGTAAACTAATCAATGTAAGTAATAATTTCATGTTTGTTGGTTAAAAATTGTTAAACTATTAAAATATTTCAATAAATAGCTTCCTGAGGATGACGCATGAAGCGTTGAAACGCGTTGAAGCAAATTAAACAAAAACAAATTTTGCTTATTTAGACGACCAATAAGCTCAACCCAGCAAACCATAAGATTTAAAATTGGTCCAAACGAACTCTTTGAAATTCAAAATTATCAAAAATACCCAATATTTATTTTTTTTAACAAATATCAAATAGTACATCAAAACACAAATCAATTTAAATAATAACAAGTAAGGAAGGCTAAGTTCGGGTGTAACCGAACATTACATACTCAGCTGAGACCTATGGAGACAAAATAAGGGAAAATCACCATGTAGGAAAATGAACCTAGGGTAACCCTGGAATGTGTTTGTATGACATGTGTATCAAATGTTAGGTATTAAAGAGTATTTTAAGAGGTAGTGGGCCATAGTTCTATAGGTGGACGCCATTTAGGGATATCGCCATAAAGGTGGACCAGGGCTGACTCTAGAATTTGTATGTACGATATGGGTATCAAATGAAAGGTGTTAATGAGTATTTTAAGAGGGAGTGGGCCATAGTTCTATAGGTGGACGCCATTTAGGGATATCGCCATAAAGGTGGGCCAGGGGTGACTCTAGAATGCGTTTGTACAATATGGTATCAAACGAAAGGTGTTAATGAGTATTTTAAAATGGAGTGTGCCTTAGTTCTATGGGTGGACGCCATTTAGGGATATCGCCATAAAGGTGGACCAGGGCTGACTCTAGAATTTGTTTGTACGATATGGGTATCAAATGAAAGGTGTTAATGAGTATCTTAAAAGAGCGTGGGCCTTATACTGTTTTCACACAGACGGCTTATTGAATAATAAAGGCAGTTTTCTACATTAAGACGCTTATTGAGCTCAATCTTCCCTACAAAATTCGAATCTATAATTATTTCATTAGTAGCTAATCGAATGCCTAATGAAGTCAAAATCACAATGCAACTCTGTTGGCAGCGTTCCGCTTCTTAGGTTTTGGTGCTTAAAAATGTCATTGAGCTCAATCTTCCCTACAAAATTCGAATCTATAATTATTTCATTAGTAGCTAATCGAATGCCTAATGAAGTCAAAACACAATGCAACTCTGTTGGCAGCGTTCCGCTTCTTAGTTTTTGGTGCTTAAAAATGTCATTTGTCAAAGTAAATGTCATAGTATGCATGGCGGAACGATACAAGGTGGCCGCATCGAACAGCTGATTATAACCTTTTTTATTTGATTTGATACATCAACTTCCGGCGCAGTACGATTTTGACATTTGTCCATCGAATTTACAAGTACATGGAATTTTTTTTGTTTGTAAGTATGTCACCATGCTGCACCTTGTATCGTTCCGCCATGATTGTCTGTCATATAGCATTGTCATTTTATTCGCTTGACATGTCATCCTTCATACTAATCGAGCAGTTACTTCTGTGTGAAAGCAAAAAAATTACGATTTCATTAGAAGGCGAAATGAGATCATTAAGTTCCTGTGTGAAAGCAGTATTAGTTCTATAGGTGGACGCCATTTAGGGATATCGCCATAAAGGTGGACCAGGGCTGACTCTAGAATTTGTATGTACGATATGGGTATCAAATGAAAGGTGTTAATGAATATTTTAAAAGAGCGTGGGCTTTAGTTCTATAAGTGGACGCCATTTAGGGATATCGCCATATAGGTGGACCAGGGCTGATTCTAGAATTTGTATGTACGATATGGGTATCAAATGAAAGGTGTTATTGAGTATTTTAAAAGAGCGTGGGCCTTAGTTCTATAGGTGGACGCCATTTAGGGATATCGCCATAAAGGTGGACCAGGGCTGACTCTAGAATTTGTTTGTACGATATGGGTATCAAATGAAAGGTGGTAATGAGTATCTTAAAAGAGCGTGGGCCTTAGTTCTATAGGTGGACGCCTTTTCGAGATATCGTTATAAAGGTGGACCAGGGTTCACTCTAGAATGCGTTTGTACAATATGGGTATCAAACGAAAGGTTTTAAAGAGTATTTTAAAAGGGCGTGGCCCTTAGTTCTATAGGTGGACGCCTTTTCGCGATATCGCCATAAAGGTGGACCAGGGGTGACTCTAGAATTTGTTTGTACGATATGGGTATCAAATGAAAGGTGTTAATGAGTTTTTTAAAAGGGAGTGGGCCTTAGTTCTATAGGTGGACGCCTTTTCGAGATGTCGCCGTAAAGGTGGACCAGGGGTGACTCCAGAATTTGTTTGTACGATATGGGTATCAAATGAAAGGTGTTTATGAGCATTTTAAACTGGCGTGGGCCTTAGTTGTATAGGTGGACGCCTTTTCGAGATATCGCCATAAAGGTGGACCAGGGGTGACTCTAGAATTTGTTTGTACGATGTGGGTATCAAATGAAAGGTGTTAATGAGTTTTTTAAACGGGAGTGGGCCTTAGTTCTATAGGTGGACGCCTTTTCGAGATGTCGCCGTAAAGGTGGACCAGGGGTGACTCAAGAATTTGTTTGTACGATGTGGGTATCAAATGAAAGGTGTTAATGAGTTTTTTAAAATGCATTGGGCCTTAGTTCTATAGGTGGACGCCTTTTCGAGATATCGCCACATAGGTGGATCAGGGGTGACTCTAGAATTTGTTTGTACGATGTGGGTATCAAATGAAAGGTGTTAATGTGTTTTTTAAAATGCATTGGGCCTTAGTTCGAGATGTCGCCATAAAGGTGGACCGGGGGTGACTCAAGAATTTGTTTGTACGATGTGGGTATCAAATGAAAGGTGTTAATGAGTTTTTTAAAATGCATTGGGCCTTAGTTCTATAGGTGGATGCCTTTTCGAGATGTCGTCATAAAGGTGGATCAGGGGTGACTCTAGAATTTGTTTGTACAATGTGGGTATCAAATGAAAGGTGTTAATGAGATTTTTAAAAGGGAGTGGGCCTTAGTACTATAGGTGGACGCCTTTTCGAGATATCGCCATAAAGGTGGACCAGGGGGGACTCTAGAATGTGTTTGTACGATATGGGTATCAAATGAAAGGTGTTTATGAGCATTTTAAAATGGCGTTAGTTCTATAGGTGGACGCCTTTTAGAGATATCGCCATAAAAGTGGACCAGGGGTGACTCTAGAATTTGTTTGTACGATATGGGTATCAAATGAAAGGTGTTTATGAGCATTTTAAAAGGGCGTTAGTTCTATAGGTGGACGCCTTTTCGAGATATCGTTATAAAGGTGGACCAGGGTTCACTCTAGAATGCGTTTGTACAATATGGGTATCAAACGAAAGGTGTTAATGAGTATTTTAAAAGGGCGTGGGCCTTAGTTCTATAGGTGGACGCCCTTTCGAAAAATCGCCATAAAGGTGGACCAGGGGTTACTCGAGAATGTGATTGTACGATATGGGTATCAAATTAAAGGTATTAATGAGGGTTTTAAAAGAGAGTGGCCTTTAGTTGTATATGTGAAGGTGTTTGCGAGATATCGACCAAAATGTGGACCAGGGTGACCCAGAACATCATCTGTCGGATACCGTCAATTTATTTATATATGTAATACCACGAACAGTATTCCTGCCAAGATTCCAAGGGTTTTTGATTTCGTCCTGCTAATTTTTCATTTTCTTCTACTTAATATGGTAGGTGTGACACCCATTTTACAAAGTTTTTTTCTAAAGTTATATTTTGCGTCAATAACCCAATCCAACAGGCATGCCTAACCCACGATCCGATATCATTTCGTTACGACAATTAACGTTAGTAAACGAAACGAAATGATTTTGTTTCATTTTCTGCCATATCAAAACGAAATCAAATCGTTTATGTTGATTATTAATTTCAAACTATGCTGGCAAAGCTGATTGATGGCTGAGTCATTAAAGGTGAAAGCATTAGCCAAGCTGATTGCAACTTTTCTCATGAATTTTGACAGTACGAACATTTCTGAGAGTATTTTTGACATTACCACCAACGAATTACACAAACAAATTACATGGAGTTTGTGTGTATGTTCGCTCGCTGTTACCACCATACGGCTTCACCATGGCTATAGCATTGCCTGCACAATTCAAACATAAAGTATCACGTTTTTGTTAACGTTTTTAACGTTAACGAAAGCTTTTCGTTTCGGTTAAAAACGAGATACAATTTATCTTAATATCTTTATCCATAATATTTCGAAGGCTTTCAACGGAAACGGTGGACATTTTTTGATAAACGATTAGCTTAACGTTAAGATGCATCCCTGCACATTATGGCATTTTTTTAATTTTTCTTAATTTTTGATATCGAAAAAGTGGGCGTGGTCATAGTCGGATTTCGACCATTTTTTATACCAATACAGTGAGTTCAGATAAGTGCGTGAATTTAGTTTAGTAAAGATATATCGATTTTTGCCCAAGTTATCGTGTTAACGGCCGAGCGGAAGGACAGACGGTAGACTGTGTATAAAAACTGGGCGTGGCTTTAACCGATTTCGCCCTCTTTCACAGAAAACAGTTATCGTCGTTATCGTCCTAGAATCTAAGACCCTACGAAATTTCACAAGGATTGGTAAATTTTTGTTCGACTTATGGCATTAAAAGTATCCTAGACAAATTAAATGAAAAAGGGCGGAGCCGCGCCCATTTTGAAATTTTCTTTTATTTTTGTACTTTCCCAGCCAGCACTTTTTGAAAATTTTGATCAAAAAATATTCAAATATCATACCCCAAGATGATTAAAAACGTTCAAATTTAAAAGCATTTTCTGTTCGAAAATTAACGTATCGTCGGGAGAAAAATGTACCATAAATGTGATTATTCTTGAATAATCATTTATGATTCATATTTCGAAACGCTTTTTGTTCATATTTGATATCATTGTAAAATTTGGGCTTTAATTGTTTTATAGTAATATTTGAATGCTTTTCTCAGTCATTTTCTGATCACATTCGTGAACATATCTCAATCGTGTTGGTTGAGATTTTTGAATAATTTTTGGAATGCGATTATCACACATTTGTTCTTCATATCCCATACAAAATAATATACTACATAGTAATCTTATTTCATCAGGGGAAGAACGCATGCGGAAGTGAGCTATTGAACAACAGGTAATTCGCAAACAAACTAGACCAATATACACCTGCGACTACAACATCCAGCATCAGCTATGATCGTCAACATTTTAAAATACGATATGGTATGGGATGTTGAAGCCATATCCAGGTACATATGTCAAGAGAGTTTCACTAACCTGGTGTTCAAATAGTTCACAACCTTTGTATTGTCTAATGGTATAATTTGTATTTTCTGGGAAGCCGATGGTGGAGAAATGGTTGGGGACATCTTTTGTTAGGAGCAGTATATGTATACATTATTTCTTGTCTTGCAGAATAAAGTTTTAATATATTTTTTCTGAACTTCATGAATGAAAGAATGTGTGTATGTGAAAAAAAATAAGATCTTCAATGAAAACTAAAAGTTTATCAAGTATTAATTTCACTATTCAGTCAACAAAGATTGTCAGAAAAGATTCAGAAAGCTGAATGAAAAATGATTAAAATTTTCGATCACCTAAAGTAAACACATTTGATTCAAATATGATTCCAAAATGTGACTGAAAAACTATATTCAGTTTTTAATTATCAAAAGCATTCATATTTGATAATTTCATTTGTTCAATTGTATGATAACTCATTATTTAGTCAGAAAGACTAATCAAATTGTATTGATATGTAGGGAAATTCAAAATTTAATCACCTAAATGCTGAATGGGGTGTTGCACCATGTCATTACTGGAGTTGAATGTTGACATAATTTTCTTATATACTGTAAAGATATTAAATATTTTGTTAAAATTTGACTTAAAAAAATTTTTTTTTTTAAGTGGGTGTGATCGTTATCCGATTTTGCTAATTTTTATTAGGCATACATATAGTAATAGGAGTAACGTTCTTGCCAAATTTCATCATGATATCTTCAACGACTGCCAAATTACAGCTTGCAAAACTTTTAAATTACCTTCTTTTAATAGTGGGCGGTGCCACGCCCATTGTCTAAAATTTTACTAATTTTCTATTCTGCGTCATAAGTTCAACTCACTTACCAAGTTTCATTGCTTTATCCGTCTTTGGTAATGAATTATCGCACTTGATCGGTTTTTCGAAATTTTCGATATCGAAAAAGTGGGCGTGGTTATAGTCCGATATCGTTCATTTTAAATAGCGATTTGAGATGAGTGCCCAGGAACATACATACCACATTTCATCAAGATACCTCAAAATTAACTCAAGTTATCGTGTTAACGGACAGACGGGCGGACGGACATGGCTCAATCAAATTTTTTTTTTGATACTGATGATTTTGATATATGGAAGTCTATATCTATCTCGGTTCCTTTATATATGTACCGTTATCTAATCAAAGTTAATATACTCTGTGAGCTATGCTCAACTGAGTATAAAAACATAAAAAAATGGTGATTGGAGTAGATCCACATATTGTGTATGTGGAACCCGAAGGCGTATCTGTTAATACCTGAGCTACTTTGCCATCTATCATTGTAAGAAAGATCGTGCTTCATTTGCACTCCCTCACCTTCTTTGTTAATTAATGATGGCCCCAAAGAAATTATTTGACCTTTTATTTCATCCACAACAGCTTTAGTTTTCTCGGGAGTTTCTTTGCTAAATTCTATTAATATAGGCCGACAGAAACGAAATAATGAAGGTACCGGATTTTGCCAAACAACATCACCTGTTAGCTCGTTAATTAACGTAATAGGCACCAAAGAAGTGATAAAAAAATTTGCATCAGAAATTAGTTCAGACTCCTCGGCAGTTTTTGTTTGTACTGGCTTTGACCGGATGAGCCATCACAGCCCCATTAACTGTATAGAAGTAAGTTTTTCAATCCATTCCTATACAATGAATCTATTGTCGATATTCTAGCAGCAGTGTGATCTAATAAATCTTGAAGTCTTACTATCTTTGCACTTGTGTCTGTAATTGCTATATCTGAAGATGGTGGATAGCAAGTAGTTTTAACTTCTTGCACTTTGTAATATGGTGGAAACACAAAACATTTTCGTTCGTTCACTAAATTTCTCAAGTACAAATATTGTGCTTTCGTTAAATCCAAGTCAATAAATACGCTCAATGCTTCTTCATCCGTTAACATTTTTGTCTGCCTTGCGTCTTTTATGAGACTCGAGAATAATGTCTTATTTTCACTGTCAGCAAACCTTAATGCTTCCACAAGTTTAGCTTTTGTTCCTTCTCTTAGCGAACGTAAACCTTGAAGATATGCATTATAGATGTGTTCAAATCCATATTCATTAAGTAGACTTGTATTTTTTCTTCTTTTACTGGATTCTGACAAATCTGGATAAGATACGCACGGTCTCCCATGTTTTACAGAAGAAGTAGATGGTGGGGAGTCGGTTGTAACGTCTTCAGAGTTCGGTAAAGTTACTGAATATTCTGATTCTAACCAATTACTGTTTTTCATTAAAAATGTATCCTTTTTCGGTGAAGCTTCTGTCCATTGTTTATTTAAAGTAGGAATAATATGTCTTTTACAATCACCGAGGATGAAACATAAGTTGTCTTCAGATACAAGATAACTTTCTTTTAAAACTGTTGATAATGCCTCCAATGATTTTCCTCCTTCGATATACGAAAGTATTATTTCACGTTTAAAACACTTGAAATTGAAGGGACAACAAAACATGTAGTTATTTGTATTCGTAAAAATTACTTCTGTTAATTCATCAATATTTTGTTCTGTTTATATACTAATATGAAATATGAGGGTAGTGTGTTAAAACAAAGGGTATTTTGGAAATTGCGTTATAATCGCTTTTAACTTCCTTAGTTTCCTACCTAAGGTCTACATTCATAGTACTCCTAAACATATGCCTAAGTTCCTTGCGCAAGAAGGTAGAAACCAAATGTCCCCATGCACATGCTTCACACTTATTCCGTCTACCTAATAAAATTTAAAAAAACTAAAAATTCTTTGATGTTGTTTTTATTTTTATTTTCGTCTGGTAGAGTCTAGTATCGTTTGATGTTATGTCCCTGTTTCCTAGTATCCCAGTAGACCATGCCCTAGAGATCATATCGTCCAAATGGGACCAAATAAAACCCCACACAACCCTTAACCAAGAGCTATTTTTAAGTGTTTTACGCTTCTGTATAAAAGATAACAGATACTTTAAGTACAACAAAAAAGTTTATGAACAACGATCGGGTATGCCTATGGGATCACCAGCATCACCGGTAATAGCCTATATAGTAATGGAGGAATTACTATTGAAATTTGAGGAAGAATCACGGCACAAACCTCGTCTGTTCACAAAGTACGTTGACGATTTATTCGCTATTGTGAAAACCGATTCCGTTGAAGAAATGCTGGGCCTCTAGAACTCATTTCATAACTCAATAAAATTCACATCTGAGATGGAAAATAATGGAATGTTGCCGTTTCTGGACACGGTAGTAATAAGAAATACCAACCACCTAACCTTTGACTGGTATAAAAAGCCTACGGCTTCCGGGAGGTTAATAAATTTTAACTCGAAACATGATAGGAGTATAATAATAAACACTGCCAAAAATTTTATCAGGCGAGTTCTCTCTATCAGCGATAGAATATATCACCCGAAAAATATAAGCATCATCAAAAAAATACTTCAAAACAACGAGTTTCCGATCCACCTTATTAATGGTTATATCCACCAATTTTACGCTACGAATAAAAATAAAGAACAAAACATAAACAAAATATATAAGACTGCCGTATTTGTACCTGGTTTGTCTAACCGAATAAAACATTCATGACAAAGAAAAATTTCAAATCGCGTTCCAATATAAAAATACCCTACAACAAATATACAGCAATACATAAAGCAAAATCGAAAAATACGAGAAATCCGACTTAATATACAAAATTAAATGTAATGGCGACGGGTCCCACGTATGCAACCAAGTATATGTGGGTAATGCTAAATCAAAACTAAAGACAAGGATTTCCGCTCACAAATCGAACATCAAAAATCGCGACCACTCTAACGACAACAGAACGGCTTTATCGCAACATTGCAAGACCACGGGACACTCTCCGGACTTAGAGAATGTTACAATATTGCAAGAAGAAAAACAATATTCCAAGCGGTACACTCTCGAAATGCTACATATTATCAATACACCTAATGACATACGCATGAATTTTAAGAGCGACACCGACAACATCGCTCACACATACAGACATTTGGTAATGAAGAGAAGTTAGCAACAATAATGCTGAGGGTGTCCAACAAGTTAATATATACGTTGTTGTTAGCAGATATTTTGTTTATTATTACTGTTTATTATTTGTATACATCTTTGTTTTCTGTTTATGATATTCTGTGTTCTGCACTGAAATTTTAAATTAGTCGAAAAGGTGCATTCACAAGTGTAAGTATTAGATTATGTTTGTGCATTTGTGGTTTTTATACATAGAAAAATTTATTTTTTACAGCCCTGAAGATGATTTCTAATTGAAATCGAAATATCGACAAAATAAATAACTACAACATATATGGTATAATTAATTGCATTTTTATTATTAATATATATGTGTGGCCTAGAGCTCGGAAATTCTTCTTGATATGACTAAAAATTCTTTGTTTATTGTATTATTCGCCCACAAAGTTTCGACTTGTGCAAAACTGCACTTAGTGCTTTACTTTTTTATTGTTTAAAAAAGGATTCAACGCTCAATGTCACTCGGGAAAACTAGAATTTTTATTGATAAAAATTAGGAATAATACATAGTAATAATATATTTCCGCCCACTGAAATTCAAAAATGTAGGCAAAATTGCGTTTAGTGTTTTTGTTGTGATGTTTGAAAAGATAATGTTTTACTTTTTTTTTTATTGTTTAAAACTGTATTCAACCCTCACGGTCACTCGAGAAAACTGGGATTTTTATTGAGAAGAAAGAAGAATCATTCAGCGCTGTTCTCTGGTGTGCAACTTGGTTATTAATATTTTCACACGCAACGTGAGTGCAAAAAAGATAAACGTCCTAATATCAGTGAAAAATCACAAAACGTACCGCAAACTATTGATGTAAACAGCAACATTTAAAACCCCAATAGATAGCGAGCGGTTTTCCGGTTTCTGACTTTTATCACATTTTTACTAGTTACTCGGAAAATCGCAAATTTCCGCAGCTTGTTTTTATTTGATTATGTTTATAGATAGCTAGGCTACAAATCAACATAAAATGTAAAGCGTGGTTAAACGTGGGCAACTGTTAAAAGTCTCGATGAACTTTAAAAAAACTTTTTTTTCACCATATTTTATTTTGCGATTATTTTAAGGTAAACATTAACATAATATTAATAACATATTAGTTGTTTCATATTCTTCAAAAAACGAGGTTTCCAGAAATATATAATACATAATAACTTTTCCTGTAACGTATAATAATGTATAATAACATATTAGTTGTTTCATATTCTTCAAAAAACGAGGTTTCCAGAAATATATAATACATAATAACTTTTCCTGTAACGTATAACATTAAAATCTATTTGAAAGTGATGAAGGGAACGGGATTAACGTGGACGTCCGTCAAAACTATAAAGTTTGTGATGTTGTAAAAAATCATTTCATATAATATGTATAATTTTTTGATATTATAGTATAGTTTGATTAAAATAAAAAAATCATGCCAGTAGCTACATTGAAAAAAACCATTTTTAATCAGCAGTTGTTCTACGATTTTCCATAGTGCGCTGGTCCATTTTTAATACTCGGCTGAGCAGAGCTCACAGAGTATATTAACTTCGATTGGATAACGGTTGGTTGTACAGGTATAAAGGAATCGAGATAGATATAGACTTCCATATATCAAAATCATCAGTATCGAAAAAAATTTGATTGAGCCATGTCCGTCCGTCCGTCCGTTAACACGATAACTGGAGTAAATTTTGACGTATCTTGATGAAATTTGGTATGTAGGTTCCTGGGCACTCATCTCAGATCGCTATTTAAAATGAACAATATCGGACTATAACCACGCCCACTTTTTCGATATCGAAAATTTCAAAAAACCGAAAAAGTGCGATAATTCATTACCAAAGACGGATAGAGCGATGAAACTTGGTATGTGAGTTGAACTTATGACGCAGAATAGAAAATTAGTCAAATTTTGGACAATGGGCGTGGCACCACCCACTTTTAAAAGAAGGTACTTTAAAAGTTTTGCAAGCTGTAATTTGGCAGTCGTTGAAGATATCATAATGAAATTTGGCAGGAACGTTACTACTATTTCTATATGTATGCTTAATAAAAATTAGCAAAATCGGAGAACGATCACGCCCACTTTAAAAAAAATAATTTTTTTAAGTCAAATTTTAACAAAAAATATAATATCTTTACAGTATATAAGTAAATTATGTCAACATTCAACTCCAGTAATGATATGGTGCAACAAAATATAAAAATAAAAGAAATTTTCAAAATGGGCGTGGCTCCGCCCTTTTTCATTCCATTTCACCTACCATATTAAGTAGAAGAAAATGAAAAATGTCTGCAGGGCGAAATCAAAAGCCCTTGGAATCTTGGCAGGAATACTATTCGTGGTATTACATATATAAATAAATTAGCGATACCCGACAGATGATGTTCTGGGTCACCCTGGTCCACATTTTGGTCGATATATCGAAAACGCCTTCACATATACAACTACCACCACTCCCTTTTAAAAACCTTTATTCCACTAATTTGATACCCATATCGTAGAAACACATTCTAGAGTCACCCATAGTCCACCTATAGAACTAAGGCCCACTCCCTTTTAAAATACTCATTATCACCTTTCTTTTGATACCCATATTGTACAAACGCATTCTAGAGTCATCCCCGGTCCACTTTTATAACGATATCTCGAAAAGTAGTCCACCTATAGAACTAAGGCCCACCCTTTTAAAATACTCATTAACACCTTTCATTTGATACCCATATCGTACAAACAAATTCTAGAGTCACCCCTGGTCCACCTTTATGGCGATATCTCGAAAAGGCGTCCACCTATAGAACTAATGCCCACCCCTTTTTAAAATACTCATTAACACCTTTCATTTGATACCCATATCGTAGAAACAAATTCTAGTCACCCCTGGTCCACCTTTATGGCGATATCTTGAAAAAGCGTCCACCTATAGAACTAAGGCCCACTCCCTTTCAAAATACTCACTAGCACCTTTCATTTGATACTCATATCGTACAAAAAAAATTCTAGTCAGCCCTGGTCCACCTTTATGGCGATATCCCTAAATGGCGTCCACCTATAGAACTATGGCCCACTTCCTCTTTAAAAACTCTTTAATACCTTCCATTTGATACACATGTCATACAAACACATTCCAGGGTTACCCTAGGTTCATTTTCCTACATGGTAATTTTTCCTTATTTTGTCACCATAGCTCGTTCGGTTACACCCGAACTTAGCCTTCCTTACTTGTTTTTTTTTTTTAATTTTGGTCCTTTTTAGGCTGTAATCAAGATTATGGTATTTTTCAACACTGCACACAAAATTTTCCACACCTTCATTAACCCTCATATAATTTTCAATTTACCTCAATGGGTATCTTATAAAAAAGCTGGTGTCATTAAAATGTAGCGAACAATGGCAATTCACCCAGCAGATAGTAGTTTTATGTGATGGATTTTCGTTGCTTGTTGATGAAACAAGCGGCCCATCAGAAAATCTTGTTTTGGTGGCTAGATATTTCGATGGGTTATCAAACACTTTTCGTGATAGATTTTTATTGTTGTTGTTGTTGTAGCAACATTGCATATGCATCTCCACCTCAAAGTTTTAAGGAGTTTGCCACTGATGAATCTATTCTAAAATTGAAAACTAAATTAAAGCATGAAACTAATTTGTTTTATGTAGTGCAATCATTCCGATAGGTATTGAGAGTTTGTGAAACAATATATCGACATGCCAAAAACAAAAGTGACCCTTAAAAAAATTGTACAAAGAAATCCTATGTAAAAATTTCGAAAGTGTTACTTTTCGTTTGGGATGTCATATACAAATTTTTCTTACACAGCCCAAAGCAAATGGATGAGTTTAACTATTTCCGGCCTCTGCTAAAGAGTTCAATCAGAAAGAGTTTTTTGTGTGTCGATATTATACCATGAATATGAAGCACATTTTGTGTAATTTTAGGTACAATGATTGTTTCAAAATATTGGATGTTTAAAAAATTTCAGTAAGTAAGTATCTTGTCCCAAGGAATATTTTTATTGTAAGTCAGGCAGAAATATTTCTTGAAAGCGATAACTTTACAAATGCTCAAAGTAGATCTGATATAAACGCTTTGTGCGAAATTATTCTCGTACCTAGACCAATCTGCTCAAAATTCCAATACTATACAGTTGACACTTTTAAGACTTCTCAATGAGGATTGTGGCTAGATTCAATAAATGCACTTTTCAAACTCGCACTTACTGAATCTAGGCCATAGATGGGAAAACTGAAGTGCGGGGGTGCATTGGTAAACGGAAGAGTAAAGAATTAAATAAAAAAATTGGAAATTTTAGGACTGATTTTATGATAAATGTATATTTTAAAAACAATATTTTTATATAAATAAAACAGAACTAGTTAGCTTGTGGCACAGGTTTTCCTCTAAGGTTTTTCGTTAAAACATATATTTATATAAGGCTTTTTGTTAAAATAAAAGTGTTTGGGACATTGTGTGATATTTACCACAACCTGAAATTAAATATTTTACAAAGAATTAGACACATTTGTGAATTACGAAACCGATTAAAGAATACAAAAATTTGGTCCATTTTAGATTTAGTACTTTTTTTCTCAATGTCAGCAGGTAAAACACCAGCACAATGTAAATGAAAAAATTCACTGCACTGAGTGCATTGAACTTTCGTTTGACTTCGATCAACCCTGAGTCCGCAAATGCAAGGTAAGTTTATTTATTAAGTAAAATAAAATAAAAAACAATAACAAAACTCAAACAGCAAGTTATATATGAGCATTTCCGTAGAATGGTCAACCAGAGCAAAAATTTTAAATGTTAATAAACATAAATTCTTTTTTAACCCTGTTATACAAAATTACCCAATTTTTTATAAAAATAAAGGTTTGGAAGTTAATTTGAATATTTTTATGAAAAATTTGGCTTAAAACCTGAAAATTTTTTTCTCATTTCCAGCCAGTTTTAAAGGCCTGTTTCTTTTCAATTTTTTCACATGTACGACTTATACTAGCGATGCCTTTTTGCAACGAAATACCCCCATGAATATCAATTAAGACTATCAAAATAAAAGATTAGTGAACGACGATGTATTAACGGTAAATTTTTATTGAAACTTTTACCTCGTTCGCGACTAAAAAAATACATTTTTTGTTACCACTTCTCAAGGAGTGTAAGGAAATGTCTAGAACTACATTGCTAAAGCCAGTTGAGTGCACTTAATTGAAAACCAAAACTACTTCTCGTGAAGGGTTTACCAAACCTTTTTTTTTTAATTTTAAAAGTTGCGTACGTTCGTGACCGTTTTGCATTTTGATATATTTTTGGCCTGTTCACTTTGAAATTATGTACTTTGTGCTTTATTTTTCTATCCATCGTGTTAGCAGTTGTTGTGATTCATCTCGCGTATTGAAATTTAATAACGAAAAAATTTATAAAATATTATAAACGTAAGTACAGATTAACTCGTGTACTAATATTTTAATAGTTTTAAAAAATATATGTACATATGTATATCTCTTAGATTATAAAGATGGGTAAAGCTCCTACTGAATCCCAAAAATCAAAGCATAAGCGGTATTTGCAAAATATTATGAGTGATCCCACAAAACTTAAGCAGTATCGTAAGAAAGCCGCTGAACGAATGAAGAGACGAAGGGAAGAACTAACGAAGTTGGGGAGAAACACTACGCTGATGAGGGAGTTTAAAGAAAAAGAACGTGAGCGGTTGATAATATACCGTCAAAAAAAGAAAATTACTTCTAGACAACAACGAAATGGTACAAACTATACTTGCAAACAAACTTTATACAAAGCTGTAAAAAAAGCAGAAAATGCTTTACCAAAATATTAAGCAAGAAAAAAGAGGTTGTTAATATACTTTATAAAAAGTATTTGCCAGAAAGTAGTACAACTCAAAATACTCTTGAAGAGGAGATCAACTCAGAGATAGAGTTGAAATTGGCTGGAGACTTTTTTCTGCGGGACAATATCAGCGTTCAGGCTGCTGGAAAAAGAGAAACGCTAATATTAGATGGGAAAATTGTTGCTAAACGTTATATGCTGATAACAGTTTCTGAGGCTTACGAGATCTACAAAACTCAAGTAATCGGGAAAGCCGTAAGTAAAACACAGTTTTTTTAATGTCGTCCAAGAAGTGTCCAGCTTTCGAGCAAAATGCCACATAACATATGTGTATGCATTTATCATGCCAATTTTAATTATTTATTGAAAAGTTTATCGAACGCTATGGACCCTATATCTGAAGACTTCGAAAAATTCCTCAAATTAGCGTGTTGCAATATAGAAAATGAATACTGCATGACCAACGCTTGCGAAAAGTGTGCAAGCGAAATTAAAGAGATCATTCCCTTGAAATACCTTTCAAAAATGGACGAGAACGTCAAATGGAAGCAATGGCGGAAAGTGGATGATCGTGTAACACTGAATTACACTGTTGCTCCGTTATCTGACTTATTACACGAGATACAAGTTCAACTGCCACTTTTCAAGGAAAACTTTTTTGTAAAGCGAGCACAGCAAAGCTATTTCGAAGCTGTAAGGAAAAATATCCCACCTGGAGTACTTGCTATACAAGTAGATTTCGCAGAGAATTATAAGCTAATCTGCCAAAACGAAATTCAGAGTTCGCATTTTAGTTATAAGCAAGTTTCTATTTTTACTTGCGTCGCTTGGATGTCTGACCAAACTAAGTCGTTTGCAATAATAAGTGACAGTTTAACTCACAGCAAAATCGATGTTTACGTGTTTATAACACATCTTGTGCAAGAGACTTGCGTCGCTTGGATGTCTGACCAAACTAAGTCGTTTGCAATAATAAGTGACAGTTTAACTCACAGCAAAATCGATGTTTACTTGTTTATAACACATCTTGTGCAAGAGATAAAAAGGCAACACGGCGAATTCCAAGACATTTCCTTTTTCTCGGATGGAAGTAGCTGCCAATTTAAAAATAAATATATAGTTCGGAGTATTGCAGATTTGCTGACTTAATTCAACTGCAAAAAGTTTGAGTGGAACGATTTTGCGACATCTCATGCAAGGGTGCAGTCGATGGTGTTGGAGCAGTTTTGAAAGAAAAGTCTAGCAACTAACAAGAACAAAAAATCTTATTTTAAATGATGCATTATCTTTTTATAATTGTGCAAAAGAGCACATCACTGGAGTTGAACTTAAATATATTGGAGCTGATTCAATCGCCGAGATATCCCCAACTTTAAGTCAAAAATGGACGAATATACCAAGCATTCCAGGTATATCATTTACAGATCAAATGAAACTTTTTTCATTTTAAATGAAACCATACTACTAAGGTAATTGTCAATATATTTATATCGTACTTTATAACGCTAAGTATTTATCAAATTTTTCTTTAAGACAACTATTTCTAATTAGCCACATTGAAGGCAAAATTTTTGCTTAAATTTTCTTTGTGAATTTAAACTGCAGTTAAGGTCGGCTTAGTTTAGCCTTGCCATTTGATCGTTTAAATTTTTAATAGATAAAGTAGCAGGGTTATACGCTAGGCAACTTATATACTACAGTTTAACCACCCACTTAAAATAAGCACCTATATTTTTTACTTGTATCTACTCCTCTTATATATAAACCACATTCTTCTTCTACATATACTTCGTTAATAACGTAGGAATAAAGCAACATAGAGAACAAATAGAAGGAACCAAAGAGCATAATGTGAGCGTATTTCCTATTCACTGTCTGACACCAACTAACACATCGGTTGAATCCTCTGTATTATGATTTTCTCTTCGACCAACGCCTTACCAAACAACATAGAACGATAGCAAGGTATTGAGAGAAACATTACTTTTACCAACTATATAGTAGAGCATGTGGTCTGTGGAGAGATCTTTTTTAACTATGCTGAAAAACATAACGGTAAAAAGTGATCTTTTCTACTCTATGGCGTAGTTACATTGCACTTCACTCGTTTGGGCCTTTGAAAACATATATATTTGTTTTTATTCCATTATTTTTCATTGTATATTGTATTTAAATGTACTACTTAGAATATATATTATTGTAACGAATTTGCTTGCAAATCCTCTTATTTGCCTTTTTGCTACGTTCGTATCACTAAACTGTTGAATAAATAACTCCAATATTGAATAATGGAAAAATGGCCTTTATTAAAGTACTTCACAATAACACTTATACTTTGCAATTAGCTGGCTTAATAACCAAACTGATAGCTTAAATTAAACTGACTTTCAAAATAATACTACTATTGCTCGCTAGATATCGTCTTAATCGAAACTGCTTGACAACTCAAATCAAACTGAATTCCAGCGCCTCTACAATTGTCGCCTTTTATACTCTTTGATTTCAACCTTCGCATCTTCTAGGCGCTTCCAGAATCTACTAGTCCAGCAGCTCTCAAACTTCTCAGCTGTAACTACAATTGCACAATTTTATAGTTTTTCTCATTGCATACTTATAGGAGTATCTCAGATATATACATGTGTTTGTGCATTTACTCTCCGCCGCTCGTATACGTACATGGTACATATGTGTACACGCAATTGTTGTTTCGTTTATGTAGATACATAATGATTGATCTATTGATGTGAATTCGCGTCACTGCTTAGCATCGGCTTAGAGATAGCAGCACCCCTTATTTTTGCTAATATTCGTAACACTGCCCTCCACCTAAGTCTGATCGTCCTGATCAGACAAATCTCTCGATCTAAACGCTGCTAGCATCGCCAAATGTACCACTCTTCTATTGCGTGATTTCCCAATTGCTTGTATGTGGTAGATGACATCACTGATCGTCTTCACAACTCTGTACGGGCCTTCCCAACTGCACCGATATTTGCATGGAACACCTTTCCGCCGGTGAGGGTTGTATAGCAGTACCAAATCTCCCTCCCGGAAACCTTCCAAATTATTTTCCTTGTCGTACCTGTGTTTCATCTTACTACTCATTATCCTGGGCCGTTCCCTCGCACACTGTTGCTTGGCCAATGAAGAACTACTTCGCAGAGCTTTGTCTTGACGGATTGACTTTGCATCATCAGTATCGTCTTGACGTTTCACAACAGTAGTGCGCGCTGGCTTGAAACCAAACTTGCATTCTTCCTGGAAAATTCTTTCAGTCGTTTTAGTGCGTCCATTAGGGTTTGTCAATGCCAGTTCTTTTCTTGCAGGTACCTTTGATTTCGCTTTATTTGGCCCATTCGATCCATCAACCTTTGCTCGATCTACTTTCCTTGACTTTCGTGGTCTCTGTCTCCTCCACCAGCACTCGCTTACTGCTGAACCCTTTTCCAAACTGAAGTTAAGTGGTATATCCTGGTTCTTATAGCGCATAATCTTTCTCCGCATATCGATCATGATGTCATGGTCAACTAAGAAGTCCACTCCCAATATGACTTCATCAACAATCTCCGCCACAATGAATTTGTGTAGAACCATGACCTTTCCAATTAATACCTCACATACCACTTCTCCTTGGACTTGGTTATACTCGCCAGTGACCGTACGCAACCTTGCTCCAGGTAACGTTTTTACTCTCCTGTTGACCAAGTCAGATCGAATTAAGGAATGAGATGTCCCCGTATCTACAGTCAGTACAAGCTCTTTACTATCCACATTCCCTCTGATGGTAAGACTGCTTGATTTCCTTCCAATCTGCGACACAGATATCACAGGACATTCAATAGCCGGGGCAAGTTTTCGTTCTTTACATCCGACACGCTCTTGCTCATTTCCGCCAGCTTTGCGTTTACGGCCACCCACATTGTTGGAACTATTAGGACCAAGATCGCAATGACGTGCAATGTGACCTGGGTTGCCGCACTTGAAACATTTAATAACTCCGGCATTCTTCTGTTGAGATCGCTTCAGTGCTTCCAAAATTGTGTCTACCCACTCTGACCTTTCTACTTCCACACGGCGTGCTTTGAAAACTGGCTTACTCAAAAGTGAGGCTGTTTCCTGAGTCAGTGCATGCGATACCGTTTCAGCAAATGTTAGTTTTGGATTCGCATATGTAGCCCGCTTCGTTTCCACATCTCGTATGCCATTTATGAAGCTCATGGTACATATGTGTAGACGCAATTATTGTTTCGTTTATGTAGATACATAATGATTGATCTATTGATGTGGATTCGCGTCACTGCTTAGCATCGGCTTAGAGATAGCAGCACCCCTTATTTTTGCTAATATTCGTAACATTATATTAGAATGGGTCGATTTATTAACCGATATCGAGCCATCGATTTTTCGGTAGGATTTGGGGTCAGGAAAAAAGTTTCACTACGCATACCCAAACAAATAATTTTCGAGCCTGCGAAATTTTATTTTTTTTTTTTTACTTTTTTTGACTTTGATTTTTAAGGGTTTTTTCATGACCTACTAAAAAAATTTTCGGAGGTTAAGTTTCCTTTAAACTATTCTGATCTATTTCGTTGTAGTGCGAATAAAAACAAAGTTTATTGTACCTTACGGCCCAACGTTTCGCCAAATTTCCTTGGCATCATCAGGGGCGTAATATTTTTAGATGTGGCGGTTGACAAAATTACAAATGAAAACTAAATAAAATTTACAAAAATTACACCATTAATTACATAGAAAATCGGTACCATCGATTTGTGGTACACTTTGTCACATTAAACAGGTATACCAACGTTTTTAGCGGACGCTTTTGAGTCGGACGTATGAAATTTTTTTAGTAGGTCATGAAAAAACCCTTAAAAATCAAAGTCAAAAAAAGTAAAAAAAAAATGAAATTTCGCAGGCTCGAAAATTATTTGTTTGGGTATGCATAGTAAAACTTTTTTCCTGACCCCAAATCCTATCGAAAAATCGATGGCGCGATATCGGTTAATAAATCAACCCATTCTAATATAATATATATTCTAAGTATTACATTTAAATACAATATACAATGAAAAATAATGGAATAAAAACAAATATATATGTTTTCAAAGGCCCAAACGAGTGAAGTGCAATGTAACTACGCCATAGAGTAGAAAAGATCACTTTTTACCGTTATGTTTTTCAGCATAGTTAAAAAAGATCTCTCCACAGTCCACATGCTCTACTATATAGTTGGTAAAAGTAATGTTTCTCTCAATATCTTGCTCATTCTTTGTTGTTTGGTAAGACGTTGGTCAAAGAGAAAAGCATAATACAGAGGATTCAACCGATGTGTTAGTTGGTGTCCTTCTATTTGTTCTCTACGTTGCTTTATTCCTACGTTATTAACGAAGTATATGTAGAAGAAGAATGTGCTTTATATATAAGAGGAGTAGATATATACTTAGAATATATATATTAGAATGGGTCGATTTATCAACCGATATCGCGCCATCGATTTTTCGATAGGATTTGCGGTCAGGAAAAAAAAATCACTACTTTGGCTACTGGCTAATTAGAAAAAGTTGTCTTAAAGAAAAATTTGATAAATACTTAGCGTTGTAAAGTACGATATAAATATATTGACAATTACCTTAGTAGTATGGTTTCATTTGACTTGAAAAAAGTTTCATTTGAAATGAAAAAAGTTTCATTTAAAATGAAAAAAGTTTCATTTAAAATGAAAAAAGTTTCATTTAAATGAATAAAGGTTCATTTGCGACTGAAGTTAGTTAGCATGCACGAGTATAAGTGTTTCCTTACCATGACTGCAGCTCTAACCCTGCTTTCCGTCTTTGCGTAACAAACGCTGAATCCGCGAGCGCTGAGTCCAGAAACCTTTCCTCCAGATGAAATCAAACGAACCCTCAAGAGTCAGGGGGAGCTCGCTCGATGCCACTTTACTGTAATGCCACTCTCTGTAAGGCTCGCAGCGCCATTGGTCTGTTTGTCTCCTTCCAAATTATCCGCCACTGCGCATAAGGCAATGAATTTTTTCCGCTGTTTTCCGAGTGTTGAGGTCCGTTTCTCCCTCCTCTGTTCGAAGCGTCATTGGGCTGTTTTTCCACTTCTAATACCTCCGCCTCTACGTTTATACCCTTGTCTATTTCTGCTACTTCCAGGCCCCCGTGGTCTTTTTTCACCTCTCCTGCTTTTAGCATGTTTGTGTTTTTCTTAAGGTTTTCAGCACCACTGATTTGCTCGTGCACCTCTGCCACTGCGCCTTTGCCCCCATCATTTGCCGCTACTGTCAGGTTATGGAGGTCCTTTTCCACCTCCCCTGCTTTTAGCGTATTGGGGTTATTGTCCTGAGGACTCCTCTTTTAAAAGCGCAAGAATATACTACCTGCGCCCCAGGAAAATTTCCCAAGCTTTGAGTGCAACGAAGGATGTAGTACTGGCCCCCCTCCACGGGTCGGGATACGTGGATCACCCTCCAGTCCCGTGTTGGTATGCTCGGGTTCTACCGCTACAGCATGCTAAGCGTGTCTTCCGCCTTCACCACTCGAGGGATCCGAACCTTGGCCTTTGGTATCGTGGGGATAAGTACTCCACCGACCACCTACAACCTTGCGCCATCTTGTTTTTGAAGGTCTGGAACACCTCTCTGCAGCCATTCTAAAGTCGCCTTATTAGTGCAGGTCATCAGTTTAACCCCATCCATCTGTTTAGAAGGCTGGTAGCGGTCTGTTTGGTTCATCATGTAGCATTTTGATCATAATACTGATTAGCTCCCCTTCTACGGATCTCCACCTTTCGGTTGACATCTGCCCATTGGTGAAGCTGCAATCTATCAATAGCACAGTCAGAGACTGTTTCGCAACTTCGCTCATCTTCTTCTCGATGAAAACCGGAGTCTCAGCGTTAGCTCCCTTTAGTATCATCGAGTAGGATGGAGCCTGCCTGTTATCTCCCTTTAGCTTATTATCACTTGCGTCTTTGCTTCTCCAGCCATTATTGTCTTCCTCTTCCTGTATTACAGCTTTTGAGGTACACGGCTTTCCAGTACTTATATTTCCCTCTTCGATCCGCTTTACAGATTTTGAGGTTTGGTTCCTGATAGTGATTTTCACTTCCCCGGCTTGCGACGCCATCGCCTTTTCCTTCGCATCCTTACTTTCTCTTAAAGTTTTTGAGTTCATCTTGGTCGTACGACCACCTGCCCACAAGGCGGGCTCATCGGTCTAATGTTGAAAATGGGGATAAAAACCGTACGCCACAACAGCAGCCCTTGCTGTGATAAGGCCATCATTACTTCCCGAGGCGGCCCGGTATCGGGAAGGCTCCGTTCAAATACAGCCGAATATATCCTTTGGCTGCAAATCGTCCAATAGGCACGGTCCGCATAACACCCTGGATTAGGGGGTTGGCAGTTCTTGCGTCACCGACATCCCGGTTAGAATTACAGTGCTGCGAATAAATATAAACTCAAATATACTTTTTCATATATTTTTTTATTAAGAAAATTAAATTAAACTAAACTTTCGTACAAGTGTACTTACTAGATACAGCGACTTATTAAACATAATTTATTAAATAAATTTAAATATTTTTCGTTTAAACTAAACAGAATCTGCTTATTCGTCCAAAAACTTGAGAATAATTATAAACTCACTATCTCATTTTTCCCTAATATTTTGTGGACCGACCATGGTTTTTGAGTACATCCACTAATCGGCGTGGGACACTTTGAACAAGCTTATTTAGAGTACCACCACGAATCTCCCTCCACGACCTTATGATTCTGTCTTTGAGTTCAGACACTGTCTCAATCGTAAACCTGTCCGGATCGTAAACCTTTCTTGACAGGATTCCCCACAAGTTTTCTATGGGGTTTAAATCTAGGCTTAAAGCTGGCCATGCTAAAACCGGGACACCGAATTCCTCAAACCACTTCTTTGTTGTTTTTGCTGCTTGAATGGGCGCGTTATCTTGCTGGAAAATGAATTCTTCGTCTTCTGATAACGTTATGAAAGGAAGGAGGTATTCAAATAATGTCTGTTGGCATCCTGCCAGAAACAAATGCAATTTCAGACTTAAGTTCACTTTTAAAAGCTGCCCAGACCATGACAGATCCTCCTCCCTGTGCATGTTTAGACATTATTCGAACGTCGTTGCGTAAATCATGCCAGCAGTAGCGATATCCATCTGGACCATTCAAATTGAACTTTTTTTCATCACTGAATATAACGTGTGACCAGATTGTTCCGTTTTGTATGTGCTATTCCGCAAATTTAAGCCTTGCCTCAATGTGCCTTTGTCTTAAAGCCGGTTTTGAAAAGCATTTTCTGTATTGTAGATTTTCTGAAGACGCTGCCCATATTCTCAGGGTACTAGGATGACAGTTTAGGTTCAGTCGGCTTACAACTTTGGATGACGATGCTCCAGTGACTGACATTTCCCGAAGGGCTGCCCGTTTTGTGGTGGAAAACATTTTTTTAGGACGGCCTGAGCGTTTTTTCTTGGCATAGTTTTCACGACCAAGCTTCAAAAAAATTTTAACAACACCTTGTGACCTATTTATTTCGAAAGCGATTTGTCTTTGGGTTTTTCCGCATTTTCGTAAGTCTAATATTCTTTGAATTACAATTTCACTCAACTGTTTTCCACGTGGCATGGCGCCCTTCGATAAATCAAGCAAGGAAAGCATTCTAATAAGAGACTGCACGACTGAGACTGATCCTTAATTCTAAAAGAGAAATGGTAATAACCGCCATACAGTGAAAGATCCTACTAAAACAAAATTTACAGTTACAGAGTTCAATTACATATAGAGTTTATAATTATTCTCAGCAAAAATGCGTTATCACTCCTCATTTTTGTTAAAATAACGGACAATTTCTAATGGGTAAAGGCATCTAGTGAGGTCATTTTTCCCAATAACGGAAATACTATTTGTACACAGTAGCTTGCAAAAAAATGTAAACATCGCTACATAGCAAAAGTAAATAATATATTTGAGTTTATATTTATTCGCCGCACTGTAGTAAGAATGTAAGAATTAGAGTAAATAAGTATATGTTTATGTAATAACTAAGTAGCGCATAAGAAATGAAAGAATTATAAAGTATAAATACGCTGAAGTTTTTAAAATAAAGAAGATTTGGTATTTGGCACTCCAGGGTGCCTCTACCCACAATAATAATCTTGTTGAACTTTTCTGATATCCGGCACTCAATGGTGCCTCTAGCGAACTAACACATTTGATACATTATACACGACAAGGTGCCTGCTATAGTGAGGGTATAAATAGTGTAACTAACACCACTTTGTTTTATATATAGATTAAATCTCCTTAGTACACAAATATTAGCATATACATGCAAAAATACTAGAAATAAAACTTTTGTTTAAGAATTTTAATGAAATGTTCAATATTTTTAACGAAACAGTATTTTTCAAGAGATGTATGCCCTCTTAACCATTTATGTTGCATTAACTTGACAATGCGCATTAATATGTATGTACATATATACATATGTCAAGCTGATATGTTATGAAATTACATACATACATCCGTACATATAAATGTACTCCCGAAGTTAAATAACGCAGCGAATGCTATGTATGTACGTATGTGACAGTTGACAGCGAACAACCGCACGCACTGCATTTTTTGGTAAAAATGTTAATTTTGTTTAAACAATTTTGCTGATATAAGGAATCAAGTATTTTTTTGATACAGAACGAAGGTAAATATTTCACTGCAAAGTAGAATTTTTTAAATCCATCCATCCGTTTATGAGTTATAGCTGTGTAAACAAAAATTTTATGATATTTTACTACTTTTTGGCAATTTGCCACGCCCCTATAATATGTCAATCCATCTCACGTATCTCGGAAACGATTTAATATGACCACATTGAACCTCCTATGCCATCCCGCAAACAAATTTAAGTTAGGACTCTTCTCGCACAGAGAAACGTACATATATTTATGAAAGTACTTTCACTTACCAGAACTATGATCTTCCTTGTTACTGACGCGATAAAACGATGAAGTTGATGTCGCTAACAAATTATCCGATAAGTCTAAACCTAAAGCTGTTGTGCTACTGTCATCAGCTAAATCAGTCCCACGCTCAGTCATTGTTGTCGGTGAATGTTGTCTGTCTCTGCAGGCATTTCTTGTGGGAACAGGCCTGGGCACGGTTGGTGGGCTTTGCCTATGTAGTAACGCTGAAGTTGCTAAAAATTGTTGCTGCTGATGTTGCTGTTGCATTGCCGCTACCATTGCCGCATTCACTCCATTATAAGCAAAATTATGAAACGAAGGAGGTGATAGCCTTGCTGAGGCTGAGTGACCACTGGATGACAAATGCAATGGCAATGATGCACCGCTATAATGTGACCATATTTGTGGAGTATGTCTTAGTGCAGCTAATGCGAAATAGGGATTCATATATGCAGGCGACATTACTGATGGAATGTATGATACTGCTGCAGCTGCGGCAGCCGCTGCTGCTGCCGCTGCTGCAGCGCTGGTTGTGCCACCAGAGACAATAGGGCTCGGAGAAACTATTGAACCCTGTGAGACCGGACTTGAGGTGCCATTAGGTACAGCCGGTGGGAACATGTAGTAATGCTGCAGTGGTGAAGGAACTGTATTACCACTCGGAGATCTACGTTGTAAATGATGCGATCCACCACTACAAGCATTTGCACCTAATACCGGAGTCCTGCGATCATGTGTGGAATATAAGTCATCTAAATGGCGCTCATTTGGTGATAAGCTGCCCCTACTTCCTGCAAGAGCAGTAGGGGAAGCAAATTGTCTCCGTATAGATGCAGTCTTTTTTGGTACAGTTCGTGGAGCAGAATCGCGCTCAGAAGTAGCTTTTGATAGTGATGGCGAACTTTCTCGGCAAATGCTAAGCGAAGAGGATGCTGAATGATTTAATGGAATGTTTGTAGATACTGATATTGGAGATGTTTTGCTTAAAGCTGACGCGTCACGCGGTGATCGTGACTCGGCAGTAGTGCATGACCCTGTGGTGACGGCAGAACAACTCGCCGCAGGTACATACTTTGATGACATATACGGCAAATATAGACCCTGCTTCTGTATTTGCGAATGAGAATTACTGTTTGAATACATTACAGAAGTTGTATCGTGGTTGCTCCCTGGATCAGGCAAATAAGATGTTTTATTTTTAGCTCCCAGCTCACCGATGCTGGCTCCTTCGCGTAACGGTGATACATACGGCGGTGATCGTTTTTTTGGAGCCGAAGTCGATGGGGATTTTCTGCAACCATTTTGATTATTTTGGTCCGGTGATTTCGGGGAGGCGAGCATTGCTCGCAAGTACGACGGATCGTTATATTGTTGTTGAGACGAAACTTGATAGTGCTGCTGATGATATCCCAGACTGCTAACAATTGATGTGTCGCTGGATTGGTTATTAGTACTTGCTTTTGAATTCGATATTGATAATTTTGTACTGTTACAGGCACCTGTCCCTCCTAATAAGGAATGTATGCTGTATGAGCTATACAGACGAGTAGGAGCCGATGTGGTTACTGTCTGTATTGTGTTCTCGGTTTTCGAAAATGCCAAAGATGACAGGTGCACTCCATTTCCACTTGAAATTGGCGCGCTAAAGCCAGTCTGACTCTTTGGCGATTTAGTACTATGTTGAAAATGAGCGGATGATGCGACATTACTCTTCGCACGGCTTCGCTTTCCTCCTGACACATTAAAGTTATCCTCTAAAGACACTTTTTCAAATTCTCGCAGGATACGTTTTCGTGGAGATACGTGCTGTTGGGGAGCCTCAACTAAACGTGTTGCTGTCAAGGCATTTGATGGTGATACCTATAATAAAAGTAGAAAGTAATGAAAAGATTGTATAAATATCTAAGTACATATGACATTCTTCTTTACCTTGTGTGACTGTGACTTGACATCACCAGCTCCAGTCTTTTTAGATAGTTTCTCTGTGAGTACAGGAACCCTATCTATCAATTTTTGTACAATTGCATTTAATTTTAGTCGGTTTTTTGGGATACAGTCGGATTTTTTTGATTCTCCCGTTTCACGAAAACAACTATCATTCATACAAGCTTTTACTGGCTGGACAAGTTTGAGAGCGTCACTTGCCTCACCATCAATCTTAGATTTTGATCCCTCATGATTATTTAAGGTGGTCGAGGAATGTTCTTCACTGGTATTCATTTTTTCTGAACCGCATTGACCAGATGCCTCCTCCGTGGAAGGAACAGTGTCATCTGGTGTTTCGTTCGTTGCTATTATTTCTTCGTCTTTACTAGGTGATTTGGGTGTTGTGATTGGCGAGGGTGTATGAGGTTTATCATCCATTCGAACATCTGCACTATCGTTGCCCGTTAATGTTGCTGTGGACGAACTTGAGCAACCATCTTCTTCATGAATTAATTCCGGATTTATATTACCATTTCGACTTTTGGACAACCCTTCACTTTCTTTTTCTCTCTCATTATTCACATTCTCTATGTCATGTTGTCTGGAGATCTGCAAGACTGTAGTTTGATCTACCTTGGTCTCTTGATTTTCAAAAAGAACTATACCACTACGAAGCAGGGTAGTATCATATGGCCTGCGACGTTTTCTACGAGCAATTTGTAACGCGGATCTAGTCAAAACAATTGCCCTAGGCCGTTGATAATAAAGAGACATAGCCTTTGAAATACCAGTTCGAGGGGATATTTGCTTCCAACAGTGATCCCGTTGCCAAGGTGACGATTGAACCGAGCTGTTGTCGTCAGAGACTGGAATTAAATTTATAAAATATCCGATTACGCAGAAACTAAGATAATTAATACTTACAACTAAAAGATGTTGAGCTTTCATTTTTTGCGAATGCAATGGAAGTGGCTAGTGTAGGAGTAACTGTTGATGATGTCGCTGATGGTGAACGAAACATCTTACGTGGAACTGGTATCCACCGGCTTTTTTCTCCCTCTTTAGATCGCGCCAGCTCCAATATAACTTTTCCGTCTACAAATGAAGAAAATATATCTATATAATAAAGATTCCATTTAATACGAACTATAGTTTAAAGAAACACGTCACTATAGCTCTATAATAGCTCTATATCCAAACGTAATGCATTATTACATTCGAACAGGAAAATTTAAAATGTAATCATTAGAGCTATAATCCTTACATAATTTAAGAACTATCATGTAGGTATTAAATACGGCCTATATACTATACTATACTATACGCAGCACGAGTGTGGTACGGATCTAAACGGACCCATCAAGAAAATATATTAGCAGCATACCGAGTTGCAGCTATAAGAATCCCAAGTGCTTATCGGACGGTGTCCGACGACGCGATAATGGTCCTAACCCGGAAAATCCCAGTGGACTTACTGACAAGCGAATATCGAGCGACCATCTGAAGACGCCAAGAAAAGAGCAACACAGAAACAATAGCTAAATGGCAAGAACGGTGGGAGGCAGAGTAAAGGGCGTTGGACCTTCACATTAGTGAACCACGAGAAATTAAGTATCAGAAATGTGCAACAAGAAGGAATGCTGGATGGCAGTGAGCAAAATGGCATTTATAGTCACGACACGCCTGATGGATACTGAGGGAGCTCTTAAAAAATGATAAATATGGAACGCCACCCTGAAGTAATGCGACGGTTCCAAAACTGGGCTTGTTTTTTAGTCTACGGATACACTGTTGCTGCGACGGCAACAATTATGGTGCATTAGGCATTTCAATATGAAACCATTGTCCGTTCACAGCTAATAAATTCTGCTTATTATTTACATACAACCAAGAATATGAATTAACCAAATATTCCCATTTCACATGAATATCGATCTGCTGACTTTGCATACAAATCTACATGTATGCATGGTAGTACAAATATACATATATGCATGGTAGTACAAATATACATATATGCATGGTAGTACAAATATACATACATGCATATTAATACAAATCTACATGCATGTATAGTAATACAAATATACATATATGCATAGCAATACAAATCTACATATATGCATAATAACACAAATCTACATATACTGCATATATGCATATTAATACAAATCTACATATATGCATAACAATACAAATTTACATATATACTCTGTAATACAAATGTACTTATTTTTAGTTGTTAGTATTAGGACATTTGTAAATGTGTAGGTTAAGTAATTATCTATAAAAAGGGAAAGAATTTTTGTAATAAAGGGAATATTGATCTGACCATCAAAGTCAACACATCTTAACTTATTAACTTTTCATGGCGATCCTGCCAGCCTGATCTTCCATTAGCTGAAAAATTTGCTCTTAAGCAAAATTCGCTAGATCTTGCTGGAGGAAGATCTTGACAGTTCAGATCAAAAATTAGCACAACTGCTAAAAAAGATCTGACTGGCCAGAGATTGTAACCATTTTTAAACAACTAAAAAAATTTTCAAAAAAAAAAAAAAGGAGGATAAAGAACACAAACAGTAATACTATGTGGCACCAGTAAATATCAGAACTCTAACAAGGGGAAGCCTTTTTGGCAAGGATTCGAAACTGTACTACTATGTGGCACCAGGAAAGATTGAAATTTTAACAAAGGAAGCCTTTTCGGCGAGGATTCGATAAAAACGGAATATTACTACATTACCATAAAAACGGAACAGCAAGCGAGCATAGAAGTGGAATAAAAATTAGCAGCAAAACAGGATCAAAGGATATCATTACCATTGGCGGCGTACCAGCAATATAAAGTATAAGTATAAAATTTAGAATCAATTGAGCGGCCTTTATGGACGCTAAACTATGAGCAAAAACGAAAGTTTTTGCTTAGGGTTTTTTTTTTTTTTTTAAAAATAGGAATTAAAGAAAAAAAAAAATGTAAAACACTTCTTTTCACAAAAATTTTTTCTGAAAGAAAATCAAAATGTACTAAATTTTAAAGAATTTTTCTTTGCTTAAAAAATTAAAAATAATAGCATAAAAAACTACTTTGTTAAAATTTTGAAAAAAAAAAGACTTTTGAGTAAATTGGAATGCCAGCTAAATACGGGGAGCACCCCATTGCATGGGAAGATAGTGTAACAATAGATAATGAAAGAAAACTGCAATGGTTAAAATCATTCTGGAAAAAATAGGTATGACTAGGGAACCTACAATAGAAGATGTAACAAACCCTACAACAAGGGAAGAAGAAACAGTTAGGATGTTACGAATGGTCTTCCCAAATGAAAAATAAATTTTTAAACGTAATAACAAATTTTAGAATTAAAATCTAATTTTAGACAACACTCTGTAAAGTAAATTCAAAGAAAAAATCGATTTCAATTTTAATAAAACAAGAAATGTTAAAATATTAACTTCAGGAAAATTTTTTTTAGAAAATTTTGAACAGTAGTTTCTATAACATTAATTAAATAAGGAAAAATATTATTACCAAAATTATTCTTAGATCTTTATAATGCCAAATAAATCAGGCAAAAATGGCATAAAAACTAATTTTTAAAATATTATGTAAATTGAAAAAATTTTTTATAAAAATGCTAAAATTAAACAAATATTGTCAACACAATTTTTCTTAAACTGTTATGTCAACTAAATAAGGAAAATAATAAAAATAAAATGGAGTGCATAGGATGAAAGAATAAAATCGAAAAATTTTATTAAAAATTAAAATTTAGTTCATTACTCATAGAAGAAGGAAGATAATTATATTTCAAAATGTCTTGGTGGACAAAAATAGCCCAAGGCATTATGATAGCCATAGCTGGCTATGAATTCGGCAAAGAAACCTCTGAAGAGGAAATAGTTGACAACAAATTGGTAAAATATGAGCCACAAGCCCAAGTGGACACAAAAACTACAGACATTTGGCTAGGTGCTTTAATATGCACGATAGGGCTATTAATCATAGCGATAGCCGGTATTCTTAAAAACTATATGAAAATCAAATATATGCAAACGAATAACGTGCAACAACGCGTATAAAATTTTTTTTTTGCCCTTCTACCCAAATTTCCAAACTCAAAGCTGAGAAGAGCAATAAATAATTGAAGTAAAATCTCAAATAGTAAGTCTCAAAATGTCACAATCGACAGTAAAGGTAGCTCTGCCTAATGCGAACAGCAAATCCAAAATTCGCATAATTCCTTCGATTGCCCCTGACAAAGATGGTCAGGAAGCAATAGGAAATTCTAGGACAGTGGAAGTAAGCAACACCTAACGAAAAAAAAAATACTAATATTTTACAACCAGCCCATAACAACAAGCATGAAGAAAAAGTCACAACGAGAACCTATATATATATAGATAAATATTAAAGCGATATATAAATTTGCAAGAAAAGACTAGTCGCGCTCGTTTTCATCTTAGGATAGAAAAATCGTAGCGTAGAAAAATTTTCAAGCAACCAGATTGTTAAGGAAGTTATTGACTTAGGACAATATTCGACCAGGCATAAAAGAAATGCCGGCAATCCAGGACTTGAAATTTATAAGGAAAACACAGTTGTCCTGAGGGACAAATTGGTGAAAATAATTGATTATTTACTGCAGTAGGCGAATTTATAAAATAATAAATGGTACCCAAGTTCTCAAAGATCAAATAATTGCACTAACCAAAGAGGTTATGCATGTGGTAATCCCGGTATGAAAATAAAAATAACTCTTCATAAAAGTCATGACGATTCTGTTTTGGTGGCCGCCGCAGAAATCGCATGACACATAAGATCAAAGATATTGCTGGAAAATAGGGAAATTATCGAAAATATAAAAATAACATTTAATAATAAATGATATAACTATGAAAAGGTGTTATTTAATAAAAATAATTAAAGAAATATATATAAGTATGAGGTGTTTCAGCTATAAACACTCGCTTTTATAGATATCATAATTTTAGGAAAAATATTTTTACTTTAACTCCGGTAAAATAGAATAGGAAATAGTAATAGGAAATATCTTTTACGCTAAATAGAATTGCATAGTAGTACGAAATATTCTTACTTCAATTGACTAGAAAATGATAATGAGAAAACCAACACAAAAAAAAATCTATTATTAACTCAGAATTTAATAAAAACCAGGCTCAACCATAGTATTCCAATTTACTCGGTTAGTTAATAAAAATTTCCAAAGACAAGCTGATTTTAAGTGAGTGCACACATTTAAAATCCGGCTATAAAATAAATACAAGAAATAAAATAAGTAAAATAAATAAAATAATTGTTAAATTTAAAATTTTTCCTATACGTTAAATTTAAAATTTGAAAAAAAAAGATTTGTACAAAATATTGAAAAAAAAAAACATATATAAAATGTAAAAATAATAAAAGTATCAAGGTCAGCAAATTAGAAACAAAATACGCAACCTCGCTCACTACAATTTCAAGTTAAGGTAAAATACCAAAATCACTTAAATGAGACCAAAGAGTCTTATACAATTGTTCACAAAACAATTATATAATACTCTTTTTCTAAGGCGGATGGTGTAGCATTATGCGTCATGGCCACTTATGCAATACATTTACGGCATTACGCATCATGAACTTCTATGCTAAATACTTCTTAGTAACAATCATATTACAATATTATACAACATAAATTATTGAACTAACACAGCGGTTAGCTAACATCAATGGAATGCCGAATATGAAACCCTTGTCCGTTCACAGCTAATAAATTCTGCTTATTATTTACATACAACCAAGAATATGAATTAACCAAATATTCCCATTTCACATGAATATCGATCTGCTGACTTTGCATACAAATCTACATGTATGCATGGTAGTACTAATATACATATATGCATGGTAGTACAAATATACATACATGCATATTAATACAAATCTACATGCATGCATAGTAATACAAATATACATATATGCATAACAATACAAATCTACATATATGCATAATAACACAAATCTACATATATGCATATTAATACAAATCTACATATATGCATAACAATACAAATTTACATATATACTCTGTAATGCAAATGTACTTATTTTTAGTTGTTAGTATTAGGATATTTGTAAATGTGTAGGTTAAGTAATTAGCTATAAAAAGGGAAAGAATTTTTGTAATAAAGGGAATATTGATCTGATGATCAAAGTCAACACATCTTCTTGTTTATCAACTTTTCACAACCATATAGTTGAATGATTTATACAAAACAATCAAATGTTCTCATCCCGTTGACGTTTTCGCTTATTCTGACAAGTTCGGCATTCATATTTTAGAGGGCTTTCTATCATATCATATCGTTAGAGAGAAGTTTTTTTGGTGGGCACGGAATCATAACGCCAGCCGCACTCCAGACTTTTCAGCTCATCTATTATATTCTAGCTAAGGCGGACGAACTTTTGGTGCTAAGACAATGCGGACGGACAATCGATCCCATTTTTGAGGGATGGGTCGGCACACTACCTCTATACCACAGCGACGGGATTTGGCCGTAAAGCTGGTGACGTCAGCCTCCGTTCCAACATACTCCAACTGGAAGATGATGTTCAGGTTAACTGCAAGGAGCTACAGCGTCTTTGCTGACCTGGGGAAGTTATGGGGGATCATCACTGAGTTGAAGGTGACAGATGGAGGAAGACTTGATCTTCTTGTTGCTCCAATGTGCGTCAGTTATAGCGAAACACAAAAATCGATTTTAAAACAATGTGTTACAATTTTCCACAAATATCATACATTTTTATTTATTGAAATTTAAAAAAGTGAAAAATGACAAACCAACACTTTTTTTCATTTTTTGTGTTTTTTTTTGTTTGGCATTTCCACAAGTTTAAGCATTGTTCAAATATATGGTTGGCTCATCTGTCAAGCAACAAATTATGTCTGTTCAAATTGTCAAAATCTGTTTATTGGTACTAGGCGAATGGAATGAAATGAAAACAAAAAACATAGCAGTTTTTGTGTGTGGTAAGAAAATGTTATCAATGTGTTGGTTTCATTTTGAGTTCGCCATCTCCTTTTGACAATCCCATCGACCATGCAATGATAAAAATAAAATCAGCTGAGATGAGCCAACCATATTATTGAGACATGAGTTTAAGAGAGTGATTTTAAATTTTTTTATAAATCAAAAAACCATTATGGCCGCCGAGAAGAATGGTTTTACCGTCTTATAGTTTTATCACGGATTTGACTATACGTTTAAATATATAATAACTATATAAGCCAATACAAGAGTTGTTTAGACAAAAAGATTAACGTAACTTTATATTCCCCAAAAGAATATAGAAAACGTTTTGCACAAAACTACTTTTTTTGAGCAAATTTGTACGAAAAATTAAGCAATCAAAATGTATTACTTATTTAATAATTTGGGAAAAATTTAAACAACGTGACATCAGGACGGACAAGGCGACAGCTGTTTCGATTAAAAAAATAAAAAATAAATGAAAGGCGCGATAACCTCCAAGAGATCTTAGGCCGAACTTCTCTTCCATTCCTCTGATCCATTCTTACAACCTTTGTTAAATACTTTTAAAAATCTGGAAGAAAGAGGCTTAAATATTAATACAAGAACCGGAAGTAAAAAAATATATTTTGTATTAGCTAATATTCTTGGAGATAATGCAGGACTTAACGATATACTTGGATTTACTACTTCGTTTAATTGTAATTTTTACTGTCGCTTTTGTGTTCGTGCGAAAGAGGACATGACAAAAGATTGTTTAGCTTACCCTCAGTATTCAAGAAGCATAGAAAATTATGAAAATGCGGTATTGCAAAATAATGTAAAGATAACAGGTATTAAATCGAACTGCATATTTAATAATTTGAAGCTTTTTCATGTAACAGATAACTTTGTGGTCGATATTATGCATGACTGGTTTGAGCGTGTTTACAGGTACCATGATGGAATTATAGAAGGTGGCGGATGTAAGCAGTTTCTCGCTCTAACGCCGCCATCTTGAACGCCCTTAGAAATAAGAATGTTGTCGCTTAACAAAACTCCTTTTTTATTCAATGGAAAATGTGTATGTAAAACATTACAAATCGTTTTTTCTAAAAAAATATACAACGGCATCCCTTTTTTCTCAAATTCCGTTTTCTCTTGACTTTTCTACTATTCAAACTTATGACAATTCTCATACAATAATTTTGTTAATTCAACAAAATTATTAAAATCTGCACATTTTAGGCGTTAAATGCTGGTAAGATGCATTGTAGTTTAAATAATACAAATGGTAATTGTTTTAAATATGTTTTTACAGCTTCCTTTGTGCGTTTTGTTGGTACCGAATGAGAACATGTGCTGAATGAGAACATGTCTGGGCCACCGACAGAGATATTTAGGCTCAATGAATTCCAAAAGATGTTAACAAAACCTAAAAAACGACCCCGGATCGCTCCCGAAATACGGGTTGGATTCGTAATACTTTTGAGTACATCTGTCGACATTGGGGATAAAAATTATTTTTATTATTAATTATTATTATAATTGCATAAAGGAAATTAAGTCTTATTACTTACTATACCTTTCATGAAAATAAAATGGAATATCAAAGTTGGTTGAAAATGCTAAGGCCTTAAAGGAGAACAGATAAATGATGTATATTGGAACGATTTTCCGTCATCCCTTGTCAAATTTGGTTTTGAGACAAACCGGTTTCGGCGTTGTGCCATCATCAGTGTCGATTTTCGTTCTGATCTGTTGGTGTCATTTGTCCTGTATTTATAGTTCGTAGGTATATGAGCAGGTATTGTCAAATTGATGCTTGTGTATATTTAGTTATGTGTATGTGCTGTATTTCATTCAGAACAGGGTGGTTTACTAATCGATTTGTGTGGCTGACTGGGGTAGGTAGAAATCTGTGATTTTAGTCGTTTGACCTTCTTTGTCGGTTTTTTGTTTTGGTGTGTTAATTGTTTTGTGTTTATTTGTTGTTGTGTGTTTGTCTGTTGTACCTGTGTGATTAAGTTGTTTCCTGTAAACAAGTTTTAAAGGCTCGAATATTGTGTCAGAAATTGTGTTTATCTGTTCGTTTATTATTCTACCGTCGAATGTTTTCTGTTTGTAGATTTCCATGTTTTCGAGTACGTTGAGACGTCGGCCCTTTTCTTGTATGTGAAGAACCCTAACTGTTTTATTGATGTTTGCTGGGGAACATTCATTCTCGACCATGTGATTCGCGAAGTTAGACTCGGGTATAATGTGTGGATTCCGTATTTTTTTGTTGTAATCTCTAATATGTTCTCTGAACCTCGTTCTTATTTGCCGTCCTGTTTGTCCTATGTAACTATGCTGGCATCCGCAGGTAAGCTTGTATACGCCGTGGCTGCTAAACGGATCCTCTGAGTTAATGTTAGTTCTTAGTTTTCGCCCTAGATTGTTCGATGTTTTGAATGCTGTGTTAATGTTGTATTTTTTAAGGAAGTTTGCCAATTTATATGTTGCTTTTCCAGTATATGTCATAGTCGTCCAGCTACTATTTTCCTTTTCATTATTTCTTTTTGGTTCTCCATTTGTCCTTCTGAGCTTATCTACTAGTGCTTTTTTATATCCGTTGTTTGCAGCGATATTATATATGACCTCAAGTTCTCTCTTATATGCCTCTTGTGTAAGAGGTGTTCTTTCAAGTCTATTTACCAAGTGCCTTAATGCTGCATTTTTATGATGTTGAGGGTGATTTGAGGTATTGTGTATTATTGTGTCGGTGGCCGTTGACTTTCTATATATGTCATAGTTAAATCTTTTGGCTTCTTTATCAATATTTATCGAAAGGTCTAGATAGTTGATTCCTCCGTCTTTTTCGGTTTCCATTAAAAATTTTATATTGCCGTGCTGTTTGTTGAGGTACTCCAGTACGAGCTCTTCGTTATTAGTAGTTAAAACGCATATTATGTCATCCACGTATCTAGCATAAAATGACACGCCTAATTTAGACTTCAGCTCCTGTATGTACTTTTCTTCCAGATTTTGCATGAACACTTCCATAAGAATTGCTGATGTGGGGCTTCCCATTCCAAGACCGTTTGTTTGTCTATATATTTTATTGTTGAATTTAAAATAGTTTTGACGTAAAGTGGTTCTTAGCGTATTTGTGATTTGCATACTTTTCACTTTGTTTTTTGTGTTATGAACTATTGTTGAGCTAACTATGTCCAAAGTCTCCGATAGTGGTATAGATGGGTATAGATCTTTTATGTCAAAAGATATCAATTTGCTGTTTCTTGTTAGCTTTACGGTCTCGAGTCTCTCTATTAGTTCTGTTGTGTTAGCTATTGCATATTCGTTCCTTAGCTCCAGAGTGTCTATCAATATCGTTTTTAAATATCTGGACAGTTTGTAACATGGTGCCGATTTAAAATTAATGATGGGCCTCATTGGCGTGTCCGGCTTGTGGATTTTTGGTAGCGCAACCAGTGGAGGAGCCGAAGGGTTCATTTGGACCAATCTATGTGCCATGTTAGAATCTACTATATTTGATGCATTTTTTATAGCAACTTTGATTTGTTTTTGGTATTCATCTGTGGGATCCTCTCTCATTCTACGACATTTCATTTCCTCTATGAGATCCTCGGTTTTGGATATATATTGCTCTTTTTCGATTAGCACAGTGGTGTTTCCTTTGTCCGCTTTCGTTGTGACAATATTGTTTTTCCTTAGTTTATGCCGTAGATTCTTTATTGTTTTCTCCTCTGTATTCGGTTTTTGTCCTTCCTGTGCTTTCACCTCCTTTCTTATGATTTCCCTGCACATGTGTCTTGCGTGCTCCTGTTCTTCCTGTGGTACCAATGATATTGCGATCTCCGCATCTACAATCGCTTGCTCCGTTTTTCTTACTGTATTCTGGTCCATGATATTGTGCTTCAGGCCCTTTTCGAGAAGTTGTGCCTCTTCCTTGGTAATGGCCACTGTTGTGAGGTTAACGAACTTGTCATGAAACTGGTGAGTGTTTTGGTTTTGGTTACCCTCTCGTCGTCCTGCCAGCTTGTCCAATTTTCGGTTCAGCGACCTGTATTTTTGTTGTAGTTCCTGATCGACCTCTGTCTTAATGCGGTCGAAACATTCCATTAATACAGTCGTAGGTAGCTGTTCTGCCAATCTTAAATGGATAGATAATAACTCGGCATTTATCTCATCCTTCTTCGAGTATAAGCTTTCCAACTCATATTTTAAAAAATCCTTTTCCGCTTTTCTAACTGTTTTCCTGCTAGATTTGGTATTTGCCTTTATTGTTATTTTTGCGAATTTCGGAGTAACATTCAAGTCCAGGCATTGTTTGTTGAACCAAATGCTCGCCTTTGCTTTATATATTTTCAGTAGGCGTCGCTTGTAAATTGTTAGTAGTCCGTTCGCGTTCAAGTTAAAAGCCTGACAAGCAATAACTGACTTATCTTGTTTGGTTGATTTTCCGACAGGTTGGATAAATGATGTATATTGGAACGATTTTCCGTCATCCCTTGTCAAATTTGGTTTTGAGACAAACCGGTTTCGGCGTTGTGCCATCATCAGTGTCGATTTTCGTTCTGATCTGTTGTTGTCATTTGTCCTGTATTTATAGTTCGTAGGTATATGAGCAGGTATTGTCAAATTGATGCTTGTGTATATTTAGTTATGTGTATGTGCTGTATTTCATTCAGAACAGGGTGGTTTACTAATCGATTTGTGTGGCTGACTGGGGTAGGTAGAAATCTGTGATTTTAGTCGTTTGACCTTCTTTGTCGGTTTTTTGTTTTGGTGTGTTAATTGTTTTGTGTTTATTTGTTGTTGTGTGTTTGTCTGTTGTACCTGTAACGGACTACTAACAATTTACAAGCGACGCCTACTGAAAATATATAAAGCAAAGGCGAGCATTTGGTTCAACAAACAATGCCTGGACTTGAATGTTACTCCGAAATTCGCAAAAATAACAATAAAGGCAAATACCAAATCTAGCAGGAAAACAGTTAGAAAAGCGGAAAAGGATTTTTTAAAATATGAGTTGGAAAGCTTATACTCGAAGAAGGATGAGATAAATGCCGAGTTATTATCTATCCATTTAAGATTGGCAGAACAGCTACCTACGACTGTATTAATGGAATGTTTCGACCGCATTAAGACAGAGGTCGATCAGGAACTACAACAAAAATACAGGTCGCTGAACCGAAAATTGGACAAGCTGGCAGGACGACGAGAGGGTAACCAAAACCAAAACACTCACCAGTTTCATGACAAGTTCGTTAACCTCACAACAGTGGCCATTACCAAGGAAGAGGCACAACTTCTCGAAAAGGGCCTGAAGCACAATATCATGGACCAGAATACAGTAAGAAAAACGGAGCAAGCGATTGTAGATGCGGAGATCGCAATATCATTGGTACCACAGGAAGAACAGGAGCACGCAAGACACATGTGCAGGGAAATCATAAGAAAGGAGGTGAAAGCACAGGAAAGACAAAAACCGAATACAGAGGAGAAAACAATAAAGAATCTACGGCATAAACTAAGGAAAAACAATATTGTCACAACGAAAGTGGACAAAGGAAACACCACTGTGCTAATCGAAAAAGAGCAATATATATCCAAAACCGAGGATCTCATAGAGGAAATGAAATGTCGTAGAATGAGAGAGGATCCCACAGATGAATACCAAAAACAAATCAAAGTTGCTATAAAAAATGCATCAAATATAGTAGATTCTAACATGGCACATAGATTGGTCCAAATGAACCCTTCGGCTCCTCCACTGGTTGCTCTACCAAAAATCCACAAGCCGGACACGCCAATGAGGCCCATCATTAATTTTAAATCGGCACCATGTTACAAACTGTCCAGATATTTAAAAACGATATTGATAGACACTCTGGAGCTAAGGAACGAATATGCAATAGCTAACACAACAGAACTAATAGAGAGACTCGAGACCGTAAAGCTAACAAGAAACAGCAAATTGATATCTTTTGACATAAAAGATCTATACCCATCTATACCACTATCGGAGACTTTGGACATAGTTAGCTCAACAATAGTTCATAACACAAAAAACAAAGTGAAAAGTATGCAAATCACAAATACGCTAAGAACCACTTTACGTCAAAACTATTTTAAATTCAACAATAAAATATATAGACAAACAAACGGTCTTGGAATGGGAAGCCCCACATCAGCAATTCTTATGGAAGTGTTCATGCAAAATCTGGAAGAAAAGTACATACAGGAGCTGAAGTCTAAATTAGGCGTGTCATTTTATGCTAGATATGTGGATGACATAATATGCGTTTTAACTACTAATAACGAAGAGCTCGTACTGGAGTACCTCAACAAACAGCACGGCAATATAAAATTTTTAATGGAAACCGAAAAAGACGGAGGAATCAACTATCTAGACCTTTCGATAAATATTGATAAAGAAGCCAAAAGATTTAACTATGACATATATAGAAAGTCAACGGCCACCGACACAATAATACACAATACCTCAAATCACCCTCAACATCATAAAAATGCAGCATTAAGGCACTTGGTAAATAGACTTGAAAGAACACCTCTTACACAAGAGGCATATAAGAGAGAACTTGAGGTCATATATAATATCGCTGCAAACAACGGATATAAAAAAGCACTAGTAGATAAGCTCAGAAGGACAAATGGAGAACCAAAAAGAAATAATGAAAAGGAAAATAGTAGCTGGACGACTATGACATATACTGGAAAAGCAACATATAAATTGGCAAACTTCTTTAAAAAATACAACATTAACACAGCATTCAAAACATCGAACAATTTAGGGCGAAAACTAAGAACTAACATTAACTCAGAGGATCCGTTTAGCAGCCACGGCGTATACAAGCTTACCTGCGGATGCCAGCATAGTTACATAGGACAAACAGGACGGCAAATAAGAACGAGGTTCAGAGAACATATTAGAGATTACAACAAAAAAATACGGAATCCACACATTATACCCGAGTCTAACTTCGCGAATCACATGGTCGAGAATGAATGTTCCCCAGCAAACATCAATAAAACAGTTAGGGTTCTTCACATACAAGAAAAGGGCCGACGTCTCAACGTACTCGAAAACATGGAAATCTACAAACAGAAAACATTCGACGGTAGAATAATAAACGAACAGATAAACACAATTTCTGACACAATATTCGAGCCTTTAAAACTTGTTTACAGGAAACAACTTAATAACACAGGTACAACAGACAAACACACAACAACAAATAAACACAAAACAATTAACACACCAAAACAAAAAACCGACAAAGAAGGTCAAACGACTAAAATCACAGATTTCTACCTACCCCAGTCAGCCACACAAATCGATTAGTAAACCACCCTGTTCTGAATGAAATACAGCACATACACATAACTAAATATACACAAGCATCAATTTGACAATACCTGCTCATATACCTACGAACTATAAATACAGGACAAATGACAACAACAGATCAGAACGAAAATCGACACTGATGATGGCACAACGCCGAACCCGGTTTGTCTCAAAACCAAATTTGACAAGGGATGACGGAAAATCGTTCCAATATACATCATTTATCCAACCTGTCGGAAAATCAACCAAACAAGAGAACAGATAAATATCTTGATGAAATTCAATGAGTGGGTATGCTTTGGTGTCCGATGAATCATTTGTCTAAACCGAATCGATATATATCGCATGCAACCGATTTGTCGGATAAGGGAGTTTTCAAAAATTTCCATTAATTTTAACAGCTAGGAGCTTTTATAATATATATGCTATACAAATGATTGTTCAGATTTAATGAACTTTTGAAATTTCATCAGATATTCGTTCAGATCCATAAAGGAAAGGCACAGCCTAAGGCAGTCCTGTCCTTAATTGTTTTTATCGTAAAATTTCACTACAATCATGTAACCTAACCTACTTTCTATATTTTGAGAGTATGAAATTAAATACTATATTACCTTCCTACTATTTTACCCTTATTTTATGCCCCCTACAACCTAGAGCTAAGGGCGGTCGATATGACAGCTGTCAAATCTTCATCTACCTTCTATCATTACATTATGCCATTGGCTCCCAACCCCTGCCTACAGTTGATATGAGCGTCGAATTTTAATGGTGGGTGACCAACAAGAAATCTTGTCACAGCGGAAACTTCTCAGGTTTACGCGATAAAGACTCAAATTCAGAACTTCAACTTATATCCAAAGTAATTTATACACTTACTATTGTATGTTGTTAAATTTTTCCACCACTCCGCTGGAAGGATCAGGTGGAAAACGATTTAAACTCCCTTGGTGTGACCAATTGGCGCCAGTTGGCAGAGCCAAGAAGCGGCTGGCGCACCTTGTTGGACGGCCATAACCGTTTAAACGGTTAAGCGCCAATTAAGTAAGTTATACTACAGGACAGTGTTAGGCTGCTAATACCCGTTCAAAACTGTCAGGAGCGTGTTCAAAAGACACGTTTTTGGCTCGGTATTTAAATACGAACAACGGCTCTCAACCGCTCCAAGACCAGGAGTACGATCCGTAGTCTTTTGTCGCAGGACCCCTTTCAGCATAAAATTTAATTAGTTTTTTTTGCAAATATCTTTTGACATTAGTAAGGTCTTTACTTTGAGGTTATTGATATCAGAGCACGTCTTTTGAAATCTTTTCCGACATTTTTGGCAGTGTATTAGCAGTCGACCTCTGTCCTAGAGTATTACCAGTAACATCGATAAGCTGCATACGTTTCAAAAATGAATAAAGCAAACTTAATTATTTTGTTTTGAGTGCTAAGTGACTTTTTCACAAGAGAAATAAATAAAACGCAAACACCTTATTAGTCACTTATATTTTTTATATTTTATTATTCAAAATAATAAAAAATAATACAATTGTTTCGGCACTATCGTTGTGCCTTCCTCAGTCGATAGCGTTCAACTAGCCGCTGTCTGTCATAAAACAATACAACAAATAATAACACAATAATACAATAACAAAACCAATAAGAGAATTTGCAATAATAATAATTGTGATAACAAAATAATTTTTAAGTTTGTTGGAAAGCGGTAAAAAGGCTAGAGTACAGTGGACCAATATCCCTATTAACAGCAACATTTTTATTTACATAAATATGCAAGGATTCTAAAATATTTAGTTTTTTAATGTTTGCTTCCGATTTAATTAATTTGAAATTGTCTTCACTTATGGCATGTTTCTTCTCAAGCGCATGTTCGGCTATTCCACTTTTTGGTTCGATGTTCTTAATATATTTCAGATGCTCGTTCATCCTTGTTCGTATTGTGCGCGTTGACTGACCTATGTATTTTGCCCCACATATCTTTCCGTCGTCATCAAAGTTAGAGCACGTCACTGAATAAACTCCCGGGTTATCCAAACTGTGACACTTGTCTTTCGTAGATTTTAGCAAAGATTTAATTTTATTCTTACTTTTTGGGACAACTTTTATGTCTGATTTCTTGAAAAGTTTTTTAATATATTTAAAATAGCAAAAAGAGATTGCAGCTCATTTTTCGAGACAGTGCACAAAAAAGATGAATATCGTTTTTGTAGCATTACGTACGATGAACAATATTTTAAATATGTGCTCTAACTTTGATGACGACGGAAAGATATGTAGGGCAAAATACATAGGTCAGTCAACGCGCAAAATACGAACAAGGATGAACGAGCATCTGAAATATATTAAGAACATCGAACCAAAAAGTGGAATAGCCGAACATGCGCTTGAGAAGAAACATGCCATAAGTGAAGACAATTTCAAATTAATTAAATCGGAAACAAACATTAAAAAACTAAATATTTTAGAATCCTTGCATATTTATGTAAATAAAAATGTTGCTGTTAATAGGGATATTGGTCCACTGTACTCTAGCCTTTTTACCGCTTTGCAACAAACTTAAAAATTATTTTGTTATCACAATTATTATTATTGCAAATTCTCTTATTGGTTTTGTTATTGTATTATTGTTATTATTTGTTGTATTGTTTTATGGCAGACAGCGGCTAGTTGAACGCTATCGACTGAGGAAGGCACAACCATAGTGCCGAAACAATTGTATTATTTTTTATTATTTTGAATAATAAAATATAAAAAATATAAGTGACTAATAAGGTGTTTGCGTTTTATTTATTTCTCTTAAAACAAACTTAATTTCATAGTTTTTATCAAAAAGTTGCACTAAAATCAAGTTACATCTATATTCTATCATTATTTAAAAAGTATTAATTTAAGTACTATTTCAAAAGGGGCCCTCTTTTATGCCCCCATTCTGTTGTACTTCCAAAATACAACCTGGAGGTCACTGGAGCTAAGGACGTTCGATATGACAGCTGTCAAATCTTCCGTCACCTTCTATCATTACATTATGTACACGTACGATATTTGTGAAATTCTTACATTTTATTTTGAATGAAAAATTTTTCACAATAGAAAATTTTAATTTACGGAAAAATATGTTTGACTACGGTGAAACAGAAATAGGAAACAAATCTATACCTTTTACCTTGCAACAGCTTAAAAATTTTTCAATCAAAACATCTGCTCGGGAAATGATGACTTTAGTGCATTTTTTTACATTAATAATTGGCGATTTAGTGCCTGCTAATAATATTGTCTGGAAACACGTTATAAGAATGGTTAAAATTGTTGACATATTACTTCAAAGCGAATTTGACGATATTATAATAAATAATCTTTCGATTCTTATACAAAGTCACAATGAAGAGTATATTCGATGGTTTAATAAACCTCTTAAACCAAAATTTCTTTTTCTTATGCATTATCCAGAAGTAATAAGAAAAAGTGGTCCTCCAAAGCATCTTTGGAACTTTAGATTTGAAGCAAAACACAGAGAAGCTAAAATTTATTCCCGAAACGTTATGCGTAGAAAGAAAATTACATATTCATTAAGCATAAAATCTACATTAAAGTTTACAACATTTTTAGAACAACATGAGAATGGCTTTGAAAAAACATTTGAGATTCAGAAATCAGTATTTTGTAATATTGAAATGTCCTATTTTTCATACCCACTGTTACATTTAAACGAAAGCTTTCAAAATATTATAATTGAAGAATTAGTTTATAATGGATTAAATTATAAAAAAGATAAATTTTAGGTTCTTAAAAAGAAGGTATTTACTTTACACAAAATCACACATATTATTGTAAGCCATCTCAATCAAATATATATTGTAAGTGAGTGTTATATTATAAAAGGTTTTAATGAACACTACCAATGTTATGAAGTTGGTAATAAAGACAGAGTTCTACACGTTAATAGTTTAATATGTTTCGAAGGGCCCCCTATTCATATGTACAACAATTTAAACGGCATTTGTTTTATACGAATAAAGAAGTTTTAAAATTGAATTGAAGTACTAAACGACTTTCTCTTTGGAATTGGGTTGCAAAAAAGGTGGTATACATTTATCAAAAGTGAGTATCAATTCAATATACAATAAAATATCAAAGTGATAAGGTAAAAGTTTCAAACTAATACCAAAAAATTTGACAATATCAAGTATTAATTTAATAAGCATAAGAATCAAATTGATACTCAGTTTTGAGAGAAACAAGCTTCAATTCATTACCAGAGAGTATCAAAATGATACTATCAAAAAAGTACTAAAGTGATAACAACTATTGAAAAGTTCGAAAATATCATTTTCACAATTTCGAAAATGTCAATAACATAAAATAATTGATGAAGGAAAAAAGATAAGCAAAATTTGCACATTGATGCCTAGATGGCATCGCCCTGATGATAACTTTTTTTTTGAGTGTACGAGAACACCAATACATCGCAAGAAAGTGCAAACATCTTTGCAATAAGTAGCGACGAGTTGAAAATTAGGAATCGCAAAAAACAATTTCATAGAATTAATAATAATTCAAAAATCCAGCATGAATTAAAAAATAAAAAAAAAGCATGAATTACGGCAACAAGTAAAAGTCAATTTTAAATTCACCATCAACAACAACAACGGCAACCGCCATCATACTGTAACGAATTTTGCTTGCAAATCCTCTTATTTGCAATCCTCTGCTAAGTTCGAATCACTAAACTGTTGAATAAATAACTCCAATTTGTAATAATGCAAAATTGCCTTTATTGAAGTACTTCACAATAACAAACTGTGCAACGAATAGCTTGCTTAATAACAACACTGATTGATATCTCAATGAAACTCTACTGCTATTGCTCGCTAGATATCGTCTTAATCAAACTGCTTGACAACTCAAATCAAACTGAACTCCTTCTTACTCGCCTGCCCCGCTTTTATAGTTTACGCTGCATACTTCTAGGCTCTTCGATTTCCAGAAGTTACTAGTTAATTTCGGCTACAAAATCGCTAGCCACAACTACGTGCACAAATTATTGCTCTCTCTTGTGACAACTCAGATAAGATATATGTGTTTGTGCATTCCGTGACACTGCCCTCCACCTAAGTCTGATCGTCCCGATCAGACAAATCTCCCGATCTAAACGTTGCCAGCCTTTCCAAATGGACCACTTTCATTTTGGTTCGTGGTTTACCGATGGTTTGTATGCGGTACACTACATCGTTGATCCGTTTTACAACTTTGTATGGGCCTTCCCAATTACACTGCAATTTCGGGCACAAACCTTTTTTTCGTTGCGGGTTGTATAACAGCACCAAATCTCCTTCCTGAAAACCTTCTGAATTAATTGCTTTATCATATCTGGCTTTCATCTTGTCGCTCATAATCTTTGTTCGTTGCTTTATCAGATCATGTATTTCTCTTAGCTCTTCTTCCAAATCACTAGTGGATTTCCTGACATTCCTCTCCGCATTGGCATCTATCCCAAACTTCAAATCAGCTGGCAGTCTAAGGTCATTGCCAAAAATTACTTTTGCAGGGGTTTGGCCCGTTGTCTCATGCACTGCTGATCGGTAAGCCATCAAGAATAATGGTATGCGGGTATCCCATTCTTTTTGGTACTTGTCCACTACTTTCCTTAAGTGCTCCTCCAATGTTCTATTGAATCGTTCTACCATACCATCGGATTGGGGATGCAATGCAGTTGTCCGTGTTTTTCGAATGCCCAATGACTTACACATTTCCTGGAACACAGCTGATTCGAAATTCCTGCCTTGGTCAGAATGTAACTCCATTGGTACACCATACCTTGCAACCCAATTGTTTATAAACACTTCTGCTACCGTTTCCGCTTCTTGATTTGGGATTGGGTATACCTCTGGCCATTTGCTTTCATCTTGTCACTCATAATCTTTGTTCGTTGCTTTATCAGATCATGTATTTCTCTTAGCTCTTCTTCCAAATCACTAGTGGATTTCCTGACATTCCTCTCCGCATTGGCATCTATCCCAAACTTCAAATCAGCTGGCAGTCTAAGGTCATTGCCAAAAATTACTTTTGCAGGGGTTTGGCCCGTTGTCTCATGCACTGCTGATCGGTAAGCCATCAAGAATAATGGTATGCGGGTATCCCATTCTTTTTGGTACTTTTCCACTACTTTCCTTAAGTGCTCCTCCAATGTTCTATTGAATCGTTCTACCATACCATCGGATTGGGGATGCAATGCAGTTGTCCGTGTTTTTCGAATGCCCAATGACTTACACATTTCCTGGAACACAGCTGATTCGAAATTCCTGCCTTGGTCAGAATGTAACTCCATTGGTACACCATACCTTGCAACCCAATTGTTTATAAACACTTCTGCTACCGTTTCCGCTTCTTGGTTTGGGATTGGGTATACCTCTGGCCATTTGCTGAAATAATCCATAACTACCAGTACATATTTGTTTCCGCCGTTGCTAGTAGGAAATGGACCGGCGATATCCATAGCGATCCTTTCAAATGGCGCACCTGAGTTATATTGCTTCATCTGGCCATGACTTCGTGTTCTGGGCCCTTTCGCTCTGCTGCAAACCTCGCAGTTCGCAATCCACTCAGTGACCGACTGACGGCAACCAACCCAATAGAATCTCTGTTTAATCTTCTCGAGCGTCTTCGTGATTCCAAGATGACCTCCGCTTGGACCATTATGCAGCTCGCTGAGCACATCAGGAATCCTCTTTCTGGGAACAACTATCAGTTTATTCTTGTATTTACTATCCTCACTCTCCCATACTCGATGAAGGCAACCGGATATCAATTCTAAACTGTTCCACTGTGCCCAATATGACTTCGCAATGGGACTCTCTGCTGACATCTCTTCTCTGTTTGGTCTTTCATTTCGTTCGAGCCCTTGCATAACACGTGACAGATCTGCATCTTCTAGCTGGCACTTTCTTAGCTGTTCCTTGTCCCATTCATCTGTACATGTTATAGTCATTAGCCGGACATCTACAATGTCTTCTTTAGCCTCGGCTTTTGAACAGTGCTTGCATTCCAAACTACATGGTCTTCGTGACATTGCATCGGCATTTCCATGGGTACTACCTTTTCGATGCTCAATGGAAAAGTCATAGCTTTGTAGTCGCTCGATCCACCGTGCCAATTGTCCTTCCGGATTACGGAACTGCAGTAGCCATTTTAAAGCTGCGTGATCTGTCCTGACACGGAATCGCTGGCCGTAGAGGTATTTGTGAAAATGTTTAACGCACTCTACCAATGCCAACAGCTCTCTCCGCGTAACGCAGTAGTTCCTCTCTGGTTTTCCAATCGAACGGCTGTAATATGCAACTACCTTCTCCTGTCCATCGACCAGTTGTGATAAAACGCCTCCTATAGCATATCCACTCGCATCTGTATCTAGAATAAATGTTGCTCCTGGAATCGGATATGCTAACATTGGGGCAGTGCACAAACGCTCCTTCAATGTTTGGAAAGCCACTTCTTGCTCCTTCTTCCATTCAAAAGCTTTATTTTTTCTTGTAAGCTCATGGAGGCTATGGGCTACGCTGGAAAAATTTTGTACAAATCGGCGGTAATATGTGCACAGCCCAAGGAAACTTCTTAATTCATGTAGGTTCTGTGGTATTGGCCAATCCTTTACAGCCTCTATCTTTTCGTTCGCAGTGCAGATGCCCTCTGTCGTTACCTTGTGACCCAAATAATTTACTTCCTTTTTAAACAGCGCACACTTTTTGGGACTTAACTTCAGACCAGCGCCAGCTATTCTTTGGAAAACTTCCTCCAAGTTCTTAAGATGTTCATCGAAATTCTTGCCCAATACGATGATGTCGTCCAGGTACACCAAGCATGTTTTCCAATGTAGTCCTTTCAATACCTGATCCATGAGTCTCTCGAAAGTAGCTGGTGCATTACATAGTCCAAAGGGCATTACTGTAAATTGCCAAAGACCATCTCCGACGCTGAAGGCTGTTTTCTCTTTGTCTTCCTCCTTTACCTCCACTTGCCAGTAGCCGCTTTTCAAGTCCAGTGTGGAAAACCATTTCGTACCAGAGAGCGAGTCCAGAGTGTCGTCAATTCTTGGCAATGGGTAGCTATCCTTTTTCGTAACGTCATTCAACTTCCGGTAGTCCACGCTAAACCTCATTTTTCCATCCTTCTTCTTTACAAGTACTTCCGGTGAGCTCCAGGGACTAGCTGATGGTTCGATGACGCCGCTGTCGCTCATTTCTTGTATAATTTGACTCACAACTTCCCGCTTCGCCAGTGGAACACTACGTGGAGCTTGACGGATCGGCCTCGCATCTCCAGTGTCAATTTGATGTTTCACAACGTTGGTGCGGCCTGGTTTAGAACCATCCTGGTCAAATATGTTCGCGTACTTTAGGAGCAGTTGTTTTGTCTTACTCTGATATGCTTCCTCTAGCCCCTGCGTCCATGCCGTGATGTCATTTGAAAGATTAGTATTACTAGCTGAAACGTGTTCCTGGAGCTGTTCACAGTTAATAACTACTTCAGCCTCTTGGCATCTTCCCAAAATAGCTCCTTTAGTCAGTTTGAGTGGTGAATTGAACTCATTGAGTACTCTTACCGGAGTACGTCCATCTTGTTTTTTCATAGCCAGGGTTTTTCCTACAGGTATGTTCAGTGCTGATTTGTTTGCTGCTTCGACAACCCACAATTTGTTTGTCCCACAATCTCCATCAACCTTTGCCCAGATGACTGCTTCGGATTTTGGTGGGATTCGCTGACTCTCTTCCACCAGCACTCGTTTACTGCTGTAGCCTCTCTCGTAGCCGAAATTAAGTGGTACATCCATGTTCTTATATCGCATCGTCTTGCTTTGCATGTCGATCTTGATGCCCTGGTCGATTAAGAAGTCCACTCCAATTATGATTTCATCAACAATCTCTGCCACTATAAAATTGTGTACTACCGTGACGTTCCCAATTGCGACTTCACATGATACTTCTCCTAGAACCGTGCTGTCTTCTCCAGTGGCTGTACGCAATCTTGCTCCATGCAATGGTGTTATCTTCTTGTTGACTAAATCCGCTCAAATGATGGAATGAGATGCACCCGTATCTACAGTCAGTAAACGTTCCTTTCCATCCACATGTCCTCCGACAGTAAGATTGTTTGACCTTCTTCCAATTTGTGAGATAGAGATTATGGGGCATTCAATTGAGGGAGCCAGCTGTCGCCCCTTGCGGCTGACTCGCTTTAGTTTAACGATTGAGTGGACTTGGAGATTTGCTCATCTCCTTCAGCTCTGCGTTTACGGCCACCCACATTGTTGGAGCTATTGGGACCGGTGCTGCAATGTCGTGCAATATGACCTGGGTTGCCGCACTTGAAACATTTAATAACTCCGGCATTTTTCTGTTGTGATCCCTTCAGTGCTTCCAAAATTATGTCTACCCATTCTGGCCTTTCTACTTCTACACGATGAGCCTTATATGTTGGTTTACTCAATAGGGAGGCAGTTTCCTGAGTCAATGCATGTGATACCGTTTCAGCAAATGTCAGTTTTGGGTTCGCGTATGTAGCTCGCTTCGTTTCCACGTCTCGTATGCCATTTATAAAACTCTGGATTTTTACCCTCTCGGTGTATTCCACGGGTGCGTCCGCATTTGCGAGATGAGCCAACCTTTCAACATCTGAAGCAAACTCCTGCAATGTCTCATTTGCTTTTTGGTAGCGGTTTTGCAACTCAATTTGGAATATCTGTTTTCTATGCTCGCTTCCATAACGTCGTTCTACAGCAGCCATCAATGCTTCATAATTGTTCCGCTCTCCTTCGGGAATCGTCTGTAGGATTTCCGCTGCTGGCCCCTTCAATGCCACGAACAATGCAGCAACTTTATCTTCCGCATTCTAGTTGTTCTCTGCTGCGGTCTTCTCAAACTGTAGCTTGAAGACCTGGAAAGGAACAGAACCGTCAAAAGATGGAGTTTTTACCTTTGTATTACTCGCTGAAGCAGCCGGCCGATTAAGTTGCAATTCCTGTATACGACCTCTCAACGCATCCACCTCTGCCTCGAATTTTTCTTCAAACTGCATTATTTTTTCGTCCATGCGCGCTTCGAGTTTTGATGATATACGCGCCTCTTGTGCTTCTAGTTGTACTGTTATGCGTGTCTCTTGTTCTTTCAGTTGGGTTGCCATATATGTCTTTTGTTCTTACAGCTGTGATGATATATTTGTGGATATTTGTGATGACATTTCTGTTATACGTGCCTCTTGTGCTTCCATCTTGGATGTTAAAAGTGTCTCCTGCGATTCTAGTTGTGATGCCATATATGTCTTCTGCTCTTCCAGTTGAGATGACACTGTCGATGTTTGAGCAGATATTGCAGCTAAAATCATGTTCAAGTCTGTGCTGGTAACCGTCTGCGATGTTTCGTTTTTCTCATCAATTTTTGTTGTCTCCTCGCCATCAAGATGAAAGACATACTCTTCCACATCAATTCCTTCTGCTTCCATTGCCGCTCGTAGCCGTGCCTGAAGTTCAAGTTTAACGCCGCTTGTATTCAATCCACGGCTCTCCAACTCCTTCTTTAATTGATGGATCTTCAATTCACTGAACTTTGCTATGTCCTTGTTGTCCTCTGGAATTTATTCAACAATTCCTCTTCTGACACCAATTGTAACGAATTTTGCTTGCAAATCCTCTTATTTGCAATCCTCTGCTAAGTTCGAATCACTAAACTGTTGAATAAATAACTCCAATTTGTAATAATGCAAAATGGCCTTTATTAAAGTACTTCACAATAACAAACTGTGCAACGAATAGCTTGCTTAATAACCACACTGATTGATAGCTCAATGAAACTCTACTGCTATTGCTCGCTAGATATCGTCTTAATCAAACTGCTTGACAACTCAAATCAAACTGAACTCCTTCTTATTCGCCTGCCCCGCTTTTATAGTTTACGCTGCATACTTCTAGGCTCTTCGATTTCCAGAAGTTACTAGTTAGTTTCGGCTACAAAATCGCCAGCCACAACTACGTGCACAAACACAAGCAGGTCCTTGGTGAACTCCATAGACAGGCGTCGGACCTTTATGTCGGGAATTGCCCGGTGAATCCAGTACTTGAAGAAAAATATCCAGAACTCGCGGAAGAGGAATGCATACTCCCCAGGAAAACGCGTGTCACTCTTGCTCAACTTCGTTCTGGATACTGTAACAGGTTAAACTCTTACCTATCCAGAATCAACCCCGACATGCAAAATGTATGCCCGCTTGCAATGTGTCCCCACATGACACCAACCATCTCTTTAATTGTAATGTGGAACCAACGCCTCTAACACCCCTTTCCTTATGGGCCACCCCTGTTGAAACGGCAAGTTTCCTTGGACTCCCGTTAGAGGATATTGATGACAATTTGTGATCGGTCGCGGCTATTAGGTGGGGCGAGCATTGCTACAACAACAACAACAACAACGTGCACAAATTATTGCTCTCTCTTGTGACAACTCAGATAAGATATATGCATGTGTTTGTGCATTGCCGCTCCGCTGCTCGTATACGTACATATGTGTAGACGCAATTATTTATTCGTTTATGTAGATACATAATGATTGAATTATTGATGTGAATGTTTGTAGTTTACAGTCTCTCTCGCATACATAGGCGTATAAGTAAATGCATCTGTGTGTGACATCTTTCGGCTGCCTTATATATGTGTATACATGTTTTGATTATTGACGTAAATACTGCTTATCGTGGCCTTGGCATCGCCTTAGTGATGGTATAACTTAGTGATGTTAATATCCGTGACAATACATATATAATGCTGCCACCATTCGAAACTTTAACCTTTGCAAAGGTTTGAAAATTATTTAAAAATTATGGGAGTATATGCAAATAAAACTTCATTGTGAATTCATACCAGTGAAAAATCTTTCTATTCCTCCATTGCCATACCTACCTGTCAAATAATAGCTGGCAGAGAGAACGGCTGTCGCAATTGGCCAGAGAATGGAAGGTTTGTTTTTTGCTCGCGGTTAATAAACTGAAGTGTAATTATTTACCTATGAGTGTTTCAAACCAAATTTTCTTTTAAATATGTCAACGGAAAATCAGACTACATATTCATTTTCATTTTTATAATCTAGTTAATAGAAAACATACGAGCCAATTATGGAAACATTTTAAAATTTGTAAATAATACAATGTACCAGTCGTCTACAAAAATACTTGAAAACCAAAATTGAGCAACTGGATTAAGTAACCGAACAGTGATTTAACAGGTGATCCAGGCGGTTTACTATTGTGAACGTTTATTTCAAACATTCGCCACTTGTATGAATTTACAATGTAAAACTTTATGTCATCAAATGTTAGTAAACTCTATTGCAAGGCGAACTCAGTACCAGGTGTTGTTATCTCAACAGCTGATTGCTTCTTCTTGATTTATTTTGTTTAAATGTCTTGTGAAATCAAAATTTTCTTTTGACTTGACATTCTTCTGCACGGCAAACTGGTTAAATTGGCTCTGCCGTCACCTTGTATAGATTCCTTGCTCTATTGGTACTTCATACTTTAAATTACTAGGATCGTTTATCGCTTCTAAAAACATCGAAGGCTACAATATGGAGTTGGTGGTGAAGCAGCTGATGTGTGTCCCAAGCAGGCCTGACAACGAAATCAACAAAAATTTTAAAATGTTTTTGATATCAAATAAATGTATACAAAAAATGTATTTCGTTAACATCCAAGGCGAATCTATACAAGGTGGTGGTAAAGCCAATTAAGCCAATGTGCCGAGCAGAAGAATGTCAAGTCAAAAGAAACTTTTCATTGATTTCGTTTAACTGACATATTGTTGTTCAAGGGCATTGTATGGAAAATAATCAAAAGAAGCAATCAGCTGTTGGGATAACAGCACCTGGTACTGAATTCGCCTTGGCTAGCATCAAAATTGAAATCAGGAAAGTTACAGCGCCTTGTTCGAAATCAATTAAAATTTTCTTTTGACTTGACATTCTTCTGCACGGCGAATTGCTTCGCTTTGCCACCACCTGGTATGGATTCGCCTTGGAAAATAATCAAGAAGAAGCAATCAGCTGTTTTGATAACAGCAACTGGTACTGAATTCGCCTTGGTTAACAGCAAAATCGAAAGCAAGAAAGTTTATTTTATTGATATTAGAGAAAAATTGCAAAGTTTACAAACGGCGATGGTTACTAGGACATGTTTCTGAATTTCACTTCTTCATCAGCTAGCTTCTCGGGAGTTGAGTATTGAACTCGAATCTCCAACATTCATACTAGTGTCCCCCCTGCGGGTTAGGGGTCAAGAATATGCCCGCGGTAGGTATACCGGTCGTAAAAGGCGATCATAATACCATGCCTAACCAATCCATGAGTGGTGTTTACTCGAAAGGGAGCAGAATGGACGCTGTATACCATCTGCACAGACCCTAGCATGGTTTTTAAAAACTGTACCGCGGGGAGCAGGAAAAGCCAGTTGTGACCTAATACACTACATCGTATAATGCTTGTATTTAGGTCTCACCTCCTGTCCACGGGTTCGGCCCCCTTGTGGGAGAATCGCGGTGGTTGTGGTTTCATGTGGTATTTTCGCTTCATCGTTGGGGTGGTAATAAAGTATTCTCTTCGGAGTAATGCGGTCGCTCCAGCCATCGAATCAGACAATAAAGCATTCTCTTCGGAGTAATGCAATCTTCTTCGGTGGAAGGTTGGCATAAAGTTTACTCACATACTAATTCTGTATGTTATTTAATACCAATTGTGTAGAATGTTTAAGGCGCGCTTAAGAGCTTAGTAATAATAGATTTTTTGAGTCTTGCTTTTTTATTAGCAGAACTTCCGCTGTTAAATATTTTATCAATGTTATCATCTGTATTTAATTAGTGAGTCATGCTCATATTGCTTTATACAATTGTTTTTGTTATTGATATTAGATTATTGATTTTTTGGCAATAATATATGTATTTCTCTAAACATAAAAATTGCTCAAGTAAATTGTCTTAAATAACGATATTTCAATGGAAGTTGATGATTTAATATGATGAACTTTTGATTACAAAACAATCAGTGCTCCATAACATAATCAAAAATAGTGGCTTTCATATATTAATTTTGGATATAACAAAATTGTGTAAGAGAGTGTAGCAAAATATGCACATTACCTGAGAACATGTTTAAATCAACGCTCACATACGATTCGCCCTATATGTTGCATGTATGTATCTATGAATACGCCTGGATAAGCGCTTACGATTTATTATTGCATCCTAAAATGGACTTGTATGTAGAAATTATCCCGTGCATGTAGCAAACGAGAATTTTTCTTTCAACAAAGCGGAAAAAAAATCAATAAAATAAATAAATATATAAAAAAAACCCTTTTTTGATTACTTTTGATTATTTTTGATTTTTTTTAATAATCGGAAAAAATCATGATTTTTTAATCAATTAAATGGCTTTTAAAGAAAATAATCAATTGAACGGGTAATCATTAACATTAGTAATCATTATTTAAAAGGTCTCTGTATAACGCAAAGCAACGCAACAAAGTGAACCAAAATTCGAATGATACAAGAGCATTCATTCACTTCAATGAATAGCAATAGACGGTGGAATATTTGTGAAATATTTGGTATTATTGGGAATGTCAGTGACTGCGACGCAAAGTGTTACGGTGTCATACATAATCTGGCCCCAAATGAATACAAAAATATTTTTATGTTTTTTGATGAAAATAATATTCTGCAGCCTTGCTCAAAACATTAATCAAAATTTCAAGCAATAGTACAAGTCGTAAAATGAATGAAAACGATGAGGTAATTCACCAATATGCGGAATAAATCAAAAAGTGATCTTTACAAAACTCAATATGGCAATTTAAAGAATGATATGGGTAGGGAGAATAGGTTAGGTTGGACCGGCGGGTAAATATGAGACCTTCATTGACACGCATGAATGTATCTATAGTGTAACCAGAATTTGTTTGACGATCAAAAGGAAAAGCTCCATTAAATACTAGGACTAATATATGTTATGAAGTAACTCCATTCTCCTGGAAAAAACTAGAAGTTTCCTAGGACAAAGCGAATGTCTGAACTTCTTATTGAAACCACCAGCCATGACGCAATAAAACCAGACAGGTGAAGTCAATATTACAAAATGAATCGCATTTGAAAAAACTTGCCCTCATTAATTTAAGTGTTGCTTCTTGACTTATCTGCAGCACTAATTTTTTAGTGTCATAAAAAAATACTACATTAATGCCTTTCTGAAATATGAAGTAACGTACAGAAAACAACGCCTGGGGCCTGCATGGAAATGAAAAAGTTTTAGTCGACGGAACTGAATGGATGAATCTTCAGAGTATCACATTATCCACAACAAAGTAATATAGAAAGATTCGCTGACGTCATGATATGAGATGACTCACGATCTGGCGGTTTGTCATACGAAAACTCGGGATTGACGGTAGCGTTGAAGCAGGCTCATTGATTTACCTATGTTTATAGATTTATCTGATGGCAAAAAAGAATTTCCAAGGCCCAACATTTATCTACATATATAAACCTAGCGTTGACGTAGGATCATTGATTTACCTGAGCTTATAGATTTACCTGATGGCAAAAAAAATTTCGGCTTAGCAGAATTTAGTTTTAAACAGCTCTGGCCTGAATTTCTATATCTACCCACCTGCCTCTCCTCTGTCTAACCCTCTTCCTCTCTTATTTCCTCTTCTCTCTCCATTTTCTAGTTTACCTATTCGGCTCATTCAATTTCCCAATCCCTTTCATTCTTCCGTAAATCTTCCCGCTTTTCCTTAACTCATCTCGCTCTTGCTCCTATTCAAGTCAATCTCTAGCATTACATCTTATCCTTATTCTTAAACTTCCTGTTAACCACTTTTTACTACTTTGTCTCATTATTCTCTGACCATTACCCTTATTCTGACTTTTACTCTCACTTTCGCATCTTTCTCTTGTTCTTTTTACTTTTCCGACTTCCCTCCAACTTTCTCTACTTTTTCTTTCCATTTCCTCTGTTTTCTCTTCCCTCTTCTTTCATGTTCCCGTTTCCAATGTGGAGATACATATATCGAGTTTCACTCTTTTCCGCACATTACATTGCTAAGGTAATAAAAAAGTAGCAAAATATTACTAAACAAATTCCCTTCATACTATTTTAAAATTCATTACCAGATTGTGAGGGCCGTCAATTTTGTTGTTGTACTACTACTGTCATACCACCACCGACTTGGAATAAAAAGTCGCTCAAATTTGTATTCCAAAATTTAGTTGTCTACGATTTAAAAAATTCTAAAAGCATTAAATACTAAAATTAAAAGACGAGAAACAAAAAATCGATAATAAAGCAATCGATTACTCGTCAAATAAAGCATCCTGAATTTTTGTAAATTTTGTTCTGACGAGTCCTGCTAAATTTTATTTTAATATTTGCTACACATTCCGTTCTTGTCTTTTCGTCTGAGTGGACGTGCAGTGCCATCCTCGGCTCAACTGCAATATTTTCGGGCTTTTTTGGTTGAAAATTAGAATAGGCGGCCTCAATGTTGGCTTCTGTGCTCCCTTTTGGCGTTTTGGCGGAGTTGGGAGATGCAATGCTTCCCTGGCCTGGAGTTAGGGCGGTTTTTTGCATACCTAACAGAAATCAGTGAGATTTAAAAACTGGCGTGGTGCCATTTAAAAACCAAACTCGATTTATATACTTAACGGAACGTAACGGGATAGTGAAAAACACATGGCAACAAGCCACATATTGAAACTTAACATACTGTGACGAATATAAGCAACACTAAGGGACACTATCATCTCTAAGCCGATACTAAGCAGCCACTTACATAAACAAATCAATCATTATGTCTACACATATGTACATACAAGCAGCGGGGAGATACGCACAAACACATGGATATATCTGAGATACTCACAAAAGTATGTAATCATCGGTAGAAGTCTTACTCACATATACACGCGCATATGGCTATGCGAGAGGATATAAACGTGCATCTGTAGTTTAAGTGTATAGCTGGTAACCAAGTAGTAAATTCTAGAAGAAGAAACGTCTAGAAGTATGCGAACCAAATAGCAGAGAGTATAAAAGGAGCGAAAGCTGAGTAAGCAGTAATCAGTTTGATTTAAGCACGCTATCAGTTGCGAAGTATAAGTGTTATTGTGAATTATTTTTGAATATTGGAGTTATTTATTCAACAATTTAGCGATACGAACGTTAGTAGAGGGTGTAAAATGAGCAGAGTTTCGCTAAAATTGTTACAATACATTTATATAAAAAAATTTCGAAAATGTAACGCGAACTAACGGAACAAATTAATACCTGGCGTGGTGCCATTTAAAAACCAAATTTTACGGAGCTATTGTGAATAACGGAGGAACAGTTATAAAAAAAAAACATTACTGAATTTGTGCCTGGCGTGGTGCCATTTAAAAACCAATGAAAAAACTTATAAACTTATCCCTGTCATACTGCCATTAAAATACTAAATTGAACAAAAACTTTGAATTGAAAACATTTGTACGAAAAATAACGGAATTTAAATATAATTGAATAACGAAGCTACTGTGAATAACGAAGCTATTATAACATGATAATACATAACGCCACCGAGGACAAACGGAACATATAACGGTTCCCAACACTAATAACGGGAGAGAAATTACCGCAATATATGAATATCGGCAAAAAGCTACTGTCTGTCTCTACGCCAGCCAAACAGATGTGTTGCGTGAGTCAGGGCAGAAATCATCTGCTTCCAAAAACGGTTGCTGATAGGAATAATTTCTGAGAATTATGCATGATATGGCGTTCTTATATTTACCAGATGTTGTTGTAGCGACAATTACACTCCCAGGTTTTGAGGAGTGTTATCGGTTTACCAGATCTGAAGCCGCAGTTATAAGGTCCAACCAGTATGTTGACTTTGGACTTTAGTCCTTCTCGCAAAGAAATGTTACCTAAAAAACGATAGAATATTGAGTCCTGCTCATAAACTAGCTGCCACAAAAAAACCTTAGTCCATTTTAATTATGTACATCGGCACACAAAAACAAAAGTAGTCTGTACATCAATGGGGAAAGCCGGCTGCAAACTGAGACAGGATACACATAGACTATGCAAGTCCCTTTCTAGATAAATGCAACATCTAGTTGTGCAGGAGTACGAATCATACGAAATGCCACAGCAATAAATCTACTTTCAAATATGTCCGCGACTCACGGATTTTTGATCGATGGTATCCGACAATGTAACCATCGTTACAAGCGACCAGTTTAAAAGAGCTATAAATTGGACGAGATTTTGCAAAGGTACAGCGCAACACCGTTTGATTGCGGTAAAAGTCCGGCGGAATTATTCTCAATGCATAAATCGAATCCAGTTAATAAAACCAAATATGAAAAGCAAATCAACAAAATATTGTCCAGCGTTGGATTATTCATGCGAAACAACAAAACGGAACGGAAAACAGGTAACGTCGGCCGGAAGTTTGGGGTCCTCCATTACTTAATCAAACTATATAATGGCTTCGCCACATGAGTATGTTTGCAGAAAAATACGGGTACTTACTTTTAAAAAATTGTAAGCGACCACCGAAATTGGTACTAATTTTTCCAGTGCACACAGACGAAGGATTTCTTTCAAAGTCAAAATGGCCACCATCGCCATTGCTCTGACCAAAAAGATTTTCGGATTTACTGTTATTAATTCCTTTGATATCATCTCTTTTATTTTCATTAAGCAACTCTGAAGATGTGACGTTCATTGTATAATCAATAATATCAATATCGGTACCTTTAACATCACTATCTAAATTTGTTCTGCAATTGGATCCTAATGCTGCAGTAGTTGTCATGATAACATCAGTATTATGAAGCGATCTATCTTTTTTATGTAATATAGACGTTGTTAAAACTGGCAGGGTTGTTACCTTGGGCTGCGTCGTGGGAACGGTTGATGGATCTGTCTGTATAATCGCTTGAGTGTCCGTTGTTTTAACACCATTTCTCGCGATATACCTACTTGGTGATTTTGCCGGTGACAAGTCTTCACTTATTTGCTGTTGTTGTATGTTATGAATAAACGGCAGGCGGGAAACCTTAATTGATTTTAACGACAATGGCACCTGCGCAGTTGTGGTTGACACTACGTTAGAATCGCCCCCTTCTGCATTTTTACTATTCAAATTATGCTTCAATAGTACTCTCGACGCTTCTACAATAATATGGTCATTTCTTGTTGACTTAGTTTGTGTTTTTTCATTATCTCTAGTTCTATTGATGTAAATGTCATTTTCTTCAAGTACGCTTTCTCCACCACTGATATTAATATTATTACTTTTATTAGTACAATTGTGCTCATCCGTCATTTTTGAAGTCGGTGACTTTGTTGTAGGATAACTACGAACTGCATTTTTGTTGTAACTGTTGTTGATTGAGTTGATCCATTCCAAATTCGCTACTGGTACCACCACTTCAAACTCTCGGTCCGGTTGGATCAAAATTATTATCTGGGATTTCTATTTTTGTAGTTATCACAGGTTTTGCATGCTCTCGCTGTCCAACACTTTCTATAAAAATGTCATGCAGGACGCCAACAGGACTAAAAAAAAGAACGTAATATGATTTATTTTCTTTAATGTACATATCGCTTACAGGCCGATTACACAGTGCTACAAAAACAAAAAGAATCAAAACACTTTTGAAGTGACCTAGTAAATCATGATAATTTGTTTCAAAATTGTCTAACACCCCCAAATATTCAAGTTATTGTCTAAAAACCGTTATTCGTCTACTGCGCGCACTTAGATAACGTCGTCGTGTTTTAACCGATTTTCGATTGCTTTACGGTTTTGGAAATAAGAAGATTCAGGCTTTAGGCTGATATATATTTATTTATACTTTATACAAAAAAATTGGGACATTTTCCAAGTCATCTAAGGTTTACCGTTTTTTCACGTTTTCCACAGTTTGACGTCCTTTTTATGTAACATATAATAAGAATAAATTACTTTTATACGTCCATTCTCAAAGAACAATTTATCCCGAGTAAGAAAAGTCATGGTTTATCAAAATCGGTTGATAAATGTTTAAGCTACGACGAAAATTAATAAAAAAAAATTCTATCAATGGTCTGTACTCTGTTAGTTGCTGTGAATCAGATGTATACATTGAAAATATTTTCATACCTTCCTTATTTTTGCGTCACTTAGTTTTGGAAACACGGCTTTCAAGTGCAAAAAAAGTTCGCTGTTTTTGTCAAGTCGGTTGACAAACTGCTTCATGTAGCCCAACTTAAGGTGTAGCGGTGGCAAAATAACTTTATCGTTCTCAACGAGTGGAATGTTAACGACGTTTTTTTCCTTTTTCCAGTGTTTTCTTACACGGCCATTCACAGATTTAGAAATTATCTTTTCCTCGACTGTTCCATTCGCGCAATTAACAAGGATATTTTGTGTATCCTCCTTGCATTCCGGAAAGAATTTTCAGAACTTTCAAACTTTTGACGGCCACCGTGGTGTGATGGTAGCGTGCTCCGCCTACCACACCGTACGCCCTGGGTTCACACTCCGGGCAAATCAATATCAAAATTTTAGAAATAAGGTTTTTCAATTAGAACAAAAATTTTCTAAGCGCGGTCGCCCCTCGGCAGTGTTTGGCAAACGCTCCGAGTGTATTTCTGCCATGAAAAGCTCTCAGTGAAAACTCATTTGCCTTGGTTCGGAATCGGCATAAAACATGTAGGTCCCGTCCGGCCAATTTGTAGGGAAAATCAAGAGGATCACGACGCAAATTGGAAGAGAAGCTCGGCCTTAGATCTCTTCGGAGGTTATCGCACCTTACATTTATTTTTTATTTTTAAACAATAGATAATAACAAGTTCATTTTTTACGTCGTCAGCTTGGAATATTTTTTCGAAGGACGATAGGTTGTCATCCCTCGAGAATGTAGCCTTAAATTCTTTTCCACAATATTTCACTGTTTCAGCCTCGAACCCAAATCCTAAATCACGCACAGGGTCACAAAAGTCTTCATTTGAGACTACATGACGTTCCGTTGTAACCCCCAGTTGGAAGAAATTCCTTGTTAATTTCTGAACCGTCAGAATTTCCTTCTCCATATTCCTTTTTTTTTTGGACTTTAGAATTAATGGTTAAAGCTTAAGCTTATAAAACACCAGGTTATCCCTCAAATTGTGTGCTTTCGTCAATGCTTGTCCAATTGCAGTTCTTCTTTATGTTGATGACAGCTCCTTTTCTGTCAAATTTGTTCGTATATGTACGTATATATGTATACATATGTATGCGTGGATAGATTCGTCAGTTTGTCAAAAAAAAAATAAAATAAGTGTGGTGGACGGTTTATCACCATGAGAAAACCGCATAAAATTTTAAATTACAATTAATTTGTATATGTTATTTTAAATTAAAATTTAGCAGAATTTTTGCAAAAAAGTAATTTTGTTACATCTTTGGTCATGTAATATTTCATAAAAATTTGTGTTACTTTGAAAGATTTCAAAATCTCTCCTAATATTACATAAAATACTACAATGAAAGGTTTGATGTATATATGTATGTATCAATTTGACCACAACTACATGTCTGGTCATTAATAGCTTGAATCTTAAATAAATATGCTTTGTCATAAGTGAAGCCTGTGAGGATTCTGTTAATTAACTTTATTTGTTTAGGAGAAAGAGGGCATTTATGAAACCAAGTTCTTTTTTTAATCTTTGTAAATATTTGACCATATAAATTAGGTTTCGAGTTGGAAAATTCTAAAAAATCGGTATACCATTTTTCTTTTATTTGGTTTTTAATTGCATTCAGTGCTTCATCAACGGACAATTTTACATTAACGTGATATCACTATCAATAGCATTTTTGGCTATTTGATCAGCAATTTCATTTCCCTTGATACCCATATGACTGGGAGTCCATACTATTATGACTTCTCTAAAGTCTGCTTCCTGTATAATTTTGTGAATATCTAAAATGCAGTAGTTGTTTGTTTTCTGTTTATTTAACAATTTGCACGCTATTAGACTGTCTGTAAAAATAACTATTTTAGAAAATTTGAGCTCCTTCGCAAGTTCGATCGCCTTTTTGATCGCATTAATTTCACCAAAACTAGATGAAGACTTGAAGGGTAGCTTGAACCCATGCTCACTTTGATTGCTTAGATTATATACGCCACAACCTGTGGTGCTTGAGCCTATAGATGCATCAGTGTAGAATATTTTAAAGCCACCAGACTGGTAGTTGTGTAGATATTGAGCGTATATAGCTTGTGCCACTTGAGTTGGCACATTGCGTTTGCTTTCATTAAGAGTATTGATAACAATTTTAAGGCAAGTTACCGGAATAGTTTCTTCAACTACCTGAATTTGTACGGAATTCATTAAAAACATAATTGTTACTGGATTTTGCATTGAGGTAGGAACATAAAAGATCTTTGAAAGATACATCATGATATGACATGAATTAGCTCTTTTGCTGCCAGCCATTTTGCCCTCTCAGCTGGTGGAAGCTCATTTGCCATAGCATATAAAATTGGAATTGGTGTATTAGGTGCAGCACCTAAACATCTCCTAAGAAAGCTATTTTGGAAGGTTTGAATTTTCTTATTTATAGTTTGTGCACATCTCGCTGTGGATGAACGGCATATTCTATTTTACTTCTAACCATTTATAATAATTTAATGCTACCTGAGGATGTAAACCTGATTTTATTGATGTCAAGCATTTAAAAAGATTGGAGTTTCTGTAAGAGTTTTTTATTGTTTCCTTGTAGTGTTGGTTAACTGCTAAGGACGAACTAAAATTTCTGCCCAAGAACTTCAGCTCTGTTACCTGAGATATTACATTATTCTGTGTGTAAACATTTAAGGCTTTTTTACTACTTTTACAGAGATACGTAAGTTTAGTTTTATTTGGGTTGAAAGAAAGATTTATACTTTGGCACAAATCTGAAAATTGACGAACCTTCGAACTTCGAACCTTGAATGATGAATTTTTTGTTGTAGATTGTTTATGGAGTCATCTAATGTATGCCCAAATGACATGAGCAGAAAATCATCAGCAAATTTGTATAGTTCGGTGTTGAAATCTTCAATGTTGTGTAATATTGCTGTATAAATGTTGAACAAAAGAGGGGAGAGACAGCTGCTTGTGGCAGACCATCTTTCACCTCTACCATCTCTTTTCCAAGTTGAAGTCTACTGAGAGCTAAAAAGTTCGTTATCCAATTAATGTATAACTCATGAAACCCTATGTCAGCCATTACATCTTTTAGTTTTTTAAGATTGACACAATTGTATGCATTGCTGATATGTATTGTACAAATTACTACTTTGTAGCTTTGACTTTTGATTACAGCAGCTTTGTGCAAGAGATAGTTGATACAGATAATAGCCGAACGACCCTTTCTGTAAGAAAAAGACCGATTTGGTAGGATGTCATTTTCTTCTATGAATTTGGCTAGACGTTCTTTAATGCACGAATTAATGCATTTGAGCATCACCGGTATTAACGAAATAGGTCTGAAGTTTATATAGTAATTAAGGTCACAATCCTTTTTAGGTTTGGGGACAATTTTAATAGTGCGCCACTCATCAGGTATCTGATTTGATAAAAAATAGTTGTTGAGCATGGTACGAATGTTATTTCGGGAAGTATATGGTATATTTTTAAGCATATGATAAGTTATTTTATCTGCCCCACCTGCTGAGTTACTGTTTTTACTATGGATAACATTGTATAGTGCATCAAAACTTATTAGGAGTTCATTATACGGATTTACAACCTCATTGATTTGGATAGAGTTAGCATACTGAGGTACCTGATCAGTAATGAAATGAAGGAAATCCTGTCATTTTCATTGCACCAACGGCTCTGGATTGTTAGTTTAAAATAACCCCTCAAGGATTTCACAAATCTCCAAGCTTTTTTAACTGTTGGGTTTTCGTTGACAATGATAATCTTTTGATCAAAATTTGCTGTTTTTGCTTCCTTTATTTTGCACTTCCATTCAGTTTTGATGTCAGACAGAAGCTGTAAATTTTCAGGGGAGGTTTGATTGTTACATTTTTGATACGCTATCCTGAGAAACCCATATGTTTTTTCCAAATCCTGATTCCACCATGCCTTGGGTTTCCTTTTTTCATTAATTTCAAATGTCGCTGCTGTAATTTCGTCATTGAACTTGCTTTGAATGTCTTCAAGGCAAGGTTCGAAGCTGACTGTCCTCAAATTTTCCATTAGTTTTTTCTTTGAGAGGAATTTGCTATTATTGTTCTTTTTAATTGAAACATCTTCAATTATAATTGGTAGGTGATGACTACCATCAATTCTGATGGGGTCAACTCTCCAATTAAATTGTCTGTTGCAGTTGGTGAAATAGATGTCAAGGACAGAACCATTGCTAGCACTAATATCGCTCTTGTAAGTTGGCGAACCATCATTTAAATGCCAGAAATTGTGCTCAAGAATTATTTTATGTAAATTATTTCCTCTGCATGATTGAAGACTATCACCCCAATAAGTAGATCTAGCATTGAAATCTCCTAGAAGAAGGACACTTTCCTGATTTTCCAAAAAAGTAAGCAGTCTTTCAGCCTCAGCCTTGAAAGGCGTAATTGGGATTGACGGAGGAAAACATGTAGTGCAGATTACTAAATTCGGTTTTAGATTAGTGGTTTGACTATGATGATGTCAAAATCAGAGCTAAATGTAATCTTTTGAAATTTGATGGACTTTGAGAGAGCAATGGCAACACCACCATAGCCATCTTCTCTATTCTTTTCTAAAATGTTACAGTTAATTATTTTACGATGTTGAGGTTCCTTAGACGTGAAAATTTCACTGAAGCATGCTATATCTATTTTATTTAAAATTCAATTGAGTTTATATTGTTTTTCAACGATTGAACATTATATTGTAATATCTTCATACTGATTGAGATTGATTAGCACAAGCTTGATTGATCAGGGCTGCATCATGTTTTATGTTATTAATTTCAAGACTTTTTGTTAATTCAAAAATTTTTCCAATGGTGCCCTCTAGTCGAGCACCCACACCTTTTTCTTGTAGAAGCTTGAAAATATCCGAAAGGATACGTTCAAGCTCTGTAACCTTATTTTTAAGATATTCTGGTTTGTCTAGAACTGATTGAGACTCAGTTCTATTTTCATTATTTTTCTTTTTAAACGGTAAATCCGGTGCCTTTGTCGTCTTTTTTTCAAGGACCGATGCCCTACCTGCCACTGTACTATGCCTAAATTTGGTGAGTTTTCGATTGACCTCGAGGTCCCTATCTCTAATTAAGGTGTTAGTTTTTGTTAGAGGCGGAAAGCTTTCCTCATCCTCTGAAAGAAGATCAAAACGGTTTGAGCTTTTTTTTGGTACTTCACCAAAAAATGCATTAATAGCTTCGTTTCTAGATAGTCACTTTTATCTACATAAACGAATCAATCATTATGTCTACACATATGTACGTCCACGCAGCGGAGAGCAACGCACCAACACATGCATATATCTGAGATACGCCTAATAGTAGGCAATTATTTGTGCAAGTATCACTCACATATAGACGCGCATATGAGAAGCTATACACGTACATCTGTAGTTATAATTATATAGCTGATAACTAAGTAAATTCTGGAAACGCCTAGAAGTATGGAACGAGGAAATCGAAGATTATAAAAGAGCGCAGTCTGAGCAATCAGCAATGAGTTTGATTTAAGCACGCTATCTGTCCAGAAGTAGTAGTGTTATTGTGAAGACTTGAATAAAGGCCATTTTCCATTATTGAATAGTGGAGTTATTTATTCAACAGTTTAGTGATTCAAACGTTAGCAGAAGGTTGCAAATAAGCGGAATTGCAGTAAATTCGTTACAATTGGTGTCAGAAGAGGAATTGTTGAATAAATTCCGAAGATTTTGAGTACAACTTTGACATGGCAAAGTTGAGTGAATTGAGGATCCAGCAACTGAAGGAGTTGGAGAGCCGTGGATTGAATACAACCGGCAATAAACTCGAACTTCAGGCACGGCTACGAGAGGTATTGGAGTTGGAAGGAATTAATGTGCACGAGTATGTCTTTTATCCTGATGTGGAAGAGCCAGCGACTAAAATGGAGGAGAATATAGAGACTCCGAATCCATTGGCAAGTGTTGACACTAACGATATACTAGCAGTGTTGAAGCAAATGTCGTCACAAATATCAACCGAAATGTCATCTCAGCTGGAAGAACAGAAGAAGCGCAAGAGACACGTATAACATCCAACAAACAACAACTAGACTCGCAGGAGAACCGAATGACATCGAAGATTGAAGCACAAGAAACGCGTATATCAGAAATGTTGTCGCAAATGTCATCTCAGCTGGAATCGCAGGAGAACCGTATATCAGCGAAGATTGAAGCACAAGAGGCACGCATATCCGAAATGTCGGCGCAAATTTCAGCACAGATATCATCGCAGATCTCTGCTCAACTGGAAGGACAAGAAGGCCGTATTTCCTCGAAGTTGGAGGCGCAATTTACAAAAATTTTACAGTTTGAGGAAAAAATCGAGGCCGAGGTGGTGAGAGGACTATTGAGCAGTTGCAACTAAATCGCCCAGCAGTTTCAACGAGTAATCCAAAGGTAAAAACACCATCCTTTGACGGTTCTGTTCCTTTCCAGGTCTTTAAGCTACAATTTGAGAAGACCGCAACAGTGACCAACTGGAATGCTGAAGATAAAGTTGCTGCACTCTTCATGGCATTGAAAGGGCCTGCAGCTGAGATCTTACAAACTATTCCAGAGGGCGAACGGAACTGTTATGAAGCATTGATCGGCGCTCAAGAGAGACGATACGGAACCGAGCATAGGAGACAGATATACCAAATGGAGTTACTGAACCGCTTCCAGAGGCCTGGGGGAACATTGCAAGAGTTTGCGTCGGATGTTGAAAGGCTGGCACATTTAGCGAATGCGGACGCACCCGTGGAATACACCGAAAAGTTAAAAATTCAGTAAAAATAAAGAAGCGAGCGACATACGCAAAACCAAGATCTACATTCGCAGAAACGGTATCAAATGCTCTGATTCAGGAAACAGCGTCGCTTCTGTGTAAGCCAGTTTTCAAAGCACGCCGTGTGGAAGTAGAAAGGCCAGAGTGGGTAGACGCAATTTTGGAAGTTTTAAAAGGAACGCAACAGAAGAATAATGGTGCAATCAAATGTTTTAAGTGTGGAAAGCCAGGGCACATTGCACGTCATTGCAGCACCGGTCCTAGTAGTTCCAACTTGGCTGGTCGTAAACGTAAAGCTGGAGGAGATAAGCAAGAGCGAGTCAGATGTAAAGATCGAAAACTTGCCCCAGCTATTGAATGTCCTGTGATATCTATCTCGCAAATTGGAAGAAACTCGAGCAGCCTTACCGTCAAAGGAAATGTGGATGGCAAAGAGCGTGTACTGACTAGATACGGGCGCATCTCATTCCTTAATCCGATCTGATTTGGCCAACAGGAGAGTAAAGCCATTACCTAGAGCAAGGGTGCATACGGCCACTGGCGAGTGTAACCAAGTCCGGGGAGAAGTGATCTGTGAAGTCTTAATTGGGAAGGTCATGGTTCTACACAAATTCGTTGTGGCGGAGATTGTTGATGAAGTCATACTGGGAGTGGACTTCTTAGTTGACCATGACATCAAGATCGATATGCAGAGAAGAGTTATGCGTTATAAGAACCAGAATGTGCCACTTAACTTCAGTTTGGAGAAAGGGTTCAGCAGTAATCGAGTGCTGGTGGAAAAGACTCGACAAAGACCACGAAAGTCAAAGGTAAAGGTTGATGGATAGAATGGGCCAAATAAAGCGAAATCAAAAGTACCTGCGAGAGAAACACTGGCATTGACAAAACCAAAGGGACGCACAAAAACGAAGGAATGCGAGTGTAGTTTCAAGCCAGGGCGCACTGCTGTTGTGAACCGTGGGAACGATACTGATTATGCGAAGCCAATCCGTCAAGCGCAAGCTCTGCGAAGTGGTTCATTGGCCAAAGAACAGAATGCGAGGGAACGATCCAGGATAATGAGTAGTAAGATAAAACGCAGGTACGATGAGAACAATAATTTGGAAGGTTTCATCGAGGGAGATTTGGTATTGTTATGCAACCCTCATCGGCGAAAAGGTGTTCCATCCAAATTTCGGTGCAGTTGGGGAAGCCCGTACAAAGTTGTGAAGAAGATCAGTGATACCATCTACCGCATACAAACCATTGGGAAACCACGAAATAGAAGGGTGGTTCATTTGGAAAAGCTGGCAGCGTTTAGATCGAGAGATTTGTCTGATCGGGACGATCAGACTTAGGTGGAGGGCAGTGTGACGAATACTAGTGACACTAAGTGATACTCACATCACTAGTCTGATGCTAAGGAAATAAAGCCACAACAAAAATAAAGCAGGCAGTCACTTGAATCTACATAAACGAATCAATAATTATGTCTACACATATGTACGTACACGCAGCGGAGAGCAACGCACAAAAACATGCATATATCCGAGATACGCCCAAAATTAGGCAATTATTTGTGCAAGTATCACTCACATATACCCGCGCATATGAGAAGCTATACACGTGCATCTGTAGTTATAATTTTATAGCTGATAACTAAGTAAATTCTGGAAACGCCTAGAAGTATGGAACGAGGAAATCGAAGAGTATAGAAGAGCGCCATATGAGCAATCAGCAATGAGTTTGATTTAAGCACGCTATCTGTCGAGAAGTAGTAGTGTTATTGTGAAGACTTGAATAAAGGCCATTTAGCATTATTGAATAGTGGAGTTATTTATTCAACAGTTTAGTGATTCGAAGTTTAGCAGAAGGTAGCAAATAAGCAGAATTGCAACAAATTCGTTACAGTATATATGCGCGGAATTGTCAAAAAAATACGATGAAAATATTTTCAATTTATACATGTGATTCACAGCGACTAACAAAGTACAGACCATTGATAGATAATTTTTTATTAATTTTTTTGTTTACAATAACCGTCGTAACTTAAACATTTATCAACCGATTTTGATAAACTATGACTTTTCTTACTCGAGATTAATAGTTCTTTGAGAGTAAATGTAAAAAAGTAATTTTTCCTTATGATATTGTAACGAATTTCTGCAAATCCTCTTATTTGCCCTTTTGCTAGGTTCGTATCGCTAAACTGTTGAATAAATAACTCCAATATTGAATAATGGAAAATGGCCTTTATTAAAGTACTTCACAATAACACATACTTTGCTACTCGCTGGCTTAATAACCAAACTGATTGATAACTCAAATGAAACTCTACTATTGGCCGCCAGATCACGTGCTTAATCAAACTGATTGATAGCTCAACTCAAACTGAATTACAGCGCCTCTACATCTGTCGCCTTTTATACTCTTTGGTTTCCTCATTCGCCTCTTCTAGACGCTTCCAGAATCTACTAGTCCAGTATCTCTCAAACTTCTCAGCTGTAACTACAATTGCACGATTTTATAGATTCTCTCATACCCCATGCTTGGATGTGTGAGCGACACTTCCACAATTATAATTGCCTACATTTAGGAGCATCTCAAATAAGATGTCTGCATATGGTTGTGTCTTGCTTCTCAGCTGCGTGTACCTACATATGTGTAGACATAATGATTGATTCGTTTATGTAGATACATAATGATTGAATTATTGATGTGAATGCTTGTAGTTTACAGTCTCTCGCGCACACATAGGCGTAAATGCATCTGTGTGTGACATCTCTCGGCTGCCTTATATATGTGTATACATGATTTGATTATTGACGTAAATACTGCTTAGCATGGCCTTAGTGATGGTATAGCTTAGTGATGCTAATATCCGTGACACTGCCCTCCACCTAAGTCTGATCGTCCCGATCAGACATATCTCTCGATCTAACTGCCGCTAGCATCTCCAAATGTACCACTCTTCTAATCCGTGGTTTCCCAGTGGTTTGTATGCGGTAGATGGTATCACTGATCTTCTTCACAACTTTGTACGGGCCTTCCCAACTGCACCGAAATTTGGCTGGAACACCTTTCCGCCGGTGAGGGTTGTTTAACAGTACCAAATCTTCCGCCAAGAAACCTTCCGAATTAAAGTTCTTGTCATGCCAGTGTTTCATCTTACTACTCATTACCCTGGGCCGTTCCTTCACACTCTGTTGTTTGGTCAATGAACCACTTCGTAGAGCTTGCGCTGGACGGATTTGCTTTGCATAATCGGTATCGTTCCCACATTTCACAACAGTAGTGCGCTCCGGCTTGAAACTACCCTCGCATTCTTTCTCGGAAATTCGTTGCTTCGTTTTCCTGCGTCTTTTAGGTTTTGTCAATGCCAGTGTTTCTCTCGCAGGTACTTTTGATTTTGATTTATTTGGCCCATTCGATCTATCAACCTTTGCCTTTGACTTTCGTGGTCTTTGTAGAGTCTTTTCCACCAGTACCCGATTACTGCTGAACCCTTTTTCCAAACTAAAGGTAAGTGGTATGTCCTGGTTCTTATAGCGCATAATTTTTCTCCGCATATCGATCCTGACGTCATGGTCAACCAAGAAGTCCACTCCCAATATGACTTCATCAACGATCTCCGCCACAACGAATTTGTGAAGAACCATGACTTTTCCAATTAATACCTCACATACCACTTCGCCTTGGACTTGATTATACTCGCCTGTGACCGTACGCAACCTTGCTCTAGGTAATGACTTTACTCTACTGTAGACCAAATCAGATCGGATCAAGGAATGAGATGCCCCCGTATCTACAGTCAGTACAAGCTCTTTACTATCCACATTCCCTCTGATGGTAAGACTGCTTGATTTCCTTCCAATCTGCGACACAGATATCACAGGACATTCAATAGCCGGGGCAAGTTTTCGTTCTTTACATCCGACACGCTCTTGCTCATTTCAGCCAGCTTTGCGTTTACGGCCACCCACATTGTTGGAACTATTAGGACCAAGATCGCAATGATGTGCAATGTGACCTGGGTTGCCGCACTTGAAACATTTAATAACTCCGGCATTCTTCTGTTGAGATCCCTTCAGTGCTTCCAAAATTGTGTCTACCCACTCTGGCCTTTCCATTCCACACGGCGTGCTTTGAAAACTGGCTTACACAGAAGCGACGCTGTTTTCTGAATCAGAGCATGCGATACCGTTTCAGCAAATGTTAGTTTTGGATTCGCATATGTAGCCCGCTTCGTTTCCACATCTCGTATGCCATTTATGAAGCTCTGGATTTTTACCCTTTCAGTGTATTCCACGGGTGCGTCCGCATTTGCAAGATGAGCCAATCTTTCAATATCTGAAGCAAACTCCTGCAATGTCTCATTTGCTTTTTGGTAGCGGTTTTGCAACTCAATTTGGAATATCTGTTTCCTATGCTCGCTTCCGTAACGTCTCTCTAAAGCGCGCATCAATGTTTCGTAGTGGTTCCGCTCGTACTCTGGGATGGTCTGTAAGATTTCCGCGGCAGGCCCTTTCAGTGCCACGAACAGAGCTGCAACTTTATCTTCAGCATTCCATTGGTTCACTGCTGCGGTCTTCTCAAACTGTAGCTTAAAGACCTGGAAAGGAACAGAACCGTCAAAGGATGGTGTTTTTACCTTTGGATTACTAGTTGAAACTGCTGGGCGATTTAGTTGCAACTGCTCCATACGACCCTTCAAATCATCGACTTCTGCCTGAAATTGAGCGATTTTTGCATCCTGCGCTTCCAGCTTTGATGTTACCCTTGCTTCCTGTGCTTCTAACTGTGAAGACATTTGCGACGACATTGATGTTACTGTCGATGTTTGTGCAGATATGGCAGCCAAAATCATGTTCAAGTCTGTGCTCGTAACTGTCTGCGATGTTTCGTTTTTCTCTTCAATTTTTGTTGATGTCTCGTCCCCATCAGGATTAAAGACATACTCGTCCACATCAATTCCTTGCGACTCCATTACCTCTCGTAGCCGTGCTTGATAGTGTTGGGAACTATCGAATGAAAACTATCGAGTTATTCGATAGTTCACTAATTTTCATTCATTCGATAGTCATTTGAAATTCGTTCATTACTATTTTTTCGAATTACTAGTTTTAGGTATGAATGATTCGTTCACTACTATTTTTTCGAGTTACTAGTTTTAGGTATGAATGATTCGTTCACTACTATTTTTTCGAGTTACTAGTTTTAGGTATGAATGATTCGTTCATTACTATTTTATCGAACTACTAGTTTTTGGTATGAATGATTCGCTTATTACTATTTCTTCGAATCATTCGTTCTATTTAAATTTTTTCTGTGCATATATCAGTGTTAAAAAGATATTAAAATAAATTTAGCATACGTCAACCTAATCGACAAACGTTTTAAGCGTGGTAATTGTTAAATATTTTTAACTGAGGAAGTGATTTTAACGATTTAATTTGTGTAGATATTTATAATGCGGTCTGGATTGAAGAGATCTTCTGTTTGGGAGTTTTTTTACCAAAAATGGCAATGAAGTTAAATGCCATATATGCAAAAAAATTTTTAAATTTTCTGGCAACACATCAAATTTAAATGACCATCTACGCCGTAAGCATCCGTCTTCCTCAGAACATAGGAATCTAACTTCAGGAGAAATAGCGCCAGTAATTTCAGAAGAGGAACGTAGTTCCACTTCTCTTTCGTCAACTACTGCAGGGAGTGCAGCGCGCAGTTCGTTAACAGTACCTACCGAAGACATTTCCAATAGTGGATGTTTGAGAAGGACTGTTCAAACAAAATTATTTGTTACCAGCACACGTTCTGAGCTCTCAGAGCAAGAAAAAAATAATATTGACGAATCTCTTTTAAAGATGATAACAAAAGACTTGCAGCCGCTTTCCATCGTTGACAATTTAGGATTTGTAGAATATACAAAAAAGCTTCAGCCATTATATTCCTTGCCAAACAGAAAAGTTTTATCAAATACAATGCTACCTTTTAAATACAATGAAGTAAGAAAGAAACTGCATGACTTACTCAACATTGTAACACATATTTCAGTTACAACTGATATGTGGACTTCTGATAGTCAAAAATCTTTTTTGTCAGTTACTAGTCATTTCGTTCGGGATAACAAAATGATTTCTGCAGTTTTATCAACAAAGGAAATCTTAGGAAATCATACCTCCCAAAATATAACTACAAAATTGAAGTTAATATTTGATGAGTGGTCCGTTTTTGACAAAATAGTTACTGTAGTAAGTGATAACGGGGCTAATATTAAAAAGGATATAATTGAAATGCTACAGAAGCACCACCTCCCATGTGTAGCGCATACATTAAATTTATGTGTAATTGATGCCGTCAAAGCTGTTCCACAAGTTACTGTGCTCATAAACAAGTGTCGTGCCATAGTCACTTACTTTAACCATAGTTCTCAAGCGACGGAAAAATTAAAAAATATGCAAAAGCAAATGGGCGTTACTGAACTGAGGTTATAATGATGGAGCGCATATGCTTGGTAAAAGAACCACTCTCTGCCATAATAACTTCTTTACCAAATGCACCTGATTTCCTCAATTCATCAGAATGGGAAACATTGTTGGACTACACTAATCTTTTCAAGCCCGTAGAGGCCATGACAACCGAATTGTCAGGAGAAAATTATCCCACGATGTCACTGGTAGTGCCCCTAATCAGAGGTCTTCAATACGCAGTACGAAATCGCAAAATGAAAACTGTAGAGGGAGAAAGTTTGAAGAGCAGATTGTTAGAGGTAGTTTGGAGACGATTAGGGCAGTTGGAGTCTGACAAAATGTTTGCCAAATCATCAGTCCTAGATCCTTGATTTAAAAAAATTGCGTTCGGTAATGAAATTAATGCAAATAATACAACAAAATGGCTAGTGGAAGAAGTAACTTCCCTAATACGGAAACAAAACACAAGTGTTTCTACCAACACCCCAAGAGAAGTATCGGTCGATAAAAGCGAAGTATCTTTCTGGGACCTTCGCGATGAAAAAGTTGCTGAAGCAAAAACAATTTGTCAAAACGCGCCCAATGTCAATGCAAATATTCAGTTGGAGCAATATCTAAGGCAAAATTTTGTTCATCGCTCAAATAATCCCCTAGACTATTGGAATCGTAGCCAGTCAACATTTCCGGAACTATATATGCTTTCGAAAAAATATTTATGTATACCCGAAACATCGGTTCCGTCAGAACGAGTTTTCTCGAAAGCAGGGCAAATAATTAACGACACGAGAACCCGACTTAAAGGAGATAAACTGGATATGATAATACTTTTGAACAGCAATTTATACATTGAAGGTATTTTTCATGTCAACTCGATGTACATACTTGTATTATTTACTTTACAATCAATTTTTTTAGGGGTTTAATAACACAATCAGTTGCCATCTCTGCGGCGAAAATTTAATATAGATCCTCATGCACTATCCGATTTTGGCTAGAACAACTATAGCGACTTTTAGTATTTAAGTGCTTGAAATATTTGTTTTATGTTTCTTTTATAAGTGAAATTTAATGTGCAATTTTTATATTAATTAAACGTGACCTGAATTTTGAAAAAAAAAAAAAAACAGTAGCTTATGTTTAAGTTAAGGCAATCAATAATGCCTCTGAAACAGATTTGAATAATACAGATAAAAATCCATTTTAAGTAACCTTACTTCCTGTTGTTGTTGTTGTTGTTGTTGTTGTTGTAGAGGCATAAAATCTCCCCACAGGTTTGGGGAAACCAAAAAACTCTGTGGGTTGCGAACCAAGGTCATTTGCATATCATTCATGCGCTTTGCATAACATGTAACAAAGGCATTTAAATTGAATATTTTCATTATTTACTTGAAGCACAATTTACACCATTTTAGTCATATTTAACGTTTTTGTTACGTTCCAATGTAGCGTGATCCAGATACGGATAGAAATTTAACATACAAATGCAACAACAAATTGATCAATATGGTTCACATTGTTGTCGCATTTGCATGTTAAATCTCTAGCCGTATCTGGATCACGTTTCATTGGAACACGACGTTTTTTGTCTTATATAGGTTTGTTCTTTAGCTACCCCGAGGGGTAACTAAAACAATCCAGAAATTGTTCTTTTGGCTTCTGGCAAGCTAAAGAACAAATTAAATGAATGAATGAATGAATGAAAAAATTCGTTCGATAGTTAAAATCATTCAGTAACTAACTATCGATAGTTGAATTCATTCGATAGTTCCCAACACTAGTGCTTGAAGTTCGATCTTATTGCCGGTTGTATTCAATCCACGGTTCTCCAACTCCTTTTTCAGTTGCTGGATCCTCAATTCACTCAACTTTGCCATGTCCAAGTTGTATACTCAATCTTCGGAATTTATTCAGCAATTCCTCTTCTGACACCAATTGTAACGAATTTCTGCAAATCCTCTTATTTGCCCTTTTGCTAGGTTCGTATCGCTAAACTGTTGAATAAATAACTCCAATACTCGCTGGCTTAATAACCAAACTGATTGATAACTCAAATGAAACTCTACTATTGGCCGCCAGATCGCGTGCTTAATCAAACTGATTGATAGCTCAACTCAAACTGAATTACAGCGCCTCTACATCTGTCGCCTTTTATACTCTTTGGTTTCCTCATTCGCCTCTTCTAGACGCTTCCAGAATCTACTAGTCCAGTATCTCTCAAACTTCTCAGCTGTAACTACAATTGCACGATTTTATAGCTTCTCTCATACCCCATGCTTGTATGTGTGAGCGACACTTCCACAATTATAATTGCCTACATTTAGGAGCATCTCAAATAATATGTCTGCATATGGTTGTGCCTTGCTTCTCAGCTGCGTGTACCTACATATGTGTAGACATAATGATTGATTCGTTTATGTAGATACATAATGATTGAATTATTGATGTGAATGTTTGTAGTTTACAGTCTCTCGTGCACACATAGGCGTAAATGCATCTGTGTGTGACATCTCTCGGCTGCCTTATATATGTGTATACATGATTTGATTATTGACGTAAATACTGCTTAGCATGGCCTTAGTGATGGTATAGCTTAGTGATGCTAATATCCGTGACAATATGTTACATAAAAAAAGATGTCAAACTGTGAAAAACGTAAAAAAAAACGATAAACCTAAGATAACTTTTGGAAAATGTCCCAATTTTGTGTACAAAGTATAAATAAATATATATCAGCATAAAGCCTGAATCTGCTTATTTCCAAAACCGTATAGCAATCGAAAATCGGTTAAAACATGACGACGTTATCTAAGTTCGCGCAGTAGACGAAAAACGGTTTTTAGACAACAACTTGAATACATGAGGGTGTTTGAAACACATTATCATGATGTATTCGTCAAGGCCTACAATGTAAACTTGGTCACTTTAAAAGTGCAAAATCACTGTAGCACTGTGTTATGGGTGTTGAAATTACTCAATTTTACAATCAATTATTAATCAATTTCAGTTGCACGGCTTATATTTTTTACCTGTTTACATTAGAGGTATTCTCTCTGTCTAGATACCAAGGCGAATTCAGTGCCAACTGTTATTATCCCAACTTCTTGATTATTTTCCATACAACGCTTTGTGCAACAATATGTCAGTTTACCGCAATAAATGCAAATTTTCTTTTGACTTGACATTCTTCTGCACGGCGAATTGATTGAATTCGCTTAGCCAACCCCTGGTATGGATCCGCCTAATAGAAAACGTAGATATCAAGGCGAATCCATACCAGGTGGTGGCAAAATTTTAATTGATTTAAATAGCTTGATTGAATTGAAAATAATCAAGAACAAGCAATCAGCTGTTCTGACAAGAACACCTGGTCTGAATTCGCCTTGGTAGAAAGTTTTCCATTTCACTGTCAATTACAATCAAATTTTTAAGTTTTGAACTAGGCTCTTAGAGTCGTAATAAATAAATAAATAAAAGTTGTCTACAAGCGACAAGAAAATGCATTTGTTCAAAATTTCTACGATTTCCCCATTTTGTATACCCCTGTATGTATATTTATAGAAAATTTAAAAATATAACAAGAGCTTTGAAACCATGACACAAAAAATGGAGGTAGTTCCATTTAGGCAAGGTGCACACTAGGCTGCGCGTCATAGACGCGTATTAGACGTTGCAGGCGAAATCTGTACGCTTTGATGTCGAACAAGTACATGAATGGAGAGCTGCACAGGAGGCGTACGCTGCATGAACCATTGTAAATTTTACCAAGTAGCGCAACTAACAGCTGATCGGTTGGTCGCTGAGCGTACGTACGCTTGAAAAAAAGGAAGATGTTTGTTTACATTTTTTTATGCAAATTTATGTAATTAATTAGAAAATGTTATTTTAGTTAATAAAAGTGCGTGAAAGGTATATTACCAAAGCGAAAAGGAGTATGCAACTCCACAAAAGCTTGGTTGGACATTATTGAAGCGATTAACAGGCTAAAAAGTGTTGGAAACTAGAAATCACTTTTTTCTCTAGTCCGCGGTGGTGTAAAGTTGCCTTTCATAATTTGCAAAGGCACGGGGATGCAAACAACTTTTAATACCTTTTTTCCTTTGGTTTCGGGGACGGATACACCTGAGAAATTTAATTTCTTATTTTTCCAATAATTGTTTGCTTTTTGTAGTGATGCTCGAAAGTGCATTCGTGTGCAGATCTTGAGGCGTAGAGAAATCGTAGCTACATGTCATATATTGTACGCGTCTATGAAACTTCGCCTCGTGTGCATCTTGCCTAAGTGTGACGTTAGCTATTTGACTTTTGCGGGGACAATGACAAGTTCACCAAAAACAACATACCAGTTGAACAATTTTACGAATTTTTCTGTTTTTGATGGATTTCATATTAACGGATACGACTAAATTACTTTCATAGTTATTTTAAATAAAAAAGAATAAAATGAACAGATGCGTTAGAAATATTTTAATACGAAATATCAGCCTAGAAAAGAAGGTTTTTAATAAGTTTATCGAGCTCTCGAAAATTACTTTGGTGAATGGAACATGGGTCGAATTATACAAATCAAGCCTTCTTAAGTGTCCGTACGTTTGCTAAGAACATGTTAACAAACACACACGTTTGTCAATTGATTGGCCAAAGGAGGTCCTTGTGAACCGACACCGCATTTCTAAAGGGTTTAGCATACTTAAACGCAATTTTTATGAAATTGAATGGTGATAAATTGGCGACAAGTATACATTATTTATTTATTGTATAATTCAAGCGTAGCGCTTGAGGAGGAAATTTAGCATTGACATGGATGTAGCGTCCTACAAACGTAACAAATTAACCACCTACCACTCACTGCAGACTTTGGAGGTAAACTTTTTCTCAACATGCCTTGAGAAATATTCACTATAGAGGCATGCATAATAGGGCTATGCTAGAACAGCAGGATTTTTGGTGTATTTATTTCTGTCAAGCTGCCATAAAGATATGGGTCATTAACCAATGTATGAATCATTATTCACTATTTTTAAATAAAATTGCATGTTTTACTGTATTCTAAATCGATATGTATGCACATAAATCGTGCTAAAGCATATTATTATTGTCTCAGATCACCAATGCGTTTTCATCCTGAAGGAAATTTCCATTCCGAAACACCACAATTTCGCCTTAAAGAGTAACGGTATGGCAACGCTTCTAGCAAAACAACAACCATGAAACTTCAAAAATCTCAAAATACGTCAAAAAATTTTGAGTGGAACTACCTTCTTTTTTATACCATGGTTGAAACTGAATTTTCATTTTTCTATCGTGCGTTATTTCAAAGTGATACCAGCGCCAAATGAAAAAAAACGTGTCGGAATTTATGAGATTGTTTTATTAGAATAACACACATAACCAAAAACATTGTGAATTTATACAAGTGGCGAATGTTTGAAAAAACCATTCACAATAGTAAACAGCCTGGATCACCTGTTAAATCACTGTTCGATTACTTAATCCAGTTGTTCAATTTTGGGTTTCAAGCATTTTTGTAGACGACTGGTATATTACACTTTAAAATGTTTGCTTAATTGGCTGCTCATATTTTCTCTATTAACAAAATTTTAGAAATGAATATTAAAATGTAATCTGATTTTCTCTAGACAAATTTAAAAAAAAAAGTTGATTTGAAACACAAATGGACAGTTCATGGCCTTTCAATTTATTAACCGCGAGCAAAAAACAAACCATTATTTGTGAAAAATATTAATAGTAGAAGTAAGAGGCAAACAATTAGTGTTGAGAACTATCGAATGAGTTCAATTATCGATAGTTAGTTACTGAATGATTTTAACTATCGAATATATTTTTTCATTCATTCATTCATTCTCGTCTTTAGCTGGCCCGAGGCCAGTACCGATGTTTTTTGTAGTACATTTACTATTCAAACGAACAATTTCTGGGTTGCTTCGGTTTCCTCCCGGTGTAGCTAAAGAACGAACCTTTATAAGACAAAATGTTTAAGGTGACTAATATGGGGTAAATTTTGCTTCAAGTAAATGTTGCAAATATTCAATTTAAATGCCTTTGTTACATATTATGTAAAGCAAAAGCATGCATGATATGCAAAAGGTTTTGGTTCGTAACCCACTGAGTTTTTTGGCCTTATTAAGTCACATTTATATTATTATACCACTATTAATATTTTCCTGCTTCGTTGTACTATAAAAGATCTATAATCTTGCTGTACTAATACTTCTTACCAATAAACATAGACAGATGGCCAATATGTCAGTAATCCCCCAAACCTTGGGGAGATTTTATGCCGCTACAACAACATAGACAGGACATAAGATGATCTGTATCCGGCAAAGGACCCCACATCGATAACACTCCCCAAAGCCTTCTGGGAGTAACCTTATCGCTACAACAACAACATGATTGAAAATTTATTTCTATCTGTATTGTTCAACAACATAGTTTTGTTTGAACAGTCCTTTTCAAACATCCAGTATTGCAAATGTATTCAACAGGTACTGTTAAGGAACTGCTCGTTGTACTTACTGCAGTAGTTGACGAAAAGGAAGTAGAACTACGTTCCTCTTCAGAAATTACAGGGACTATTTCTCCTGAAGTTACATTCCTTTGTTCTGAGGAAGACGGATGCTTACAGCATAGATGGTCATTTAAATTTGATGTTTCCAGAAAATTTTTTTTTTTTAATATACAACAGTTTCTTGATACTACGAACATTCGATTTTACGAACATTCAAAACTTTACATTGAGTACGAATAAACGTGCATCGACAGTACTTGGTTGTACGAACAACTAACAAATTTTGTGTTTTGTATCATTAAAAATTTGAATTGAAGAGCCAAGCGTTAAGCATACAGACACTGTAGTGCCAAAGTAAAATATATTAAAATAAATTGTAGATGGCAACCCTCTTTGGAAATGTCCAAGATGCAACCATACATCAGATGCACTCGGCATCACTAAAATTGTTAGAGTCGAGCAATTTGGAGAGTTTCTGATTGGTTGAAACTGCCGTTGATCGACGCCATCATTAATATCGTTGCTAAGCAACGTAAAGAAAAGCTGCCTAGCTACATAGTTGCGTTAGCGGCAGTTTTAGTTGAGTCAGTTAGAGTTGAGAGTTTCATGTGAACCGGCAGCTGGATAGCACAAAATAAAGAAAAACGTAGAAGTGGTAAAAAGGACTAAAATGTAAAATAAAGATGTGTGAGGAAATATAAAAGGAAAGTGCTACAAACGTTATAAAGAAGGAACTAAAGAGTGTACGTTTACAAATAAAGTTTAAATAAAGAAGAATACAGAAAATAAAAACTGTTTTTACTGAACTAAGGAAGTAAGGAAAAATTTAAGTAAGAAAAATTTAAGGGTGAGTGTGTGTGATTGGCAGCCGGGTGAGTGCGTGCAGAACGCTTCTGCAGGATCCAAAGATGGATCCTTTATATGGCGACCGTGGGCCGAAGCCCTGGAAATGCGGCGAGTGGCCGGAAGGAGGTAAGCCTCCCAACAGGCGTGGGCATTAAAAAAAATACCCACTTAAAATTTACAATTTAAATTCAGAAAATATAAAAATTTGAAAAATTACAAAAAAATACAAAATATACAAAAACCCTACAAAAAATTTTAAAAAACATCAAAAATCTTCAAAAAAAAAACTACAAAAATTTAAAAAAAAAGACATTTACAAAAAAAAATATAAAACATTTAAAAATTCTTACAAAAAAAATATAAAACATTAAAAAACTATTACAAAAAAAATACAAAAATTTGAAAAAAAAGATACAAAAAAATTTTAAAAAAAAATTTACATGAAATACAAGTTTAAAATTCTACAAATATATAAAATCAAAAATAGCACAAAAACTTTAAAATCAAAAATTACAAAAAAAAAGTACAAAAGATTAAAAACCAATACAAAAAAAAATTTTTTAAAAATTTGGAAAATCTACAAAAAAAAATACAAAAATTACAAAAACCTTTTCACAAAATTATAATACTTAAAATCATTACAAACAAAAACATATAAAACTGAGGAAAATATACAAAAAATTTAAAATCATTAAAAACCAAAAATATGTAAAAATTAACAAAAACCCACAATTTGAAATGGTAAAAGAGAAAAAAATTTACGAAATTAACAAATAAGGCAGTGGTGGTGGATTTTTTGTTGGTCGTGGCTAGTGGTAGGAAAAAAATCGGTTGGAAAAATATACATATACAAATAATATCAAGACTTAATAAAAATCAGAAATAATACGAAAATTCAAAGCTTATAAAACAACAAACTAATCGGCAGCAGAAATAATAAAAGAAATTAGAAAAAAGTGGAAAAAAAAAGAAATTTTGAACTATAAAATCAAAACCGAAGCTGTACCAAAAAACTAGTGCAAAAACGGCATTAGCCACGCCATTTCAATAACGGAACTAGCCACGCCACCGTCATAACGGCAAACCACCGTACACCATAAAATAGCGGAAAACAAGCGACGCCATCAGCAGCAGAACACCAAGCAGTAGCAGCAGAAAAGGAAGCGCAGCAGCAGAACATACAGCGGTAAATCAAACAAGCAGCATTGGTATGGCGAAATAAAATTTTTGATACATATTTTCATATTTAATAAATACATTTAAAAATTACATTTTTCAATTTTTATATCGAAGTTAAAACATATTTCATTCATTTTCAAAATTATTATAAAAAATTTTGTTTTGTAGTCAAAATTAAATTGCCTACAAAAAATTTTATTAAAACTCACATACTCATACATACATATATGTGTAAAACCATAGGTAGGCACTGTAGAACAGAGTCGGACAAAAACTGAAGAAAAAAAAAAAAAAATTATTAATCCATTCGATCTTTTCGTTATTCACACAATGGTGGTTCAATAAATTTTCATTAAAGTTTTCATTAGTTTAATCCCACTCTGCCCTACAGTGGGCTTCATCAACACAAAAATACAAAAAAAAATTTTGTTTCTTTACTTTTCGTAAGCGGTGCGTCCGCGTAAAAATATGACATACATTTTTTAATCCCGGTGCGTCCGAGGATAATTATATTACAATTTTGGAAAGATGCGGTGCGCCCGTATCTATAAAAATAAAAACAAGACAATTTTGATAAAAGCGGTGCGTCCGTTTAAGCCTGTACAAAAATATTTGCCATTCTATAATCTTTGCATTTAAATTCAAACAAATTTATAACTTTGCCATACATTTCTGATTCAAAAAATTTTTTTTCACATTCGGTACAATTAAAAATTCGTACATTTCAATAAATATATTCGTAAACAATCAACATCTTTTAAATTGCATGTGAATTCCCATTCCCGTTTTACATGAAAAATTTTCAGCTAATTTCAATCATTGGATTTGGATTTGCGGACAACAAAAGCGTAAAGTATTTCTTTAATCTTTCTTTTCATTAACTAATCACTAACTTTAATATTTCAATAAAATTCACTAACTAGTTTTTTTGCTATAAGTATTCGCTAACCAATTGTATAATTATAACTAAAATCTAAAAGCTTTCAAAACTACATACCTTCACAAATTTTATTTTAAAATATTTTCATAAATTCCCTTTAAGAATACTTTCATAATTTTCTTTTGGGCTCAACTCAACCCGTTCCAATTTAATTTCTTTAAATTCAATTTCTATTCAATCTTCATAAACAAATTCCACATAGCTTGCAACAAAAATTTTAATATTCTGTCTATTCGTTTCAACGCGTATGGACCTAAGAAGCGGGAAGGTTGTTTTTAAAGATTCCCATTCGAGTTCAAGTCCCAAAAATTCAGAGCAAAATTTAGATTCCGAAAATTCAGAGCAAGATATAGATTCCAATAATTCAGATTCTGATTCATCTTCGAGTGCATCGTCAACTGATACCTTAACAAGTGAACATAATTATAAATTATCTCTGAGTGCAGACTTTTTAGGTTTTGCTAATCAACCTGTTACTCCAAATTCAAGTTTTTCTATTATAACTCCGATTCTTAACGTTACAACCATGGCCACAATCGAGGAGAAAAAATCGTTCATTAGTACTTGCGCCTCGATTATGCGAGACAACTACAGTGGAGACCCGTTAGCACTTGGCTCATTTATAAATAAAGTTGAATTAATGGAAGTATTCTCTAACGAAAACTTAACTTCTACTTTAATTGCATTTTTAAAATCCAAGCTCGAAGGCAAAGCTCGCGAAGCACTACCAACGCATATAGAATCAGTCAGCCAAATTAAAGAAGCGCTATGTAGTGAAATTAGGCCAGACAACTCGAAAGTTGTCGCGGGAAAAATTGCAGCCTTAAGAGTAACCAATAACAATTTTTCAGAATTTTCAAAGCAGGTAGAAGAGCTTTCTGACTCGTTAGAGCGATGTCTAATCATTGAAGGTATGACGAAGGCAAAAGCCCATGAGATGGCAGTTGAACAAACCATTAGCGTTTGTAGATTGAATAGTAGGTCAGATATGGTGAAATCAATCCTTGCGTCAACAACCTTCAAAGATTCAAAGGACGTAGTAGCGAAAATGATTATAGAGCGAGAACAGGAAATTAAAGAACGGCAAGTGTTAGCGTTTCGGTCACATCCGATAAGATATAGTAATTTCCGTGGAAATTCTAGAGGTAACAGCAATTTCAGATATAACAACAATAGTAATTTTCGATTTAACGGTAATGCAAATAGGCAACACACTAATACAAATTTCCGAAATAACAACTATAACAGAGGCAATAATCACAATTATAACAGAGGCTATAATCGCAATTATAATAGAGGCAATAGCAATTCCAACAATAACAATAATAATCGGTCTGGAAATAACAGAAATTCCAATAATCAGGGTTCAAATTCTAGAAATTCAGCCAATGTTCGTTCTTTAAATGCCGAAGCCCCTCAGGCGCGAACACTGAGGGAGCAGGAGCAATTCGACTAAATACTTCTCAATCAATATATTGTCTAAATTTAAATTTTTCCGATTTCGTCGAAGTCGCTTGTAGCGATTCTCATAAAATATGTTCCTTTCTAGTAGATTCAAAGGCAGACATTTCACTAATAAAAATTTCCAGTTTGGCAAACGATGTAGAAGTAGACGATAGTAACGTAATAAATATTACAGGCGTAACAACAGACACGGTAACGACAATAGGAACAGTTAATACAAGTATAATCGCATCAAATAAATTTTTTCCCCTGACTCTTCATGTTGTCAATGACAACTTTAATATTCCTTCGGACGGTATAATAGGGAAAGATTTTCTAAAAACGAACAAATGCATAATCAATTATGCTAATGACACAATTACATTCGGACAAGGGACAGAAAAGGTAAATGTTTCAATTTTGCATAGCACTTCAACAAATACTCTTGTAATTCCACCAAGATGCGAAGTTTTTCGTGTTTTTAGTTTGAAAAATTCGTCCAGTTTTTGTCGATTCTCAGGAACTTAGTAACGGTGTTTTCACAGCAAAATGTATCGTTGATACAAAAAACCCAATAATAAAAGTTATCAACACCACCGACGAGGTCAAGTATGTAAAAGATTTCAATATTCAAACTGAAGACATTAAAAACTTCAATGTCTATCGCATAAATGATACACCTATCGACTCAAAACGTATAGAAGAGCTTAAATCAATTTTGGCAAAACAAATGCCTTCTTACGCTAAAAAGAAATTACTTGATTTATGTTTGAAATATTCTGATATTTTTGCATTAAAAACCGACGTAATGACGCTTAATAATTTCTACGAACAAAAACTTAGACTAACTGACAAAACTCCTGTCTATATTAAAAATTACCGTTTGCCATACACACAACGCGAAGAAATCAATAAACAAGTCGAAAACCTACTACAGAATGATTTAATCGAACCTAGTTTTTCAAATTATAACAGTCCTTTAATTCTGGTACCGAAAAAAGATCCAACAGGCAAAAAGTCGTATCGTATGTGCGTAGATTTCAGAGCAGTCAATAAAAAGCTCATAGCCGACAAATTTCCACTAGCACGCGTTGATGACATACTCGATAATCTTGGCAGAGCCAAATACTTTTCAACTTTAGATCTTTTTTCTGGTTTTCACCAAATACCCCTTCACCCTAAATCTAGAGACGTAACTTCTTTCAGTACAGATCGAGGAGCTTTTCGGTGGAAAGTTTTACCTTTCGGGTTAAACATTGCACCAAACTCATTTTCTCGTATGATGTCAATAGCATTTTCAGGCATTTCGCCAAATCAGGCTTTTATGTATATTGACGACGTTATCGTCATTGGTTGTAGTGAGACACACCACCTTAAAAATTTGGAAAAAGTTTTCGAAACCTGTAGAAAGTTTAATTTAAAGCTGAACCCAATCAAATGCAATTTCCTTCGTTCTGAAGTAACTTTTCTAGGCCATAAATGTACGTCAAAAGGTTTGCTGCCAGACGATTCAAAAATAGACGCTATTAAAAGGTATACTAAGCCAAAAGACAAAGATGCGGTTAGGCGATTTGTCGCCTTTGCAAATTATTACAGGCGATTTATACCGAATTTTGCGTCACTGGCAGCGCCTTTAAATCGTTTAAATAGGAAAAAAGTTGAATTTGTTTGGGACGAAGCGTGCGAAAACGCTTTCGAAAAACTAAAACAAGCACTAATGTCTCCTCAACTACTACAATACCCTGACTTCACAAAAGAATTTACAATTACAGTAGATGCTTCTAAGAGTGGGTGTGGCGCTATATTAAGCCAAAAGCACGGTGATAACGATTTACCAATTTGTTTCGCGTCAAAATCTTTTAATAAAGCAGAACAGAAAAAAGCAATTATCGAATTAGAACTCCTAGCAATACATTTCGCTATAAAGCATTTTCGTCCATATGTTTACGGTACAAATTTCACAGTAAAATCTGATCATAGACCACTAGTTTATCTTTTTAACATGAAAGACCCTTCGTCTAAACTTTCTAGAATTCGAATGGAACTATCAGAATATAAATTTACGATTGAATACATAAAAGGAAAATCTAACGTTGTGGCTGATGCTCTTTCACGCATTAGTATAGACGAAATAAAAGAATCTACAAAGCATGTTTTAGCAGTCCAAACGCGATCACAAACCAAACAAAAGGATTTACAAAATAAAGACGATAATTTTACTGATACTTTTTGCGAAACGCCTAAAGTACAAGTTTATGACAAATTTTCATACAATTTTTCAAAAAAGATACCGCGAATAAAGTCGACTATACAATTTAATAAAAATAATGAGATCTCTAATATACAAATTTATGCGCATTTAAAACATAAAAAATTAAATTTACTTAATTTTGTGAATGCTAACGGAAAAACAAATTTAGATGAGTTATTTTCGAGGCTTGAAAAAGCAGCCGGCAGTCACAATATTAAGCAGTTAGAATGGCCAAAGAATGATTTATTTTTCAAAGAATTTTCGATTACAAATTTTAAAATCAGCGGTAATAAAATTTTAAAATCATTACAAATAATACTAACAGACTCTGTAGAAACTGTAACAGAAACAGAGCAAAAACAAAAACTTATGACAATTTATCATGAGGACCCTCTGTTAGGCGGTCATTGCGGTACAAAACGATTATATTCCAAATTAAGAACAAAATACTATTGGAAAAATATGACAAGAGACATTGCGAAATTTGTCAAAAATTGCAATAAATGCCTTTTAAATAAAGTAAAACCAAAAACAAAGGAAAATCTTGTTTTGACTCCAACCCCCTGCAAACCCTTTGACATAATAATTGTCGATACAATAGGTCCACTTCCGGAATCCAAATATGGTAACAAGTTCGCTGTTACTATGATTTGTGACTTTTCTAAATACCTGGTAACAGTAGCTGTTCCAGATAAATCAGCAAAAACTATTGCTTGCGCTATTTTTGAAACCTTTATATTAACATATGGTACAATGAAAGCTATTAGATCCGATTTAGGAACGGAATATAAAAACGAATTATTCTCTGAATTGACAAAACTTTTAAAGATTGATCATGATTTCTCAACAGCTTACCACCACGAAACCGTTGGTGCTGTTGAAAGAAATCATAGAGTCTTTAACGAATATTTGCGTGCATATCTAAATGAAACGTATTCAGATTGGGATACATATTTAAAATACTTTACATTTTTACATAATACTACAAGTAGTTCGGTTTTTGATAATAAATTTGCTCCCTTTGAATTAATATTTGGCAGAAAAACTACAATGCCACATGAATTGCAAAAAGAGCAAATTGATCCGATCTATAACGTAGAAAATTACTCAAAAGAGCTTAAGTTTAGAATGCAAAAATCGCATAAAATGGCAAAAAATTTGATTAATAAGCATAAGATTAGAAATAAAGATTTATACGATAAAACTGCTAAGCCTTTAGAAATTAAAATTAATGATAGAGTTTTAGTAGAAACAGAACCTAGGAATAAACATAAAAATATATACCAAGGTCCCTACATAGTAAAGAATATTGATGGGCCAAATGTAACTATTTGTGAGATAGGTAAAGAAAACGAAAAAACTGTACACAAAAATCGAGTACAAAAAATTAATTAATCTAATAATCTATTATTAATCATGTAAATATATTTTAAAACCGCCAATGAAGGCTAAACAAAAATGTAACAAACAAATATACATTTAATTAGGTAGATTTTACAATAACAAAAAACCGGTTTACTTCAAACATTAAATTCAATTTCAAAACTAACTTTTATATATTTCACTTTACTCAAAATTTTCTTTTCATTTTTAATCATCTTTTAGAAGTTGCACTGCAATGAACGAATGAGTCCCGGGTTAGAGCACCCTAATGCTAGCAAACTCCTTCGTTCATAACATTACAACAACATATTAAAGCCTAAAGAAGAATGTGGCAAGATTAATTACTAATCTTACCAAATTCTTCTTTTCTAAAGGGGGAAGATGTAGTGCCAAAGTAAAATATATTAAAATAAATTGTAGATGGCAACCCTCTTTGGAAATGTCCAAGATGCAACCATACATCAGATGCACTCGGCATCACTAAAATTGTTAGAGTCGAGCAATTTGGAGAGTTTCTGATTGGTTGAAACTGCCGTTGATCGACGCCATCATTAATATCGTTGCTAAGCAACGTAAAGAAAAGCTGCCTAGCTACATAGTTGCGTTAGCGGCAGTTTTAGTTGAGTCAGTTAGAGTTGAGAGTTTCAAGTGAACCGGCAGCTGGATAGCACAAAATAAAGAAAAACGTAGAAGTGGTAAAAAGGACTAAAATGTAAAATAAAGATGTGTGAGGAAATATAAAAGGAAAGTGCTACAAACGTTATAAAGAAGGAACTAAAGAGTGTACGTTTACAAATAAAGTTTAAATAAAGAAGAATACAGAAAATAAAAACTGTTTTTACTGAACTAAGGAAGTAAGGAAAAATTTAAGTAAGAAAAATTTAAGGGTGAGTGTGTGTGCTTGGCAGCCGGGTGAGTGCGTGCAGAACGCTTCTGCAGGATCCAAAGATGGATCCTTTATAACACTATTGAAAGTTTTGTCACGTGGATTTGGTGGGCCAAGCAAAACAATGTTGAGGCTTCAAATTTGGTTATTTTGACGGAACTTCAAAAAGCTGCAGTAAACAGTTACCTCAATATCCCTGCCAAACAAACAACGATTAATCAATTTTTTACATAAACATTTTAAACATTAAATACTGTCTTACTGAATTACGCACATGATATTGTTCGAACAACTTTTCTGAGCATACACCTAAGCTAAAATATTGTAACAAATTTACTTGCAAATGCTCTTATTTGCCCTTTTGCTAAGTTCATATCACTAAACTGTTGAATAAATAACTCCAATATTGAATAATGGAAAAATGGTACTCTTCACAATAACGTACTTCACAATAACACTACTATTTTGTATGCGGTACACTACATCGTTGATCCGTTTTACAACTTTGTATGGACCTTCCCAATTACACTGCAATTTCGGGGACAAACCTTTTTTACGTTGTGGGTTGTATAACAGCACCAAATCTCCTAACTGAAAACCTTCCGAATTAATTGCTTTATCGTATCTGGCTTTCATCTTGTCACCCATAATCTTTGTTCGTTGCCTTATCAGATCATGTATTTCTCTTAGCTCTTCTTCCAAATCACTAGTGCATTTCATGACATTTCTCTCCCTATTGGTATCTATCCCAAAATTCAAATCATCTGGCAGTCTAATGTTATTGCCAAAAATTACCTTTGCAGGGGTTTGGCCCGTTGTCTCATGCACTGCTGATCGGTAAGCCATCAAGAATAATGGTATGCGGGTATCCCACTCTTTATGGTACTTGTCTACTACTTTCCTTAAGTGCTCCTCCAATGTTCTATTGAATCGTTCTACCATACCATCGGATTGAGGATGCAATGCAGTTGTCCGTGTTTTTCGAATGTCCAATGATTTACACATTTCCTGGAACACAGCTAATTCGAAATTCCTGCCTTTGTCAGAATGTAACTCCATTGGTACACCATACCTTGCAACCCAATTGTTTATAAACACTTCTGCTACCGTTTCCGCTTCTTGATTTGGGATTGGGTATACCTCTGGCCATTTGCTGAAATAATCCATAACTACCAGTACATATTTGTTTCCGCCGTTGCTAGTAGGAAATGGACCGGCGACATCCATAGCGATCCTTTCAAATGGCGCACCTGAGTTATATTGCTTCATCTGGCCATGACTTCGGGTTCTGGGCCCTTTCGCTCTGCTGCAAACCTCGCAGTTCGCAATCCACTCAGTGACCGACTGACGGCAACCAACCCAATAGAATATCTGTTTAATCTTCTCGAGCGTCTTCGTGATTCCAAGATGACCTCCGCTTGGACCATTATGCAGCTCGCTGAGCACGTCAGGAATCCTCTTTCTGAGAACAACTATCAGTTTCTTCTTGCATTTACCATCCTCACTCTCCCATACTCGATGAAGGCTACCGGATATCAATTCTAAACTGTTCCACTGTGCCCAATATGACTTCGCAATGGGACTCTCTGCTGACATCTCTTCTCTGTTTGGTCGTTCGTTTCGTTCGAGCCCTTGCATAACACGTGACAGATCTGTATCTTCTAGCTGACACTTTCTAAGCTGTTCCTTGTCCCATTCATCTGTACATGTTATAGTCATTAGCCGGACATCTATAATGCCTTCTTTGGCCTCGGCTTTTGAACAGTGCTTGCATTCCAAACTACATGGTCTTCGTGACATTGCATCGGCATTTCCATGGGTACTACCTTTTCGATGCTCAATGGAAAAGTCATAACTTTGTAGTCGCTCGATCCACCGTGCCAATTGTCCTTCCGGATTACGGAACTGCAGAAGCCATTTTAAAGCTGCGTGATCTGTCCTGACACGGAATCGCTGGCCGTAGAGGTATTTGTGAAAATATTTAATGCACTGTACCAATGCCAACAGCTCTCTTCGCGTAACGCAGTAGTTCCTCTCTGGTTTTCCAATCGAACGACTGTAATATGCAACTACCTTCTCCTGTCCATCGACCAGTTGTGATAAAACGCCTCCTATAGCATATCCGCTCGCATCTGTATCTAGAATAAATGTTGCTCCTGGAATCGGATATGCTAACATTGGGGCAGTGCACAAACGCTCCTTCAATGTTTGGAAAGCCACTTCTTGCTCCTTCTTCCATTCAAAAGCTTTATTTTTTCTTGTAAGCTCATGGAGGCTATGGGCTACGCTGGAAAAATTTTGTACAAATCGGCGGTAATATGTGCACAGCCCAAGGAAACTTCTCAATTCATGCAGATGCTGTGGTCTTGGCCAATCCTTTACTGCCTCTATCTTTTCATTCACTGTACGGATACCTTCTGTCGTTACCTTGTGACCCAAATAATTTACTTCCTTTTTAAACAGCGCACACTTTTTGGGACTTAACTTCAGACCAGCGCCAGCTATTCTCTGGAAAACTTCATCTAAGTTTTTAAGATGTTCATCAAAGCTCTTGCCCAATACGATGATGTCGTCCAGGTACACCAAGCATGTTTTCCAACGTAGTCCTCAATACCTGATCCATTAGTCTCTCGAAAGTAACTGGTGCATTACATAGTCCAAAGGGCATTACTGTAAATTGCCAAAGACCATCTCCGACGCTGAAAGCTGTTTTCTTTGTCTTCCTCCTTCACCTCCACTTGCCAGTAGCTGCTTTTCAAGTCCAGTGTGGAAAACCATTTCGTACCAGAGAGCGAGTCCAGAGTGACGTCAATTCTTGGCAATGGGTAGCTATCCTTTTTCGTAACGTCATTCAACTTCCGGTAGTCCCCGCAAAACCTCATTTTTCCATCCTTCTTCTTTACAAGTACTACCGGTGAGCTCCAGGTACTAGCTGATGGTTCGATGACCCCGCTGTCGCTCATTTCTTGTATAATTTGACTCACAACTTCCCGCTTCGCCAGTGGAACACTACGTGGAGCTTGACGTATCGGCCTCGCGTCTCCAGTGTCAATTTGATGTTTCACAACATATGTTTGCGTACTTTAGGAGCAGTTGCTTTGCCTTACTCTGATAATCTTCCTCTAGCCCCTTCGTCCATGCCGTGATGTCATTTGAAAGATCAGTATTACTAGATGACACGTGTTCCTGGAGCTGTTCACAGTTAATAATTACTTCAGCCTCTTGGCATCTTCCCAAAATAGCTCCTTTGGGTAGTTTGAGTGGTGACTTGAACTCTCAACCTTTGCCCAGATGACTGCTTCGGATTTTGGTGGTATTTGCTGACTCTCTTCCAACAGAACTCGTTTACTGCTGTAGCCTCTCTCGTAGCCGAAATTAAGTGATACATCCATGTTCTTATATCGCATCGTCTTGCTTTGCATGTCGATCTTGATGCACTGGTCGTTAAGAAGTCCACTCCAATTATGATTTCATCAACAATCTCTGCCACTATAAAATTGTGTACTACCGTGACGTTCCCAATTGCGACTTCACATGATACTTCTCCTAGAACCGTGCAGTATTCTCCAGTGGCTGTACGCAATCTTGCGCCATGCAATGGTCTTATCTTCTTGTTGACCGTATCAACAGTCAGTAAACGTTCCTTTCCATCCACATGTCCTCCGACAGTAAGATTGCTTGACCTTCTTCCAATTTGTGAGATAGAGATTATGGGGCATTCAATTGAGGGAGCCAGCTGTCGCCCCTTGCGGCTGACTCGCTTTAGTTTAACGATTGAGTGGATTTTGAGATTTGCTCCTCTCCTTCTGCTCTGGGTTTACGGACCCACATTGCTGGAACTGTTAGGATTGGTACTGCAATAACGTGCAATGTGCCCTGGCTTTCCACATTTAAAGCATTTGACGGCACCATTGTTTTTCTGCTGCGTTCCTTTTAATGCTTCCAAAATTGTGTCTACCCAGTCTGGCCATTCCACTTCCACGCGATGAGCTTTGTATGTGGGCTTACTCAAAAGTAACGCTGTTTCCTGAGTCAGCGCATGGGATACCGTTTCTGCAAATGTTGGCTTTGGGTTTGCGTATGTGGCTCCCTTCGTTTCGACGTCCCGTATGCCATTTATAAAGCTCTGAATTTTTACCCTTTCGGTGTATTCCACGGGTGCGTCGGCATTCGCCAAATATGCAAGCCTTTCGACATCTGACGCAAACTCCTGCAAAGTCTCATTAGCTTTTTGGTAGCGATTTTGCAACTCTATTTGGTGTATCTGCTTCCTGTGTTCGCTTCCGTATCGCCGTTCTACAGCAGCCATCAATGCGTCATAACTGTTCCGTTCGTACTCTGGAATAGTCTGTAAGATTTCGGCAGCTGGTCCTTTCAATGCTACGAAGAGTGCAGCAACTTTATTTCCAGCATTCCAGTTGTTCACTGCTGCGGTCTTCTCAAATTGTAGCTTAAAGACCTGGAAAGGAACAGACCCGTCAAGGATGGTGTTTTTACCTTTGGATTACTCGCTGAAACTGCTCCATACGACCCTTGAAATCATCGACTTCTGCCTGAAATTGAGCGATTTTTGCATCCTGCGCTTCCAGCTTTGATGTTACCCTTGCTTCCTGTGCTTCTAACTGTGAAGACATTTGTACCACCTGCAATGAAAAGCGCTCCTCTTGTTCTTCCATCTTGGATGTTATGCGTGTCTCCTGCGATTCCAGTTGGGATGCCATATTGGATGTAATCTGTGTCGAAATTTCTGACATACGCTTTTCTTGTGCTTCAATCTTCGATGTTACTTCTGATGACATTTCTGCAATATGTGCCTCCTGTGCTTCCATCTTGGATGTTATTTGTGTCGACATTTCTGGCATACGCGTTTCTTGTGCTTCAATCTTCGATGTTATTTCTGACGACATATCTTTTACTGTCGATGTTTGTGCAGATATTGCAGCCAAAATCATGTTCAAGTCTGTGCTCGTAAATGTCTGCGATGTTTCGTTTTTCTCTTCAATTTTTGTTGTTGTCTCGTCCCCATCAGGATAAAAGACATAGTCGTCCACATCAATTCCTTCTGCTTCCATTGCCTCTCGTAGCCGTGCCTGAAGTTCAAGTTTAACGCCGCTTGTATTCAATCCACGGCTCTCCAACTACTTCTTCAGTTGCTGGATCTTCAATTCACTGAACTTTGCCATGCCCTTGTTGTCCTCTGGAATTTATTCAACAATTCCTCTTCTGACACCAATTGTAACGAATTTACTTGCAAATCCTCTTATTTGCCCTTTTGCTAAGTTCGTATCACTAAACTGTTGAATAAATAACTCCAATATTGAATAATGCAAAAATGGCCTTTATTAGAGTACTTCACAATAACACTACTATTGCTCGCCAGGTGGCTTCTTAAATCAAACTGAATTCCAGCGCCTCTACATTTGCTGCCTTTTATACTCTCTGATTTCAACGTTCGCATCTTCTAGGCGCTTCCAGGATCTACTAGTTGCCATCTGCTCTCAAACTTTTCAGCTGTAACTACAATTGCACGATTTTATAGCTTCTCTCATTGCATACTTTCAGGAGTATCTCAGATATATGCATGTGTTTGTGCATTGACTATCCGCTGCTCGTATCGTACATGGTACATATGTGTAGACGCAATTATTGTTTCGTTTATGTAGATACAAATGATTGATCTATGGATGTGCATGATATCACTGTTTAGCATCGGCTTAGAGATAGCAGCACCCCTTAGTTTTGCTAATATTCGTAACAATATGCAATATGTATATAGTATGTGTTATACGGTGATAACCATTCTAAAATGATTTTTTTCTTTTTGTTCTTTTTTTTTGCATTTGTTATTTGAGCAAAACAAGTTTTAACCCTAGAAAGATAACGTTACTTTTTTACCCTAGAAAGATAACGTACGTCTGAGAGACGTGTTCAAGTTTAAGGACCTTAAAGATATAAAAAAAACATATATTTTTCTTAATCATTTATTTGATATATATTCACTTGTTTTAAATGTTTTTAAAGAAAAATATTACTTTTTATACTCAGCTGAGCAGAGCTCAGAGAGTATATTAACTTTGTTGGCATAACGGTAATCCGTAACGGCATAAACTAATCGAGATAGATATAGACTTCTATATATCAAAATGATCTGGGCGAAAAAAGAAATTCATTTAGCCATGTCCGTCCGTCCGTAAACACGATAACTTGAGTAAATTTTGCGGTATCTTGATAAAATTCGGTATGTAGGTTGCAGGGCACTCATCTCAGATCGCTATTTAAAACGAACGAAATCGGACTATAACCACGCCCACTTATTCGATAATTCGTTTACCAAAGACGGCTAAAGCGATGAAACTTGGTAGGTGGGTTGAGCTTATGAGGAAGAATAGAAAATTAGTAAAATTTTGGACAATGGGCGTGGCACCGCCCACTTTTAAAAGAAGGTAATTTCAAAGTTTTGCAAGCTGTAATTTGGCAGTCGTTGAAGATATCATGATGAAATTTGGCAGGAACGTTACTCCTATTACTATATGTGTGCTAAGTAAAAATTAGAAAAATCGAATAACGAACACGCCCGCTTTAAAAAAAATTGTTTTAAAAGTCAAATTTTAACAAAAAATTTAATATCTTTACAGTATATGTGATGGTGCAACAAAATACAAAAATAGAAGAAAATTTCAAACTGGGCGTGGCTCCGCCCTTTTTCATTTAATTCGTCTAGAATACTTTTAATGCCATAAGTCGAACAAGAATTTACCAATCCTTTTGAAATTTGGTAGGGGCATAGATTTTATGACGTTAACTGTTTTCTGTGAAAATGGGCGAAATCGGTTGAAGCCACGCCCAGTTTTTGTACACAGTCGTCCGTCTGTCCTTCCGCTCGGCCGTTAACACGATAACTTGAGCAAAAATCGATATATCTTTACTAAACTTAGTTCACGTATTTATCTGAACTCACTTTATCTTGGTATACAAAATGACCGAAATCCGACTATGACCACGCCCACTTTTTCGATATCGAAAATTACGAAAAATGAAAAAAATGCCATAATTCTATACCAAATATGAAAAAAGAGATGAAACATGGTAATTGGATTGGTTCATTGACGCAAAATATAACTTTAGAAAAAACTTTGTAAAATGGGTGTGACACCTACCATATTAAGTAGAAGAAAATGAAAAAGTTCTGCAGTGCGAAATCAAACGCCCTTGGAATCTTGGCAGGAATACTGTTCGTGGTATTACATATGTAAATAAATTAGCGGTACCCGACAGATGATGTTCTGGGTCACCCTGGTCCACATTTTGGTCGATATCTCGAAAACGCCTTCACATATACAACTAGGGGCCACTCCCTTTCGAAACCCTCATTAACACCTTTAATTTGATACCCATATCGTACAAACACATTCTATAGTTACACCTGGTCCACCCCTTATGGCGATGTCTCAAAAAGGCGTCCACCTATAGAACTAAGGCCCACTACGATTTAAATAATCATTAAAACCTTTCATTTGATACCCATGTCGTACAAACACATACTACAGTCACCCCTGGTCCACCTTTATAGCGATATCTCGAAAAGGCGTCCACCTATAGCACTAAGGCCCACTCCCTTTTAAAATACTCATTAACACCTTTCATTTGATACCCATATCGTACAAACACATTCTAGAGTCACCCCTGGTCCACCTTTACGACGATATCTCGAAAAGGCGTCCACCTATAGCACTACGGCCCACCCCCTTTTAAAATACTCATTAACACCTTTCATTTGATACCCATATCGTACAAACACATTCTAGTGTCACCTCTGGTCCACCTTTATGGCGATATCTCGAAAAAGCGTCCACCTATAGAACTAAGGCCCACTCCCTTTTAAAATACTCATTAACACCTTTCATTTGTTACCCATATCGTACAACCACATTCTAGAGTCACCCCTAGTCCACCTTTATGGCGATATCCTGAAATGGCGTCCACCTATAAAACTATGGCCCACTCCCTTTTAAAATATTCTTTAATACCTTCCATTTGAAACCCATGTCAGACAAAAACATTCCAGGGTTACCCTAGGTTAATTTTGCTAAATGGTGATTTTTCCTTATTTTGTCTCCAAAGCTCTCAGCTGAGTATGTAATGTTCGGTTACACCCGAACTTAGCCTTCCTTACTTGCTAATATATTAAAAATTAAGTTTGACTTGTCTTGGACTTCTCCTGACAAAAATCAGTCCTTTTCGAAGGACCTCAGTTTATAGCAAAAAAATAAAATTAAAATACAGTTCTTTGTACTTCAATTGAATGAATTAACTGCTTTAAACTATACTTAAAAAATATTAAAAATTACAATTTTAGGCAAAAATTACATATAAAATTTGTAGTCACGTAAAAGATAACGATACGTCTCTTAGACGTATTTTTCAAAAACAATCGTATATATATCAGCAAACAAAAAAGTTACTACTGAAAAACACCCCCCACTGACAGGCTGGTAATGATAGCTGAAAAAAACTGAGAATGAGAATGTTGTTGTTGTTGTTGTTGTAGCGATAAGGTTGCTCCCCGAAGGCTTTGGGGAGTGTTATCGATGTGATGGTCCTTTGCCGGATACAGATCCGGTACGCTCCGGTACCACAGCACCATTAAGGTGCTGGCCCGACCATCTCGGGAACGATTTATGTGGCCACATTAAACCTTCAGGCCATCCCCTCCCTCCCCAACCCTAAGTTTCATAAGGAGCTTAGGGTCGCCAGAGCCTCGTCTGTTAGTGAAACAGGATTCGCCGCGATAGGTGAGGTTGACAATTGGGTTTGGAGAAGCTATATGTTGCGCTGGCAACCTGCAGGGTTGCGCTACACAGCCTCTTGAATCTGGTATTTTAGTCGCCTCTTACGACAGGCATACCTACCGCGGGTATATTCTGACCCCCCCTAACCCGCTGTTCTCTCTTTACGATTGTGGGAGACTGAGAGCAAAATAAAAAGGATGTACGTCTCACGGACGTACGTTATCTCACTAGGGTTACAAAACACGTGTACTTTCTCTGGTTATTTTAGCTCTTTTAATCAAGCAAAAAAAATCGTATTTTTTGTCCGATTTGGAACAAATATTACATACAGTCCCGTAGAAGTGACGAGAAATAATAAGCAATTAAATAAAGACTAAAAACTTGAAAATAAAATAATTAAAAAAAATGTTTAAGTTAAACGGTTTTATTGAAAACAATAGTTACATACATTAAGTAATAATAGCACTAAAAGCTAGAAAATAATTGGTAGGTCCTAGGTACTATTCATTACACTCCTCATCAATCTAGGGCGCTGATCAGACAATTAAATAAAAGCGTTGTTGTATTTGTACTGTGCAAAAAAAATGACTGAAATACGAACGGATTGTGATGATACAGTGTGTCGAAAAATTGCTTATTTTTCCTTTTCTCTTAAAGAAACATAATAATGAATACTTATTTGTTATAACACCGGCTTATAATTATTGTTATAAGCTCATGAATTCTTAAATATTAAGTATAAATTCAACATACCGTTAAACAAACAAACTATATTGTGACGAATATTAGTGACACTAAGTGATACTCCCATCACTAATCTGACACAAAGTAAATAAAGCCACAACAACAATGAAGTAAGCTGCTACACTTGTATGTACGTAAATGAATAAATCATTATGTCTACAGATATGTACGTACACGCAGCAGAGAAGAGATGCAAAAACACATGCATATATCTTATCTAAGATGCTCCCAAAAGTATGCAGTTGTAATTGTGGAAGTGTCGCTCACAAATACACGCATATGAGAAGCTATATACGTACATCTGTAGTTATAATTATATGGCGGTAACTAATAGCGTTTTCTTTTCTGAAATAAATTGTTGCCTAAGTAAATGGTAAAGCCTTAATAGAGTTACTCCTACCCCAGAAAATTTTCAACATTTATAGTGCAGACAAAGAACATTTCAACTCATCATATTCCCTCATATTAACAGAGTATATGTGGAACTTAAGAGCGAATTGAGAGTTTCACAGAGTTGCACTGCCACACCGCCATTTTATACAGGGTAAAAGTGTAACGCTTTTGCGTTGCGAGCAGGCAACAATTTTTACTAAAGAACGAAATACCCCGTAAAGGCGTTGCCTGTTTTTTAGAATAGAACAACAACCCTTTCGCGGCGTACAAAAAGCGTAACACTTTAGCCAGAAAAGAAAACACTATAAGTAAATGCTGGAAGCGCCTAGAAGATGCCACGAGGAAATCACAGAGTATAAAAGCACCAGCGATAGAGGCGCTAGAAGCAGTTTTCAGTTAAGCACGCTATCTGTCGGGCAATAGATGAGTTTCATTTGAGCTATCAATCAGTTTGGTTATTAAGCAAGCTATTCGTTGCAAAGTATAAGTGTTATTGTGGAGTACTTTAATAAAGGCCATTTTTCCATTATTCAATATTGGAGTTATTTATTCAACAGTTTAGCGATACGAACGTTGGAAGAAGATTGCAAATAAGGGGAATTGTCAATTGGTGTCAGAAGAGGAATTGTTGAATAAATTCCGAAGACTCCGAATACAACTTGGACATGCCAAAGTTAAGTGAATTGAAGATCCAGCAACTGAAGAAGGAGTTGGAGAGCCGTAGATTGAATACAACCGGCACTAAACTAGAACTTCAGGAACGACTACGACAGGCAATGGAATTAGAAGGAATTGACGTGGAAGAGTATGACTTTCATCTTGATGGCGAGGAAACAACAAAAATGGAAGAGACAGTTACGCAGACAGTTACGAGCACAGACTTGAACATGATTTTGGCTGCAATATCTGCTCAAACATCGACAGTGGCTTCTCAACTGGAATCACAAAAGACAGATATAACATCTCAATTGGCATCTCAACTGGAAGAACAAAAGACAAGTATAGCATCCCAACTGGAATTACAGAAACAATATAAGGTTGAGCAGTTGAAAGCACAAGAATCTCGCATATCTTCGCAACTGTCAGAACAGGAAGCAAGGGTATCATCAAAACTGGAAGCGCAGGATGCAAAAATCGCTCAATTTCAGGCAGAAGTCGATGATTTGAAAGGTCGTATGGAGCAGTTACAACTAAATCGCCCAGCTGTTTCAGCAAGCAATCCGAAGGTAAAGACACCATCCTTTGACGGTTCTGTTCCTTTCCAGGTCTTCAAGCTACAGTTTGAGAAGACCGCAGCAGTGAACAACTGGAATGCTGAAGATAAAGTTGCTGCACTGTTCATGGCGTTGAAAGGGCCTGCAGCTGAGGTTTTACAAGCTATTCCAAAGGGCGGACGGAACTGTTATGAAGCATTGATGGGCGCTCTAGAGAGACGATACGGAACTGAGCATAGGAGACAGATATACCAAATGAAGTTTCTGAACCGCTTCCAGAGGCCTGGTGAAACATTGCAAGAGTTTGCGTCGGATATTGAAAGGCTAGCACATTTAGCGAATGCGGACGCACCCGTGGAATACACTGAAAGCGTAAAGATTCAGAGCTTTATAAATGGCATACCGGACGTCGAAACAAAGCGAGCTACATACGCAAACCCAAAGCCAACATTCGCAGAAACGGTATCACATGCTCTGATTCAGGAAACAGCGTCGCTTCTGTGTAAGCCAGTTTTCAAAGCACGCCGTGTGGAAGTAGAAAGGCCAGAGTGGGTAGACGCAATATTGGAGGCGCGGAAAGGATCGCAAAAGCGGAGTAAAAGAGTTATCAAATGCTTCAAATGCGGGAAGCCCGGTCACATTGCACGTCATTGCGATCTTGATCCTTGTGGTTTCAACAGCATGGGTGGTCTTAATAACAAAGCTGGAGGGGATGAGCAAAAGCGAGTAAGATGTAGAGATCGAGAGCTAGCTCCAGCTATTGAATGTCCTGTGATATCTGTGTCGCAAATTGGTAGAAAATCGAGCAGTCTTACCGTCAGAGGGAATGTGGATGGCAAAGAACGTGTTCTGACTGTAGATACGGGCGCACCTCATTCCTTAATCCGATTTGACTAGGTTAACAGGAGAGTAAAACCGTTACCTGGAGCAAGGTTGCGTACGGTCACTGGCGAGTATAACCAAGTCCAGGGAGAAATGGTATGTGAAGTCTTGATTAGAAAGGTCATGGTTCTACACAAATTCGTTGTGGCGGAGATCGTTGATGAAGTCATATTGGGAGTGGACTTCTTGGTTGACCATGACATCAAGATCGATATGCAGAGAAGGGTGATGCGTTATAAGAACCAGGATATACCACTTAACTTCAGTTTGCAGAAAGGGTTCAGTAGTAATCGAGTACTGGTGGAGAAGACTCGACAAAGACCACGAAAGTCAAAGGCAAAGGTTGATAGATCGAATTGGCCAAACAAAGCAAAATAAAAAGTACCTGCGAGAGAAACACTGGCATTGACAAAACCTAATGGACGCACAAAAACGAAGCAACGAATTTCCCAGAAAAAATGCGAGGGTAGTTTCAAGAAGGAGTGTACTACTGTTGTGAAACCTGGGAACGATACTGATTATGCGAAGCCATACCGTCAAGCGCAAGCTCTACGAAGTAGTTCATTGGCCAAACAACAGAGTGTGAGGGAACGGCCCAGGGTAATGAGTAGTAAGATCAAACACTGGCATGACAAGAACTTTAATTCGGAAGGTTTCTTGGAGGGAGATCTGGTACTGCTATACAACCCCTCACCGGCGGAAAGGTGTTCCATCCAAATTCCGGCGCAGTTGGGAAGGCCCGTACAAAGTTGTGAAGAAGATCAGTGACACCTTCCACCGCATACAAACCATTGGGAAACCACGAATTAGAAGAGTGGTACATTTGGAGATGCTAGCAGCGTTTAGATCGGGAGATTTGTCTGATCGGGACGATCAGACTTAGGTGGAGGGCAGTGTGACGAATATTAGTGACACTAAGTGATACTCCCATCACTAATCTGATACAAAGTAAATAAAGCCACAACAACAATGAATTAAGCTGCTACACTTGTATGTACGTAAACGAATAAATCATTATGTCTACACATATGTACGTACACGCAGCAGAGAAGAGATGCAAAAAACACATGCAGATATCTTATCTGAGATGCTCCCAAAAGTATGCAATTGTAATTGTGGAAGTGTCGCTCACAAATACGCGCATATGAGAAGCTATATACGTGCATCTGTAGTTATAATTATATGGCGGTATCTAAGTAAATTCTGGAAGCGCCTAGAAGAAGCCACGAGGAAATCACAGAGTATAAAAGCACCAGCGGTAGAGGCGCTAGAAGCAGTTTTCAGTTAAGCACGCTATCTGTCGGGCAATAGATGAGTTTCATTTGAGCTATCAATCAGTTTGGTTATTAAGCAAGCTATTCGTTGCAAAGTATAAGTGTTATTGTGAAGTACTTTAATAAAGGCAATTTTTCCATTATTCAATATTGGAGTTATTTATTCAACAGTTTAGCGATACGAACGTTGGCAGAAGATTGCAAATAAGGGGAATTGCAGTAAATTCGTTACAATATGATTAATGTTAAGTTTATATAGCTCATGCTATTCCTGACTAGCAATATAAAATAATTTGTTAAATTGTTGTCCTAGGAACAAATTTTCAAATAAAAATACAATACAAATACACCTTGTACAAATTAACGTAAAGAGTGTAAAAATGGGATAAAACTTCTGGGTGTCCAATAGAAACTGTTTGTTCAGCATTTCATTTCCCTCCCAAATAGGGAGTACTCTCGCCTCTCTGTGTTAGTGGTGTTCTAGGGACATAAGAAGACAACCCGCAGCGATTCTGATAGCAGTGTTTTGGCAGGCCTGTATTTTCTTCCAGTGAGTAACCTTTAGGATTGCCGACTATATCTGGGACGCGTAGCATGCAGCGGCCGGCCAATTGATTTGTAAGTGGTAATGAGCGTCTCTTTATCTCTTTATCGAGATTTGAGGATTTTATTACAGCTCTGAATTATAGGTACAATTGCGGTTGCTTGTTCGCAAAAATGTAGTTCCTGATCGAGCGTCATACAGAGTATTTTTGGATGTAAAACCGTCGGTAGCGTAATGCCATCGACGTGGATGTCCAATATGGTCGACAATTGCCATGGCCATGTTGTCAATAAAGTCGCCGAAGATTTCGTCGGTGACAATGTCAGGTTTTGAGAGGCGAAAAACTGGATCAGGTAGTTTATTTTATTACATAGGTCATCGAGCGGGTATAGGAAACCACTGTTGTTGTTGTTGTTGTTGTAGCAATGCTCGCCCCACCTAATAGCCGCGACCGATCACAAATTGTCATCAATATCCTCTAACGGGAGTCCAAGGAAACTTGCCGTTTCAACAGGGGTGGACCATAAGGAAAGGGGTGTTAGAGGCGTTGGTTCCACATTACAATTAAAGAGATGGTTGGTGTCATGTGGCGACACATTGCAAGCGGGGCATACATTTTGTATGTCGGGGTTGATTCTGGATAGGTAAGAGTTTAACCTGATACAGTATCCAGAACGAAGTTGAGCAAGAGTGACACGCGTTTCCCTGGGGAGTATGCGTTCCGCGAGTTCTGGATATTTTTCTTCAAGTACTGGATTCACCGGGCAATTCCCGACATAAAGGTCCGACGCCTGTCTATGGAGTTCACCAAGGACCTGCTTGTGTTTTTTCGCTTCATACGGCTGGGTTCTCAGGTGCCGTATTTCCTCAAAATGCTTACGGAGATGACTCCTTAGGCCCCTAGGCGGTGCTGGTTCGTCAATCAGATGTCTGTTGGGATGCCCAGGTTTCTGGGTATTCAACAGAAACTGTTTGGTCAGCATCTCATTTCTCTGCCTGATGGGGAGTATTCTCGCCTCATTATGCAGATGGTGTTCTGGGGACATAACAAGACAGCCCGAGGCGATTCTGAGAGCAGTATTTTGGCAGGCCTGTTGTTTCTTCCAGTGGGTAGTTTTTAGGCTTGGCGACCATATGGGTGACGCGTAGCACGTAATCGGCTGGCTAATTGCTTTGTATGTGGTCATGAGCGTTTCTTTATCTTTTCCCCGGGTACTGCCAGCAAGGGATTTGAGGATTTTATTACGGCTCTGAATTCTCGGAACAACTGCGGTTACGTGCGCACCAAAATGTAGATCCTGATCAGACGTCACACCCAAGATTTTGGGGTGTAGGACAGTCGGTAGCGTAGTGCCATCGACGTGGATGTTCAATATGGTCGACATTTGGGGCGTCCATGTTGTAAATAAGGTCGCGGAAGATTTAGTCGGTGACAATGCCAGGTTTCGCGAGGCGAAAAAACTGGAGAGATCAGGGAGATAGCCGTTTATTTTATTGCATAGCTCATCGATCTCTGGGCCTGGGCCTGTGGCCATTATTGTGCAGTAATCGGCGTAGGAAACGATTGTGGCTCCTTCCGGTGGTGAAGGTAGCTTAGATATGTAGAAATTAAACAAAAGTGGGGATAGGACACCACCCTGTGGCACCCCCTGTTTAATTCTCCTTGGTTTTGATGTTTCGTTTCTGAATTGCACCGATGCCTGCCGACCACCCAGATAATTTGCGGTCCACCTTTTAAAACATGGGGGAAGAGTAGACCCTTCCAGGTCTTGCAGTAACGAGCCATGGTTGACCGTATCAAAGGCTTTTGATAGGTCTAGCGCTACGAGTACTGTTCTATGGTAGGGGTATTGATTCAAACCGCAATTTATCTGGGTGCTAATGACATTTAGCGCGGAGGTAGTGCTATGGAGTTTTCTGAAGATGAGGGGCTAGCTGCAAATGTGCTTGGAAATAAGGGAGCAAAATGGCTTCAAGCGTCTTTGCCACTGGCGATAGGAGAGATATTGGACGATATGACTCACCTATGTTAGCTGGTTTCCCAGGCTTTAGCAGCGGGACCACCTTGGCCATTTTCCATTTCTCGGGTATGACAAAGGTGGAAAGAGACAGGTTGAAGACATGCGCTAAATATTTGAAACCCTCTTTTTAAGCATCGGCATGGCTATGCCGTCTGGGCCCACTGCTTTGGATGGTTTAGCGCGACCAATGGCGTCCTCAACCTCTCTAGCGGTGATGGTGACTGGTGACGCGCTGAATTTGTGTTTATGTGCGTGTCTATTGGCTCTCCGTCTATCTTTGTCAACCGTAGGATGCATTACATATTGTCGGCAGAAAGCGCTCGCGCATTTTTTCGCATCCGACAGCACCTTATCGCCAAAGGCGATGGAAACTTTGTCTTTGTGCTTAGTCGGATTCGATAGGGACTTTACGGTGGACCAAAGTTTACCTACACCGGTAGAGAGGTTACAACCTCTTAGGTGCTCTTCCCATTTCGCCCGCTTGTGTTCGTCCACAAGCAATCTGATGCGTTGGTTTATATCCCTTATTTGGGGGTCGCCTGGATCAAGCTGTCTTATAAGGTCGCGTTCCCTCGCTAAGCTCGCGGCCTCCGCCGGGAAGTGGGGCCGGATATCGGGAATTCTCCCGGCGGGAATGAAATATGCCGAGGCGGATTCAATGACCTTACGGAAGGCACGTTCCCCTTGGCGGGCATCAGTCGGGATAGGGAGGGCAGCAAAGCTGCTGTCTGTTGCAGATTTATATTCTTCCCACTTTCCTTTTTTGAAGTTTATGAAAGTGCGTTTTTCGGTGACGATGAAGTCGGCGGTACGCTCGAACGAAATAAGTATGGGCAGGTGGTCGGATGCCAATGTTACCATCGGCTGCCAGTTGACGCAGTTTACGAGTTCTGCGCTCACGATTGAGATATCTGGCGAGCTATGACAGCTTCCTACCATACGTGTGGGGACGTCTCCGTTTATTGTGCAGAACGTCGTTTCTTCTATTTGATCCGCCAACATCTCACCCCTACTGTCCGCCCGCAAGTTTGAATGCCATAGGTCGTGATGGGCATTGAAATCGCCTAAGATAATGCGATTGTTGCCAGTGAGTAAGGCCTCGATATTAGGGCGGTATCCACTGGGGCAACAGGTGACAGGAGGGATGTAGATGTTGATGATTTCTAGATTTGCATCGCCTGACCGAACAGATAGGCCTTGACGTTCTAAGACATTGTCCCTGCGGTCGATGCCAGGATCAAATATATAATATTGCACAGAGTGGTGTATAATAAACGCGAGGCCGCCTCCATTTCCGCTCTCGCGGTCTTTCCTGTGGACATTATACCCAGAGCAGGTCTGCAATGCAGATCTTGCTGTGAGTTTAGTCTCTTGAATCGCAGCAATGCGGATGTTGTGCCGCTTCATGAAATCGACCATCTCCGTAATCTTCATAGTTAGTCCATTACAGTTTGACTGCAGAATTCTGAAGTGCATGAGGGGTTACGCCGCCACTCTAGGGGTAAGTGACGGGTGACTACGCCTAGGTTGTGGAAGGCCAGGACGCAATTGCTGGTGTGGCCTTGGGACTGGGCGCCCTTGGGCAAGCATTGGGGTACCCGGATGATTTGGGTTTGCGACCTGGCAACATGGCGCGATGAAACCCGTCGAGGGGTTGCCGTAGGCGTAGACTACGGGACGCCCTTGGGCGTGAGGGGGGAAGAAGAAGACGGGGCAGGGGCTGATGCTCAGCATTGCTACCAGCTCTACTACGAAGGTAGTAGTTATGAGTGGTTACAGCTGTTTGAGTTGTTGGCGCCGTGGGGCGCGAGCAGCAGCGGGTACTTGTTGTGGCTTGCTGAGCAGCGAGGCTGCTGGAAGGTAGTGCGGGGGGGGCTTAGGCGTAGACTACGGGACGCCCTTGGGCGTGAGCAGCAAGGAGCCACAAAAGATTTATAAAAGTTACGTGGACGTCGGGTTTTGGGATCAAGCCCAGAACAACCTGTCCGATGCAACCATCCCTTGCACGAGACACACTGAACAGAGTATGATCGTCCTAAAAAGATTCTTTTCTGGCAAATGCAGCAAAACCATTTCTCAGGACCGGGGTCAGGAGACGGACCCGGATTGGGTTCGATACCTTCCCGGAGTAAGAGAATATGTAGCAGTCCTGCTGCAAGGAGCTGCTGGGAGGATGACAATTTGTGGGAGGGACGAAACAAATTAAATGGGGTCACACTGACATGACAGTCCTTGGTCGGGAAAAATCCCGAGTCGCTCCGGTACATAGAACCGACTGCCTTGGGAAGCGCCGACTGCCTTGGGAAGCCACTCGGTGATACCTGTTGAAATAAAAAACTCTACGAAATTGCCTCACGATGATAGCGTGGGGGTTTTCGAAATGGTAACATCGCAATATGCCAGTATATGTTTCCTCCTTTTCAGTTGTCCCCAATGAACAAAATAATAATTGAGCAACAATTATTATTAATTCTTTAAAATATAAGTCAATTTTTATATTTTTTTATTTTATTGAAAATATTCAGGTTGGTGGGATTCGACCAAACCGGTAAGAATTGTTCGTGAATTAATTGTCCCTATAATCCAAGTTGATGGCTTCAAGTTGCGCCATCTTTCATCATATCAATGTTATGGTTATTTTAATTACATATGAAGTTAAATTCCTATGGATCAATGCAGGCATAGTGCTTTCATACGTATGAAACATATGTATGACATGTTTTTCTAGTGATTTTGAATGCAACTGGCATTAATACAACCATTTGCATACAGAAGTAGTACAAGGGGAGTTGCTGTTGTTGTTGTTGTAGCGATTAGGTTACTCCCCGAAGGCTTTGGGGAGCGTTATCGATGTGATGGTGCTTTGCCGGATACAGATCCGGTAACACAGCACCATTAAGGTGCTAAACCCACCATCTCGGGAACGATTTATATGGCCACATTAAACCTTCAGGCCATCCCTCCCGCTCCACCTTCAAGTTCCATGATGAGCTTGGGGTCGCCAGCGCCTTGTCTGTTAGTGGAACGGGATTCGCCACTCGAAGGTGAGGTTGACAATTGGATTTGGAGAAGCTATATATTGCGCTGGCAACCTGAAAAGGTTACGCTACACAACCCCTTTGAATATGGTATTTTAGTCGCCTCTTACGACAGGCATACCTACCGCGGGCATATTCTAACCCCTAACCCGCTGGGGGGTCATATAGTATGCATGCTCCCTGAGAAAGTACACGTGTTAAAAATAAATAAACGTATATTTATACTGGCATGCATACATAGCTCCAATTCATGCCCCAACTATGTTGTTTTTGTTGTTGCAGCGATAAGGACACTCCCCGAAGGTTTTGGGGAGTGTTATGTTGTTGATGTAGCAGTGCTTCGCCCCATCCAATAGGTACAACCGATCACAAATTGTCATCAATATCCTCTAACGGGAGTCCAAGGAAACTTACTGTTTCAACAGGGGTGGACCATAGTGAGAGTGGTGTTAGAGGCGTTGGTTCCACATTAAAATTTAAGAGATGTTTGGTGTCATGTTCGGAACACATTGCAAGCAGGACATACGTTTTGTGTCGGGGTTCATTCTGGATAGGTAAGAGTTTAACCTGTTACAGTATCCAGATCGAAGTTGAGCTAGAATGACGGGCGTATCCCTAGGGAGAGTCCGTTCCTCTTCAGATAGTTCTTGGTATTTTTCTTTACATACTGGATTCGCAGGGCAATTCCTGGCATAGAGGTCCGACGCATGTTTGTCTATATCACCTAGGACCTGCTTGTGCTTTTTTGCCTCATAAGGCTGTGTTCTCAGGTGCCGTATTTCCTCATAATGCTTACGGAGATGACCCCTTACGCCCTGCTCTGGGTATAATGTCCACAGAAAAGACCGTGAGAGCGGAAATGGAGGCGGCCTCGCGTTTATCATACACCACTCTGTGCAATATTATATATTTGATCCTGGCATCGACCGCAGGGACAATGTCTTAGAACGTCAAGGCCTATCTGTCCGGTCAGGCGATGCAAACCTAGAAATCATCAACATCTACATCCCTCCTGCCACCTGTTGCCCCAGTGGATACCGCCCTAATATCAGAGCCTTACTCACTGGCAACAATCGCATTATCTTAGGCGATTTCAATGACCATCACGATCTATGGCATTCAAATGTGCGGGCGGACAGTAGGGGTGAGATGTTGGCGGATCAAATAGAAGAAACGAAGTTCTGCACAATAAACGGAGACGCCCCCACACGTATGGTAGGAAGCTGTCACAGTTCGCCAGATATCTCAATCGTGAGCGCAGAACTCGTAAACTGCGTCAACTGGCAGCCGATGGTAACATTGGCATCCGACCACCTGCCTATACTTATTTCGCTCGAGCGTACCGCCGACTTCATCGTCACCGAAAAACCCAGCCGATTACGTGCTACGCGTCACCCATATGGTCGCCAAGCCTAAAAATTACCCACATGAAGAAGCTAAAGGCCTGCCAAAATACTGCTCTCAGAATTGCCACGGGCTGTCTTATGTCCCCAGAACACCATCTGCATAATGAGGCGAGAATAATCCCTATCAGGGATATAAACCAACCCATCAGATTGCTTGTGGATGAACACATGCGGGCGAAATGGGAGGAGCACCTAAGAGGTTGTAACCTCTCTACCGGTGTGGGTAAACTTTGGTCCACCGTAAAGTCCCTATCGAATCCGACTAAGCACAGAGACAAAGTTTCCATCGCCTTTGGCGACAAAGTGCTGTCGGATGCGAAACAATGCGCGAGTGCTTTCTGCCGACAATATATAATGCATTCTACGGTCGACAAAGATAGACGGAGCGCCAACAGACACGCACATAAACACAAATTCAGCGCGTCACCAATCACCATCACCGCTAAAGAGGTTGAGGACGCCATTGGTCGCGCTAAACCATCCAAAGCAGTGGGCCCAGACGGTATAGCCATGCCGATGCTTAAAAGCCTAAGGAAAGAGGGTTTAAAATATTTGGCGCGTGTCTTCAACCCGTCTCTTTCGACCTTTGTCATACCCGAGAAATGGAAAATGTCCAAGGTGGTTCCGCTACTAAAGCCTGGGAAACCAGCTAACATAGGAGAGTCGTATCGTCCGATATCTCTCCTATCGCCAGTAGCAAAGACGCTTGAAGCCATTTTGCTCCCTTATTTCGAAGCAAATTTGCAGCTAGCCTCTCATCAGCATGGCTTCAGAAAACTCCATAGCACGACCAGCGCGCTAAATGCCATTAACACCCAGATAAATTGCGGTTTAAATCAATACCCCAACCATAGAACAGTAATCGTAGCTCTAGACCTATCAACAGCTTTTGATACGGTCAACCATGGCTCGTTACTGCATGACCTGGAAGGGTCTACCCTTCCCCCATGTCTTAAAAGGTGGACCGCAAATTATCTGGGTGGTCGGCAGGCATCGGTGCAATTTAGAAACGAAACATTAAAACCAAGGATAATCAAACAAGAGGTGCCACAGGGTGGTGTCCTATCCCCACTTTTGTTTAATTTCTACATATCTAAGCTACCTTCACCACCGGAAGGAGTCACAATCGTGTCCTACGCCGATGACTGTACAATAATGGCCACAGGCCCAGGCCCAAAGATCGATGGACTATGCAATAAAATAAACGGCTACCTCCCTGATCTCTCCAGTTTTTTCGCCTCGCGAAACGTGGCATTATCACCGACTAAATCTTCCGCGACCTTATTTACAACATGGACATCCCAAATGTCGACCATTTTGAACATCCACGTCGATGGCACTACGCTACCGACTGCCCTACACCCCAAAATCTTGGGTGTGACGTTTGATCAGGATCTACATTTTGGTGAGCACGCAGCCGCAATTGTTCCGAGAATTCAGAGCCGTAACAAAATCCTGAAATCCCTCGCTGGCAGTACCTGGGAAAAAAAGATAAAGAAACGCTCATGACTATATACAAAGCAATTAGACAGCCGATTACGTGCTACGCGTCACCCATATGGTCGCCAAGCCTAAAAATTACCCACTGGAAGAAGCTACAGGCCTGCCAAAATACTGCTCTCAGAATTGCCACGGGCTGTCTTCTTATGTCCCCAGAACACCATCTGCATAATGAGGCGAGAATACTCCCCATCAGGGAGAGAAATGAGATGCTGACCAAACAGTTCCTGTTGAATACCCAGAAACCTGAGCATCCCAACAGGCATCTGATTGATGAACCAGCACCGCCTAGGGGCTTAAGGAGTCATCTCCGTTAGCATTTTGAGGAAATACGGCACCTGAGAACCCAGCCGTATGAAGCGAAAAAACACAAGCAGGTCCTTGGTGACCTCCACAAACAGGCGTCGGACCATTATGCCGGGAATTGTCCGGTGAATCCAGTACTCAATGAAAAGTACCCGAAACCCGCGGAAGAGGAACGCATACACCCCAGGGAAACGCGTGTCACTCTTGCTCAACTTCGTTCTGGATACCGTAACAGGTTAAACTCTTACCTATCCAGAATGAACCCCGACATACAAAATGTATGCCCTGCTTACAATGTGTCCCCACATGACACCAACCATCTCTTTAATTGTAATGTGAAACCAACGCCTCTAACACCCCTTTCCTTATGGTCCACCCCTATTGAAACAGCAAGTTTCCTTGGACTCCCGTTAGAGGATATTGATGACAATTTGTGATCGGTCGCGGCTGTTTGGTGGGGCGAAGCACTGCTACAACAACAACAACCCCTTACGCCAATGGGAGGTGGATGTAACCTCATCAATCAGATGTCTGTTGGGATGCCCAGGTTTCTGGGTATTCAACAGAAACTGTTTGATGCTGAAAAAAATATCTCTCCCTAATGGGGAGTATTCTCGCCTCATTGTGTAAGTGGTATTCTGGGGACATAAGAAGCCAGCCCGTAGCGGTTCTGAGGGCAGTATTTTGGCAGGCCTTTATTTTGTTCCAGTGAGTAACCTTTAGGCTTGGCGACCATATCGGGGACGCGTAGCATGTAATCGGCCGGCCAATTGCTTTGTAAGTAGTAATGAGCATTTCTTAGTCTTTACCCCAGTGCTGCCGGCTAATTTGAGGTTTTATTACGGCTCTGGATTTTAGGAACAGTTGCGTTTGCATGCTCTTCAAATGTTGATCCTGATCGAACGTCATACCCAAAATTTTGGGTATAAGACAGTCGTTACGTGATACCATCGACGTGGATGTTCAATATGGTCGACATTTGGCGCGTCCATGTTGTAAATAGGGTAGCCGATGATTTGGTCGGCAAAGAAACTGGAGAGATCAGGGAGACAGCTGTTTATTTTGTTACAAAGCTCATCGACGTGTGGGCCTGTGCAGTCATCGGCACCATTAAGGTACTAGCCCGACCTTCTGGGGAACGATTTAGTATGACCACATGAAATGGGGGGGTCACACTGAAATGATAGTCCTAGGTCGGGAAAAATTTCGAGTCGATCCGGTACATAGAACCGACTGCCTTGGGAAGCGCCCCCAGAGTGGCGACGTCTCCCCTTATGCATTTCAGAATTCTCCAGTTAAACTGTAATGGACTAACTGGGAAGATTACGGAGATAGTCGATTTCATGAAGCGGCACAACATCCGCATTGCTGCGATTCAAGAGACTAAACTCACAGCAAGATCTGCATTGCAGACCTGCTCTGGGTATAATGTCCACAGGAAAGACCGCGAGAGCGGAAATGGGGGCGGTCTCGCGTTTATCATACACCACTCTGCGCAATATTATATATTTGATCCTGGCATTGACCGCAGGGACAATGTCTTAGAACGTCAAGGCCTATCTGTCCGGTCAGGCGATGCAAACCTAGAAATCATCAACATCTACATCCCTCCTGCCACCTGTTGCCCCAGTGGATACCACCCTAATATCAGGGCCTTACTCACTGGCAACAATCGCATTATCTTAGGCGATTTCAATGCCAATCAAGATCTATGGCATTCAAACTTGCGGGCGGACAGTAGGGGTGAGATGTTGGCGGATCAAATAGAAGAAACGACGTTCTGCACAATAAACGGAGACGCCCCCGCACGTATGGTAGGAAGCTGTCACAGCTCGCCAGATATCTCAATCGTGAGCGCAGAACTCGTAAACTGCGTCAACTGACAGCCGATGGTAACATTGGCATCCGACCACCTGCCCATACTTATTTCGCTTGAGCGTACCGCCGACTTCATCGTCACTGAAAAACGCACTTTCATAAACTTCAAAAAAGGAAAGTGGGAAGAATATAAAACCTTTACAGACAGCCGCTTTGCTGCCCTCCCTATCCCGACTGATGCCCGCCAAGGGGAGCGTGCCTTACGTAAGGTCATTAAATCCGCCTCGGCACATTTTATTCCCGCCGGGAGAATTCCCGAAATCCGGCCCCACTTTCCGGCGGAGGCCGCAAACTTAGCGAGAGAACGTGACCTTATAAGACAGCTTGATCCAGGCGACCTCCAAATAAGGGATATAAACCAACGCATCAGATTGCTTGTGGATGAACACAAGCGGGCGAAATGGGAGGAGCACCTAAGAGGTTGTAACCTCTCTACCGGTGTGGGTAAACTTTGGTCCACCGTAAAGTCCCTATCGAATCCGAGTAAGCACAAAGACAAAGTTTCCATCGCCTTTGGCGACAAAGTGCTGTCGGACGCGAAAAAATGCGCGAGCGCTTTCTGCCGACAATATATAATGCATCCTACGGTCGGCAAAGATAGACGGAGAGCCAATAGACACGCACATAAACACAAATTCAGCGCGTCACCAATTACCATCACCGCCAGAGAAGTTGAAGATGCCATTGGTCACGCTAAACCATCCAAAGCAGTGGGCCCAGACGGCATAGCCATGCCGGTGCTTAAAAGCCTAGGGAAAGAGGGTTTCAAATATTTAGCGCATGTCTTCAACCTGTCTCTTTCCACCTTTGTCATACCTGAGAAATAGAAAATGGCCAAGGTGGTCCCGCTACTAAAGCCTGGGAAACCAGCTAACATAGGTGAGTCGTATCGTCCGATATCTCTCCTATCGCCAGTGGCAAAGACGCTTGAAGCCATTTTGCTCCCTTATTTCCAAGCAAATTTGCAGCTAACCCCTCATCAGCATGGCTTCAGAAAACTCCATAGCACTACCACCGCGCTAAATGCCATTAGCACCCAGATAAATTGCGGTTTAAATCAGTACCCCCACCATAGAACAGTACTCGTAGCGCTAGACCTATCAAAAGCTTTTGATACGGTCAACCATGGGTCGTTACTGCAAGACCTGGAAGGGTCTACCCTCCCCCCATGTCTTAAAAGGTGGACCGCAAATTATCTGGGTGGTCGGCAGGCATCGGTGCAATTTAGAAACGAAACATCAAAACCAAGGAGAATTAAACAAAAGGTGCCACAGGGTGGTGTCCTATCCCCACTTTTGTTTAATTTCTACATATCTAAGCTACCTTCACCACCGGAAGGAGTCACAATCGTTTCCTACGCCGATGACTGCACAATAATGGCCACAGGCCCAGGCCCAAAGATCGATGCGCTATGCAATAAAATAAACGGCTACCTCCCTGATCTCTCCAGTTTTTTCGCCTCGAGAAACCTGGCATTATCACCGACTAAATCTTCCGCGACCTTATTTACAACATGGACGTCCCAAATGTCGACCATTTTGAACATCCACGTCGATGGCACTACGCTACCGACTGTCCTACACCCCAAAATCTTGGGTGTGAGGTTTGATCAGGATCTACATTTTGGTGAGCACGCAGCCGCAATTGTTCCGAGAATTCAGAGCCATAACAAAATCCTCAAATCCCTCGCTGGCAGTACTTAGGGAAAAGATAAAGAAACGCTCATGACTATATACAAAGCAATTAGCCAGCCGATAACGTGCTACGCGTCACCCATATGGTCGCCAAGCCTAAAAATCACCCACTGGAAGAAACTACAGGCCTGCCAAAATACTGCTCTCAGAATCGTCACGGGCTGTCTTTTTATGTCCCCAGAACACCATCTGCATAATGAGGCGAGAATACTCCCCATCAGGGAGAGAAATGAGATGCTGACCAAACAGTTCCTGTACCCAGAAACCTGGGCATCCCAACAGACATCTGATTGATGAACCAGCACCGCCTAGGGGCTTAAGCAGTCATCTCCGTAAGCATTTTGAGAAAATACGGCACCTGGGAACACAGCCGTATGAAGTGAAAAAACACAAGCAGGTCCTTGGTGAACTCCATAAACAGGCGTCGGACCTTTATGCAGGGAATTGACCGGTGAATCCAGTACTTAACGAAAATTATCCCAGGGAAACGCGTGTCACTCTTGCTCAACTTCGTTCTGGATACTGTAACAGGTTAAACTCTTACCTATCCAGAATCAACCCCGACATACAAAATGTATGCCCCGCTTGCAATGTGTCACCACATGACACCAACCATCTCTTCAATTGTAATGTGGAACCAACGCCTCTAACACCCCTTTCCTTATGGTACACCCCTGTTGAAACGGCAAGTTTCCTTAGACTTCCGTTAGAGGATATTGATTACAATTTGTGATCGGTCGCGGCTATTAGGAGGGGCGAGCATTGCTACAACAACAACAACAACAACCACATGAAATCTTCTAGGCCATCACGCCCTCACACACCCTATTTTATTATTATTATTATTAGGCCTGGAAGCATTGCGACCTTTGTGTAGATCTATTGTGAACGACCTTTCAGCCTAATTTTGTATGTGGAGGCTTTTAATGTTCCTCTCAGTTTTTTTCTCCATATCACATGAGGATTAAGAGTCACACCACCTAGATGGGAGAGTATCTGCCTTGCCAGAGCGACGCATTCGCAGATAATGTGTCCCGGCGTTTCATCCTCCATCTCACAGAAACGAAAATGTTGAGTATTGGATAAATTTAACTTACTTAGGTAATATCGTAGACTACAGTGCCCCGTATAGTTTCGTTGCCGGAAATATAAAAAGTTTGGCCTATCTTCGCCGGGGCATTCAATCCAGTGACGTATGAATTGTTTTATTTCCCAGTTACTTATGGTTTCCCTAGTGTGCACTTCTGTGAGTCCACAGAAGGGCTCTGGACCATAGAATGCCTGTGTAGCACCCTGCTTGGCTGGGTAATCTGCATGTTCATATATCAACGAGTCGTCGTTGTGTGCGGACGTGTTTCTTACCGCTCTCTCGTTTTATTTTGTTTACTTTCATTTTATTTTGTCATAATGGACGATTGTTGTGCCAAGTGCAATAAATGCTTTTCGAAATCTGACTCTAATATCGTGCCGTGTAATGGTTTTTGCAAAAGATTATTTCATCGTGCATGTTGCAAAAATATATCGGATTATGATGTGAGACTAATCAAATCTAATCGTCACTTGCTCTACTTGTGTGAGGAGTGCGTTGATATGCCGGATAAGCTCCGCAAATCACTTGACTCTGTGCTATCTGCTCAAAAACTTGGTTTTGAACTCATCTCAAGTGCTATTGATAACAAATTTTTTAATTTTTCAAAACAATTTGATTATCTCAAAGATTTGTTAATGAACTCGTTGAAATCATCCAACAACAATCTGAACGTTGCTGAAAGTTCTCCGAATGTCAACAACAAAAACAATGCGTCAACTTCCCCGTCTAATCCTATCAACAACAACTCATGTTTCGCCAGTTTGCAATCAAATCCTCTGCAAATATCAAACGGTCTTTCTTCCAACAATAGTCGTGCTCTGCCTACATTTTCTTCTTTGTCTACATCTACTTATTCTAACTAATCAGATATGCTAAACGCTTTCTCAAGTAATCAATCTACTGTTTTAATCTCTCAACATCCATCCACACCTACACATACAAATGAACAAACACAATTATCAAAGTCTCTCACTAATAACATTTCTACTTCTACCTGTACATTGGCATCTACAATTTCTACTTCTACACTTGCATTTAATACGCAACCACTCGTGTCAAATACTCTCACTATCAATAACGATAATACTCCTACAAATACATCAGCAGCAACTAAGGTAAAGTCTATTGCCAACTCCAAGCAGAGAAGAAATATGAAAAATTCAAGCAATCCGTCGACTGCCACTAACAGTGAGTTATCAAATACTAGCACCGTGCCCTCTTCTTCTTCCGCTAATCATACGCCAATGCTGCTGCCAGCGCTCTTAATAAATACCTCTGCCATCAAATGCCCACATTACAGTGAAGCCTAGCATAAATGTACCAAAAGAAAAAGTCGTGTATTCATCAGTAGTTAGTGGCAATAACAATAATGCTGAGTTAGACGTCTTTGTACCATACAAGTGGATTCATTTATCTTCATTCAAGCCTTCAGTTACAGAGGAAAAAATTGTCAAATACATATCTGAACACATTAAAATCGATGCCTCTGCTTTGGCTTGTTTTAAGTTGGTGAGGCGGGATGCTGACATCAACTCCTTGGTCAGGGTTTCTTTTAAAGTGCGCGTGCTATCAGCTGATTATAACAAGCTATTCGACGCTGCTTTGTGGCCCTCTAACGTCACTGTAAAGCCTTTTCGTTTTTTTCCAAAAAACGGAGGAAACCAAATTGTGTCGTAGGGTTACCTAGTGATATGTATTGCAACACTTATGACATCCCAAGCTTCGTCTCGGGTGCATCTCTGAGAGTATACTTTCAAAATGTTGGCGGCATGCGCACCAAATCTAAAGACTTTCTTTTAGCTACGTCTCGTTTTGACTACGACGTATACGTCATCGTTGAAACGTGGCTCAACGAAGACTTCTTCGATGATGAGAGGTGGAAAAAAAGTTCCATTTGTCCAATCTTTAAAGCTGGCAATAAAAATGACGTCTCTAATTATAGGCCTATCGCCAAACTAACAGTTTGCTCGAAGCTTTTTGAGAAAATTATAAAAGAGAAGCTAACTTTTGTCATCAAAAGCGTCATTGAGCCGTGCCAACATGGGTTTGTGGCCGGTCGCTCGACTGTTACGAACCTAGTGTCGTTTTCTGATTTCTGCATCTCTGCATTTCAGGACGGTTGCCAGGTAGATACTGTATACACCGATTTCACGAAGGCTTTCGATAAAGTATCGCATAAAATCTTATTATTTAAAATGGAATCCATTGGATTTCACTCTGTTTTCCTATCATGGTTAAAATCTTATTTGTCGAATAGGTCCTTGTGCGTCGAAATTGAAGACTGTAAGTCCCAACCCTTCTTGGCAACATCCGGGGTACCTCAGGGTAGCATTCTTGGTCCTCTTTTATTTGTGCTCTTTATTAATGACATTGGTTCCTGCTTTAATTCGTCTGATTTCCTTTTATATGCAGACGATCTTAAGATTTTTCGTAGAATTAATGGCCCGCCAGATGCAGTGCTCCTACAAAATGATCTAAATAATCTTGTTGCTTGGTGTAATGCCAATAGTCTCTACTTAAATGTCAAAAAATGCTTTCAAATGTCTTTTTCCAAGTCGTCTACCCTGCATACCACGCCCTACGGTATTTCAGGTGTTCCACTGGCTTCTGTCAGAGAATTTATTGATCTAGGTGTTGTCTTCGACACCTCTTTCTCCTTCGTTAGTTATATCTGTTATGTCCTTCCGAAGGCTTACAGAAACCTTGCCTTCCTTCGCAGATATGCAAAAGACTTCAAGGATCCCTATACCAGGAAGGCACTTTTTATCTCTTTAGTTCGCTCAAAATTAGAATACGCCTCAGTTGTCTGGAATCCCATCTATAGTGGCCACTCTGCCAGAATAGAGAGGGTTCAAAGAAAATTCATTAGATTTTGCTTAATTTCTATTAACTTTGACGATCCAACCCCATCCTATTACTCGCGATGCATGCTTATCAATCTCCAGTCTCTTGAAATCCGGAGAGCTGTGCATCTACTAATGTTTCCTTATGATCTCATCACTGGCTCTTTGGATTGTTCAGCTCTTCTAGCTAAAGTTAATTTTAATGTACCTAATAGGTGTCTTCGTACTTTCTTGCCCTTTTACTTGCGTGTCGGTAGAGCTAACTATTGCATGTTTGACCCGATTTTCCGCGCACTTACCGTATTTAATAGACTCTCAGGGAGTTTCCTTCTTGATTTCTCTTTGTCGAGCAGTACGTTCAAGTCTTCTCTGGATTTGTGGCTGTAATTTATTTTTATTATTTATTCATCTCATTGTTATCTTTTTTCTTTTTTATTATTTACACGGTAATTAATATATAAGTTTGACTATATAGTTTTTATATCTTTCTATTCATTTGTATCTAGTCTGTAAGATTCTTTTCGTTCATAGACTTAATAAACATATACATATACATGTTCATTACATTCATGTCCCTGATGTCCGCGGTCGCCAGAGCTTTGGACGTTAAAGAAACAGGTAGGTGGAGTTGACAGTTGCATTAGAGGAGCTATAAATTGCGCTGGCAATCCTTTGCAACGGTTGCGCTACACAACCCCTTGAATGAGGTTGGTATTTTTGTTCCTCTTACGACAGGCATACCCGCCGCGGGTATATTATAAGCCCCCTAGCCCGCTGGCTTTGCCTCAAATGTTTGATGCATACATTTACAACTGGGTAGCAAACTATATTTGAAAGTATTTAGCGGAAAAGCTAGATGAACCCATACGGGACGCCCTTAGGCGGGAGCAAGGTATCACAAACGATTTGCAAAAATTAAGGGGTCGATGGGTCTTGGGATCTAGCCCAGTGCAATGCAACCAGCCCTTACACTTGACACGCTGGCAAGAGTGTGACCGTCCTAAAAACATTATTTTCCGACACAGGCAACGAAACCATTTGTCTGATCCGGGATCAGGTACTGGCCGCGGATTGGGATAACTTCCCGGAGCAGTAGAAAATAGCGAAGTCCCGCTGCAAGGTTCTGCTAGGAGGATGACAATTTGTACAAGGGACGCAACAAATTAAATGGGGTTACACTGAAAAGAAGTATGAACTACAAAGACCTCATGCTCTTTGGATGGACTTGGTCGAGTTTGATAGGTATCGACTCACAATTGGGCGATAGCCAGTAACACACTTCGAAACTATAATTAATGACTTAATCAGACTGCAGCCTGAAAGAAACAAAGTTTTTCCTTTATTTCGAGAGTCGGTAATAGTCTAGAACGTCCAAAAATATCGAGAGGTGACAAAAGACGCGTATTAACCTCGACAACAATAATCCCAAGGTGGAAAATAAAAATTTTTACTCGTTCAAAAGATATTAACGAAAAACCGAAAAATGACTGGGGGTCCCTCCGAACCCTGGGGGTGGGATCCATAGTATTTTGCGCGGTAATTGTGCAGTTTAGGGTCCCACCCTAAAATTGGGCCTTTTTTTGAGTGAGGTATCAAAAGATGCGTATTCACGTCTAGATCAAGAATCCGAAAGCGGAAGTTAACTTTTTTTACCCGTTCAAAAGATATTAACGAAAAACCGAAAAAAGACCCACGGGTACTTCCGAAACCGAGGGTGGGATCCATAGTATTTTTGCGCAGAACACCTTTCTGCGTTGGACGCTTATAAAAAATAAGGTAATAGTCTAGTTGAGGGGTCGACTGCTAATACGCTACCAAAAATATCGAGAGAGGTGTCAAACGACGCGTCTTGACATCAGTATTAATAATCCGAAGGCGGAAAATAAAAATGTTAACGCGTTGAAAAGATATTAACGAAAAACCGAAAAAAGACCCGCGGGTACCTCCGAAACCGGGGGTCGGATCCATAGTATTTTTGCGCAGAACACCTTTCTGCGTGGGCGGCCTTCGGCCGCGATTATAAAAAATAACCCTGGGCTACGCCATGCCAAGTCCGGGTGTGTGGTATAACCGTGGCTACCGCCACGGTGATGCACAATTTTTTTTGTGGGTACAAACACAACACAACCACATGAAAATCGCCAACTTCATCTGCAAATATCTCGGGGCAGAGATAGAATTTTTCTTTTCCGCCTTCGGATTATTGTTCTCGAGATTAATACGCGTCTTTTGATACCTCACTCGAAAATCTTGGCGCAACTTTAGGGTGATGCCACTAAACTGCACTACTACCTTTTGCGCAAACCCCTTTCTGCGTTAGCGGACTTCGGCCGCGCTGATAAAAATTTATCCCGCCCGGTCCACCGATGAGGTGGGACCAAAATTAAATGCGTGCAGAATACCTTTGTACACACAATTTTTGTCAGTGCACATTATAAAAGCCACATGAAAATTGCCAAATTCAACTGCAAATATCTCCGGACAGAGATAGAATTTGTATTTTGCGCTTTTGGATTATTGTTACCGGTCAGTACGCGTCTTTTGACACCTCTCGATATTTTTGGAAGCGTATTAGCAGTCGACCCCTGTTCTAGACTTTTACCGAAAGGTTTGCTTCCACGAAGGTTGACGTGACAACTTTCATTGACACATAGCACCCCTTGGTTCTGGTGTAAGGCATATTGTCTTCCAGAAAGGCGAGATCGCTGTATAAGTCCAAACGGAGCTGCTAGCGGCATCCTGATTGGCATTCTTTCTGATTGTATGCTTATTATTATACTTCGTGTGTACTAAATCAAAACTAATCCTAATATGAAGCACTTTTTGGCGAAATATACATAAGTTTTTGTCGTACATGCATGGTTGTCCAAATAGGTTATTTGTTAGTTTCCCCTTTACTATTCATCAATTAACGAGAATGGGCGAACAAATTTATTACGATTCACAGAAATATGTGTACGAATGTGTATTCAAAACATGCATGCATGGTTGCATTAAATGCAAGATAAATGTAGACTTGATAAGTATCTAATAGTAGTTTTTAAGAACTTATTTGAAAACTTATCATTTTCCGAAAATCGTTATTACCATATATAATTGAGATAATGTAGATTATCTTCTATTTAATATTAGAACACTTTTACTTTATTAATCCATCAAGAGCAAACGAAAACTCTCATTCGTATAACCACATATTCACACACACATTCAAAACGGGAAGGCGTAGAAGCGAAAATACAGAGCTGGAGTAAGTTGAAAAATGGGAAAAGTTCAATTACCAAACGTTACTATATTTTCATCTGGAAATCCCGTATAGATTAACAAAAATATACTTTGAACACTGTTTCTTACATTCTTAACTCATTAAAAACCGAAATAAACTGTAAAAAACTAAACGGAAATAAAACTATTAATGAAAAATGCAGAGCTAAACGCGAAATACACAATGGTGGAAACACGACGACGAAGGAACGAACCAAACGAATGACACTGTCAATTCGAGCACGCACACGATTAGCGCAGAACACAGATACAAACTAGGGATACCAACTCTTCAACAACTCAATGTTTCTGGATAATTGTTTATGATTTTTTAAATAAATCGAAGCATCACTTACTTGGCGGACAAAGAAGAAACAGCGATTGGGCAGTTTATTTTGGTGATAAACGACAGATAGTCAACCTATCAATCGTCGCCTTCGTCATACTTTGGCAGTTTTCCACTTTTAATGTACGTCAGCATTGTAGATAAATAAATCTGTTTTTAATGAGAAAATATACAATTTAATTAATTTAAAAGTATTTCGGTCAGCCACGGCGGTTGGGTTACGATAAACCATCTTGCATACTCGCTGTTTGCCCAATGTAAAATTCCATGAAGGTCTGGAAGAAATTTACCCGAACACTCCAAAGCTCATCTGATTTTGTTTTATCTTTTCGAGGTGCGAGGACTTTGGTTTTGAATTACCTATACAGTCCAAATTTGCACTACTTGGCAAGTGGGACTACAAATGCATTTCTAGATGAAAATAATTTTGGTTTGTTGCCAAGGAGACAAAGTCCTTTTTCCTTTTATAGCAACGAGATTAAGGCCTATTAAACTCCAGTTAAAGTTGAGCTTTCACCTAAAAATCTATACCAATTTCAATCCCAGTTGAAGAACTCCGGCATACGTAGTCTGCTTTTTGAACAAAATATTTATATAGCGCCGATAAGAGTTGTTAGCGCAATTTTTAGCTCTTGTTACTCAAATATCAATCCTTGCAATGTCATATTTTCATAAATAAATCATAGTTTATGGATACAAGGCCAAAAAGGGTAAAAAAAACTATGATCTTTTTATACTTACTGTGTATCATTGCATACCTGAAAGAGTTCGATTGACGCTTCCAGGGTTTTTTTTTTGCAAGCTTTTCAAATGCGCTTATTTAAAATGTTTTTAAAATTTTGTTAGCGCAATTTTTAGCTCTTGTTACTCAAATATCAATCCTTGCAATGTCATAATTTCCTAAATAAATCATAGTTTATGGATAAAAGGCCAAAAAGGATAGAAAACTGAAGAAATAACGGCAGTCGCCGTGGTGTGATCCGATGATAGGGTGCTCCGCATACCACACCGAAGTTTGTTCAATTAGAAGATAATTTTTCTAAGCGGAGCGGTCCCTCGGCGGTGAAAACTCATCTGCCTTGCAGATGCCATTCGGAGTCGGCATAAAACAAGTAGGTCCCATCCCGCCAATTTGTAGGAAAAACAAAAAGGAGCACGACGCAAATTGGAAGAGAAGCTTGGCCTAAAATCTCTTCGGAAATATGGCACCTTTATTTTTTTATTATAAGATATTGATCACTTGTCTATTCTGCTTTGCGGGCAAGTACTTTTTATCTAGAAAATGGACTGCCAGGTTGTGTGATCTTTATGCGTATAATGACAATACCTGTATTATCTATTATTGCAAGTAATTGTGGCATAATTTTTGTAATTTCACCACACCCTAGGACTTACAATCTGTTTATTTGTAAATGCACTACACTGCACCAAAAACCAGAGCTGGTAAGGACATAAATTTAAAGAAAAATTCACGAATTCTTACTTTCCTCCGAAATGGAATATTAGCCGTTTTTTTTTTTACACGCGTATACGTTTACGTTAGCGCAAAAAAGAATAAACGCTTATCCTCGATTAGATAATGCTTAGGAGACCCATCTAGCGGCAGACGTTAAATAACTAGCTACATAGAGCAGGGTGTACCTAAAATCGGAGATACAAACCTCTGGTGGCCAAATGTATAACATATAGCTGAATCGGTTGCGATGAATAGCGGATGCACACCATTTTTAGAGATGATACATAGAATTAGTTCTGAGGTGAAACATAGACACATATTTCAGTTGCATTTGAGTATAATGCGTATTGAAATTTAGTAGTATTAATTTTATGCGCAGCAATTTTAGAGGTGTATTTAAAGTTTGACGCTTAGCAGTCCATATAAAGTTTAAGCGTAAACGTATATAGATGTAAAAAAAAAAAACACAGCTATTATCCGCAAAGCCCAAATTTGCAAATTGTTTCGTTCTTTTCACATTTTTAAAGCGCGGCAACACTGATTGGCGTTCGTGAGAACGCTGCATACGGCGACGCTGGCAGCGCTGTATTCGGCATGCTGCGAAGTAGGAGTGTGCTTTAAAAAGATCCTTGCCTTCTGTCGTGGGAAAATTCCCTTAAGCGTGGGAAAATTTACCATTTTCACTATTTATCTCACAGAGTACTGATAAATTTCAAGATTCTTTTTTATTCGTCGTTTTCGTAATCCATTAGATTGTTATACCCCGACAAAACCAAAGAGCATAGATATATATCCTCTTTGCGAGAATGTGCTGTAAAAAATTCCCTGTCTATCTAACGTCGTGGGAAAATTCCTTTAAGCGTGGGAAAATTTACCATTTTCATTATTAAACCAAAGAGAGTAGATAATCTACTCTCTTTGATTAAACTCACTCATGGCGGAACCATGAAGGTGATGGCAGGAAATCAGGAGATTAGTACTTTTTTAATCTGATTTGATATTTCACCTGCAGGGGCAATCCAATTTTGACACTAAAGGTGGTGACACAATGACATTTTTCATATAGATGCGTTTAACACAAGCTTATGCATTCCAATAACATCGCCACAATCAACCAAGATGTTGCGTTTGTAAATATGAAGGAACTTCAGACTTGGCAATTGAAGTTTATTACGCCTTGCCCATTCACATACAAAATTTTGCGAAGCACTGTTGTAAACATTCTCCCTATACAACAAATTTCGTAATTTGCGTATTCGGTTGTTATATTGCAGTTTTTATTTGCGAAAAATGTTAGAAAATTTACAAACCAGTGAGAAAAATTATTTCACTTGCAAACTGTGCCAACACCCTTAGCCAAAGCAAATGTCAAATTTTTCTTCTTATGATTTGCTTGGAACAAAATTGGGAGTTGGCTACTTTTCAATATCAGATGGCGCTAGTGTCGCTCATTCTACCATTCTCCATAAAAATACATGCAATCAACACATAATGCATAAGCATGTGTTAAACTCAATATATGAAAAACTGCTTAAGCCGGAGTCATTGGTGCCGTATGTCGTATCGCTGTATCCGTATCCCTAACGTAATCAGCTGTTTATCGTTACGACGGTAAACCAAAACCCAATTGGTTGGCTACGATACGGTTACGACCTTAGCGGCACCAATAATCGATTGCATTGATTCTCATAAGGTTGGTCGAATCAGCTGTTATATGGGGACCGATACGGTTACCGATAAAGCACCAATGTCTCCAGCTTTATGTGGCGACGCTACAACCCATGCAATTACAAAAACAAAATACATGGAATCGGTGTGTTTGTTGAATGTATTCACCCAGTCGTCTCACCCGCGCTGTAAGAAGCATACCGCGTGTTCCAATGAAACGTGATCCAGATACGGATAGGAATTTAACATGCAAATGCAACAACAAGCCAGGGCGGTGTTATCCCATCAGCTGATTGCTTCTTCTTGATAATTTTCCATACAAAGCCTTGTACAACAAAATGTCAGTTAATCGAAATCTATGAAAATTCTCTTTTGACTTGACATTCATCTGCACGGGGAATTGATTGAATTCGCTTTGCCACCACCTGGTATAGATTCGCCTTGCAACAAGCACACCGATTCCATGTATTTTATTTTTGTAGTTGGTTTGGTTGCTGCACGGTGATATAAGGGCGTGCCAATAAGCCATCCAGCTCTGCATTCAAGATAAAATCTAATTGGAACGTTCCGGATCAGTACTATGAGAGTTGGCAGAACTCAACTCATGCGTACACTTCGGAATTGTTTGCCATCTGAACGTTTGTGCAAGTAAGCGAATTTCGTCCAATTATTGAAACCTCTCCTTCAAGCTATTGCTTTGTACACACGACCTTGGACCCATATAAAACTAATTCCGATAGTTTAAAACTGCTATTAGGTAGCAAAAAAGTGGAGGATATATACAAACTTTCAATTTAAACAAATTTCCTTGAATTCGATACAGCGTTGACAACAAACTTCTATTATATTGAAAATTAAATACACATCGAAAATTTTGACAGCCATGAGCTGTCATAATACGAACTCCATGGCAGAACGATAAAAGGTGGCAGCATGGTGACATACCTACAAACATAAATAAAAATCCCATGTACTTTGTTTTTGGTAAATTCGATGGAAAATGTCAAAATCATACTGCGCCGGAAGTTGATGTTTCATATCACATAAAAAAGTTTATAATCAGCTGTTCCATGCTGCCCCCTTGTGCCGTTCCGCCATGACGAATTCGAAATTCGATTTTCAATATCCAGTGAATATCGAAGATCGCATGGCGGAACGATACAAGGTTGCAGCATGGAACACCTGATTATAAACTTTTTTTATTTGATTTGATACTTCAACTTCCGGCGCAGTACGATTTTAACATTTGTCCATCGAATTTACAAAAACAAAGTACGTGGAATTTTTATTTATGTTTGTGGGTATGTCACCATGCTGCCACCTTGTATCGTTCCGCCATGGAAGATCGCAATATGCTCATAATAGGACGTTCCATTGAGTTAACGAGCTCTGGCTCACGATCAAATCTCATTGGAAAGACTGGATCAACTTTATGAGAGCTGGCATCACTAATATAAAACATCTGTTTTGTTGAAAATGAGAAGAAACGTACACGAAAATTGAATATACTGATAGAATTATTAACATTTAAATAGTTTCGCAAGTAAACAAACTTACATTTCCTTCAAGTTGTTTACTCTTTCCGTGTTTTTTTTTTTAAATATGGCAAAATCTTTTATGTATACACATATGTACACTAGGCCGGGTCGATTTGTGGGGAGGCAAAAAATCGCCCATTGCTCTGTGAAAATATTCTAGGGATCAAAATAAGAAACTTTGCCGAAGGAACCATACCTCTAAAACGAATTTCGATGTCCCCCCCCCCCCCCCCCCCCCTTTAGGTCGTAGGGGCAAATTTTGAAAAATCCCACTTTGAAATGCCTATGTTTTTTCTTTTTGGAGTTTATTTTTCTCTTTAGAAATTTAATTAGTCAGAACATATGTAAATGAAAAAATGAATTTAACTTAGTAATAGAAAAGAAATTAAAAAAATTATTAGAAATTAGCGTTTTTACAACCCCCTTTTAAAACCAAGGCATCACTGTGATACAATTGCAGATCGTAAAATTGCTTGTGTTGTTTTTTTTAAGCCACAACAACAACACAGCAGGTATTGAAATTGCCCCTACCCAAAAGTTCGAACCAAAGAGGGGGACATCAGAATTCGTTTTAGAGGTATGGTTCCTTCGGCAAAGTTTCTTATTTTGATCCCTAGAATACGATTTTCACAGAGCAATGAGCGATTTTTAAATCGACCCGCCCTAATGTACACATATTTATTTCAGTGCTACCAACTCAAAAGTGGTTAGCTGTGAAAAAATCTATTACAGAAAACAAAACGAACAGAACTGCTATACGGATCAGAAATTGAACCAGATAAATATCAGTATCACAACGTTGTTGTTGCATGTTAAATTTCTATCCGGATCTGGTTCACGCGATCACAGTCGAAGATTTAAGTTGTCGCAAAATAAGGGTCATAATGCGAATTTAAAATTCGATAGCCAGCGAAGATCGAAAGATGTCCAATATAAGGTCTTTTTTTTTTATTTACCGGCTGATGGAAATGTGCTTTCTGGACCGTTAAATTTATCAAATTGTCAAACAACGCTAGTGTATGAGCGTCATAATATCGAATTAAAATTCTTTATATCAGCTCTTCCGACCACAGTCGGAGATCTCATAATAGGGGCCTATGTCACACGCTGCATATTTTTATATCACTCGCTAAACATTCTGATGGGTAAGATAAAAGCATCGAGTCCTGAAGATATTTTGCAATTCAGGGATTTCGGCATTTGAAAATTACAATCCCAGTTTTTTACGATCATACAGAGACTGCTGCCTTTGAATTTTTGATCAAATATAATAATGTAGCGTATGCAAATATTAGTTTAACAAAAAAAAATATTCATTAGAAAAATGTCTGTTTCTTCGTATCCATGTCTGTTTCTTCGTATCCATGATGAAATGACTATTCAGGTGTTCTCATCCCGTTGGCGTTTTCCCTTATTCTGAGAAGTTCGGCATACATAAATTAGGGGGTTGTCTATCATACATAACTGCCTTTGAATTATACTATGATTGGAGTAGATTTTACTATAGGTTTAGAAATATAATAACTATGTAAGCCGCTAGCAGAAATTTTTAGACATAAACATAAACTTAACTTTGTATTCCACAAAATTTTTTGACGAAAATGTGTACGAAAAATTTAGTACTTGTTTTTTAGTACAAATAAAAACTGGCAAATAGAGCTACCGAAAAAGTGAGGTTATGTTGTTGACTTGTTTTGTTTTGTTGATTTTCCGACAGGGTGGATAAATGATGTATTAAAAAAATGTCTGTTTCTTGTTTCTTCGTTTCAATGATGAAATGAATATTCAGGTGTTCTCATCCCGCTGCCCTTTTTCCCTTATTCTGACTAGTTCGGCATGCATAAATTTGAATTATAAAAATTTGAATTATACTCCGATCGGAGTAGATTTTACTATAGGTTTAGAAATATAATAACTATGTAAGCCGCTAGCAGAATTTTTTTAGACATAAACATAAACTTAACTGTGTATTCCCCAAAAGATTATACACAAAATTTTTTGACGAAAATGTGTACGAAAAATTTAGTACTTGTTTTTAGTACAAATAAAAACTGGCAAATAGAGCTACCGAAAAAGTGAGGTTATGTTGTTGACTTATTTTGTTTTGTTGATTTTCCGACAGAGTGGATAAATGATGTATATTGGAACGATTTTCCGTCATCCCTTGTCAAATTTGGTTTTGAGACAAACCGGTTTCGGCGTTGTGCCATCGTCAGTGTCGATTTTCGTTCTGATCTGTTGTTGTCGTTTGTCCTGTATTTATAGTTCGTAGGTACATGAGCAGGTATTGTCAAAATTGATGCTTGTGTATATTTAGTTATGTGTATGTGCTGTGTCTTTATTCAGAACCGAGGGTGGTTTTTACTGATCGATTTGTGTGGCTGACTGGGGCAGGTAAAAATCCGTAATTTTAGTCGATTGACCTTCTTTGTGGGTTTGTTGTTTTGGTGCGTTAATTGTTTTGTTTATTTGTTGTTGTGTGTTTGTCTGTTGTACCTGTGTGATTACTTCGTTTCTTGTAAACAAGTTTTAAAGGCTCGAATATTGTGTCAGAAATTGTGTTTATCTGTTCGTTTATTATTCTACCGTCGAATGTTTTCTGTTTGTATATTTCCATGTTTTCTGTTTGTATATTTCATGTTTTCGAGTACGTTGAGACGTCGGCCTTTTGCTTAGATGTGAAGAACCTTAACTATTGTATTGATGTTTGCTGGGGAACATTCATTCTCGACCATGTGATTCGCGAAGTTAGACTCGGGTATAATGTTTGGATTCCGTATTTTTTTTTGTAATCTCTAATATGTTCTCTGAACCTCGTTCTTATTTGCCGTCCTGTTTGTCCTATGTAACTATGTTGGTATCCGCAGGTAAGCTTGTATACGCCTTGACTGCTAAACGGATCCTCTGAGTTAGTGTTAGTTCTTAGTTTTCGCCCTAGGTTGTTCGATGTTTTGAATGTTGTGTTAATGTTGTATTTTTTAAAGAAGTTTGCCAATTTATATGTTGCTTTTCCAGTATATGTCATAGTCGTCCAGCTATTATTTTCCTTTCCATTATTTCTTCTTTGGTGTGACCAATTGGCGCCGGTTGGCGGAACGAAGGAGCGACTGGCGCGCCTTGTTGGACGGCCATAACCGTTTAGACGGTTAAGCGCCAATTAAGTAAGTAAGTAAACCAATGGAGCAATTCATTTGAAATTTTGCAGTGTGGTTGCAGATACCTAAATCTGATTTGAGAATAAAAATGGGCGTGATCCGCCCACTTTTTCTCTTTGCCCTCATATAAGGTGAAATTTCACATAATCATATTTTCTACTTTAAAAGCATATTCCAGTGTCAATATAAATAAAAATTGTTTATATTTCTTAACTTTAGCTTAGAGGCTTTTGATTTACATATATTTAAAAAATTTTATTTTCAAAGTCAAACACAACATAGGTACATATATTTGTTAAAACTGAATCGAAATAAAAACATACTTATAAATAAAAAGTGATATTTTAACTGGTATAAAGTTAGTCGGAGTCAATATAGTCGACATGCTCTGGTTCAGATAATAAGACAATAACTTCACTCTTAATGCTCGCCGCTTTAACTAGGGGTTTTCCGCAAACTGTTTATGAACGGGTATGACGATATCAGCAATCTGTGCAGCAAATCCAAGTTACTGCAACTTCTTGACTTTTTTGTGGTGATAAGTTCGCGATAGTTTCGATTATACTCTCACAAAACAGAATTTTATGTACGCTCACTGGCATATTGTACCAAGCATATTCCGATAAATATAGTACCCTTGTTTCTGTCACATAGTGGTCAAAAGCTTCAGAATTTATTTGAAACCCACATCCTATGCATGAAAGTATTGTATGAAACCTATTAAAACGATATATTTATGCCGTTTATGTCTGATGTTATTTCAGGATCTCCAAAGAATCTTCTCACAGAGTTGTCATCATTTGTGTTGCCGTTTTTTTGCTTTAGCATATCAATCAAAAGACCAACTTCTTTCCTGAATCTATTTTGGATATGTTCTTTCTTCTTTTTCATCTTTTCCTTATTTTCTTTGCCCCGCACGCACCAGTTCTTCATTTCCATTCGATAAGCGATGTGTAGCATCATACATTCCATGCATCGTATCCAAGAATGTAAAGGGGAAATTCCGAAAGCACGCATGCTTTTGTCAACATTTCGCTCTGACAGGGCTCGCATATTGTTCATATCTTTTGGAGAAGCCCCACATATGTAGCACTTTTGCGATGATGTATATGCCGACAGAGCGTTAGGTTGGCGTTTATGTGATGTATACATACATATGTATATTCCCGAAGTACTCAATCGCTTAGAAGTATCACCCATAATATACGACCCTCAAGTAGGCGTGCATACATAACATAAGTTGATGGGATAAGTGCACAACTCGTTAACTATGGGAAAACTCATATAACAAACAATGAAGTCTATTCAGTGCACAAGTTTCCTTTTTCTGGGTTTTTACCATTTATAATATATAGGTTTTTACCAGGTATAACTGTCTTTTTTGGGATCTAGTATTGTAGACTTTAATTGAGGACATTACATTGTTAGGTCACTGCGCTTCATACGTGAGCGAAGGCATAGAGACCTTAAGTTGGCGATTACAAAGAAAACGCAAAATTTCGCAATGGTTTTTTTTCTATCTGAAACTACATATATATATACTAAACTTTTAGTGGCTGTCTAAAACAAAAAAAAAAAAAAATAAATGCTGTTATAAACTACCTAAGTATGTTAAATAAAATAGTTTGAAGTCAAAACAATTATCGAAAAATCCACCACGTGGCCACAAAGTTGGTCAACAATTTTGGACTGTGAAATGATTTTTACACTTGTTTCAATTATCCAAGTTTCATAATGCTTATCATGGTGATCGTGGGTTTTTTACTTTGCTGTGTATACATTTTCTTAACAGTTGGTTATTAATCTGTTGCATGTCAAAATATTTTTGAGATTGGAGAACATTGTTTTTTGGACTTTTGGCATCCTAAAAGTGAAAAAAGTTACACTGTGCACCGCCCACTTGTCATAAAATCAATTTTACAAATATTACTTACTTAATTGGCGCTTAACCGTCTAAACGGTTATGGCCGTCCAACAAGGCGCGCCAGTCGCTCCTTCGCTCCGCCAACCGGCGCCAATTGGTCACACCAAGGGAGTTTAAATCGTTTTCCACCTGGTCCTTCCAACGGAGTGGGGGCCGCCTTCTACCTCTGCTTCCATAGGCGGGTTCCGATAGAAACACTTTCTTGGCCGGAGCATCATCTTTCATTCGCATAACATGGCCTAGCCAGCGCAGCCGCTGCGTTTTAATTCGCTGGACTATGTTGATGTCTGCGTATAGCTCGTACAGCTCATCATTAAATCTTCTTCGGTACTCGCCATCGCCAACGCGTAGAGGTCCATAAATCTTTCGAAGAACTTTTCTCTCGAACACTCCCAAAGCCGCTTCATCTGCTGTTGTCATGGTCCATGCTTCTGCCCCATATAGCAGGATGGGTACGATAAGTGACTTGTAGAGTATGATTTTCATTCGCCGAGAGAGGACTTTACTTTTCAATTGCCTACCTAGTCCGAAGTAGCATTTATTGGCAAGATTGATTCTTCGCTGGATTTCAGTGCTGATGTTGTTGCTAGTGTTGGTGCTGGTTCCCAAATAAACGAAGTCTTTTACTATTTCGAAATTATGGCTGCCAACAGTAGCGTGGTTGCCAAGGCGCATATGCGCTGACTCTTTCCTCGATGACAGCAGGTACTTCGTTTTGTCCTCATTCACCATCAAACCCATCTTTACCGCTTCTTTTTCCAGTTTGGAGTAAGCAGAACTAACAGGCGGGTGTTTAGGCCGATGATATCAATGTCATCAGCATATGCCAGTAATTGCACGCTTTTATAGTATATTATATATACAAATATTATCTTCTGATTATTTTCGGCCTTAGATTTATAAATTTTAAATATTTAACGAGCTCGAGGCCATATACATATATATTCAGATTAAAACCCGGATAGATTTTATATATATGTATATATTTTAAATTTTATTTAGTCGACAAGCTACACCCAAGAGTTCTTGAGAATGACCTCAGATTGAGGTCGAAATATCGACTAAATAAAATCATTCAAGGTTCGAATCGAGCTCAAGGCCAGAACAATCTATCTGCGCAGCTATGGCAGGTTGTCTGAAAAATTTTCTACTTACTATTCCAAAAACAAAAAACAATTTTTCAAATTTAGAAAAATTAACAATAATTATCATTAGAAAAAAATTATTGTTCTGGCCTTGAGCTCGATTCGAACCTTGAATGATTTATCAATAGGCCGATAAAAACAAAAACAATGACTAAATAAAATTTAAAATATATACATATATATAAAATCTATCCGGGTTTTAATCTGAATATATATGTATATGGCCTCGAGCTCGTTAAATATTTAAAATTTTACAAATATTATTAATCATAAATCAAAAATCGTTAAACCCATCGTAAAAAAATTCGACAGTGGTTGCATTTACTATAAGGAATGCTTTGAAGAAAACTTAACGAAATCGGTTAAGGACCACGCCCACTTTTATATAAACATTTTTAAAAGGGTCGTGGACGAATAAAATAAGCTATATCTTTGCAAAAAAGAGCTTTTATCGTACTTCATTTCACAAGTGGATTTATAACAATAAATAGGAAAACCTTCAAATTTTAAAAAATGGGCACCGCCCCTTTTTTGACTAAGCAGTTTTCTATGTTTCGGGAGCCATAACTCGATGGAAAATTTGTTCAGAAAAGAACCATATCGTTAGCTTAATGTGAAAATGTGCTAAGTCAACTTTTACGAATTTTACAGGAGACGAAAAAAATTAATAATGTTTGAAATAATCTTTTTTTTCAAAACTGTGAATGAGGATACCTTAGTTGCAATACTTTTGAGTGTAGAGGCTTTGAAAAAGATAAATAAAAATCCTGTATGCTAATCCAGCAGCTATTTTATTACTTAGCACAATTTCCGCACCCAAAACAAATTCCGGATGGTGCGCAGACCATAATTTATTTTTAAATTCAAACAAATGCTGTGTTGTGTCTTATTCCAAAAAGACAACTGCCACGTACTTTATCTACAAACTAAATGCTAAATCTCTTAATTGTTGTCAAGAGAGTAAATAATTGGGTGTAATTTTTGACACCAAACACTCTTTTTCTAGTCACATTGACTTCGTTGTTTCAAAATTTGTTGCAATGGTTGGGTTCAGTGACATAACACCAGTGACTTTAAGGACCCTATGACGTTGAAGGCACTTTATATATCCTTGGTCAGAAGTGGTCTTGAATATTGCGCAATAATATGAAATCCTTTCTATGAATCTAACTCCTATAGAATTGAGAAAGTTCAAAAAAATTTTACAAAAATTGCTTTACGTATGCTTCAGTGGCCAGACATCCTCCCATCATATACCAGCAGGCACAAATTGCTTGGTCTTCAGGCTTTGCATGAAAGAAGAACTTTTATCTCAATCATGCTTGCCTATAATGTAATAAACTTTAGCACTAATTGCACTGATTTATCTAATTTGTTCATTCAATATATTCCACTGCGTGATCTTCGGCATAATAGATTATTTATGGAAATAACTCATAAAACGAATTATGCTATGAATGAACCTATAACTAGAACTATACATCTAGCAAATCGATTCAGTAGTGTTCTTAATTCTAATAACAGTTTATATAAGTTTAAGCTTGAATTGAGTTTTTAAGCGGGGATTACCCTTATTGCTTTAAATGTATTAAGCAATTTTTAATTTATAATTTATTTAATAATTTGTGAAAAATTTAAACAACGTAAAATCAGGACGGACAAGGCGACAGCTGTTTCGATATTACCTTCTAAATATCTTCAAAGCCTTTTTCTCCCGGGAGTGGGGTTTGAACCCGCACTCCCACGATGGCTGAAATGTTACAAACGCATTCAGCCACGTCATGCCTTAGCTTGAATTGTTTTCTATTTTTAACTAGTCTGTAAGAAAGCATGTAGTTATCGACATGTAAGAATTGATGTAGATTATGGTCAGCGCAAAGCATTTATCAAACACCAAAGGCATGTCTCAATTGGGTGAATCCACTTTCAAGGGGTTGTGTTGCGCAACCCTCTGAAGGGGTTGCCAGCGCAATATTTAGCTTCTGCAACCCAATTGTCAACCTCACCTACCCGTGGCGAATCCTGTTTCATTGACAGTCGAGGCTCTGGCGACCCCAAGTTCCTCATGGAATTAGGGGGTGAGGAGGGCGGGATGGCCTAGAAGGTTTAATGTGGTCATATAAATCGTTTCTGAGATGCACGGGGTAGTACCTTAATAGTGATTTGCTACCGGAACGTACCGCATCTATATCCGGCAAAGGACCATCAACATCGGTAACACTCCCCAAAGCCTTCGGGAGTGTCTTCATCGTTAATACAACAACAACAAAGCATGTACTTTTAGACTGAATGAATTAAATAAATAAATAAAATGCGCGCACAAAGAAATGACAAGTAATTCAGATTGATATTATTGACAGGTTGCCTTACACATCATTGCCCACAGCACGTAAAAATGAAAAATAAAATTTTTTTTTTTGATCTGCATTAAATTAAAATTAAAAGAAAGTGACTTAGCACATTTTCACATTCAGCTAACGATATATATATGTATTATTGCGCAGCCTTGTTACACTATTAAGCACACAAAACAAACAACAACAGCATTTCAAGTGTACAGCTGGGTATGCAATATTCGGTTTCACCCGAACTTAGAATTCCTTACTTGTTATGGAAAATTTTTGATAGCTAAACCTTTTTAACTGTGAAAAACGGAAAATGTACACTGATTGAAAACTCTTTGCACACAAAATTTACACTTTAAATTCTCCTATGCGATTATGTAAGGTATTGTGGGAATTTTAGCATCACTATGTTGTTAGTTAATAAAGGCACAACAATAAAGCGAGCTGCCACTCTTGTGTACACATCTATTTAATCATCATTTACACACATACATGGAAGGCGACGAGAAGTACATGCACACACATAACCAGCAGCTCGAAGTGAAGAGATATGGCTCACACACACACATGTAATCATCAGCCGAAGTTCTTACTCACACATACACATGCATATAACTAATTACCAAGCAAGAGATACAAGAGTTCTAGAAGGTCTAGACCTTTGAGTATAAAAGCAGCGCAAGCTGAGTAATAACGAAACCGTTTGATTTAAACACGCTATCAGTTGCGAAGTGAAGTATAATTGTGTTGTACTACTCCTAAAGTGATATAATAAAGACCATTTTGCAATACAGAATATTGGAATGAGTTATTCAGCAGTTTAGCGATTCGAACGTTAGCAGAAGGTTTCAAATAAGCGGAATTTCCCTAAATTCTTTACAATTGGTGTCAGAAGAGGAATCGATATATATAAAAATCAAATTCTGTGTGTCTGTTCGTTATGCACGTATTTCCCACACTTCAATCATCACCAAATTTTGGCTATAGGTTCGTCCGCAGCAAGGTTTTAGGCTAAAAATAATTTCGATATATAAAAGGGGTGTGGCACCTGCCATACAAATGAAATCTTTGGTACTGCATAACTCTGAAGGTATACATACCAGAACATTGAAATTCCGTAAGGAGTTATATGAGGTAAATCCCTTACGCCACCAAGAAAATTTGGAATTCGAAAAAAGGGGGCGTGGCACCTCCCATACAAATGGAATATAACATACTGCATATCTCTGGATGTAGTAATGGTAGGATAATGAAAATTGGTAAGGAGCTATATGACGTTAAGTCCTAACACCTCAACTAAAATGTGGAATTGGGAAAAAAGGGGCGTGGCACCTTCCCTACAAATGGGATTTTTAAGAACTATGGCTGCCGTAACAACCTAAGGTTATTTCAACACCTAAAGTTTGACTGCATTGTTGAGTTTAGCTGTTATTCCTTTTGGACGTTTAGTAATCTGCCGCCGTTAAAAAAATGTGTTAGCTTCTTCTACATCTTCTATAAAAATCTAATTCTGTGTGTGTGTTCCCTATGGAAACGTATTTCCCACACTTCAATCATCACTAAATTTTGGCTATAGGTTCCTTCGATCAAGACGAAGGTTTTCATATTTCAGAATTAAGAATTTTAAATCTAATTTCTTTTTTGGCTATACGAACGAGCAATCTTAGCTCCCAAAAATGATCATGTTAACAAAATCAATGATCGCATTCAAAACCAAATTCCTGGTGAAGTGACGAAATATAAATCGATCGACAAAGTTACAGACGAAGATCAAATTGTGAATTATCCAATTGAATTTCTAAACTCTTTAGAACCAACTGGAATGCCTGCGCATATATTAACTTTGAAAATTGGCTCACCAATCATGCTTCTTCGGAATTTAGACCCACCAAAATTGTGCAATGGAACCAGACTTTGCGTTAAGAAATTAATGCCGAATGTAATCGAAGCAACAATCATCAGCGGTAAAAGCAAAGGTGAATATGAGCTCATACCACGGATACCAATGATTCCTACAGATTTTCCATTAAATTTTAAGCGCTTACAGTTTCCTGTACGCCTTGCTTTGCAATTACAATCAACAAAGCACAACGACAATCGCTTACTGTTGCCGGATTAACTTTAGAGAGTCCATGCCTTTCCCATGGAGAGCTATATGTTGCTTGGAACACCAAAAAATTTGTTTATCTTTGCACCGAACGAAAAACCAAAATATATTATGTACCCACTTGCATTACAATAAGATACAATAACAAAATTTTTTAAACGAAAATTTCACCAATTTACAGAACCATAAACTAAATTATCAACCAACAAAACAGAAAAAATAATGCAACATTCATTCGATCTCGGGCGTTACAACGTACGCCGGGTAAAGCTAGTACATTATGGCCACCAGACACAAACCGTGTCTCCGATTTTAGGTACACCCTGTTCTGTAGCTAGATATTTAACCATTGCCGCTATATGGGTCTCCTAAGCATTATCTAAGCGAGGATAAGCGTTTTTTTTAGGTGCAAACGTAAAGTATACGCTTGTAAAAAAAAAAACACGGCTAATATAATGTAAAATTGCCTTTGCGCAAAGTAAATATTTTAATATAAGCCTTAGGGCGATTGTTTTTTAGTTAAAAACGAGTCTTTTGACACCCTTCCCGACATTTCTGAATTTGTTTTACATGCAGACCCTTTTGTTAAGTATTAGTTTTGTATGAAAAATATATCGCATTTTTGGCATGGTTTAAAGAACAAATAATACTAGTTATTAGTTCGATAATAGCCGTTTTTTTACACGTATATACGTCTACGTTTGCGAGTAAAAAACGCTTATCTTCAATTAGATAATGCTTAGGAGACCCATCTAGCGGCAACTAGCTACATAACGTGTTGTATAGAAAAGCGGAGACACAAACTTCTGCTGTATGTCTGTGTATAACCTATAGCTGAATCGGTTGCAGTGAATAGTGGGCACACACCATTTGTGGAGGTAATACATAGAGACGAAACATAGACACATATTTCAGTTCCATCTAAGTATAATGCGTATTGAAATTTAGGAGTACTAATTTTCTGCGCAGCAATTTCAGAAGAGTAGACAACGTTTAACGCTTAGTAGTCCATATAAAGTTTAAGCGTAAATGTATATAGATGTAAAAAAAAAACACAGCTAATTTGTTTTAAATTTTATGGCGAGGTTCGGGAAAAAATTTTGAAAATAACAGGTACCCTATTATGTGTACAGATCGGTCCCATGAGATTTGATCGTGATCCAGAGCTGAATGGCTTATTAGAACGCTCTAAATGCTTTTAGCAGTTGTAACTGAAGTGAGGTGAAGTGCTGCCAGTGCAGAAAGAGATTGTATTAGCCTGATGCTACTGACGCCACGGTATTACGAAATGTGTGTCTGCGCAAGTCACTCCAGCCCGGTGCAAACTCATTAACTAAACACCGTACAGTACTACACAGCCTTAGTCCGATCCTCGCTCCTAAACCGTCAAAGGATTTTAACCAATTTTTCTAATAAGTTAGGTACATGGGGCGAAACGGAGCGGGAAGTAGGGATAGTGCGGAACTATAGACTCAATATTACATTGTGTGGTTTCGCAATGGATGGTATGAACGATTAGGCCACCGCTATCAAGTGGCCCATTTCATAATTAATTAGTGCTGAACCGCCTAATTGATTTTGCCGTTTCGTAATAAGTCACGCCTATTTCGTGGTAACTGACGCCAATTAGGGGCACCAAGAGAGGCCAAGTCTACCTTCTTTCTTGCCTGGTGCGTCTCCGCATATTCGTATGACCTGACCTTGCCATTATTCGCTGTACTTTCTTTATATTTGCGTAAAGCTCCAACAGCTTATCATTATACCTCCTTCTATACTCACCGTCAGCATCACGAACATAAATCTTCCGGAGAGCTTTTCTCTAGAACACTCCAAAAGATATCCCATCTTCTCTCGACATTGTCCACGATTTCGAGCAATACATCAGTACAGGTATGACGAGCGACTTGTAGAGCGTGAATTTCGTTCGTCGAGGACTCTTCTTTTGAATTCCCTATTCAGTCTAAAAAACACTCTTTGGCAAGAGATATTCTCCGCTTTATGTCTAAGCTGACATTGTTTTTGCTGTTCATGCAGGTTCCCAGATAGACGGAGTCGTCCACAGTCGGGAATTTATATCCATCAAAAGTGACGTGGCTCATTTACCGCAAGACCCACGAAGCTGTAAAGAAAGGAAGGGAGAAACAGAGGAAGGGTAGAGATGACGGCGAAAAAGGAGATAAGTAAGGATAGGGAGGCAGCGTCGGTTTAGGAATGAAGTGAGAAGGGGAAGAAGAGCAGGGAAAGTACAGAAAGAGAGAAGGTGGGGGGAATGAAAAGACGGAGTGCAAGACAAGGATGTAGAGGAAAAGGAAGGGAAGAGCATAAAGTAGAGAAGATGCGGAATGCTGTAGGCCAAGGGGAAAGGGAGTGGGAGATGAAGCGAAAATGGGAAGGGGGAGATGTTAAGCAAGGTAAAAGGCAATTGGTAAAGAAAGGGGAGAGTTAAAGGGAGTTGTAGGTTTAAGAGAATATAGAAAAAGGCCGCGTTATTGAGAAAAAAACGGAAAAGGATGATGATAGGGGAAACGAACAAGCAAAAGGAAGATAAATACGAGCCGTAAGAGCAAAAGTGGGACTACGAGAAGAAAATGGGGAATGTAGACATCGGAAGAAGGGAGGGATAAATAATAAAATGGTTTAGATTGCTTTTATTATTTGTATATCAGATTAAGCCTGTTGTTGTTGTTTTAGCAGTTCTTCGCCCCATACAATGGGTGTGAGCGATCATCAATATCCTCTAACGGCAGTCCAAGGAAACTTGTTTCAGCAGGGGTGGACCATAATGAAAGGAATGTTAAAGGCGTTGGTTCCACATTACAATTGAAGAGATGGTTGGTGTCATGTGGGGACACATTGCAAGCAGGGCATACATTATGTATTCCGGGTTGATTCTGGATAGGTAAAAGTTTAACCTGTTACAGTATCCAGATCGAAGTTGAGCTAGAGTGACTCGCGTTTCCCTAGGGAGTGTGCGTTCCTCTTCTGCAAGTTTAGGGTATTGTTCTTTGAGTACAGGATTCACCAGGCAATTCCCGACATAGAAGTCCGACGCCTGTTGGTGGAGTTCACTGAGGACCTGCTTCTGTTTTTTGCTTCATACGGCTGTGTTCTCAGGTGCCGTATTTCATCATAATGCTTACGGAGATAACTCCTTAAGCGCCTTGGCGCTGTTGGCTCATCAATCAGATGTCTGTTGGGATGCCCAGGTTTCTGGGTCTTCAACAGGAACTGTTTGGTTAGCATTTCATACCTCTCCCTGATGGGGAGTATTCTCGCCTCATTATGTAGATGGTGTTCTGGGGACATAAGAAGACAACCCGTGGCGATTCTGAGAGCAGTATTTTGGCAGGCCTGTAGCTTCTTCCAGTGGGTAATTTTTAGGCTTGGCGACCATATGGGTGACGCGTAGCACGTAAATGGCTGGTCAATTGCTTTGTATGTAGTAATGAGCGTTTCTTTATCTTTTCCCCCAAGTACTGCCAGCAAGAGATTTGGAGATTTTATTACGGCTCTGGATTTTCGGTACAATTGCGGCTGCATGCTCACTAAAATGTAGATCCTGATCGAACGTCGCACTTAAGATTTTGGGGTGTAAGACAGTCGGTAGCGTGGTGCCATTGACGTGGATGTTCAAAATGGTCGACATTTGGGACGTCTATGTTGTAAATAAGGTCGCCAATGATTTAGTCGGTGATAATTTCAGGTTTCGCGAGGTGAAAAAACTGGAGAGATCAGGGAGGTAGCCGTTTATTCTGTTCCAAAGCTCATCGATCTGTGGACCTGGGCCTGTGGCCATTATCGTGCAGTCATCGGCGTAGGAAACGATAGTAACTCCTTCTGGTGGCGAAGGTAGCGTTGATGTGTAGAAGTTAAACAGAAGTGGGGAATGGACACCACCCTGTGGCACCCCTTGTTTAATTCTTCTTGGTTTTAATGTTGCGTTTCTAAATTGCACCGATGCCAGCCGGCCACCCAGATAATTTGCGGTCCACCTTTTAAGACATGGGCGAAGGGTAGACCCTTCTAGACGTATCAAAAGATTTTGATAGGTCAGGCGCAACGACTACTGTTCTATGGTAGGGGTTTTGATTTAAACCGCAATTTGTCTGGGTGCTAATTGGCATGACTTTACGGTGGACCAAAGCTTACCCACACCGGCAGAGAGGTTACAACGACTTAGATGCTCCTCCCATTTCGCCTGCTTGTGTTCATCTACAAGCAATCTGATGCGTTGGTTTATATTCCTTATTTGAGGGTCTCCGGGATCGAGCTGTCTTATAAGGTCACGTTCTCTCGCTAAATTTGCGGCCTCCGCCGGAAAATGAGGCCGAATTTCGAGAATTCTTCCGGCAGGAATAAAGCGAGCCGAGGCGGATTCAATGACCTTGCGGAAAGCACTCTCCTATTGGTGAGCATCAGTCGGGATAGGGAGGGCAGCAAAGCGATTTTATATAAAGCATTTGTATTCATCCCACTTTCCTTTTTTAAAGTTTATGAAAGTGCGTTTTTCGGTGACGATGAAGTCGGCGGTACGCTCGATCGAAATAAGTATTGTCAGGCGGTCGGACGCCAATGTTACCATCGGCTGCCAGTTGACGCAGTTTACGAGTCCTGCGCTCACGATTGAAATATCTGGCGAACTGTGACAGCCTCCTACCATACGAGTGGGGGCGTCTCCGTTAATTGTGCAGAACGTCGTTTATTCTATTTGATCCGCCAACATCTCACCTCTGCTGTCCACCTGCAAGTTTGAATGCCATAGGTCGTGATGGGCATTGAAATCGCCTAAGATAATGCGATTATCGCCAGTGAGTAACGCGCTAATATTAGGGCGGTATCCACTGGGGCAGCAGGTGGCAGGAGGGATGTAGATGTTGAAAATTTCTAGGTTTACATCGCCTGACCGGACAGATAAGCCGGGACGTTCTAGGACATTGTCCCTATGGCCGATGTCGGGATCAAATATATGATATTGCACTGAGTGGTGTATGATGAACGCCAGACTGCCTCCATTTCGCGATCTTTTCTGTGGACATTATACCCAGAACAGGTCTGCAGAGCAGATCTTGCTGTGAGTTTAGTCTCTTGATCTTCCCAGTTAATCCATTACAGTTTAACTGCAGAATTTTTAAGTGCAGCGGGGGAGACGTCGTCACTCTAGGAGTAAGTGACGGGTGACTACGCCTGGGTTGTGAAAGGCTAGGACGAAATTGCTGTTGTGGCCCTGGGACTGGACGTCGGTGGGTAAGCATTGGGATACCCGGTGTATTTGGGTTTGCGGCCTGGCAACATGACGCAATGAAGCCCGTCGGGGGATTCCGTCGCGGAGACCAGAACATCTAGGATAGTGGCACCGCCCAAGGCAGGAGCTGCATTGAGCGATTGTCGCGAACATATATATTCTGTGCTGGCAAACGGTGCAAAAGGTTGTAGGGACTAAGAGTCTGTCGCAGACTACGGGACGCCCTTGGGCGTGAACAGCAAGGAGCCACAAAAGCTTTGTAAAAGTTACGAGGACGTCTGGTTTTGGGATATAGCCCAGAACAACCTGTCCGATACAACCATCCCTTGCACGTGACACACTGACAAGAGTATGACCGCCCTAAAAAGATTATTTTCCGGCAAACGCCACAAAAGCTTTGTAAAAGTTACGAGGACGTCTGGTTTTGGGATCTAGCCCAGAACAACCTGTCCGATACAACCATCCCTTGCACGTGACTCCCTGACAAGAGTATAACCGCCCTAAAAAGATTATTTTCCGGCAAACACAGCAAAACCATTACTTCAGTCCGGGGTCAGGTGACGGACCCGGATGGGGTTCAATACCTTCCCGGAGCAGGAGAGTATGGCGCAGTCCCGCTGCAAGGAGCTGCTGAGAGGATGACAATTTGTGGGAGGGACACAACAAATTAAATGGGGTTACACTGAAATGACAGTCCTTGGTCGGGAAAAATCCAGAGTCGCTCCGGTACATAGAGCTGACTGCCTTGGGAAGCGAAGATCAAGCCTCATCACAGAGAGCAGGCTTTGTTGGTTTTTGGCTATGAGCTGGTCACAGCTTTCTATCTTTATATATGTAAAAGCACCGCTTTCTGCTTCCATATTGGGAATGCTTGGATTGGAACAAAGTTCTTAAAAATAAATAAATTTAAGGCGCGTTAACCTCCGAAGAGATTTTAGGACAAGCTTCTCTTCCAATTTGCATCGTGCTCCTTTTAATTTTTTTCTACAATTTAGAGGGACGGGACCTACATGTTTCATGGCAAAAATACACTCTCGAGTGCTTGCCAAATCATTGCCGAGGGGCGACCCCGCTTAGATAAACTTTCTTCTGATTGAATAAATTTGTTTCTAAATTTTTGATATTGCTTTCCCGTGGTGTGAACCCAGGATCCTCGGTGCGGTAGGCGGAGCACGCTACCACCATACCACGGCGGCCGAACAAAGTTCTTAGCTTAAAATATTAAGAAACTACTAGTTTTAAAAATATAGTCAATGCAGTTCTTTAATTTTTTAAATTAGTTATGTACAACGCTTGATTTATTTGTCGACTTAATTTTATATCCTCAAAATACCAACAGTAGCAGAAGTTTAAAGTGTGTCAGCAATTTGCATTCGCGAAATACTTTTTTCAAATATACGTTATCTAAACAGCAACGTCCTTTAATGAAAGCTTTCCGCCAATGAAAAAATCACATTAATTCATTCAATAAATGGTTCACATAAGATTTATTCGGCCAGAAATCCAGCACGAATTGTATAGTATCAGAATGTATTCAAAAGGCCGTCTTATGTAAAAGTGTCTGCCCTGTATGCACTTTTTCTATGAAACGAACACAAAACAATTCTCTTATTTGCCGTAGTCAATATAACTCGTCAAATAAAATTAACGTCCACCGATTTCTAGGGCAATAATTCATTCTGTCGAAGCTTAACAGGGCAGAAAATGCGACTTTTCTGCGTTTTTGAAATGCACCTTTTTACGGAACGAACATGTGTACATTTGGTTTGAGGTTTTGCCTTTATATTGCAATCGAACGCGAAAACATGAGGGGCAATAAAAATGCATCTTTTTTGCTATAACATATTAAAACCCAGCAGTAAATTTTCTCTGAATGCTTTCGTATTATCCCTCATGAGACATAATTGAAAATTGTTACGCGAACGCGAAACCAGCAGTCTTGCAAGTTTGATTGAAATATGTACTGACTCTTTTGTTAAATCGTAAATATATATATATACATATATACCTACATATATATTTGTAAATAAAATAATCAAACCTGAATCACATTCCGCTGACTTCCTGATTGCAAATTCCTGCTGGAAAAATTTCCTCCAGGATTAGTCTGCAACATGTTGATATTAAAACTTGGGAACACTAAACGATATCTAATTAATGCGATTATCGCCAGTGAGTAACGCGCTAATATTAGGGCGGTATCCACTGGGGCAGCAGGTGGCAGGAGGGATGTAGATGTTGAAAATTTCTAGGTTTACATCGCCTGACCGGACAGATAAGCCGGGACGTTCTAGGACATTGTCCCTATGGCCGATGTCGGGATCAAATATATGATATTGCACTGAGTGGTGTATGATGAACGCCAGACTGCCTCCATTTCGCGATCTTTTCTGTGGACATTATACCCAGAACAGGTCTGCAGAGCAGATCTTGCTGTGAGTTTAGTCTCTTGATCTTCCCAGTTAATCCATTACAGTTTAACTGCAGAATTTTTAAGTGCAGCGGGGGAGACGTCGTCACTCTAGGAGTAAGTGACGGGTGACTACGCCTGGGTTGTGAAAGGCTAGGACGAAATTGTTGTTGTGGCCCTGGGACTGGACGTCGGTGGGTAAGCATTGGGATACCCGGTGTATTTGGGTTTGCGGCCTGGCAACATGACGCAATGAAGCCCGTCGGGGGATTCCGTCGCGGAGACCAGAACATCTAGGATAGTGGCACCGCCCAAGGCAGGAGCTGCATTGAGCGATTGTCGCGAACATATATATTCTGTGCTGGCAAACGGTGCAAAAGGTTGTAGGGACTAAGAGTCTGTCGCAGACTACGGGACGCCCTTGGGCGTGAACAGCAAGGAGCCACAAAAGCTTTGTAAAAGTTACGAGGACGTCTGGTTTTGGGATATAGCCCAGAACAACCTGTCCGATACAACCATCCCTTGCACGTGACACACTGACAAGAGTATGACCGCCCTAAAAAGATTATTTTCCGGCAAACGCCACAAAAGCTTTGTAAAAGTTACGAGGACGTCTGGTTTTGGGATCTAGCCCAGAACAACCTGTCCGATACAACCATCCCTTGCACGTGACTCCCTGACAAGAGTATAACCGCCCTAAAAAGATTATTTTCCGGCAAACACAGCAAAACCATTACTTCAGTCCGGGGTCAGGTGACGGACCCGGATGGGGTTCAATACCTTCCCGGAGCAGGAGAGTATGGCGCAGTCCCGCTGCAAGGAGCTGCTGAGAGGATGACAATTTGTGGGAGGGACACAACAAATTAAATGGGGTTACACTGAAATGACAGTCCTTGGTCGGGAAAAATCCAGAGTCGCTCCGGTACATAGAGCTGACTGCCTTGGGAAGCGAAGATCAAGCCTCATCACAGAGAGCAGGCTTTGTTGGTTTTTGGCTATGAGCTGGTCACAGCTTTCTATCTTTATATATGTAAAAGCACCGCTTTCTGCTTCCATATTGGGAATGCTTGGATTGGAACAAAGTTCTTAAAAATAAATAAATTTAAGGCGCGTTAACCTCCGAAGAGATTTTAGGACAAGCTTCTCTTCCAATTTGCATCGTGCTCCTTTTAATTTTTTTCTACAATTTAGAGGGACGGGACCTACATGTTTCATGGCAAAAATACACTCTCGAGTGCTTGCCAAATCATTGCCGAGGGGCGACCCCGCTTAGATAAACTTTCTTCTGATTGAATAAATTTGTTTCTAAATTTTTGATATTGCTTTCCCGTGGTGTGAACCCAGGATCCTCGGTGCGGTAGGCGGAGCACGCTACCACCATACCACGGCGGCCGAACAAAGTTCTTAGCTTAAAATATTAAGAAACTACTAGTTTTAAAAATATAGTCAATGCAGTTCTTTAATTTTTTAAATTAGTTATGTACAACGCTTGATTTATTTGTCGACTTAATTTTATATCCTCAAAATACCAACAGTAGCAGAAGTTTAAAGTGTGTCAGCAATTTGCATTCGCGAAATACTTTTTTCAAATATACGTTATCTAAACAGCAACGTCCTTTAATGAAAGCTTTCCGCCAATGAAAAAATCACATTAATTCATTCAATAAATGGTTCACATAAGATTTATTCGGCCAGAAATCCAGCACGAATTGTATAGTATCAAAATTTATTCAAAAGGCCGTCTTATGTAAAAGTGTCTGCCCTGTATGCACTTTTTCTATGAAACGAACACAAAACAATTCTCTTATTTGCCGTAGTCAATATAACTCGTCAAATAAAATTAACGTCCACCGATTTCTAGGGCAATAATTCATTCTGTCGAAGCTTAACAGGGCAGAAAATGACTTTTCTGCGTTTTTGAAATGCACCTTTTTACGGAACGAACATGTGTACATTTGGTTTGAGGTTTTGCCTTTATATTGCAATCGAACGCGAAAACATGAGGGGCAATAAAAATGCATCTTTTTTGCTATAACATATTAAAACCCAGCAGTAAATTTTCTCTGAATGCTTTCGTATTATCCCTCATGAGACATAATTGAAAATTGTTACGCGAACGCGAAACCAGCAGTCTTGCAAGTTTGATTGAAATATGTACTGACTCTTTTGTTAAATCGTAAATATATATATATACATATATACCTACATATATATTTGTAAATAAAATAATCAAACCTGAATCACATTCCGCTGACTTCCTGATTGCAAATTCCTGCTGGAAAAATTTCCTCCAGGATTAGTCTGCAACATGTTGATATTAAAACTTGGGAACACTAAACGATATCTAATTAAAAACTAATTAACAAGAAACAGCTAACTAAACAAATTGCTCTTGGCTATTGGCGGAGAGTTCCATGAGTCTCCACGCAGCTTTTGAATTTAATTCATTTGGATCACGACAAAGAACCCATACATAATTCACGCGCATCACTTTGTCAGGGTCACCTTCGACCACGTGATGGCTACGGTCACGCACGCACATTATTTGCTGTGCCTGAAATGTGACTATCAGCACAGGTCCTTGGTCCATGACTTTTCCCATTGCTAGGTCTATATTTTCAATATCAAGGATCTTAGAATCCAAGTACATACCACTTTTAATGGCTTGGCTGATAGGAGTAGCTATGATATTATAAGTGCTTTCAAAGCACCAATCCTTTAGGATTTCTAAATTTCCTCGAACCATTGCTTCTAAAATATTTGGTATAATGTCAGTTTCACAGTCACGCAAGAATTGTTTCTGATCGAAATTCGGATCAATTCTACAGAGTTCTGTTAGAGTTTCAGACAGTTCTGTCTTGGAAAAAAGGCCACCCATAACGTCCGAAACTTTATCAGTCAGTAGTCGGGAAGCGCGTATTACAGGATTTTCTGACTCGTCGTATTTAAGCTTCCAGTCAAGTACTTTGTTTACATAAGCGTTGTTGTTTTTGAAATCTTCCCATGATTGATAGAACTTTGAATCTTTGTGTAACTCCACACCTGTTGAAATTGAAAAAAAAAAGAAAATACATTTAAATTCGTTCTTTTCAAATTGCTTTACATACACACTTTCTAGTGTGCCTGAGATTTTGCGGGGCTATCGACTTACAAAAAGCAAAAAACGCCATTTTAGTACTATTCAAAAAATCTTCAGCTGTTATATGGAATTGCGAAATCAGTTTTTAACCCTTTCGCCTTAACATCCCGCCATAAAAAATTCTGATGTACTATTAAAGCTTAATCAATTCCAGATCATATTTGTTGAATTAACAAATCGGTTAAAAATGGCATAACTATATCAAATTTGGTAAAGTGATACAGCTGCATTAAGAATAACTTGTCCGATTACGAAATTAAACTTTTTGCATTACCCTGGATCACCACTATTTTTTATACTCAGTTGAGCAGAGCTCACAGAGTATATTAACTTTGTTCGCATAACGGTAATCCGTAACGGCATAAACTAATCTAGATATAGACTTCTATATATCAAAATGATCTGGGCGAAAAAAGCAATTTATTTAGCCATGTCCGTCCGTCCGTCCGTCTGTCCGTCCGTCCGTAAACACGATAACTTGAGTAAACTTGGAGGTATCTTGATGATGGTATGTAGGTTCCTGGGCACTCATCTCAGATCGCTATTTAAAATGAACGAAATCGGACTATAACCACGCCCACTTTTTCGATATCGAAAATTTCGAAAAACACAAAAAGTGTGATAATTCATTACCAAAGAGGAATAAAGCAATGAAACTTGGTAGGGGGGTTGATCTTATGACGTAGAATATAAAATTAGTAAAATTTTGGACTATGGGCGTGGCGCCGGCCACTTTTAAAAGAAGGTAATTTAAAAGTTCAGCAAGCTGTAATTTGGCAGTCGTTGAAGATATCATGATGAAATTTGGCAGGAACGTTACTCCTATTACTATATGGGTGCCAAACAAAAATTAGCGAAATCGGATGACGAACACGTCAACTTTAAACATTTTTTTTCTTTAAGTAAAATTTTAACAAAAAATTTAATATCTTTACAGTATATAAGTAAATTATGTCAACATTCAACTCCAGTAATGATATGGTGCAACAAAACACAAACATAAAAGAAAATTAAAAAATGGGCGTTGCTCCGCCCTTTTTCATTTAATTTGTCTAGAATACTTTTAATGCCATAAGTCGAACAAAAATTTGCCAATCCTTGTGAAATTTGGTAGGTGCATAGATTCTATGACGATAACTGTTTTCTGTGAAAAAGGGCGAAATCGGTTGAAGCCACGCCCAGTTTTTATACACAGTCGGCCGTATGTTCTTCCGCTCGGCCGTTAACACGATAGCTTGAGCAAAAATCGATATATCTTTACAAAACTTAGTTCACGTACTTATCTGAAGTCACTTTATCTTGATATAAAATATGGCCGAAATCCAACTATGACCACGCCCACTTTTGCGATATCGAAAATTACGAAAAATTTAAAAATTGCCATAATTCTGTACCAAATATGAACAAAGAGATGAAACATGGTAATTGGATTGGTTTATTGACGCAAAATATAACTTTAGAAAAAACTTTGTAAAATGGGTGTGACACCTACCATATTAAGTGGAAGAAAATAAAAAAGTTTTGCAGGGCGAAATCAAAAGCCCTTGTAATCTTGGCAGGAATACTGTTCGTGGTATTACATATATAAATAAATAACAATCAGCCTAAATGAGTTCCAAGCAGCCTTTTCATCGGGTGATAGTAACGTCCCGAATGTTGAGCTCTGTAGTAGTTTTCGGATTTGTGGACCATCGAAAACACCTTCAGAAATTTTTGAAGCGGATAATTTTGGAAATATTGTTTGAATATAATCGAATGCTTTTTCATTTTTGTTTAGCGCCTTAACAAAATTCTAGACTAATCCAAGCTTGATGTGTAATGGCGGAAAAATCACATTCTCCTTTTTTATTAGAGCATCATATTTTAAAATATATTTACAGCTATCACAATTTGAATTTGGCGTCCAATATTGGCTCAAATTCTCAACATCTATTTTAAAATAATCCTTATATGAATTTTGTAGTGTAAAGACCACATACATAACAAAATATATTCGGATCATTTTTGCAGACAAATTTTCTACTGTTATTATTCCTTTTTTTAAAATCCACTAACCAATTAATAGTTTTTTACTGTTGTTGACAACTTGACTTTTCGCGATCAGGAATGCTAGTCAAATAACATTGAATGAACTAAATGAATTACTTTAAATAGTCGCAGGCCACTTCGATTTTCAAAAGTATGTATCTTTTTTTTACTCAGTTGAGCAGAGCTCACAGAGTATAATAACTTTGATTTGATAACGGTTGGTTGTACAGGTATAAAGGAATTGAGATAGATATAGACTTCCATATATCAAAATCATCACTATCGAAAAAAAATTTGATTGAGCCATGTCCGTCCGTCCGTCCGCTAACACGATAACTTGAGTAAATTTTGAGGCATCTTGATGAAATTTGGTATGTAGGTTCCTGGGCACTCATCTCAGATCGCAATTTAAAATGAACGAAATCGGACTATAACCACGCCCACTTTTTCGATATCGAAAATTTCGAAAAACACAAAAAGTGCGATAATTCATTACCAAAGACGGATAAAGCGATGAAACTTGGTAGGTGAGTTGAAATTATGCCGCAGAATAGAAAATTAGTAAATTTTTGGACAATGGGCGTGGCACCGCCCACTTTTAAAAGAAGGTAATTTAAAAGTTTTTCAAGCTGTAATTTGGCAGTCGTTGAAGATATCCTGATGAAATTTGACAGGAACGTTACTCCTATTACTATATGTATGCTTAATAAAAATTAGTGCAATCGGAGAACGACCACGGCCACTTTAAAAAAAAATTTTTTTAAGTCAAATTTTAACAAAAAATTTTATATCTTTACAGTATATAAGTAAACTATGTCAACATTCAACTCCAGTAATGACATGGTGCAACAAAATACAAAAATAAAAGAAAATTTCAAAATGGGCGTGGCTCCGCCCTTTCTCATTTAATTTGTCTAGAATACTTTTAATGCCATAAGTCGAACAAAAATTTACCAATCCTTGTGAAATTAGGTAGGGGCTTAGATTCTAGGACGATAACTGTTTTCTGTGAAAAAGGGCGGAATCGGTTGAAGCCACGCCCAGTTTTTATACACAGTCGACCATCTGTCCTTCCGCTCGGCCGTTGACACGATAACTTGAGCAAAAATCGATATATCTTTACTAAACTCAGTTCACGTAATTATCTGAACTCACTTTGTATTGGTGTAGAAAATGGCCGAAATCCGACTATGACCACGCCCACTTTTTCGATTTCGAAAAATTAAAAAAATGCCATAATTCTATACCAAATACGAAAAAAGGGATGAAACATGGTAATTGGATTGGTTTATTGGCGCAAAATATAACTTTAGAAAAAAACTTTGTAAAATGGGTGTGACACCAACCATATTAAGTAGAAGAAAATGAAAAAGTTCTGCAGGGCGAAATCAAAAGCGCTTGGAATTATGGCAGGAATACTGTTCGTGGTATTACATATATAAATAAATTAGCGGTACCCGACAGATGATGTTCTGGGTCACCTTGGTCCACATTTTGGTCGATATCTCGAAAACACCCTCACATATACAACTAAGTGCCACTCCCTTCTAAAACCCTCAGAAGTAAGGTCCACTCACTTTAAAAATACTCATTATCACCTTTTATTTGATACCCATATCGTACAAACAAATTCTAGAGTCACCCCTGGTCCACCTTTATGGCGATATCTGGAAAAGGCGTCCACCTATAGAACTAAGGAACACTCCCTTTTAAAATACTCATTATCACCTTTCGTTTGATACCCATATTGTACAAACGCATTCTAGAGTCAACCCTGGTCCACCTTTATAACGATATCTCGAAAAGGCGTCCACCTATAGAACTAAGGCCCACTCCCTTTTAAAATACTCATTAACACCTTTTTTGATACCCATATCGTACAAACAAATTCTAGAGTCACCCCTGGTCCACCTTTATGGCGATATCTCGAAAAGGCGTCCACCTATAGAACTAAGGTCCACTCCCTTTTAAAATACTCATTAAGACCTTTCATTTGATACCCATATCGTACAAACAAATTCTAGGGTCACCCCTGGCCACCTTAATGGCGATATCTCGAAAAGGCGTCCACCCATAGAACTAAGGCCCACTCCCTTTTAAAATACTCATATTAACACCTTTCGTTTGATACCAATATTGTACAAACGCATTCTAGAGTCACCCCTGGTCCACCTTTATGGCGAGCTAAGAACCACAAAAGTAAGGCCCACTCCCTTTTAAAATACTCATTAAAACCTTTCATTTGATACCCATATCGTATAAACAAATTCTAGATTCCCCCCTGGTCCACCTTTATGGCGATATCTCGAAAAGGCGTCCACCTATAGAACTAAGGCCCACTCCCTTTTAAAATACTCATTAACATCTTTCATTTGATACCCATATCGTACAAACGCATTCTAGAGTCACCCCAGGTCCACCTTAATGGCGATATCTCGAAAAGGCGTCCACCTATAGAACTAAGGCCCACGCCCTTTTAAAAAACTCATTAACACTTTTCATTTGATACCCACATCGTACAAACAAATTCTAGAGTCACCCCTGGTCCACCTTTATGGCGATATCTCGAAAAGACGTCCACCTCTAGAGTCACCCCTGGTCCACCTTCATGGCGATATCTCGAAAAGGCGTCCACCTATAGAACTAAGGCCCACGCGCTTTTGAAATACTCATTAACACCTTTGATTTGATACCCATATCGTACAAACAAATTCTAGAGTTACGCCTGGTCCACCTTTATGGCGATATCTCGAAAAGGCGTAAACCCATAAAACTAAGGCCCACTCCCTTTTAAAATATTCATTAACACCTTTCGTTTGATACCAATATTGTACAAACGCATTCTAGAGTCACCCCTGGTCCACCTTTATGGCGATATCTCGAAAAGACGTCCACCTATATAGCGAAGCCCAACACCCTTTTAAAATACTCATTAACACCTTTCATTTGATACCCATATCGTACATACAAATTCTAGAGTCAGCCCTGGTCCACCTTTATAGCGATATCTCGAAAAGGCGTCCACCTGTAGAACTAAGGCCCACGCCCTTTTAAAATGCACATAAACACCTTTCATTTGATACCCATATCGTACAAACAAATTCTAGAGTCACCCCTGCTCCACCTTTATGGCGATATCTCGAAAAGGCGTCCACCTATAGAACTAAGGCCCACGCGCTTTTGAAATACTCATTAACACCTTTCATTTGATACCCATATTGTACAAACAAATTCTAGAGTTACGCCTGGTCCACCTTTATAGCGATATCTCGAAAAGGCGTCCACCCATAGAACTAAGGCCCACTCCCTTTTAAAATACTCATTAACACCTTTCGTTTGATACCAATATTGTACAAACGCATTCTAGAGTCACCCCTGGTCCACCTTTATGGCGATATCTCGAAAAGGCGTGCACCTATAGAACTAAGGCCCACGCACTTTTAAAATACTCATTAAAACCTTTCATTTGATACCCATATCGTATAAACAAATTCTAGAGTCACCCCTGGTCCACCTTTATGGCGATATCTCGAAAAGGCGTCCACCTATAGAATTAAGGCCCACGCGCTTTTGAAATACTCATTAACACCTTTCATTTGATACCCATATCGTACAAACAAATTCTAGAGTTACGCCTGGTCCACCTTTATGGCTATATCTCGAAAAGGCGTCCACCCATAGAACTAACGCCCACTCCCTTTTAAAATACTCATTAACACCTTTCGTTTGATACCAATATTGTACAAACGCATTCTAGAGTCACCCCTGGTCCACCTCTATGGCGATATCTCGAAAAGGCGTGCACCTATAGAACTAAGGCCCACTCCCTTTTAAAATACTCATTAAGACCTTTCATTTGATACCCATATCGTACAAACAAATTCTAGAGTCACCCCTGGTCCACCTTTATGGCGATATCTCGTAAAGGCGTCCACCTATAGAACTAAGGCCCAATGCCTTTAAAAATACTCATTAACACCTTTCGTTTGATACCAATATTGTACGAACGCATTCTAGAGTCACCCCTGGTCCACCTCTATGGCGATATCTCGTAAAGGCGTGCACCTATAGAACTAAGGCCCACTCCCTTTTAAAATACTCATTAACACCTTTCGTTTGATACCAATATTGTACAAACGCATTCTAGAGTCACCCCTGGTCCACCTTTATGGCGATATCTCGAAAAGGCGTGCACCTATAGAACTAAGGCCCACGCACTTTTAAAATACTCATTAAAACCTTTCATTTGATACCCATATCGTATAAACAAATTCTAGAGTCACCCCTGGTCCACCTTTATGGCGATATCTCGAAAAGGCGTCCACCTATAGAATTAAGGCCCACGCGCTTTTGAAATACTCATTAACACCTTTCATTTGATACCCATATCGTACAAACAAATTCTAGAGTTACGCCTGGTCCACCTTTATGGCGATATCTCGAAAAGGCGTCCACCCATAGAACTAAGGCCCACTCCTTTTTAAAATGCTCATAAACACCTTTCATTTGATACCCATATTGTACAAACAAATTCTAGAGTCAGCCCTGGTCCACCTTTATGGCTATATCTCGAAAAGGCGTCCACCCATAGTACTAACGCCCACTCCCTTTTAAAATGCTCATAAACACCTTTCATTTGATACCCATATTGTACAAACAAATTCTAGAGTCAGCCCTGGTCCACGTTTATGGCGATATCTCGTAAAGGCGTCCACCTATAGAACTAAGGCCCAATCCCTTTAAAAATACTCATTAAGACCTTTCATTTGATACCCATATCGTACAAACAAATTCTAGAGTCACCCCTGGTCCACCTTTATGGCGATATCTCGTAAAGGCGTCCACCTATAGAACTAAGGCCCAATGCCTTTAAAAATACTCATTAACACCTTTCATTTGATACCCATATCGTACAAACAAATTCTAGAGTCAGCCCTGGTCCACCTTTATGGCGATATCTCGAAAAGGCGTCCACCCATAGAACTAAGGCCCACTCCTTTTTAAAATACTCATTAACACCTTTCGTTTGATACCAATATTGTATAAACGCATTCTAGAGTCACCCCTGGTCCAAATTTATGGCGATATCTCGAAAAGGCGTCCACCTATAGAACTAAGGCCCACTCCCTTTTAAAATACTCATTAACACCTTTCGTTTGATACCAGTATTGTACAAACGCATTCTAGAGTCACTCCTGGTCCACCTTTATGGCGATATCTCGAAATGGCGTCCACCTATAGAACTAAGGCCCACTCCCTTTTAAAATACTCATTAACGCCTTTCATTTGATACCCATATCGTACAAACAAATTCTATAGTCACCCCTGCTCCACCTTTATGGCAATATCTCGAAGAGGCGTCCACATATAGAACTAAGTCCACGCACTTTTAAAATACTCATTAAAACCTTTCATTTGATACCCATATCGTATAAACAAATTCTAGAGTCACCCCTGGTCCACCTTTATGGCGATATCTCGAAAAGGCGTGCACCTATAGAACTAAGGCCCACGCACTTTTAAAATACTCATTAAAACCTTTCATTTGATACCCATATCGTATAAACAAATTCTAGAGTCACCCCTGGTCCACCTTTATGGCGATATCTCGAAAAGGCGTCCACCTATAGAATTAAGGCCCACGCGCTTTTGAAATACTCATTAACACCTTTCATTTGATACCCATATCGTACAAACAAATTCTAGAGTTACGCCTGGTCCACCTTTATGGCTATATCTCGAAAAGGCGTCCACCCATAGAACTAACGCCCACTCCCTTTTAAAATGCTCATAAACACCTTTCATTTGATACCCATATTGTACAAACAAATTCTAGAGTCAGCCCTGGTCCACGTTTATGGCGATATCTCGTAAAGGCGTCCACCTATAGAACTAAGGCCCAATCCCTTTAAAAATACTCATTAAGACCTTTCATTTGATACCCATATCGTACAAACAAATTCTAGAGTCACCCCTGGTCCACCTTTATGGCGATATCTCGTAAAGGCGTCCACCTATAGAACTAAGGCCCAATGCCTTTAAAAATACTCATTAACACCTTTCATTTGATACCCATATCGTACAAACAAATTCTAGAGTCACCCCTGGTCCACCTTTATGGCGATATCTCGAAAAGGCGTCCACCCATAGAACTAAGGCCCATTCCTTTTTAAAATACTCATTAACACCTTTCGTTTGATACCAATATTGTATAAACGCATTCTAGAGTCACCCCTGGTCCAAATTTATGGCGATATCTCGAAAAGGCGTCCACCTATAGAACTAAGGCCCACTCCCTTTTAAAATACTCATTAACACCTTTCGTTTGATACCAGTATTGTACAAACGCATTCTAGAGTCACTCCTGGTCCACCTTTATGGCGATATCTCGAAATGGCGTCCACCTATAGAACTAAGGCCCACTCCCTTTTAAAATACTCATTAACGCCTTTCATTTGATACCCATATCGTACAAACAAATTCTATAGTCACCCCTGGTCCACCTTTATGGCAATATCTCGAAGAGGCGTCCACATATAGAACTAAGTCCACGCCTTTTAAAATTCTCATTAACATCTTTCATTTGATACCCATATCGTACAAACAAATTCTAGATTCATCACTGGTCCACCTTTATGGCGATATCCCTAAATGGCGTCCACCTATAGAACTATGGCCCACTCCCTCTTAAAGTGCTCTTTAATACCTTCAATTTGATACACATGTCATACAAACACATTCCAGGGTTACCCTAGGTTCATTTTCCTACGTGTTGATTTTCCTTATCCATAGCTCTCAGCTGAGTATGTAATGTTCGGTTACATCCGAATTTAGCGTTCCTTACTTGTTTTTCGTTAAGTTTGTCACAATCGGCGACAATATTCCATACAGGGCAGGCATCTAATGAGTCTGTAAATTTTTTAACCACTACCTGCGAAAGGGTTTGAAAAAAAGGGGTTTTCAAAAAAACTTCATATGCTATGGGAAATGGCCTGCGCAGGCTGGGATGTTCAATAGGTAGGTATAACAGTTTCTATGACGGAGTGATAATTTGATTTTTTTGTTTTTATGATTTAAGCATTCTAAAACATCGCAAGAAATGCCTCAAGGAAAAAGTTGTATATATTTGATAACAAATATATATGACCATACTTCTTTCTTACGAAACCCCGCGTTGGCAACTTAAATTTTCCATACAGTATGAGGCATTTTTTTTTATGATCTGCGTTTTGCCTTAAGAAAAATTGACGGGGAAAAATTTCTTCCGTGTCATTATGGAGTTTTCTCATTTCTGGCGATGCCCGTAGTAAGCTTTAAAAGGACAAAGTTTCGCAAAATGTCATGCCTAAATAATTTGTTTGTCAAAAACAATAATAGGCTCGATATGCAAAATTTTCGTTAAATTGGGTATTTTCACTTTATTGTCAATAAAACCAACATTTATTCATGTATTTTCACGAAATAAGGTTTCAATTATTTATAATGTTTACAGTTTTAAGGCCGTGAAATAAAAATGGTAAGTTTTTAAAACCTTCGATTTTTTATGAATTTTTGAAAAATAAAAAAATGTTCGATTTTGCAAAAAAAAATTTTTTTTTTACATTTTTATGTGAATAACTCCACAACCGTCGATCATATAAAAAAATTTTCTTATCAGACTTGAAGAAATTTTGCGGTGAATCCATTGGTGTTTCTCTCAACGAATTTAGATAAGTAATTTCCAAGATATGATAAAATAAATGGAAAGACCTCCGTGAAAATTCGTGATTTTAGAAAAAGAAAAAAAAAATCGTATCCATAGAATTTAAAATTTTGGGTGTTTTTGTACTTAGGGGGCCGTAATACATCGAAATTAAATAGTTAGACTTCAAAGTAATTTCTCTTGATGACTATAGTGTTACATGTGCTGTACAGGGACGATATACGAAATGAAGCTGTATAACTTTACCAAATTTGCTATTGATTGAGCTTCACTACCTAAAACCAAATAAAAAAAATAAATAAATGAATGTAAGGCGCGATAACCTCCGAAGAGATCTAAGGCCGAGCTTCTCTTCCAATTTGCGTCGTGCTCCTCTTGATTTTCCCTAGAAATTGGCCGGACGGGACCTACATGTTTTATGCCGACTCCGAACGGCATCTGCAAGGCAGATGAGTTTTCACTGAGAGATTTTCATGGCAGAAATAAACCCGGAGCGCTTGCCAAACAATGCCGAGGGGCGACCCCGCTTAGAAAAATTTTCTTCTAATTGAAAAACCTTATTTCTAAAATTTTGATGTTGGTTTGCCCGGGGTGCGAACCCAGGGCATACGGTGTGATAGGCGGAGCACGCTACCATCACACCACGGTGGCCGCCTAAAATCAAATAATTCTTATTAATTGATGTATTTTGCACCAAATCCCGATGCGATGCTGAATTGTGCTTTATTTCTCACATGGGTTTAGAAATAGCCCATAATCTTGGTCTGATTAAGAAACATTATATGGTAGAATTTTAGCGCGAAAGAAGATCTTTATTGTTGGAGTGAAAATCGTTTTCGCAGTTCTACGTAAAAAACTGGAGATTTTTTGGATAGTACGTGGCTTTTTCATGTTTTGTAAAAGTCGATAGCTTCGCGAACTCTCAGACACAATACATTTTTATTTTATTTTTACCATCATAATCTAATTCCTTGGGTTTTTTCAAATAGTAAGTGATAAATATTTTAACACATAATACATAATCAATTATTTTAATACATATGGTTTTCAAAATTTTCAAATACAATGCGGCAGTTCTAAAAGTTATCCACTTTGAGCAAAATTAATTATTACAGCTTATTTCTAGACCATTGTGAATTCATACATTTGGCGAATGTTAAAAAAAAAAAACGTTCACAATAGTAAACAGCCTGGATCACCTGTAAAATCGCTGTTCGATTACTTAAACCACTTGCACATTAGTGTTTTTCAAACAGACGACGGATATGCTGCATTATTTATGTACATATTTTAAAATGTTTGCTTAACTGGCTGCTGAAATTTAATCTATTAACTAGATTTTAGAAATGAATATAAATATGTAGTCTGATTTTCTGTATACACATTTAAAAGAAAAGCTGATTTGAAACACAAATGGGCAATTCATGGCACTTCAATTTAATAAGCGTGAGCAAAAAACAAACCTTTCTTCCATTCTCTGGCCATTCGCGACAGCCGTTCTTCCTGTCAGCTATTATTTGACAGGTAGGTATGGCAATGGAGGAATAGAAAGATTTTTCACTTGTATGAATTCATAATGGTCAAAGGCGTGTGTTTATCGGCCAAGGCGAATCTACTGAATTCACCTTGGTATCGGTTGTGTGGATTGCATTTGCAGGCCGAATACGATGAAATGCGATTTGTAAAAAAAATGTGTCGCATTTCGACTGTGTAAATGTGATATAAGGCCGCCTTTGGGGTAGTTTTTTGTATGGCAACATTGATTTATTATCGTCTAGATAATTTGTAGATATGGCAACAACTGGATTTTGTTTACCCAAGAAACATGGAAAATATATTTCTCCAGCTTTACAGAAATATATATCTAGTTGTAGAGTTGCTATCCAACATTATTTTTTAATTATTCTTAAACTTGATAGTTCCCAAGTTGATATCCAACATAGTTTTCCAATCACTATCCAACCTTTGAAAAGTTTGTAAAATGTATAGTTCTCGAGTTGATCTCCAACGTCTTTTTCGAACTATTCTCCAACCTTTGAGAGAATTTGAGAAATGTATAGTTCCAACATTGGATAACGAGTTGAGATGGAGTTGAAAAAAAATATTCTCCAAGGTGGAACCACCAAAGCCAACAGCTGTTTATTGTGTTGTTGTTGTAGAAGTGCTTCGCCCCATCCAACAGTTTCTACCACTCACAAATTTTTATCATTGTCCTCTAACGGGAGTCGAGGGAAACTTGCACTTTCAACATGGGTGGACCCAGTGAGAAGGGTTTCAAAGGCGTTGGCTCCATATTGCAATTAAATATATGGTTAGTGTCATGTGGGGACAAGTTGTAAGCAGGACATATATTATGTATATCGGGGTTGAGAGAGTTGAACCTGTTACAGTATCCAGATCGAAGTTGAGATAGAGTGATGCGCGTCTCCCTAGGGAGAGTGCTTTTCTTTTCTGCGAGTTCAGGGCATTTATCTTTAAGAACGGGGTGCGCCGTGCAATTCCTGGCATAGAGGTCCGACACCTTTTTTTGGATTTCACTGAGGACCCGTTTGTGTGTTTTTTTCTTCATACGGCTGTGTTCTCAGGTGTCGTATTTGCTCATAATGCTTGCGGAGATGACTTCTTAAGACCCTGGGAGGTGGAGCCCCTTCAATCAGATGTCTGTTGGGATGCCCAGATTTTTGGGTATTCAAAAGAATTCATTTCTCTCCCTAATAGGGAGTAAGAGTTAAGTACAATTGCGGTTGCATGCTTGCCAAAAAGTACATCCTGATCGAACGTCACACCCAGGATTTTTGAGTTTAAGACAGTCAGTAGCGTAATGCCATCGACGTGGACGTCCAATATGGCCGACATTTGCCATGTCCATGTCAGGTTTCGCGAGGCGGAAAAATTGGAGAGATAACTGTTTATTTTATTTCATATGTAGCTCATCGATGGGTGGATCGGGACCTGTGCCCATTATCGTGCAGTCATCAGCGTAGGATACAATGATGACTCCTGGTGGGAAGGGAGCTTCGATATATAGAAATTAACAAAATCGGTACCCCTTCTTTATTTGTTCTGGGTTTAGATGTTACTTTCCTAAATTGCGCTGATACTTTTCGGTCCACCTTTTAAGACTTGGGGGAATGGAGGACCCTTCCAAGTCTTGCACTAACGTGCCGTGACTGACTGCATCAAAAGCTTTTGATAAATCTAGCGCTAAGAGTTAATGGCGTTTAGCGCAGTGGTAGTGCTATGTAGTTTTAGAAAGACATGCTGATGATTTGCAAGACACAGTTTGCAGTGAAATAGGGAAGCAGAATGGTTTCAAGTGTTTTGGCTACTGGCGATAGGAGAGATATTGGACGAAAAAGTTCTCCGATTTTGGCTGGTTTCCCAGGCTTTGTAACGGTACCACCCAGGCAATTTTCCATTTTTTGCAGATGACAAACGTGGACAAGGACAGGGTGAAGACATGCGCTAGATATTTAGATCCCTCTTTGCCAAGTTTTTTAAGCAGCGGCATGGCTATGCCGTCTGGGACTACTGCTTTAGATGGTTTAGCATGAACGATGGCATCTTTAACCCCTTTTGCGATGATGGTAAAAGGGGACACGATGTGTTTATGCTTGTGTGCGCGTCTGTTGGCCCGCCGTCTAGCTTTGTCAACCGTAGAATGCGTTACATATTGTCGGCAGAAAGCGCTCGCGCATTTTTTCGCACCCGAAAGCACTTTATCGCCAAAGGCGATGGATGTTTTGTCGTTGTGCTTAATCGGGTTCGATAGGGACTTTACGGTTGACCATAGCTTACCCACCCCGCAGAGAAGTTACAGTTCTTTAAGTGCTCCTCCCATTTCGCCCGCTTGTGTTCATCCACAAACACTCTGATGCGGTGGTTTATGTCCCTTATTTGGGGGTTCCCACGGTCGTGCCTTCTTATAAGGTCACGTTCTCTTGCTAGAGTTGCGGTCTCCGCTGGAAAGTATGGAGAGCCGTGGACTGAATAGAAACGGCAATAAACTCGAACTTCAGGCACCAGGAATCAGAAGGATTTAACGTGGAAGGGTATGTATTTCATCTTGTTAGCGACGAGACAACAACAAAATTGGAGGAGAAAAACGAAACATCACAGACTTGAACATGAAATTGGCTGCAATATCTGCACAAACGTCGGCAATGGCATCTCAACTGGAATCACAGGAGACACGCATAACATCGAAGATTGAAGCACAAGAAACGCGTATTTCAGAAATATCGACACAGATTACATCTAAGATGGAAGCACAAGAGGAGCGCTTATCATTGCAGGTGGCACAAACAGGAAGCAAGGGTAACATAAAAGTTGGAAGCACAGGATACAAAAATTGTACAGCTCGAGGACAAAATTGATGCCGAGATAGAAGCTTTAAGAGGTCGTATACAGGAGTTGCAAATAAATCGCCCAGCAGTTTCAGCGAGTAATCCAAAGGTAAATACACCATCCTTTGACGGTTCTGTTCCTTTCCAGGTCTTTAAGCTACAGTTTGAGAAGAACGTAGCAGTGAACAACTTGAATGCTGAAGATAAAGTTGCAGCCCTATTCGAAGCATTGAAGGGGCCAGCAGCCGAAATCCTACAGACGATTCCCGAAGGAGAGCGGAACAACAATGAAGCATTGATGGCTGCTGTAGAACGACGTTACGGAAGCGAACACAGGAAACAAAATAATTGACGACAGCATTGCCGAGCTTAAATTAAAGGGCATATATGTATATCAAATACATAAACAAATATATAGATGATATATTCGCTATAATTAAAACTAAGGACGTGGAAGAAATACTTAAAAAATAAAATGTACAGTAGAGAAAGAGAAAAACAAGTTGCCCTTCCTAGATATCGAAGTTATAAAATCGAACCAATCCCGAAAAACTAATTGGTATGCTAAAGCCGTATCATCATCCAGAATGATGAACTACCATTCAAATCAACCATGGATTCAAAAAAAGAACACGTCCATAAGCTTTATAAAGAAAATCTACAATTTAAGTGAACAGGAGTTCATGACCACAAATTTTAGAAAAAATTAAAAATATTTTATATAAGAATGGCTACCCCAATTCATTAATAGACGCATGGATAACAACAACAATTAGTCAAACCAACTGCGCGCAAAGTATCACAGAACAAAAAAATTTAAAAGAAAAGCAAATATATGTATGCAAGCGTCAATTACATACCAGGATTAACGGACAACAAAACATTGTATAGCATCACACGCAACAAACAATATAAAATTTGCGCATAAACCAAATCGAACTTTGAACACAATCTTTACACAAACAAACGACAAAATCGACAAACAACAACAACATAATGTGGTATAAGAAATAAAATGTAATGGGAGCGCAGGAGAAAGTTGCAATCAAATATACATTGGAACGACGAAGCGATCGCTAAGTGTACGAATAAACGAACATAGACTAGACGCCAAAAATAGAAAAACAACAACAGCACTATGCGAACATTTGACCAACAAAGGACACACAGCGACTTCGAAAACGCGAAAATATTAGACGTTGAGGGGAAAGAACGAACACGAATGACGCTGGAAGCTCTACGAATACAACAAAAAATCAATACTGCAATGAATTTTAAAGAAGACGTCAACTATATAAACTGCGCTTATATGACGGCATTGTCAGCCAATGGACGAAGCAGGAAACATGAATGGAGGCAGTAAATTAAATGTAAAGTTTTGTTTATTTATGTGTTTGAATGTAAGTATTGAATGTAAGTATTATGTTAATAACAGAGTGATGTGAATTGTGTAACTCTAACTAATGTGTTGTTTGTTTTGTTTTACGTCATATTTATGATAAATATACAGTATCCATGATGAAGATGAAAAAATTTCATCGAAACGCGTAGGAGGAAAAGAGAAACCTTGTGTTTGGTCTTTATTTTATCGGCCGGAAAGCTCCAAATAATTACAATTGTAACAAAAAATTGGCACAAAATAAATATATTAGGAAACAAATCTACCATATAGAATTGCAAAACCGCTACCAAAAAGCGAATGAGACATTGCAGGAGTTTGCTTCGGATGTTGAAAGGTTGGCTCATTGGGAAAACGCGGACGCACCCGTGGAATACACTGAAAGGGTAAAGATTCAGAGCTTTATAAATGGCATACGGGACGTCAAAACAGAGCGAGCTACATACGCAAACCCAAAGCCAACATTTGCAGAAACGGTATCACATGCTCTGATTCAGGAAACAGCATCGCTTCTGTGTAAGCCAGCTTTCAAAGCACGCCGTGTGGAGGTAGAAAGACCAGATTGGGTAATGCCGGAGTTATGACGTGTTTCAAGAGCGGTAACCCAGGTCACATGGCGCGTCATTGCAGCACCGGTCCTGGTAGTTCCAACTTGGCTGGTCGTAAACGCAAAGCTGGAGGAAATAAGCAAGAGCGTGTCAGATGTAAAGATCGAGAACTTGCCCAGCTATTGAATGTCCTGTGATATCTATCTCGCAAATTGGAAGAAAATCGAGCAGTCTTACCGTCAAAGGAAATGTGGATGGCAAAGAACGTGTACTGACTGTAGATACGGGTGCATCTCATTCCTTAATCCGATCTGATTTAGTCAACAGGAGAGTAAAGCCATTACCTGGAACAAGGTTGCGTACGGTTACTCGCGAGTATAACGGAGTCCAGGGCGAAGTGATATGTGAAGTCTTAATTGGAAAGGTCACGGTTCTACACAAATTCGTTGTGGCAGAGATTGTTGGTGAAGTCATATTGGGAGTGGACTTCTTAGTTGACCATGTCATCAGGATCGACATGCATAGGAATATGCGCTATAAGAACCAGGATGTACCACTCAACTTCAGTTTGAAGAAAGGGTTCAGCAGTAAGCGAGTGCTGGTGGAGGCGATTAGACAAATACCACCAAAGTCAAAGGTAGTAGATCGGGCAAAGGTTGATGGAACGAATGGGCCAAATAAAGCAAAATCAAAGATACATACCTGCGAGAGAAACACTGGCATTGACAACCCCAAATGGACGCACTAAAACGAAGGAAAGAATTTCCCAGAAAGAATGCAAGGGCGGTTTCAAGCCCTGTTGTGAACCGTCAAGACGATACTGATGATGAAAAGTAGTGATATTTCGCTATTGGTGATTGCATCGCCGCTATTGATAAATCGCTAATAGCTATAGCTATTGCAATCCAAATATATCAGTGATTGGCGATTTTCCTTCATTCGATTCTTTTGAATGGCAATCACCTCTGGCAGAATATCGCCAATAGCGATTGGCGATTTTCCTTCGGCATGAAATTCTAATACTAATAGTGATAGCGGCGATGCAATCATCGATAGTGAAATATCGTTTATCACTACTCATCTGTGTGCTTTACTTCCCGACTGAGTAAAAAAGTTTATTGGATACAAAAAGGAATAATTTTCTCAAAAATTTTAAAAAATATACTTTTACAAAAGTTTGCCAGTTATTATCGAAAAATCGGGATAGTTGTCTTAAGAACTGTACAACGAAAAAAATTTCTCGTCACAGATAGTGGTAAATAAGAGCTGCTTTTTGTGCAGAGAAATTAAGGAAACGGGGAACGGAACAAAGCAAACTTGTGCAACAACAATTTCGACGACGAAGTGATGTGCAATAATTGCAAAAAATGGTTTTGCAATGGGCGTGGAAGCACATCTGGATCCCAAATTGTTAATCATTCGGTGAGGGCTAAACATAGGGAAGTCACCCTACACTCTGAAGGTCCACTTGGAGAAACAGTACTAAAATGTTACTCGTGTGGCGTACGTAATGTATTTGTATTAGGATTCATTCTAGCACAGGCTGATTCTGTTGTAGTGTTGTTATGCCGGTAAGCTGAAAATGGAGTAAATATTAAAAAGTGTATTTATTTAAAGGAATAAATTGAAATTTTAGTGAACCATGTGCAGCGCAAAACTCTTTGAAAGATATGAATTGGAATCAAGAACAATGGAGCCACTTATAACTGATCATTCGTTTTTGCCGTGGTTGGTTAAGGTGCCTACCGAGCAATAGCAGTTGCGTGCACGACAAATATCAGCAGCACAAATAAACAAATTGGAGGAATTATGGAAGGAAAATATTGATGTAATATTTCAGGATTTAGAGAAAGTGAGTATAGATACTGAACCATCACAAGTGCTATTGCGTTATGAAGATGGTTATCAATACGAGAAAGTCCACTTGTGCGCCTAGAAACAGAATACGAAAAAAATTTAAAATAATCGCAAACACAGGAGGGTATAGAAATAAGAAGGGACGTTGGCTTAAACAAAAAAATAATAGCATACTTTATGCTTGCTAAAACTGATTCGGGTATGAAACTAAAGTAACATTCCATAAGACGGTGCATCCGAAGACGGTGAATCTGAAAGCGAAAATCAAAAATTTTATTTCAATCAAAAGATATTTACAAAAATCCCGTAAAACGACCCCGGGAGGATCCGAAATATGGGGCCCGATCAACAATTTTTTTTGCATAGAACACCTTTCTGGCTTATAAAAAATTACCCTGGGTGGATCCGACATAGGTTTGGGGATCAAAAAAAAAAAAAAAAAATGCGCACAGAACTCGTTTCTGCATTAGTGTGTGTGCGTGTGTACATCAAATGTGGCAAAAAACAACAACCACTTGGAAATTTGAACCGATTTTTTGTTTAAATCTTTTGACAGAAATAAAAATTTAATTTTCGCTTTCGGATTCTTAAAACGGAGGTCGAGACGCGTCTTTTGATACGACCTTTGATAAATTTCGATAAAAATTAGGTGGTGCACCGTCTGGTAAAACGTTACCGAAACTAATGCATGTGTTATTCATAAGTTAATACTTCTAGGCTGTAGCCGTTAACAGTTTTATAAAATTTGTGTTTTTGGTGGAAAAATAAAAGAATTATAGAAACATATATCGCTCGTCTTATTGAAACAGATTAACTCAAAATTTAAGTTTTTTGGGAGAATGCAATTCAAGCTTTGTCATATGGTTGAATTCTCCGACTAATTTCTAGGGCACTGAAGTGGGTGGCTAATTTTCTGCTAAAGAATATTTTTATAATAGTTTGAAGAATTTGCTATATTTTTCCTCTGTATTTTTCATTAAAAATTGATTCACTTTACTATACAAATATTATGCAGCCAAAAACAACTTTCAGAATAAATTCATACGGAGTATTTCTGAAAACATCGGTGTAGTATAATATATTAAATAAATCATGTTTTTTTGGTGTTACATATACAGATTTATTTCGGGTTGATTCATCTTACATTTAAAAATCAAAGCATTTTCAATTAGCAAAATTTATAAAACAAAGTCGCATAGACATCTATTTCCGCTAGTTTCATCTCATTGAGTGTAATACGAGTCTGAATATATTGTCGTCAGCCAGTTAACAATATTGTATCATAAGATCTCAGAAAATTTGAGTTTCACATTACATCAATTTACAATAAAAGGTACATATTTTTTTCTTTTTATTCCAATTTTGGTTCATATATTCTGCATATTAAATTAAATTAATGTATAGCATTCAATCTACTCCGGTAAACAAACTTAAACATTCATTTTTTATATCCAAGTATACAAATAATAGCAGATTCGCTTATTAAAGATAAATTAAAGCGATTGCCATAGCTGTAAAAAATAGCCATATCCATATGCACTGATAGCTCAAAATCGCTGTATCGCCCATCATATCTTCTGTATAGATTCGCTTGTTAAAATAAAGCGATCGCTATAGCTATAAAAAAACCACGATTCAAAAATAGCCATATCTATTTTCACTGATAGCTCAAAATCGCCATTGTCCATCACTAATGCAAAGTCAATCCGTCAAGATCAAGCTCTGCGAAGTAGTTCATTGACCAAATAATAGAGTGCGAGGGAACGGCCCTGGATAATGAGTAGTAGGATGAAACACAGGTACGACAATAATAATAATTCGGAAGGTTTCCTGGACGGAGATTTGCTACTGCTATACAACCTTCACCGGCGGAAATGTGTTCCATCCAAATTTTGGTGCAGTTGGGAAGGCCCGTACAAAGTTGTGAAGATGATCAGTGATACCATCTACCGCATACAAACCATTGGGAAACCACGAAATGGAAGGGTGGTTCATTTGGAGAGGCTAGTAGTGGTTAGATTGAGAGATTTGTCTGATCAGGACGATCAGACTTAGGTGGAGGGTAGTGTGACGAATATTAATATCACTAAGTGATACTAGCATCCCTAAGCCGATACTAAGCAGCCACTCGTATGTACGTAAACAAATCAATCATCATTTACACATATACATACAAGGCAATAGAGAGATACTCACCATCAGCCGAAGTAGTACTCACATATACAGACGCATATGGCTACAAACTACAAATATACATGTAGATGGCTGGTAACCAAGCATGAAGTTCACGAAATTACTATACCTTAGAAGAAAGAAAATTTTTCTAAGCGGGGTCGTCCCTCGGCAGTGTTTGGCAAGCACTCCGAGTGTATTTCTGCCATGAAAAGCTCTCCGTGAAAACTCGTCTGCCTCGCAGATGCCGTTCGGAGTCGGCATAAAACATTGTAGGTCCCGTCCGTCCAATTTGTAGGGAAAATCAAGAGGAGCACGACGCAAATTGGAAGAGAAGCTCGGCCTTAGATCTCTTCGGAGGTTATCGCGCCTTACATTTATTTATTTTTTTTTTTAGGAGAAATAGGTGAACGAGGAAACCGAGAGTATAAAACAACACCTTTTCAGAGATTTTCAATTTTCATTAAATATGTATCATACACCACCACACGACAGACATTCATCTACACCAACACATAATAGAAATTACTCACTTATTGACTTACAAGGTCCTAATTTTAAAAATGGCTTTGTAAATCCTTATAAGAATAAAATCACAACGAGATTTTGCCACTTGTTGTTGTTGTTGTTATAGCAGTGCTTCGCCCCACCTAACAGCCGCGACCGTTCAAAAATTGGCATCAATATCCTCTAACGGGAGTCGAAGGAAACTTGCTGTTTCAACAGGGGTGGACCATAATGAAAGGGGTGTTAGAGGCGTTGGTTCCACATTACAATTAAAGATATGGTTGGTGTCATGTGGGGACACATCGCAAGCGGGGCATACATTGTGTATGTCGGGGTTGATTCTGGATAGGTAAGAGTTTAACCTGTTACAGTATCCAGAACGAAGTTGAGCAAGAGTGACACGCGTTTCCCTGGGGAGTATGCGTTCCTCTTCCACAAGTTTTGGGTACTTTTCTTTGAGTACTGGATTCACCGGGCAATTCCTGACATAAAGGTCCGACGCCTGTTTGTGGAGTTCACCAAGGACCTGCTTGTGTTTTTTTGCTTCATACGGCTGGGTTCTCAGGTGCCGTATTTTGGATCTTATTTTCATTAGTCCTGATTTAAAATTTCAATTGTATAAGTCTGAGGTTCCTTTATTGGTGACTGATAAACACCACATTCTACTTATCTTAGATCTTGCGTTTTATAAATATCCATATCTTTGCACTGACTCGATGCTTAAATTCGATTACTCACGGTGTAATTTTGATCTTGTTAATGATCTAATATTAAGTGAGAATTGGCCAACCCTATTCGCAGATCGGTCTCTAACTGATTGTTTTGACATTTTTGAGAGTAAAATAAGTAGTATATCTTTCGGAAATATTCCACGTTTACCACCAAGGGTCCATAAACTACCCTGGCATAATCGGAGCTTAAAAAAATTAAAGAATCTTCGCAATAAATTCCATAAGCTTTATAAATGTTCTGGTAATTTGCAGCACAGAGTAATGTATGAGAAATACTTGACTGAGTTTAACTGTCTAAATAAATTTCTTTATAAAAATTATTTACTCGGGTTTGAAATGAATATTAAATCTAATCCCAAGGCTTTTTGGAGTTTTGTAAATTCAAAACGTTCTTCGTCAGTTATTCCGTCCATAGTGTCTTACAATGGCATGAGTGCAAGCACCGCTAATGAAAGGACAAATCTGTTTGCTGAATTTTTTAAGTCTAATTTTGTTGATAATTTTGTTCAGATTGATACTTCTAGTGCTGGGCAATTAGCTTCTTCGCTTGATTTTGGCTCCCTAGTTTTAACTGAGGATGATATTTTCGCAGCTATAAAAGACCTAAAATGCTCCAAGCAATTAGATGCTCATAATATCTCTGCTTTTTTTCTCAAACAATGCACGTCATCTATAGTGTATCCGCTTCTTTTGTTGTTTAATTTGTCTCTTAGGTCAGGTCATTTTTTAGATGAATGGAAAGTGACTTCTGTTACTCCAGTTTTTAAGAGTGGGAGTAAGAATCTGGTTTCGAACTATCGTCCTATCTCTAAAATTACTAATATTGCTAAATTATTTGAAATAATCATTAGCTCTAAATTGTCATTTGCTATCAAGCCCTATGTTTCGTATACTCAACATGGTTTTATACCGGGCAGATCTACGGTCACTAATCTAACTGTTTTCTCTAATTTTTGTTTTTCAGCCTTTGTTGAGGGCTCTCAGGTAGATACAATCTATACTGATTTGTCAAAAGCTTTTGATAGAGTGTCTCACGACTTATTAATTAAAAAACTTGAAAATTTTGGCTTCCATTCTACTTTCTTGTCATGGGTAAAATCATATCTAATAGATAGAATTAACTATGTTGTTGATGATGGCGTAAAATCATTTTCATATAGAGCTACCTCTGGGGTTCCTCAAGGTAGTATCCTTGGTCCTCTATTTTTTGTTATTTTCATCAACGATTGCTCAGAGTGTTTTTCCTTGTGCGAACATCTACTTTATGCCGATGATTTAAACATTTTTAAAAAAATAACAAGCTTCTCTGATATTCAAATTATGCAAAATGAGGTTAACAAATTCCAGGAATGGTGTGATCGAAATATGCTAATGATCAATATCGAAAAATGCTGCTCGGTCACCTTCAACAAAATTAGATTGCCACTCATATCTTCGTACTCTATTTCTGGCTCTGTCCTCAGTTCTAGTTACAAAATCAAAGACCTTGGGGTTGTTTTTGACTCGAATTTCACGTTTATTGATCACTTGAATTACATTATACCTAAAGCATATTCCTCTCTAGCTTTCATTAGACGGAATAGTTCTGATTTTAAGGATCCTTATACTAAAAAATTGCTGTTTAGTACATTTGTAAGGTCCAAATTGGAATATTCTTCTATAATCTGGAATCCGTTTTATGATGTGCATTCCAATAGACTTGAACGTATACAAAAAAAGTTTCTAAAATTTGCATTATCCAGTATTAGGTTCAGTCTGCATACTCTTGCCAGTAGGCGATTGATATCTGGCTTAGTTTTTATTCGTGATGTTCTCAATGGGACTATTGATTGTCCGTTTTTATTGCGTTGTATTAAACTCAATGTTCCAGCCAGAAACTTACGACATCATGATTTATTTGCTATTGACCTCTGCAAAACCAGGTATGCTCAAAATGAACCAATTATCAGACTGCTATCGGAATTTAATTTGTTATGTAGAGAAATAAATTTAGATATATTTGTAAATCGCAATGAATTTAAAGAAAAACTTTGTATGTACTATTTTCAATATAATTAATAATCTATGTACGTTATAGTCTGTAAGGTTTCTAAACCATAGACTTAATAAATAAATCTAAAATGCTTACGGAGATGACTCCTTAAGCCCCTAGGCGGTGTTGGCTCATCAATCAGATGTCTGTTTGGAAGCCCAGGTTTCTGAGTATTCAACAGGAACTGTTTGGTTAGCATCTCATTTCTCTCGTTGAGGGGAAGTATTCTCGCCTCGTTATGTAGATAGTGTTCTGGGGACATAAGAAGGCAGCTCGTGGCGATTCTGAGAGCAGTATTTTGGCAGGCCTGTAGCTTCTTCCAGTGGGTAATTTTTAGGCTTGGCGACCATATGGGTGACGCGTAGAACGTAAACGGCTGGCCAATTGCTTTGTATGTATTAATGAGCGTTTCTTTATCTTTTCCCCAGGTACTGCCAGCAAGGGATTTGAGGATTTTATTACGGCTCTGGATTTTCGGAACAATTGCGGCTGCGTGCTCACCAAAATGCCGGTAGCGTAGTGCCATCGACGTGGATGTTCAAAATGGTCGGCATTTGGCACGTCCATGTTGTAAATAAGGTCGCGGAAGATTTAGTCGGTGATAATGCCAGGTTTCGCGAGGCGAAAAAACTGGAGAGGTCAGGGAGGTAGCCGTTTATTCTGTTGCAGAGCTCATCGATATGTGGGCCTGGGCCTGTGGCCATTATTGTGCAGTCATCGGCGTATGAAACGATAGTGACTCCTTCTGGTGGTGAAGGTAGTTTAGATATGTAGAAATTAAACAAAAGTGGGGATAGGACACCACCCTGTGGCACCCCTTATTTAATTCTTCTTGGTTTTGATGTTTCGTTTCTAAATTGCACCGATGCCTGCCGACCACCCAGATAATTTGCGGTCCACCTTTTAAGACATGGGGGAAGGGTAGACCCTTCCAGGTCTTGCAGTAACGTGCCATGGTTGACCGTATCAAAAGCTTTTGATAGGTCTAGCGCTACGAGTACTGTTCTATGGTGGAGGTTTTGATTTAAACCGCAATTTTGTCTGGGTGCTGATGGCATTTAGCGCGGTGGTGGTGTTATGGAGTTTTCTGAAGCCATGCTGATGAGAGCCTAGCTGCAAATTTGCTTGGAAGTAGGGGAGCAAAATGGCTTCAAGCGTCTTTGCTACTGGCGATAGGAGAGATATCGGACGATACGACTCTCCTATTTCAGCTGGTTTCCCAGGCTTTAGTAGCGGGACCACCTTGGCCATTTTCCATTTTTCGGGTATGACAAAGGTGAAAAGAGACAGGTTGAAGACATGTGCCAAGTATTTGAAACCCTCTTTCCCTAGGCTTTTAAGCATCGGCATGGCTATGCCGTCTGGGCCCACTGCTTTGGATGGTTTAGCGTGACCAATGGCATCTTCAACCTCTGGCAGTGATGGTAATTGGTGACGCGCTGAATTTATTTTTATGTGCGTGTCTGTTGGCCCTCCGTCTGTCTTTGTCGACCGTAGAATGCATTACATATTGACGGCAGAAAGCGCTCGCGCATTTTTTCGAATCCGACAGCACTTTATCGCCGAAGGCGATGGAAACTTTGTCATTGTGCTTAGACGGATTCGATAGGGACTTTACGGTGGACCAAAGTTTACCTACACCGGCAGAGAGGTTACAACCTCATAGGTGCCTCTCCCATTTCGCCTGCTTGTGTTCATCCACAAGCAATCTGATGCGTTGGTTTATGTCCCTTATTTGGGGGTCGCCTGTGTTATAAGGTCACGTTCTCTCGCTAAATTTGCGGCCTCCGCCGGGAAGTGGGGCCGAATTTCGGGAATTCTCCCGGCGGGAATGAAACGTGCCGAGGCGGATTCAATGACCTTGCGGAAAGCACGCTCCCCTTGGCGGGCATCAGTCGGGATAGGGAGGGCAGCAAAGAGGTTGTCTGTAAAATATTTGTATTCCTCCCACTTTCCTTTTTTAAAGTTTATGAAAGTGCGTTTTTCTGTAACGATGAAGACGGCGGTACGCTCGAACGAAATTAGTATAGGCAGGTGGTCGGATGCCAATGTTACTATCGGCTGCCAGTTGACGCAGTTTACGAGTTCTGCGCTCACAATTGAGATATCCGGCGAACTGTGACAGCTTCCTACCATACGTGTGGGGGCGTCTCCGTTTATTGTGGAGAACGTCGTTTCTTCTATTTGATCCGCCAACAACTCACCCCTACTGTCCGCCCGCAAGTTTGAATGCCATAGATCGTAATGGGCATTAAAGTCGCCTAAGATAATGCGATTGTTGCCAGTGAGTAAGGCCCTAATATTAGGGCGGTATCCACTGGGGCAACAGGTGCCAGGAGGGATGTAGATGTTGATGATTTCTAGGTTTGCATCGCCTGACCGGACAGATAAGCCTTGACGTTGTAAGACATTGTCCCTGCGGTCGATGCCAGGATCAAATATATGATATTGCACAGAGTGGTGTATGATAAACGCGAGGCCGCCTCCATTTCCGCTCATGCGATCTTTTCTGTGGACATTATACCCAGAACAGGTTTGCAGTGCAGATCTTGCTGTGAGTTTAGTCTCTTGAATCGCAGCAATGCGGATGTTGTGCCACTTCATGAAATCGACTATCTCCGTGATCTTCCCAGTTAATCCATTACAGTTTAACTGCAGAATTCTGAAGTGCATAGGGGGAGACGTCGCTACTCTGGGAGTAAGTGACGGGTGACTACGCCTGGGTTGGGGAAGGCCAGGACGCAACTGCTGTTGTGGCCCTGGGACTGGGCGTCCTTGGGCAAGCATTGGGGTACCCGATAGATTGGGGCTTGCGACCTGGCAACATGGCGCAATGAAACCCGTCGGGGGGTTGCCGTCGCGGAGACCAGAACATCTAGGAAAGTGGCACCGCCCAAGGCAGGAGCTGCATTGGGCGGATGTCGCAAACATATATATTCTGTGCTGGCAAACGGTGCAAACGGGGTTAGGGACTAAGGCGTAGACTACGGGACGCCCTTGGACGTGAACAGCAAGGAGCCACAAAAGATTTATAAAAGTTACGTGGACGTAGGGTTTTGGGATCAAGCCCAGAACAACCTGTCCGATGCAACCATCCCTTACACGAGACACACTGAACAGAGTACGACCGTCCTAAAAAGATTCTTTTTCGGCAGATGCAGCAAAACCATTTCTCAGGACCGGGGTCAGGAGAGGGACTCGGATTGGATTCGATACCTTCCCGGAGCAAGAGAATATGGAGCAGTCCCGCTGCAAGGAGCTGCTGGGAGGATGACAATTTGTGGGAGGGGCGCAACAAATTAAATGGGGTTACACTGAAATGACAGTCCTTGGTCGGGAAAAATCCCGAGTCGCTCCGGTACATAGAACCGACTGCCTTGGGAAGCGATTTTTGCCACTTCGGTGAAGTTGCCTCAGTTTTGGACAAATTGTCCTGAAGCGTGGTTCATTTACGCTGAAATGCAATTTAATAGGAAAAATATTAGTCAAGAAATAAGCAAATATGAGTATGTCATTACTGCACTTCCGCAGGATGTATTTATGACAATTTTAGACTTCATTCAGAGCCCTCCTCAAAATAATAAATTCTCTGCATTAAAGCAGGTTTTGATTGAACGACATTCTTTGAGTGAGAATGCCAAATTAGATAGGGTTTTATCAGATTGTGAGATGGGAGATTGTAAACCATCGGAATATTATCGGTGTTTGGTATAACTCTCTGGCACTAACTTCAGCCAAGAAGTTATTAAGAAACTTTGGATGAGAAAACTGCCAAAGAATTTGAATGTAATTTTAACTAGTTCCAATTCTAGTGTGAATTAATGAAATTAGCTGATAATGTATGGGAGGTTATCAACAAAAACGAAATCGCTTCTGTCAATAATTTTCAAAAGTCAAAAAGCGAAAATGCATTAGTATCTAATTTGGTTCAAACGGCTAGTCATATGTGCAAAAACTTTTGAAAAATTGTCTTTAGAATTATCAGAAATTAAAAAGAAAAATTATTCAAGGTCTCGTTCTATAAGTAGGAATCGTTTTAGAAGGTCCTCTAGATATATGTAGGTCTAATTCGCGAGAGAATCCGAACTGGCTCTGTAGATATCACTATAAATTTGGTTATAAGGCCAGAAAATGTGAACAACCATGTACTTTTTCAAAGAACAATAGTTCAACAAACTAAATTCTTCCGTTGTTGCATCGACGAACAACGGAAACTTAGAAGTTTCAACTCGTCGCTTATTTATATTTGACAAGAATATGTTAAATTTTCTTATTGAGAGTGGGGCAGAAATTTCGGTACTTCCAGTTTCAATATTTGTAAGTAAAAAGAAATATTCTGATTTTATTTTAACAGCGATGGGTGCATAAGACTGAATCATGTACCGCACTCTTGGAGAACTGCTCGTGTAGCTTTCCTACCAAAGGCAGGAAAGATCGGTCACGTGTATGCCAAAGATTATAGACCCATTAGATTAACATCGTTTCTGCTCAAAACCTTTGAGATGCTGATAGATGTGTACATAAAGTCCAACGTGGATGAAAAGCTGCTCTCCACAACACAACATGCGTACACCAAAGGCAAGTCGGTAGACACCGCATTGCATAGGGTGGTAATAAGCGTAGAGAAAGCCCTGGAATATAAGGAATATGCTCTAGGAGTCTTCTTAGACATTGCCGGGGCTTTCAATAATGTCTCCAAATGGGCGATTATGGATGGTCTTAATTACATTAAAGTACATCCAGCTTTAACCAGATGGATCGGCTGCATGTTAAATTACAGGAAGATCACATCACAATGGGGATTGTATGAGACCACGAAATCAGTGGACATGGGAACGCCGCAGGGAGGGGTGCTATCACCTCTGCTGTGGACGCTGGTCATTAACCCACTGCTCAGGCGATTTGATGAGGGACCCGTAAAACTTACGGCTTACGCGGATGGCATTGCAATTGTCATAAGTGGAAAGTGCCTTACCACGATTAGCTCTTTGATGGATCGGGCGCTTCGGGATATTCATACCTTGGCATCAAATGTCGGGTTGAAGTCAACGCGGATAAGACGGATATGGTCTTGTTTACAAAGATGTACAAGGTCCCAAATTGTATCAGGCCTAAGTTAGGAGGGGTGACCCTACAAGAGAAACCTTGCACAAAGTATCTAGGAATAATCCTAGACAGTAAGCTGTCACGGAAGCTCAACGTGGAGGAGAGGGTGAAGAAGGCTTCAACGGCACTTTATGCATGTAAAAGAATGCTTGCGTATACGTGGGGCTTATTGCTCTCTCTTTCTCATTGGGTTTTTACAGCGATTGTAAGCCCTATCCTATACTATGGAGTTCCTGTTTGGTGGAAAGCCACACAAAAAGCAACCTACCTCAAAAAATTAGAGGCGGTATGCAGCCTATGAATGCTTAGCATTACGTGCATTACATGCATAAGCATGTGTTAAACTCATCTATATGAAAAACTGCTTATGTGTCGGAGCTGTTATAGCATTTTCAGGTCAAATGAAACTTTTTTCAAGTCAAATGAAACTTTTTTCATTTTAAATGCAACTTTTTTTCATTTTAAATGAAACTTTTTTCATTTTAAATGAAACTTTTTTCATTTCAAATGAAACTTTTTTCAAGTCAAATGAAACCATATTACTAAGGTAATTGTCAATATATTATTATTATTATATATTATTATTAGAATGGGTCGATTTATTAACCGATATCGCGCCATCGATTTTTCGATAGGATTTGCGGTCAGGAAAAAAAAAATCACTACGCATACCCAAAAAAATAATTTTCGAGCCTTAAAATTTAATTTTTTTTACTTTTTTTGACTTTGATTTTTAAGGGTTTTTTCATGACCTACTAAAAAAATTTTCGGAGATTAAGTTTCCTTTAAACTATTCTGATCTATTTCGTTGTAGTGCGAATAAAAACAAAGTTTATTCCACCTTACGGCCCAACGTTTCGCCAAATTTCCTTGGCATCATCAGGGGCGTATTATTTTTAGATGTGGCGGTTGACAAAATTACAAATGAAAACTTAATAAAATTTACAAAAATTACACCATTAATTACATAGAAAATCGGTACCATCGAGTTGTCGTACACTTTGTCACATTAAACACTTTGAACACTATAAAATTTTCATTTGATTGTATAATTTTCATGTATACCAACGATTTTAGCGGACGCTTTTGGGTCGGACATGGTATACATATGAAAACTTTTTTAGTAAATCATGAAAAAACCCTTAAAAATCAAAGTCAAAAAAAGTAAAAAAAAAAAAAAAATGAAATTTCGCAGGCTCGAAAATTATTTTTTTGGGTATGCGTAGTGATTTTTTTTCCTGACCGCAAATCCTATCGAAAAATCGATGGTGCGATATCGGTTAATAAATCGACCCATTCTAATATATATATTCGAAGTATTACATTTAAATAAAATATACAATGAAAAATAATGGAATAAAAACAAATATATATGTTTTCAAAGGCCCAAACGAGTGAAGTGCAATGTAACTGTGACATAGAGTAGAAAAGATCACTTCTTACGGTTATGTTTTTCAGCATAGTTAAAAAAGATCTCTCCACAGTCCACATGCTCTACTATATAGTTGGTAAAAGTAAAGTGGCTCTCAATACCTTGCTATCGTTCTATGTTGTTTGGTAAGACATTGGTCAAAGAGAAAAGCATAATACAGAGGATTCTACCGATGTGTTAGTTGGCGTCAGGCAGTGAATAGGAAATACGCTCACATCATGCTCTTTGGTTCCTTCTATTTGTTCTCTATGTTGCTTTATTCCTACGTTATTAACGAAGTATATGTAGAAGAAGAATGTGCTTTATATATAAGAGGAGTAGATACAAGTAAAAAATATAGGTGCTTATTTTCAGTGGGTGGTTAAACTGTAGTATATAAGTTTCCTAGCGTATAACCCTGCTACTTTCTCTATTAAAAAATTGAAACGATCAAAAGGCAAGGTTAAACTATATAAGCCGACCTTAACTGCAGCTTAAATTCACAAAGAAAATTTAAGCAAAAATTTTGCCTTCAATGTGGCTAATTAGAAACAGTCGTCTTAAAGAAAAATTTGATAAATAGCGTTATAAAATACGATATAAATATATTGACAATTACCTTAGTAGTATGGTTTCAATTGACTTGAAAAAAGTTTCATTTGAAATGAAAAAAGTTTCATTTAAAATGAAAAAAGTTTCATTAAAATGAAAAAAGTTTCATTTGACCTGAAAATGCTATATGCATTATGAGTAGATTGCATGTATTTTTATGGAGAATGGTAGAATGAGCGACACTAGCGCCATCTGATATTGAAAAGTAGCCAACTCCCCAATTTTGTGCCAAGCAAATCATAAGAATTTGACATTTGGCTAAGGGTGTTGGCACACTTTGCAAGTGAAATTATTTTTCCCACTAGTTAATAAATTTTCTAACATTTTGCACAATTGAAAACTGCAATATAACAATCGAATACGACACAAAATATGTTAGCAAGTATTTTTGTTGTATAGGGAGAATGTTTACAACAGTGCTTCGCGAAATTTTGTATGTCAATGGGCAAGGCGTAATAAACTTAAATTGCCAAGTCTGAAGTTCCTTCATTATTTACAAACGCAACATCTTGGTTGATTGTGGCGATGTTATTGGAATGTATAAGCTTGTGTTAAACGCATCTATATGAAAAATGTCATTGTGTTACCGCCTTTATTAAAGTTTGTCGCTTAGCAAGTCCACATAAAGTTTAAGCGTAAACGTATATAGACTTAAAAAAAACACAGCTATTGTCAATAAAACGAGATCATCGGAGTTAACATTAAAAATCAATCGTTTTTATTTAATACTTTTTAAAGTAAGTATGTTTGTCGCGCGGTATGCTTAAAGCGTACTGATGATGAAGGTTTATCAAACTTCGAAATGGATCTATCTGGGCAGCTATCGCAGGCGTCTGAAAAATATTTCTATCTTCTATTCCAAGAATAATAATAAAATTATTTTTCAATTATAGAAAAAAAAGAAAACAATATTTATCATAAAAATTAATTGACATCGGTAGCGCTGATCCTGTGAAGATTTAAACATACTCGAATTTATGTATGTCCTTTTGTTCGCACAAACCTGGCTGCATGTACCTAACGACTACTTAAAAGCAAGGGAGAGGTAGGTAGGTTGAACTGGCCGGTCCATGAGGACCTCACATAGACTGATTGAGTCCGTAGTGTTACCAGAAGTTTGTTTTAACGACCAAACTGAAAAACCCTATCAAAAACCAGGACCTATGTTATAAAATTACTCCGTCCTCTTGGCAAATACTAGAAGCTTCCTAGGACTTAAGCCAATTGCTGCTTCTAGATCTGACAGCTGTATCACTCCTAATAGCTGGAGTCTTAGCCTGGCAAGTGCAGGGCACGAGCACAGAACGTGCTCGATCGTTTCCTCCTCCAACCCGCACTTCCTACACCTGCTATCACTGACCAAGCCTAATTTAAAAGCATGTGACGCCAGAAGGCAGTGTCCAGTCAGAATACCCGTCATGAGTCTACAGTCCTCTCTTTTTAATGATAGAAGCAACTGTGTTAGTCTAAGGTTGTAAGACCTACACATAATCTTCGACACTTTACAGCCCCGCGCTTGAACCCACGCCTTTTCTGCTTGGTCGATCATGTGCACCTCTCGCCTTCGCTTAATCTCGCCCAATCTAATTGGGACGTCTACGGAGCAAGCTTCAAGGGATGCGCCCTTTTTAGCTAATTCGTCCGCTTTTTCTTTCCCATCTATTCCCATATGCCCTGGGACCCAATATAGATGTATGCTTCTCCCTGTCCCGATTCTCTCCAGAGACTGCTTACACTCTAACACGCATTTAGATGCTGTGCTATGCGAGATTATTGCCTTAATTGCTGCTTGACTGTCAATATAAAAGTTAACACGGTTGCAGCTTAAGCTATTCTCTTCCAGGGTTTCTACTGCTTTGGTTACGGCTAATATTTCCGCTTGGAAAACGCTACAGTAATCCGGCAGCCTGTAGGATCTGCTTAATTCCGGATCAGCCCAGTATACCGCAGACCCTACTCCTTCCACTATTTTGGAACCATCGGTGTACACATGCATCGCCTCGTCCGCCATTTGCGCACCCTTGAGCCAACCGTCCACCTCTATTGTGGCCTTAAGATCTCCCTCAAAGTGCAGGTAGGGAATCATGTAGTCTGTTCGTCTTGTGACTGAGGACGCTATACTACTATGGCCATATGGTCGGCGCTCAAGCTGCCCCGAAGCATCGAGCCTGGTTGCGGTCGTTAACGCTTTGTTCTTTGCTACCAGGTCTACAGGTGGAATGTGCAGAATGGCATACAGTGCAGCCGTCGGGGTTGTTTTCAGGGCTCCCGTAATGCAAAGCATTGATAGTCTGCATACCCCCTGTAATTTTTTGAGGTATGTTGTTTTTTGTGTGGCTTTCCACCAAACAAGAACTCCATAGTATAGAATAGGGCTTACAATCGCTGTAAAAACCCAATGAGAAAGAGAGGGCGATAGGCCCCACGTACACCCCAGCATTCTTTTACATGCATAGAGTGCCGTTGAGGCCTTCTTGACCCTCTCCTCCACGTTGAGCTTCCATGACAGCTTACTGTCTAGGATGATTCCTAGATATTTTGTGCAAGGTTTCTCCTGTAAGGTCACCGCTCCTAACTTAGGCCTGGTCCAATTTGGGACCTTGTACCTCTTTGTAAACAAGACCATATCCGTCTTCTCCGCATTGACTTTCAGCCCGACATTAGATGCCCAGGTATGAATATCCCGAAGCGCCCGATCCATCAAAGAACTAATCGTTGGAATGCATTTTCCACTTATGACAATTGCAACGTCATCTGCGTAAGCCGTAAGTTTTACGGGTCCCTCGTCGAATTGCCTGAGCAGTTGGTTGATGACCAGTGTCCACAGCAGAGGTGATAGCACCCCTCCCTGCGGCGTGCCCCTGTCCACTGATTTCGTGGCCTCGTACAATCCCCATTGTGATGTAATCTTTCTGCAATTTAACATGCAGCCGATCCATCTGATTAAGGCAGGATGTACTTTAATGTAATTAAGACCATCCATAATCGCCCATTTTGCAACATTATTGAAAGCCCCGGCAATGTCCAAGAAGACTCCTAGAGCATACTCCTTATATTCCAGGGATTTCTCTATGCTTATTACCACCCTATGCAATGCGGTGTCTACCGACTTGCCTTTGGTGTACGCATGCTGTGTTGTGGAGAGCAGCTTTTCATCCACGTTGGACTTTATGTACACATCTATCAGCCTCTCAAAGGTTTTGAGCAGAAATGATGTTAAGCTAATGGGTCTATAGTCTTTGGGATACACGTGACCGATCTTTCCCGCCTTTGGTAGAAAAGCTACACGAGCAGTTCTCCAAGAGTGCGGTACATGATTCAGTCTTATGCACCCATCGAATATTATTTTAAGCCATTCAACGACCGCCCTACTTGAGACTTGTAGCATGGCCGGGAATATACCATCTGGGCCCGGCGATTTAAACTTAGAAAACGTCTTCACTGCCCACTCGATCTTGGTATCGGTCACCAAGCCCGGCACCACTAGCTCCGTGATCGAAGTGTGAGTGATGTCTGCTGGTTCTTCTAAACCGTCTCCCGATGGGAAATGTGTATCGAGAAGCACCTCAAGGGATTCCTCACTATCACGTGACCATTCCCCGTTCTCTTTCTTTATTAGTCCCTGGACTATGTTTCCCTTTGCTAGGACTTTTTTCAACCGTGCTGTTTCACTGGAGCACTCTATGTCCGTACAGAAACTTTTCCATGAGTTTCTCTTCGCCCTTGTAATTTCACGCTTGTAGATCCTCAGTAGATCCCTGTACTCGTCCCGACACGCTTCGCTTTCCGCGGTCTTTGCGAGCTTAAACATTTCTTTTACCTGTCTTCTTAGAAGACTCAGCTCATTGCTCCACCATGGCGGCTTTGCTTTTCCTCTGAATCTTCTTAGAGGGCAAGCTTTGTTATATGCAGTCATAAGCGTCCTTGTAAGGAATTCATTCGACTCCTCCAGTTCCTCTACATTAGCAACCTCTTTGGGTTGTCCCAGTTTCGTTTCTACATGTTTCTGGAATTTAGTCCAATTCGTTGCCCTAGGGTTTCTAAAGGTTCCTCCCTTCTCTACCCTCTTTAGTGGGATGCTGAAGCTTATATACGCATGGTCGGAGAAGGATGGTCTATCGAGAACCATCCAATCATACCTTGATATATGTAGGAACATTTCCCCTGTTGGCTATCTGCAAATTGGTTTGCAGGATGTAACAAAATAGAGATTCGCCTCTCTCGTTCGTATCTGCTCCTCCCCACGCATTGTGGTGCGCATTTGCATCTGCGCCTATGACCAACCGCCCTTTGCGCCCTTCCTCCTGTACTTGCCTTTTGCACTCCATCGGTGGAACCTCCGCAGCATGGGCCATGTAGCAGGACGCCAGGATAAATGCCTGCTTATTCTTTTGCTCAACGGCCACCGCTACGAGATCCTCGGTGGTGTAATTAGGCAGCATATATGAATGCAGCTGTTTCCTTACCATTACTACAGCTCGCACCCGTCCTTCCGTTTGTGCGTAGTAAACGCCAAACCCGCGCGCGCTAAGTCCAGAAACCTTTCCTCCCTATGAGAGCCACGGCTCCTGGATCAGCGCCACGTCAAACGAACCCTCCTCAAGGGTTAGGAGGAGTTCGCTCGACGCCAATTTACTGTGTTGGAGGTTTATCTGTAGGACTCGCAGCACCATTGGGCTGTTTGTCCCCCTCCAGCACCTTCGTCTTGACGTCGTCGTCCTCCTCTTGCCCTTTTGGTTTAGAGTATTCGAGGCCCCCTTCAGCCCCTCGTGAATGTTGTGCCGTGTGTTCCTCTGTTCGATTCACAGCACCATTTAGCGGTTGGTCCTCTTCTAGCACGTTCGTGGTGACGTCGGGGACCTCCACCTGTCTTTTTTCCCTTAGGCTTCTGAGGTCCTTTTCGACTTCGCCCACTTCCAGCGTGTTAGGATTTTTATCCTCGGGACTTCTTTTCCTGAGTCGCATGTAAATTTTGCCAGAATATCCTCCGCCTGCTTGTTTATTTGGAAGATGTAGAACTGACCATCCTCGGTAGGCCGAGATACAGTAAGTACCTTCCAATCCTTTGTCGGTATGTTGCAAGGGAGAACTCAAACATGAAATTTACAAATAGATTAACGATTGTGATAAAAATAGGCATAAGATATTTCGTGGACAAGGAATATATTATCAAATTTTACCCCACACAGTATTTATCTCTGTTTTACTGTATATTTTTAATAATTTTTTCATAACAAACTTGAAAACACTAGAAATATTTCTAGTAATATAGTTGAAATATCCAAAAGAAATTCAAAAAGTGTACATTTTAATATTGCTGAAATTCTTCCATAGTATTTCAAAAAAGTATTGTGCCATTTTACAATGTTTGCCGTGTGGGTAACTGTATTTTTGGACATATTTTGCGAGCTCAAATCCCTATTTTCAAAAAATCTTCAAAATGTGCATCAAAAGCTTTTTTCTTTCTTTTACCTATTTCTGTATTGCGAGTTACTTCTTTCCTGCCCTAAATGGCAATCTTTTATTTTAATATATTAAAAATCTTAGGGGAAAAATGGCTTTGTTATAACACGTAATACTCACTTAGTTTAATCCAAAAATGTGGGTTTTAATGTGCATCGATGCGTGTTCTTCTGAACCGCTCTGGGTCAGCACAAAGCCTTGAAAAATTGCACTTTAGTTCTAGATTTTTTTGTTCATCACATAAGGCCCCGTCCCATAAGCAGTTTTCCATATAGATGCGTTTAACGCAATGTTATGCATGATAAGTAAATTGCACGTATTTTAATGGAGAACGGCAGATCGAGCAACACTGGCACCATCTGACATGAGAAGGTATCCAACATCCAACTTTTGTTGCAAGAAAACATAAGAAAAATTAGGTGAAATTATTTTCCCCAATTATGCGTCCTGGCCTTCCACAACCCAGGCGTAGTCACCCGTCACTTACCCCCAGAGTGGCGGCGTCTCCCCTTATGCACTTCAGAATTCAGTTAAACTGTAATGCAGTTAAACTGTAATGGACTATCTGGGAAGATTACGGAGATAGTCGATTTCATGAAGCGGCACAACATCCGCATTGCTGCGATTCAAGAGACTAAACTAACAGCAAGATCTGCATTGCAGACCTGCTCTGGGTATAATGTCCACAGAAAAGATCGCATGAGCGGAAATGGAGGCGGCGTCGCGTTTATCATACATCACTCTGTGCAATATCATATATTTGATCCTGGCATCGACCGCAGGGAAATGTCTTAGAACGTCAAGGCCTATCTGTCCGGTCAGGCGATGCAAATCTAGAAATCATCAACATCTACATCCCTCCTGACACCTGTTGCCCCAGTGGATACCGCCCTAACATCAGGGCCTTACTCACTGGCGACAATCGCATTATCTTAGGCGATTTCAATGCCCACCATGATCTATGGCATTCAAACTTGCGGGCGGACAGTAGGGGTGAGATGTTGGCGGATCAAATAGAAGAAACGACGTTCTGCACAATAAACGGAGACGCCCCCACACGTATGGTAAGAAGCTGTCACAGCTCGCCAGATATCTCAATCGTGAGCGCAGAACTCGTAAACTGCGTTAACTGGCATCCGACCACCTGCCCATACTTATTTCGCTCGAGCGTACCGCCGACTTCATCGTCACTGAAAAACGCACTTAGATAAACTTCAAAAAAGGAAAGTGGGAAGAATATAAATCCTTTACAGACAACCGCTTTGCTGCCGCTTTGCAAGGGAGTATGGCGCAGTCCCGCTGCAAGGAGCTGCTGGGAGGATAACAATTTGTGGGAGGGATACAACAAATTATATGGGATTACACTGAAATGACAATCTTTGGTCGGGAAAAATCCCGAGTTGCTCCGGACGTCTCTGGTATGGTCATCTATCGAGAAAATCAATATGCTTGCTAAGTAAAGTTAAACTATTACGACCGTTTTGCCTGGACTTAACGTTTTTCAAAAATTTAGAAGCTTCTAAGGAAACGGCAATAATTTTTCAATTTTTTACCTAATACTATTGGAAATTTTTTCCATATATTACCTGTCACATCTGCGTTTGGCTCAACAACACGATCGTCGTTGCTAGGTTCAACTTCAATGCGCTTTCGGAGGGTTCGCGGAGAACGATATACGCGAGAATTAATACTGTGAGAACCTATTTCTTGTCGAATCATTTCTGTTGTACTTGAAATTGCTTGGAAAGCAGACGTTTGTCCAATTTTTTCTCCTTTTTCGGTTATAGTGTCGCTGACACCTTTAGCCGTTTTTGAAATTTCTTCCGAAATTTTTGATGCTTTCCTTGCTATGTCGGATTTGCTTGCCTCGTCAAGTACGTCACTGACCTTATCTTTTATGCTTCCTAATTGTTCTTTTAATATACTTGAAGATTTTTGAGCTTCAGATTCAACTATGTTAAACTTTTGCCTAGCAGACTGGAGAGCGTCAGACTGTTCTAACTTTTGAGCTTCTTCACGGAATTTCTTTATATTTTCCTTCATTTCCTTATTCTTATCCAATTCCGATTTAAAGTTCTCAATGAACTGCGAAAAAAACCCCGGCCTTCGGTTAGGCTGCGAATACCAACGCTGTAAAAATACATTAAATGTGATACCAAATATTCTCATAGGCAACAATTATAAATTTTATCTCACCTGATTTGGTAGCCCCTTCCAACACTTTTTGCCTTGGAAAAGCCGGTTACAAGTGCCCCGCGAAGCCGCTAAAATTGTGTACTATAAATAATGTTAAATAAAGTCATTTAATATTAGACTCTAAAAAACTTTCACGTGTCGTCAATATACATATTTATTCCTATGCTTTTCAAAATAATAATAACTCACCATATTTCTTAATTTTTAAACAACTATTAATTTGTAAGTAATTAAATGTAAAATGGTGACGAATATTTCTTCGAATTTATGTAATTTATAACTATTGCCAGTGAAATATTCTCAAAGATGACAATATTCTTTGAAGGGATATCATGCTTTTATTTGTCAAATGATCATCTGATAGGAGCAGTCAAATGAAATATGCAGGGATGCCATGTGCAATGCACATAATGCCAGAAAATAAAATGAAATAATGCCTGGGTTTTCAATGCGAGTTTAAACTCTAGTTAATGTTCGATAACCAGGGGGTATATTCTCTAACTACGAAAAACTGAAAAATGTACACTCATTGAAAACTCATTTGCACACACAATTTACACTTTAAATTTTCATGCGATTCTGTAAATTATTGTGCACATTATTTTGCTGAATGTAAAAGTCTTGGTGGGGTGTGATAAAGCCATAGGACATAAAGTCATATAGCGTTAACTCCCATCCCATTGAGACATGAGGGCATATGCTATAAATTCTCAATATAATGGGACTTAACGCCATAAGTTTTTTTCTCGAAATCAGACATGAAGCCATATTTTTTAATGGTTGTATGTCACGCTATTTCATGTAAAAAGGCATTGTGGTTTCATGTCGCCTTGTGCAAAATGCATTTGTCTGTCAAAATGTTGTTGACAATCAATCAAATTCCGACATTGCAGGTGGTTCACGTGTTTACATTTTTAACTGATTTAGAAAATTTGGAAGATATTTTTGAATATAATATATATTTAAATTATGGCTTTATGTCCGTTTGGATTGAAACATAAAGCCATTACCCTGCTAGACAGAGCTGACGGAAACTCCAACACATTAACAGAATTTTTGACATCACTAATACACTCGCATAAATGTTCCCTTTTATTCGTATGGAAAACCATAGTATATATGTGTATGCATACACGTATTGTTGCATAACTGACTGTTGGGGTAAGGCGGAGGTGACACTTGGCATGCTGGCAAGCCCCTGCTAGCTCGTCGGGCGGGGTGAGTTTTTGCTCACCCGCCTTACCTACAGTTATACAAACAAAAAAAAGGGTTCATGCCTGAAATCTATGAAAAGAAAAGGAAAGCTGGAAGAAAAGGTCTGTCCGTGTCAGGTGGAGTCATCCCTCCCCTTCTGCGTAAAACCTTGACGCAGCCTTGGGCGTTGCACTGACTCCGGAACTTTAGCAACGCCCCCTTAGCCTGACATAGGTCCGTCCGTTAATGTCCCATGTCCCTAGCCTGTCTAGTCTGTCACCGTCGCCTCACATCCACGACCCCTATATTGCACTCGTGCAACACCCACACCAATTGAACGTTCTTTAGCCGATCATTATGGGATATACTCAACCCATAAACCTAATAAATATGCGAGTTTGAATTTCAACAACAAAAAAACGCTATAAAAGACGTTTTATTAATTACTTATCCTAGCGTAAAAGAAAAATTCAATAAAAAACTTCAATTATATTGATTCTTCCTTAAGACTAAAACTAAAAGATACTTAATTAATGCTAATGTATCGAACCCTACGTTGCGTTCATACAGAGACAGATGTACATATAGAGGATACGGTGAAAAAAACTTAGGAAGGTTATAGAGAGCTTTTAATTTATTGACAAAAAAAAAAGGTTTAACGCAAAAACTTTAAATCGAGGGGGGAATCGACAGTAATGGGAATAGAATAAAAAGGTTGACCAAATTTTACTTGAAATTTATTTTACGTAAAAAAACTTGAGTATTAAACGAAACAAAAAAAAAAAAAACAATGAATGAAAGGTTTAACTGAAAATTGCTAAATGTCGTCATGTACCTGATTATCGAGCTGCCACTGTAGCCCGCTCGATTATCACCCTCTCCTGGCTTCCAACAAGTTTGCCCTTTATTTTTCTTTTATACAGACATATGTGTATGTTTATAATATGCCCACCTACGTAATATCAATAGCTTAAACGTCTAGCACTTACCGATCAATCCCGCGACGGAGGCGCCTGCGTCGAAGAGGGGAATTAAGATTAACAAAAATTCTCTGATAAATTCCAGCAAAATACAAATGAAATATCAAAAAAAGAAACTATTATAAACTCCGGCAGCGGCGCACGGACAGTTCTGCTGCTCCCTTTTGCCTCTCTCCTCGCGTTTGCTTCTCTCCTCCAATCGGTTATTGCTATGCTCCAATTTATGATCGCGGTGCCAGGACAGGTGCGACAAGATGCCCCTCTACTCCTTTGACGTATAGCCTGGCACCGTCTGTATGTTTTCCCTTCCTCGATATTCTATACTACCCCGCTTATTTGCTTGTTTTTGGTGTCTGTGTGTGTGCGTGCGTGTCGTGGCACTAATGATGGTGGCTGGTGTGGCAAGTTTAAACCTTTGTACCGCAATCTGAATAGGCAAGGGAAAAGAATTTTAGGGACTAGGGTCATGCTGACAACGAAACCAGACATTAGGGTTCATGTGGACTTATTATATTTATTGACTTTCATCGTGTTATGTTATTTTATTATTATTATTTATTTATTTGCTTTTATTTAATTATTCCATTATACCTATTTATCTCATTTTATCTATTTATTTGATTTTATTTATTTTACTTAATTTTATCTGTATATTTAATGTTATCTAGGTATTAGATATTACTCAAATGTTGGACTTTATGTATTTATGTATGTTATTTTATTTTATTTTATTTTATAATTTTTGTTAATTTATTTTAATTTAATTTTACTTTTAACTTTCATTATTTTATTTAATTTCATTACTTCATAGTATCTTCGCATTTAATTTTATTTATTTGTTCAATTTTGTGAATTTTAGGTATTTAATTTTTATTTTATTTAATTTGCATTTTAACAATTTAAGTTATGTTCACGAATAGTCCACAGGCACCAGGGACTGGGGAAGGGGGTTTCACTGACTCACCTGAATAGGGCACAGGACACCGAGTTTTTTTTTTTGTGTGCCGGTGCTTAACGGGCCAATAACGCGGTTAGCCACAACCGTAAACCGAAACTTCACAAAGGACTAAATTTCCACTTAAAACGACTTTAGTAGCTTCCGCACTCACTTGCATGTGCTTTACATTTGAGACATGCCCTGTCATCGTTTGGAGATCGTACCCCATAGATCGAAAGCATTTCTTTCTCACCACTTTCATTCAAGAACGAAAGATACCAATACATACAATCCTATTTTGGCGGGAAACGACAGACATAAACTTTCACGAACAAACTTCACGCATACTAACAGATACATGTTCGAACATCTATGTGTTTGCTTTCTACCAGTTACTAACACATGTGAACGTAGCTATGCTGGTATATGCACACAGATATATACGTAGATGTTTGAACATCCTTACCATCGCCTTAACCCACTGGCTGCCGCTACAGTATACAGAATGTTTACATCAGGTTTGTCATTTCGCTTCTAACAACCTGATAGAAACTGTGCTTTACGCCCTGATGTAAATTTCCATCAGCCATATCTGTAAATTGACGCCTCAAATGACTGACAGCTGTCTAGCAGGGTATGGCTTAATGTCCTGTGGCTTTATGACACTCCACCAAAAGTCTTATTTATGTCAATGAGAAAATATTCATCAAACGCCATGAAAACAAAAAGTCATTCTGCAACAGTGCGTATGAGTTTTGAATGTCACAATAGTGTACACTGTCTGCCAATAAAATTCACGAAGTTTTTATCAGTGCGATTTTTGTTCACAGTTTTGCTTTACACAATAAGATTTTCAAAGTTTACACAATTTCTTGTGTACACTTTAAATGGATTTTTCTTCAATATTGAATATTGAGCATGATAGAGGCTGCATGTTAGGGCAATAGAATATATTTAATGGATGAAAATCTTTTGGAACATCCAACGAGAAATTTTCTGAGACCCTACACAACTTTCGCCTTCATAATCTAATTGTGTTTTTTTACGCAATAAATATCAGTTATTCATACAAACTGTTGCATCCTGGACGAATATGGTTCTCAGGTCGAAGAGTTAACGAATTAGACCATGATTTACTATATTTCAAATGGACAAACTTAATATTTGCAATATATAGGATCGTCCTGCCCCTGAGCCATGGGCTTACCAGTTAATATGGAATTCACTGAATGCAATAAGTAAGTGTATAAAATAAGTAGGTCCTTTTTTTCGGTATTTGGCAGTGATTCTTTGACGATAGTGCCGAGTACAAAATCGAGATGGTTATTATTGTTTCATTTGACATGTCCCTAAAACAGCTGAAAAAACTGTAGGCGCCTTTTGGTGCGCCCATCGTTGGTGCTAATCCTTAAAACTGTCCCACGAGAGTTAAGAGTAGTAAAGACCATTAATAGCAACTGTAAGTCGCCTTTGTGCGTAACCAGAAAGGACACACACATGATTTAAAGAAATCTTGTCGACAACGAGTATAAGGAGGTAGCCCAGAAGATCTCCTACGCTTTGCACGAGACATACAGACAAAAGTGTGACCATTTTAAGTATTTCTATTTTTTTCGGCATACGCAGCAGTACCAGTCCCACAGATCGGGGTTAGGTCCGAAGCCTCCATGAAGTAAGTAAACGAAGGCAGGTCCCTCCACAAGAGTTACTCCTGAAATTTTTTGAACGATCCGCAAGTCTTTCGATCACATTTTGTTTGCATAGACTTAAAATAAATAAATTAAAGTAAAAAAATAAATTATATTTGTTCATTATTGTTCGTGAATATGTTTATTTAATGGCAGTGTCCAAGGCACAAATTCATTCATAACTTTTTTTAAATTTTTTGGTATTCAAATATATTCATTGTTCCATTCGGTTATTAGGACATATATGGTCCCACGTAATAAACAACAGTTCCGCGATTCAAAGTAGGTGAAAATCCGTTATATAGTTCTTTTTTTCAAATTCCGTTATAATTTATTGCAATTAACTTTTATTTCGCACAAAACAAAAGCACTTCAAATATTCAGCTATGTAAAACGCATTTACTTTTTTCGCAGAAACATAAATAATGGAAGCAACACAACAGCAAGCACCAACAACCGAAAAATAATTGTTTGCAAAAATCGTGCGAAGAGAACGAAATTTCACAAAAAAAAAAAGACTTACGTATGCTTGGTGAAAATTTAAAATTTTGTTTGGCAGCTGGATTGAAAACTATTGTCCACCATAGAAAATTTGTACATATCGTTTTTCCATTGATTAAAATGTTACTTATTTGCACACAGCCCATTTGATTCCTTTTTAAATTTAAGCACGGCAAATAAATTACTCTTGTGGTTGGCAACCATGTAGCCAACTGATTTTGGCGTTTAAATGCACTTGTTGTACCCTGTTCGAAGATACAAAAACCGTTAGGAAAATAAGTGAGTTCAACAGAAAACTACAAAAACAAATAATAATTGAAGGAGTCGAATTCGTGGAATCCGAAAGCTCTAGCGAATTAAATTGCCCAGGTTGTAATAATACTAATATTAATAAATTTTAATGCGTTAGTTAGATCGAGAAAGATTATACATTTTCTAATAGTGGTATTTCAAACAATTTTAATTGAAGAATTTGAAAATATTGTATGTATATATATACAAACGTATACGGTTATATGCATATATGACTGCGAACATATACGGCCTGGAATTGTGAAACAAATTATTTTCAGCTCTCATATTAACAAAAGTTAACGGATTGTAAGTACAAATACGAAGTACATTGGAAGGAACATGTTACAATTAAACGGGGATTCAGATGAAGCAAAGGTAAGAACGATCAATGTCCGTTATTTTGTCAAGAAGTACGTATTATAAATGCATTTGCTTTGGAAAAGGATGCCCTGTCTTCGTTCTTAGGCCATAATTCCCTGGACGCAAGGTATTTGCATGAAGTGTACATAGATACTAAAAGTCCATCAGTAAGATCGCGGAGCCTATCACCTATGTCATCAGATTCGTCAACTCACACATTCTCATCGGGATTTGTTTCGTCATCTCCAATTCTCACCACCAGTACTTCTGAAATTGGTTTGCAGCCTTCAAACTATTTAAATTTTGTGCCATACAGTAAAGATCTGGGAATATGTAAGACTCCATTGTTGACGCAAAGTGCCAGTGTTCATCCGAGGCAAGAACATCAAACAAATATTTATAACGACAACATTGACCAGCACCGTTTACACCACATAGAAGCTCAAAAACAACAACAAAACGAAATATCCAACTCGCTAAAAATGTTTGCTATGTTGGCATCTTATAAAAATGAAAATGGTAAGTTCACTGTTTTCTATGGACATTTTGTATTGAAAGGAAATGAAAAACAGTTCAATCATTGCTGCAAATGGGTATACATTTTAAATGATTCTATAGATCACCGGTAACGGAAGACTGGCGCTGATAATGGCGCCTGTCTATCTGTTTGAGATTGTATGTGAGTACTCCAATTAGAATTTAATTAGCACGAAGCGTTGCCGTTTTAAATTCTCTAAATTACCCAAAAACAAAATTAAAATTCCCCAAATCTATCAAACTTCCCAACAAGAAATTAGCAAATATCCTATCGTCTAGAATGGTCGACTGGTAACGCGCCCAAAAATATGCGTAGGGATATCAAGCCTCAGCAACAATAATTCGGAGGCGGAAAAGAAAAATGGTAATTCTATACTACAGCATAACACTCTTAATACAAAAATATCAAGAGGGGTATCCAGGATCGCGAATCCGGAAGCGGAGGTAAAAAATTTTGGTCTGTCAAGAGATATTTGCAAAAGAAATTGAAAATTTGGTGATTCTTTACAACAGCATGACACTGCTAATACGCCTCCAAAAATATCGAGAGAGGTATCAAACGACGCGTATTGACATCAGTATTAATAATCCGACTAAAAAATTTTAACTCGTTCAAAAGATATTAACGAAAAACCGAAAAAAGACCCGCGGGTACCTCCGAAACCGGGGGTGGTATCTATAGTATTTTTGCGCAGAACACCGTTCTGCGTTGGCGGCCTCCGGCAGCGCTTATAAAAAATTACCCTGGGTGGGTCCAACACCGGTTTGGAGACCAAAACTATATCCGCACAAAATGTTCACAATTTTTTTTGTGGGTGCGACAACATTACAACAACCACATGAAAATCGCCAACTTCAACTGCAAATATCTCCGGACAGAGATAACATTTTTCTTTTCCGCCATCGGATAATTGTTCTCGAGATTAATACGCGTCTTTTTACACCTCTCTCGATATTTTTTGACGCGGCAGTCGGCCTTGAAACATCAGATGCTGTTCCGGAGCGAGCACACCCAGCGGGTTAGGGGGTAAGAATATACCCGCGGTAGGTCTGTCGTAGGAGGCGACTAAAATACCAGCGGCTGCAGCATCTTTCATTCGCATAACATGACCTAGTCAGTGTTGCCGTTTTAATTCGATGGACTATTTTGAATGAAGCTCGCACAGTTGTATCATTAAATCTTCTTCGGTACTCGCCGTGACGCGTAGAGGCCCATAAATATTTCGAAAAAACTTTCCCAGAGCCGACTCATCAGATGTCAGAGTCCATACTTCTACACCATATATCAGGGCGAGTTACGATAAGTGACTTGTGAAGCATGATCTTCGTTGCTGAGAGAAGAGTTTTCTTTTTAATTGCCTACTCAACCCAAAGTATCATTTGTTGGCAAGAGTGACTCTTCGCTAGATTTCTAGACTGATGCTGTTGTTCGTGTTAATGCTGATCCCAAATAAACTAAGTCGCCCACCACGATTATGATGGAGTTGCCTTGTTATGAAAAGGATGTTAAGTGGCTACCCAGGGATACTTGGTCGCAAGCGACCGAAAGTAGTGAGCTGCTTGAACCAAATGCAATAGAATCACCTTAGCCATTCCCTGGGAATTGCAGTAAGAAACGTTTCCCGTTTACTTCTACACACAGCTCCATACTCTAAATAAATAATAAATGTAAGGCGCGATAACCTCCGAAGAGATCTAAGGCCGAGCTTCTCTTCCAATTTGCGTCGTGCTCCTCTTGATTTTTCCCTACAAATTGGACGGACGGGACCTACATGTTTTATGCCGACTCCGAACGGCATCTGCAAGGCAGATGAGTTTTCACTGAGAGCTTTTCATGGCAGAAATACAATCGGAGCGCTTGCCAGACACTGCCGAGGGGCGACCCCGCTTAGAAAAATTTTCTTCTAATTGAAAAATCTTATTTCTAAAATTTTGATGTTACTTTGCCCGGGAGTTGAACCCAGGGCATACGGTGTGATAGGCGGAGCACGCTACCATCACACCACGGTGGCCGCCATACTCTAAGTGACGTTTAATTAGGTAAAGTACGGGAGTAAAGATATTTAATGTAATGATCAAGCCACATTTTGAATACTGTTCGACCATTTTATTCCTGGGATCCACACAGATGAAAAACAGGCTGCAAAAACTACAAAACAAAGGGATGCGGTGCATACTATTATGTAATAGGCTGACACGAATCACATATATGTTAGAAACTCTGAAATGGTTAAATATCAATCAAAGAACAATTATGAACGTACTTCTTTTTGTGTTTAAAATGAAATATCACCTACTACAAAAGTACTTAACGAGCCAAATAGCATATGTAGGAGATGTGCAACCCTACGGCTTAAGGAACAAGAATGATTTTAGAATTAAATTTTATAAATCCAATAAGGCACAAAATGTTTTAATGTATAAATGCTTAAAACTTTTTAATGAATTGCCAAGCAATATAAAAAACGAAAGAAATATTAATGTATTTAAAAGACTGATAATATATCATATTAGAGAACATTATAGCTCACAATGAGCCAATTAGCTATTGCTAAGACTACCGATTTTGTATTACTAAACTGTACCTGAAAGTTTTAAATAGCTACGGCTAAATAAAGAACCTAATAATAAAAAAAAAAAAATACCTTTTGCTGACTACTTCTGATAAACTAGGAGCCTTATTGTTGTTGTTATGGTGATAATTACACTCCCCGAAGGCCTTCGGGAGTGTTATCGATGTTGATGGTCCTTTTCCGGATGTACATGCGGTACGTTTCGGTAACAAGCACCATTAAGGTACTAGCCCGACCATCTTGGGTACGATTTGGTATGACCACATGAAACCTAGGCAATCCCGTCCTCACACCCCCTACACCCATAAGGAAGTTGGTGTCGCCAGAGCCTCGACTGTTAAAGAAACAGGATTCGCGACGGGTGGGTGAGGTTGACAATTGGGTTGGAGAAGCAATATATCGAGCCCTTCCCGCAATTTAAGTGTAACCAAAAAAATACAGATATTAGTTTTTTGCTGAAAACCGATAGTTTTGCATGATTTGAATCATCTCACAAATTTTTATATTAGAGAATAGTACCGTTATCAAGCTAAATCAAAAAGAAATTTTAGTGTAAGTGAATTTTGAGGTTTGTTTACTTTTTTTGTGACCGCAATTGCTACTTACCTCAAAAGTGCTTATCTGTGGTATGTTGTTGTTGTTGTTGTTATAGCAATGCTCGCCCCACCTAATAGCCGCGACCGATCACAAATTGTCATCAATATCCTCTAACGGGAGTCCAAGGAAACTTGCCGTTACAACAGGGGTGGACCATAAGGAAAGTGGTGTTAGAGGCGTTGGTTCCACATTACAATTGAAGAGATGGTTGGTGTCATGTGGGGACATGTGGTATCTTACGTGTTTATTTTCACTTTTATCGTGTATATTTATATTGTTCGAAAAAGCACTTGTTTCAATTATACTGTATATGCATGATTTAAGCAACCATTTTGCAAAAAGAAAAAATTATGGCTGAAAACGAAAATATGTATTTTAGTTTGATACAAATCATTTCTGCTTAAGTTCGTGAATCCAATAAAATTGTTTTATTATTTTAATATGGAGCTTTTACAAAATAAGGTGATTAATTATTTTATATCTTTAAAATAAAATAACAAAACTGTGTTTTTATACCAATGAACGATCAAGAATAACTCACTGGTGCCATATAGCGAAACTGAGTCTGAAAAGACATATTCTGGGGAATTAGAAATCGAGATATGCGGTGAAACAAGAGGGTACAAGAAGAAACGAAAACTTCCTAAAAGACTTCGGGGTAAAAAACGTGAGCTGTAAGAAGTTAAACCAAATCCCTGCGTAGGTAAAAAGTGTGGAAAAAAGTGTTGTGAAAAACTTAGTGAGCAAGATCGGTGATGGTAAATGAACACTTTTGGGGCTTAGGCAACAAGATACGACAAAGAGATTGGCTTCTATCGTGCATGACCCGGAAATGCGTTCAAAGGAGAACATCAGATAGCCTTAAAAAACAGTGGAGCTATGCATATTTCATTACCTATAACGAAAAGCGTTTTAAAGTTTGTCAGCAGTTTTTACTGAAAACACTTAATGTTTCCTAAAACACGTTAATATGTGTTCGAAAAAAACATAACTCTTCGAATACCTCTTGCCTGACCAAAAAAGACCTCCCCATAATAAGTCTGATAAAATAAATGTGGCTCTTTTGAAATCATTCATTGAACACCTACCAGCAGTTCCTTCCCACTATTGTAGGAACAAAAGTACTAAGTTATATCTTCCACAGTACTTTCGAAACGTGCCAACTTTGTATAGGTGTTACACGCAGCACTTGATAAATACAAATCAGGAGCAAGCTAAGTTGTCCCTAAGAGTTTTTCGTACATTTTCAAAAATGAATACCATATAGGCTTCCATTTGCCAAAAAAGGACAAATGCATTATTTGTGAAAAGTATAAGAACTCGGACAGAGAAACACAAAACCGTTTGCAACAAACTGAGGAACATAAAATGCACATACGGGACAGAGATAAATCAAAAGAAATTTTCTTAGAGGACCAAATAAAAAGCAAATAGAATGGGACATATATCTGCGCCAGCTTCGACCTTCAGAAAGTATTGAATACACCACCCGGAAAAAGCGTAAACCTTTTCTATTCAAGAAAATATGCTTTTTATAATGAAAGCGTTTAAGAAAACGGCACAAGAAACGGTTATTGCTTTTTATGTGGTGAATCGGATGGAAAACGTGGATGTAACGAAATTTCCAGTACAATTTTCCAATACTTAAATATCGTGGATGAAAGGGGGACTCATTCTGATATAAGTATATATTGTGATAGTTGTGTTGGGCAGAACAGGAACAGAGCTATGCAAGCAATGATTATATATTTCTTGGAGAAGGCTGCTAACATAAAACACATTAATTTAATTTACCTGTTGCCTGGGCATACCATGATGCCCGTGGACTCCATACATAGCACTATTGAGTCTTTTATTCGCGATATAAATGTTTGGGCTCCAAGTGAATGGTATACAATTATTTCGAACGCAAGAACTATACCAGAAAATTATACATGCATTTAAATTCATAATTCGGATTTTAAAGATTGGAAAACCTTTTCTCAAGCTTTGCTTCCAGCTTCAGTTAAAATATCATTTACGTCTTTGCGTTGCGCTATCTTCGAAAAAAGTTCTCCATTGGTTAAACTACAAACTACACTATGGTTATTTTGACGACAGCGAAAAAAAGGTATACGACCTAAGTACAATTGTGCGGTCAAGACGAAACTCTCTCATACTTAGTAAGGATCCTGTTACCTTTTATGATCACTTCTTACACATTTCATCTTCAAAATATAACGACCTAAAAGCTCTGCGAAAATAATATCATACCAAAACAATTTCACTATGAATACATTAGCTTATCCCATACCGGAAAGATAATAGATACATTGCCTGAGACAGACAAAGATGACTGAATTACTTTGTTTACAACAACAACAACAACAATATATTGTGTTTAAATTTGGAATTGTATAAGTTTCCTTTAATTTCAAATGTATGTATGTACTAAAAAATTAAAATACGCCTTTAATGTGCCCCTATGTAATCTGAAAAATATAATTGTATACCTTAAAATTTAAGGTAACCAACAAAATAGTCTTTGGAAAGTGAGCCAACATGACAGCAAAAAACGTAAGTACAGATAACAGGGCTTTCGGTACAGTGTCAAAAATCGAAGTCTTAATTGTAGGCTCAAGAAATATTTTATACACATACCAAATTTCATGATAGTAGCTTTTTTTGTCAGAAGATAATTACAAAAAACCTTCTACTGTAAAATTTACTTTTTGTTGGTTACACTTAACTTGCGGGAAGGGCTCGATATTGCGCTACACCACCCCTTGTATCAATTTGGTATTTTAGTCGCCTCTTACGACAGACATACCTACCACGGGTATATTTTAAGCCCCCTAACCCGCTGGGGGATGCCTTATTTATTATGTATTTCTCTCCTTCGGGTCATCTCAGTGGTTAGATGGATTGATATGGACTGCAGTTAAACCAACACGAATTAGTAATCTAGAAGAATAAAGGTATATTCCCGTACTCGTTCTGACTGTCTAAGAATTAAACTATTTGCGCTACAGTGTTGGATAGTATGTAAAAATGAAAATAAAGAGGAAATAATTTATTTTATTGAAAGGGTTTCAAATTTTATTTTATTTTTTGCTTAATGCAGAAATACTGTTGATGGCGTAGCCGGTGCCCCAGCGGGTTAGGGGATCAGAATATACCCGCGGTAGATATGCCTGTCGTAAGAGGCGAATAAAATACCAGATTCAAGGGGTTGTGTAACGCAACCCTTCAGGTTGCCAGCGCAATATATAGCTTCGCCGAACCCAATTGTCAACCTCACCTATCCGCGGCGAATCCTGTTTCACTAACAGACGAGGCTCTGGCGACCACAAGCTCCTCATGGAACTTGGGGGTGGGGAGGGGGGAATGGCCTGAAGGTTTAATGTGGCCACATAAATCGTTCTCGAGATGGTCGGGCTAGCACCTTAATGGTGCTGTGGTACCGGAGCGTACCGGATCTTTATCCGGCAAAGGACCATCACATCGATAACACTCCCCAAAGCCTTCGGGGAGCAACCTTATCGCTACAACAACAACAACAACATTGCGTAGCCGGCGCTTCCTAAGGCAGTCGGTTCTATGTACCGGAGCGACTCGGGATTTTTCCCGACCAAGGACTGTCATTTCAGTGTGACCCCATTTAATTTGTTTCGTCCCTCCCACAAATTGTCATCCTCCCAGCAGCTTATTGCAGCGGGACTGCTCCATATTCTCTTGCTCCGGGAAGGTATCGAATCCAATCCGGGTCCGTCTCCTAACCCCGGTCCTGAGAAATGGTTTTGCTGCATCTGCCGGAAAAGAATCTTTTTAGGACGGATGGTTGCATCGGACAGGTTGTTCTGCGCTTGATCCCAAAACCCGACGTCCACGTAACTTTTATAAATCTTTTGTGGCTCCTTCCTGTTCACGTCCAAGGGCGTCCCGTAGTCTACGCCTTAGCCCCCCACTACCTTCCAGCAGCCCAGCTGCTCAGCAAGCCACAACTAGTACCCGCTGCTGCTCGCGCCCCGCGACGTCAACAACTCAAACAGCTGCTACCACTCATAACTACTATCTTCGTAGTAGAGTCGGTAGCAATGCTGAGCCTCAGCCCCTGCCCCGTCTTCTCGATCACGGAGATAGTCGATTTCATGAAGCGGCACAACATCCGCATTGCTGCGATTCAAGAGACTAAACTCACAGCAAGATCTGCACTGCAAACCTGTTCTGGGTATAATGTCCACAGAAAAGATCGCATTAGCGGAAATGGAGGCGGCCTCGCGTTTATCATACACCACTCTGTGCAATATCATATATTTGATCCCGGCATCGACCGCAGGGACAATGTCTTAGAACGTCAAGGTCTATCTGTCCGGTCAGGCGATGCAAACCTAGAAATCATCAACATCTACATCCCTCCTGCCATCTGTTGCCCCAGTGGATACCGCCCTAATATTAGCGCCTTACTCACTGGCAACAATCGCATTATCTTAGGCGACTTTAAAGCCCATCACGATCTATGTCATTCAAACTTGCGGGCGGACAGTAGGAGTGAGATGTTGGCGGATCAAATAGAAGAAACGACGTTCTGCACAATAAACGGAGACGCCCCCACGCGTATGGTAGGAAGCTGTCACAGTTCGCCGGATATCTCAATCGTGAGCGCAGAACTCGTAAACTGCGTCAACTGGCAGCCGATGGTAACATTGGCATCCGACCACCTGCCTATACTTATTTCATTCGAGCGTACCGCCGACTTCATCGTTACAGTAAACCGCACTTTCATAAACTTTAAAAAACGAAAGTGGGAGGAATACAAATCTTTTACAGACAACCTCTTTGCTGCCCTCCCTATCCCGACTGATGCCCGCCAAGGGGAGCGTGCTTTCCGCAAGGTCATTGAATCCGCCTCGGCACGTTTCATTCCAGCCGGGAGAATTCCCGAAATTCGGCCCCACTTCCCGGCGGAGGCCGCAAATTTAGCGAGAGAACGTGACCTTATAAGACAGCTCGACCCAGGCGACCACCAAATAAGGGACATAAACCAACGCATCAGATTGCTTGTGGATGAACACAAGCGGGCGAAATGGGAGGATCACCTAAGAGGTTGTAACCTCTCTGCCGATGTGGGTAAACTTTGGTCCACCGTAAAGTGCCTATCGAATCCGTCTAAGCACAAAGACAAAGCTTCCATCGCCTTCGGCGATAAAGTGCTGTCGGATTCGATAAAATGCGCGAGCGCTTTCTGCCGTCAATATGTAATGCATTCTACGGTCGACAAAGATAGACGGAGGGCCAACAGACACGCACATAAACATAAATTCATCGCGTCACCAATTACCATCACCGCTAGAGACGTTGAAGATGCCATTGGTCACGCTAAACCATCCAAAGAAGTGGGCCCAGACGGCATAGCCATACCGATGCTTAAAAGCCTGGGGAAAGAGGGTTACATATACTTATCAAATGTCTTCAACCTGTCTCTTTCCACTTTGTCATACCCGAAAAATCGAAAATGGCCAAGGTGGTCCCTCTACTAAAGCCTGGGAAACCAGCTAACATAGGAGAGTCGTATCGTCCTATATCTCTCCTATCGCCACTAGCAAAGACGCTTGAAGCCCGCTCCCAAGGCAGTCGGTTCTATGTACCGGAGCGACTCGGGATTTTTCCCGACCAAGGACTGTCATTTCAGTGTGACCCCATTTAATTTGTTTCGTCCATCCCACAAATTGTCATCCTCCTAGCAGCTCCTTGCAGTGGGACTGCTACATATTCTCTTACTCCGGGAAGGTATCGAACCCAATCCGGGTCCGTCTCCTGACCCCGGTCCTGAGAAATGGTTTTGCTGCATTTTCCAGAAAAGAATCTTTTTAGGACGGTCATACTCTGTTCAGTGTGTCTCGTGCAAGGGATGGTTGCATCGGACAGGTTGTTCTGGGCTTGATCCCAAAACCCGACGTCCACGTAACTTTTATAAATCTTTTGTGGCTCCTTGCTGCTCACGCCCAAGGGCGTCCCGTAGTCTACGCCTAAGCGTATCCCCACTACCTTCCAGCAGCTTCGCTGCTCAGCAAGCCACAACAAGTACCCGCTGCTGCTCGCGCCCCACGGCGCCAACAACTCAAACAGCTGATACCACTCATAACTACTACCTTCGTAGTAGAGCTGGTAGCAATGCTGAGCATCAGCCCCTGCCCCCGTCTTCTTCTCCCCCCCTCTTTTCTGGCAGCAATCGTGCAGGTCAGGGAAACAGACTCTTAGTCCCTGCCTCCGTTTGCACCGTCTGCCAGCACAGAATATATAGGTTTGCGACATCCGCTCAATGCGGCTCCTGCCTTGGGTGGTGCCACTTTCCTAGATGTTCTGGTCTCCGCGACGACAACCCCCCGACGGGTTTCATCGCGCCATGTTGCCAGGTCGCAAACCCAAATCATCCGGGTACCCCAATGCTTGCCCAAGGGCGCCCAGTCCCAAGGCTACAACAGCAATTGCGTCCTGGCCTTCCACAACCTAGGCGTAGTCACCCCTCACTTACCCCTAGAGTGGCGGCGTCACCCCTCATACACTTCAGAATTCTGCAGTTCAACTGTAATGGACTAACTGCGAAGATTACGGAGATAGTCGATTTCATGAAGCGGCACAACATCCGCATTGCTGCGATTCAAGAGACTAAACTCACAGCAAGATCTGCATTGCAGACCTGCTCTGGTTATAATGTCCACAGGAAAGACCGCGAGAGCGGAAATGGAGGCGGCCTCGCGTTTATTATACACCACTCTGTGCAATATCATATATTTGATCCTGGCATCGACCGCAGTGACAATGTCTTAGAACGTCAAGGCCTATCTGTCCGGTCAGGCGATGCAAATCTAGAAATCATCAACATCTACATCCCTCCTGTCACCTGTTGCCCCAGTGGATACCGCCCTAATATCGAGGCCTTACTCACTGGCAACAATCGCATTATCTTAGGCGATTTCAATGCCCATCACGACCTATGGCATTCAAACTTGCGGGCGGACAGTAGGGATGTTGGCGGATCAAATAGACGAAACGACGTTCTGCACAATAAACGGAGACGCCCCCACACGTATGGTAGGAAGCTGTCATAGCTCGCCAGATATCTCAATCGTGAGCGCAGAACTCGTAAACTGCGTCAACTGGCAGCCGATGGTAACATTGGCATCCGACCACCTGCCCATACTTATTTCGTTCGAGCGTACCGCCGACTTCATCGTCACCGAAAAACGCACTTTCATAAACTTCAAAAAAGGAAAGTGGGAAGAATATAAATCTGCAACAGACAGCAGCTTTGCTGCCCTCCCTATCCCGACTGATGCCCGCCAAGGGGAGCGTGCCTTCCGTAAGGTCATTGAATCCGCCTCGGCACATTTCATTCCCGCCGGGAGAATTCCCGAAATCCGGCCCCACTTCCCGGCGGAGGCCGCGAGCTTAGCGAGGGAACGCGACCTTATAAGATAGCTTGATCCAGGCGACCCCCAAATAAGGGATATAAATCAACGCATCAGATTGCTTGTGGACGAACACAAGCGGGCGAAATGGGAAGAGCACCTAAGAGGTTGTAACCTCTCTACCGGTGTAGGTAAACTTTGGTCCACCGTAAAGTCCCTATCGAATCCGACTAAGCACAAAGACAAAGTTTCCATCGCCTTTGGCGATAAGGTGCTGTCGGATGCAAAAAAATGCGCGAGCGCTTTCTGCCGACAATATATAATGCATCCTACGGTAGACAAAGATAGACGGAGAGCCAATAGACACGCACATAAACACAAACTCAGCGCGTCACCAATTACCATCACCGCTAGAGAGGTTGAGGACGCCATTGGTCGCGCTAAACCATCCAAAGCAGTGGGCCCAGACGGCATAGCCATGCCGATGCTTAAAAACCTAGGGAAAGAGGGTTTCAAATATTTAGCGCATGTCTTCAACCTGTCTCTTTCCACCTTTGTCATACCCGAGAAATGGAAAATGGCCAAGGTGGTCCCGCTACTAAAGCCTGGGAAACCAGCTAACGTAGGTGAGTCATATCGTCCGATATTTCTCCTATCGCCAGTGGCAAAGACGCTTGAAGCCATTTTGCTCCCTTATTTCCAAGCACATTTGCAGCTAGCCCCTCATCAGCATGGCTTCAGAAAACTCCATAGCAATACCTCCGCGCTAAATGTCATTAGCACCCAGATAAATTGCGGTTTGAATCAATATCCCCACCATAGAACAGTACTCGTAGCGTTAGACCTATCAAAAGCTTTTGATACGGTCAACCATGGCTCGTTACTGCAAGACCTGGAAGGGTCCACCCTTCCCCCATGTCTTAAAAGGTGGACCGCAAATTATCTGGGTGGTCGGCAGGCATCGGTGCAATTCAGAAACGAAACATCAAAACAAAGGAGAATTAAACAAGGGGTGCCACTGGGTGGTGTCCTATCCCCGCTTTTGTTTAATTTCTACATATCTAAGCTACCTTCACCACCGGAAGGAGTCACAATCGTTTCCTACGCCGATGACTGCACAATAATGGCCACAGGCCCAGGCATACAGATCGATGAGCTCTGCAACAGAATAAACGGCTACCTCCCTGATCTCTCCAGTTTTTTCGCCTCGCGAAACCTGGCATTACCACCGACTAAATCTTCCGCGACCTTAATTACAACATGGACGTCCCAAATGTCGACCATTTTGAACATCCACGTCGATGGCACTACGCTACAGACTGTCCTACACCCCAAATCTCCCCATCAGGGAGAGAAATGAAATGCTGACCAAACAGTTCCTGTTGAATACCCAGAAACCTGGGCATCCCAACAGACATCTGATTGATGAACCAGCACCGCCTAGGGGCTTAAGGAGTCATCTCCGTAAGCATTTTGAGGAAATACGGCACCTGAGAACCCGGCCGTATGAAGTGAAAAAACACAAGCAGGTCCTTGGTGAACTCCATAAACAGGCGTCGGACCTTTATGCCGGAAATTGCCCGGTGAATCCAGTACTTAACGAAAATTATCCAAAACTTGCGGAAGAGGAACGCATACTCCCCAGGGAAACGCGTGTTACTCTTGCTCAACTTCGTTCTGGATACTGTAACAGGTTAAACTCTTACCTATCCAGAATCAACCCCGACATACAAAATGTATGCCCCGATTGCAACGTGTCCCCACATGACACCAACCATCTCTTCAATTGTAATGTGGAACCAACACCTCTAACACCCCTTTCCTTATGGTCCACCCTGTTGAAACGGCAAGTTTGCTTGGACTCCCGTTAGAGGATATTGATGACAATTTGTGATCGGTCGCGGCTATTAGGTGGGGCGAGCATTGCTACAACAACAACAACAACAAGCAAAAAAACACAAGCAGGTCCTTGGTGAACTCCACAAACAGTCGTCGGACCTTTATGTCAGGTATTGCCCGGTGAATCCAGTACTCAAAGAAAAGTACCCAAAACTTGTGGAAGAGGAACGCATACTTCGCAGGGAAACGCGTGTCACTCTTGCTCAACTTGGATCTGGATACCGTAACAGGTTGAACTCTTACCTATCCAGAATCAACCGCGACATACAAAATGTATGCCCCGCTAGCAATGTGTCCCCACATGACACCAACCATCTCTTTAATAGTAATGTGGAACCAACGCCTCTAACACCCCTTTCATTATGGTCCACCCCTGTTGAAACAGCAAGTTTCCTTGGACTCCCGTTAGAGGATATTGATGACAATTTGTGATCGGTCGCGGCTGTTAGGTGGGGCGAAGCACTGCTACAACAACAACAACAACAACATGGCGTAGCCGGTGTTGGACTAGCTAAGAGTTATTTTTTAGTAGCGCGGCCAAAGGCCACCTGCGCAAAAAGGTATTTTACGCAAAAATACTGTAAATTTACCGTAATTTCCAAAGATTTCGGAATCCTGGTTTATTAATGAAAAGCCTGTCCAAAAAATGTTTTTCGAAGACATTTTTTACGTATTTCGATAAAGTATCAATGCGCTATTAATATTATTAACAGACACACACTCTGTAGCCTTTATGAAACTCTTTTAAATTTTCCTAAGCCTATTAATTCAGTGGCGATTTATCAAAATACATTTAAATTTTTTTAGACTATATAAGACAAAGAGATATGCAAGTTGATGATATAATGCAAGATTTTTATTGCAATGGATATGTCACCGATGACTCGAACGGCTTTCATCTAGAAGAAGCACCGTTTCAAAAACAATACAGTCCTAATTACAATGATCACAACAGTTGCAGCTTATATGGCATGAAGTTCAATAAGAATCTCGGAGACAATGGTTTAAACGATACTAATTGTGGTATTAATGGTAACACCAATATCGCTGCCTTGAGTTCTCATTATCTCAACCAAAGTTTGCGGATGTTTAACTTACCCTCATATTCGGCATATTATAGCAGTGGTATTACATCTTCTCATCACCAGTATGCTGCAACTGTTGCAGCAGCAACCGCAGCCGCCGTGGCCAACATAGATTTCAACAATCAAAATATTAAAAAACCACAAAAGCGTTATGGAAATGCAAAAATCGACAAATACGTAAGTATGCTATGTGTAAGCAGGGAGTAAGTTTTTTAACTGCTTGTTTCGAAAAGTACATTTCAAGACTTACACTCAAAGAATCAGTGCACAAAAATAAACTATTGTACGCTACCATTTCGCACAGTTTGTTATTACTTCGGCGGCCGCCGTGATGTGGTGGTATTGTGGTCCGCCTACCACATCGAAGATCCTGGGGTCAACTCCCTACCAACTCAACACCAAAAATTTAGAAGAAAGTGTCTTCAATTACAATAAAATTTTTCTAAACGGGGTCGCCCCTCGGCAGTGATTTGCCAAACACTCTCGAGTGTATGGTGGTGTAGTGGTTGTTGTTGTTGTTATAGCAGTGCTTCGCCTCATCCAATAGGTGCGACCGATCACAAATTGTCATCAATATCCTCTAACGGTGGTAGCGTGCTCCGCCTACCACATCGAAGATCCTGAATAATGAATAATGCGATGCAGCTCACCACCATGATGATTCGTTCCTCTAGTTTGCTTTTTTATACCCAGCGTGTATACATAACTTTAATTGATAAATGTTTTGTTTTAAGCCATGTCCGTCCGCCTATTAACACGATAACTTGGTATAGTGGCTTTATTTATTTAATGGGAAAAATGGGATAGTTCTAACAGGTTTGTATGTGACTTGATGATTGTTCCTTTTCCTTCAAATGCCAAAAATGGACTAATTGACTTTTGATTGAACGCCGAAATTCTGCTTATTTTGCACCTTCTGCTAACATTCCAATTTCTGAACTGTCCAATAAATAACTTAAATATTCAGTATAACAAAACGTTCTTTATTTAGATTACTTTGGGCGTAGTACTTCAATTATTACGTACTTCACTATAGCGTGTTAAAATCAAACTGATTCCCGATTCCTTAGCTTGCGCTGCTTTTATGCCCTCGTTACCTCGTTCGCCCATTTCTCCTAAGGTCTAGACGTTTCACGAGCATGGCTTCTCTGAACTGTCGAATAAATAACTTAAATATTCAGTAAACAAAACGTTCTTTATTTATATTACTTTGGGAGTAGTACTTCAATTATTGCGTACTTCAGTATAGTGTGTTAAAATCAAACTGATTCCTCAGCTTACGCTGCTTTTATACCCTCGGTTACCTCGCTCGCCCATTTCTCCTAAGGTCTAGGCGTTTCACGAACATGCCTTCTAGAACAGTTGTATCTCATGCTTGGTTATGTAGCTACATATAAACATGTATATCTGTAGTTTATTTAAGCCCATATGCTTTATTGACACCTATCTATGTGTGTAAAATATTCTCTCCACTGTTAGCTGCTGGTTATGTGTATGTTATATATTCTCTTCGTTTCAAGCTGCTGGTTGTGTGTGTGAAATATTCTTCGTTGCCTTCTATGTATGTGTTTTTTATTTACTAACCGCAGTGACGCATCGACATTGCTAACATTCTCCACAATATTGTATTGAAATTTGGCATGGAGGTTGTCCTTGTCATTGTATATTCACCTTATGAACATTCACAAAAACGGTGGGTGACCACACCCTTTCGAAAAAAAATATTAATATCAAAAAAAAAATAATTAATATCGAAATTTCGAGAATGCCGTAGTTCTTTACCAAAGATGATAAGTGAACCTTACATGTTGCTTGACTTTGACCTTGTCCGCTCCTTTTAATTAAGCTGTTCCCAAAACGTTTAATATAAAAGTAAAAAAAACGCCCAGCGCCCGTATCGTGTGTTATGATTCGTATCGAAATCAAGTTTTCACCGAGACATTAAATCAAAATAGCTCCGAAATCATGAGTCCGAATAACGACATATGTGAACTAGAGACTTCAAGTATTAGTTGGATTTATAATTTATCATAATTTGTATAAATAGTTTGGCAGTTTGATATTTATAGTGAGAATGGATTCCGATACGAATCGTAACACACGATACGGGCCCAGTTTTAACGAGGTTCAGGAACAAGACGGCAATGCTATGTCACAATAAACAAAAAGTAATACAGGAAGGTTTCCTATCTACAATATCAAATTGGCGGGACCCACACGATTAATGGCGACTCCTCAATGAATCTACTAAGGCCGATGCATTCACTCGAAGGGATTGTAAAACGATTTATCTTAAACAAAAAAAAAACTTTGTATTTTTTCTAAAGTATTTAGATGAAAGGTTTCCCTGGACTTGAGTTTATGTTTATGTTTAATTTATTACAATCTAGATACAAAAGTAATTAAAAACTAAATAATCAACTTACCATGAATAGCATAAACAAATAAAAATAGATATTGCAAGTTAATATTAGAGGTACACTTCCAGAGTTGACTTGAAAATATTTCTCGACAAAGAAAAATCAACAAAAAACCTCCTTGAGTAAGCGTGCGAATTAGGTCAAAACTACAATAACTAGCCCTGCAAGCACGTATGTAAAATGGTAAAAATGTTATTACATTAAATGAAACCTTCGCTAAGAGAGTTGAGCAATCCAGAGAACCCTGGATCTTCGGTGTGGATGGCGGAGCACGCCACCATCACACCACGGCGGCCGTGAAGATAGTGCAGCGAATAAAAACCCAAATGCTTTGGCCAAGAAAGTTTTTCAGTCACCGCTATTTGGTATCAGAAGAAGGGGGGGACCTTCACGGAGCTGGTAGAAGCAGACGGACTTGACTTCCCTTGCTGGTTAATGATGATGAGAAATTCGGTACACATATTTATTGTTATAAGAAACAAGAATTAAAATTTGTCGTTAACTGGTAAGGAACACGCCCACGTTTAAATACAAAATTGTTTGAAGGATTTGAGATGAATACAATAAGCAATATCTATGCGACAAGTGTTTCATGTACATATTTCCTTTGTAACGGGAAATATGTCTCATAAAAATTGATAAAATTGCTTAATAATCAATCCTTTTGATAATACTCAGTATTAAAAATTCTACAACCCAATTAATTTTACGATAGAAGCTCACATATGAGTATATAATGTTCGGATAAACCTGAACTTAACCTTCCCAACATGTTTTACTTAAATTAATTTTGTTTTGGTTTTGTCAATAATTCTATACAATTTAAAGTGGGTTATATTTTTTCAGTCTGCGGTAAAACATTGTGTGTTCTGTGAGAATAACAATGAGCCAGAAGCTGTAGTCAAAAGCCATGCAGTTCGTGATTCTCTGGGGCGTGTGCTGTGCCCGAAACTGCGAACCTATATATGTCCAATTTGTAAAGCTTCAGGGGACAAAGCTCATACCGTTAAATACTGCCCTCAGAAACCTATTATAACAATGGAAGACGCTGTGAAAGCGGAATCCCTACGTTTAGCGAAAAATTCATATTTTAAACAAGGTATGAAAACATAAAACCACAGTTTTTTATTTACATTTAATTTGATGAACTTATGTTAGATTTTTGAAATAATACCATTTAAAATATACATAAATGTATGTATATGCAAAAATCGTAGAAAGGAAAATACATTAAATTTTTATGAACTCCATTTAAATTTTTTCATGCATAAAATTTATTCTTTATATATATACTATGTACGTATGCATATGACGCCTGGGGCGTATTCGTTTTAAATATATTTAGATTGTAAGGAAGCGTACCTTTGAAAGGCGTGAACAATTGTCGTTGACGGCCAATATGTATTGAACTTTTTGCACTATCTGTTCATGATTATCGAAACGTTAATATTTACGGCATACCCAATTTTAAAATTTCGGATTAAATTTAAAATCAAAATGAATACAATTAAAGATTTGATATCAAATGCATATGCATGATGATAAATACATTGACTATGTATGTATATTAAAAGACTAGACATGCAAATTTGTATGTTATATTCACATTATTGAAATGTAAAAGTTAAATATATTATTTAAAAAGTGTCGGACTATTTTTATTTGCTCTTATTGAAAATTAGTACATTCATACATGCATATGTATATTGGAGTTTTCTTTATTTTTCAACTTCGCAAGTAAACATATTTTAGATAATTAATTTAGAAAAGTTCGGTCTGTATCTCCCCGATGGTATAGCGCGCCTAGTATTTATTTATTTTTTATATATTTTAATTTTTAAATGAAAGCCTAATTTACACAGTATACCTAAATAAAAATGTAAATTTTAAGTACAGACGTTGAAGTATTACGTCAAACGTTAAAAGTTTATTGGTCAATTCTAACCTGCATATGTTTCAGGGTATTTTGAAGAAAGTTCGTGTTTTAAAACAAAATATTTGTGAGAATAAATTTGTCTGTCTTTACGTATAACTAAGCATATTCATTTAAAATAATTCATATTCGAAAGTGAGATTATGTTATCTTTATAATACTTCTTATATTTAATACCTGTAATAACGTTAATTGAACTGATGAAAGCACATACGTTGTATTGAACAACCTAAATAAAATTTGTTTTTAAAATGGAGAAAAAATATTTTTACGGATTTACTTACTATGTGAATATAGGACTCGCAGTAATTATTTATTAGATCTTCATCTTGAATTTTATTATTCAGTCTTGTGCACGTGTGCAGTACTGCAAATAAAAATTTCCCCTTATTTATAAACTTCAATTAAGAGAAATATCTAGTATGCATTAATAAGCACAATTAACCAAATGGAATTTAGTTGTGAAATCGGGAATAAAAGCAACAGCTTTTCCTGTAGTACTGCAAATGTACGATGGTACACATTGAACCCTCGAAATAAAAATATTGTATAAAATGTTCGGAGATGGTATCAAAAGCATCCAAATTACTTGAAGTGTAAAGGAAGTGGTTCGGAATTTCCGGAAGAATAATTTTTTTCCTACTATATATATTTTTCTTGTTTTAGCAGGGCTTCACCCCATTCGATAGATACGATCACTCTCACACTCTCAGCACCCAAATTAATTGAAGTGTAAAAGAAGTGGTTCGGAATTTCCGGAAGAATAATTTTTTTCCTACTCGTCTGGAAAATTGGGTGGTTAATTTATTTGAAGCAAAAGCAACGACAAAGGAAAAACAAATACAGCATTAAAATAAATCATCCGGGACGAATAAGAACATTTCGTCCGGGATTTTTATATAATGAAATGTTCCGGACGAATTAAGGCAGCCAAATGTAACTGGGCTGAATTTGTATATATATTCTTCTTGTTTTAGCAGGGCTTCACCCCATTCGATAGATACGATCACTCTCACATATTTTCAGCGTTATCCTCTACTGGAAGTAAGAGTTTAATCTGTTACAGTACGAGTATTCAGAGTGAAGTTGTGCCTCAACGGGATTGATCGGCAATTAACTGGCATACGACTTTGCCGACTCTTTGTGGATGAGGCTGAGAGCCTGTTTATGCTGATCTACTTCAAACGGCTGAATTCGTGAGCAGGATATCCTCATAGTGACAGCGGAGATTTACCCTTATAACCCTGGGGCTTTATCAATCAGTTGTATTTTGGGATGCCCAGGTTACTGAGTATTTAATAGAAACTATGCAGCATTTTGCTTCTCTCCTTTATAGGGAGTTTCTCGCCTCACTGTGTAGATGATGTTCTGACGACATCAATCAGTTGTATGTTGGGATGCCCAGGTTACTGAGTATTTAATAGAAACTATGCAGCATTTTGCTTCTCTCCTTTATCGGGAGTTTCTCGCCTCACTGTGTAGATGATGTTCTGACGACATAAGACGTCTCGTGACAGTTTTGAGCGCGATGTTTTGACAGGCCTGCAGCTTTCCCTAGCATGTTTATTTTAAAGCTCGGCCAACTGCTTTATAAAAAGGTGCCAATGGAAAGACATGTAAAAATTAAACGAAAGTGGGGGTACGACAGTGCCCAGAGATAACACCTGTGTAATTCTCCTTGGTTTTGATGGTACGTTTCTGTATTGAACCGATGCCTTACTACCACACGGATAATTGCGGTCAACCTTTTGAGGGAGGGTGGACCCTTCAAATTTTTCGAGTAGCCTGCTGTGGCGGTGATTTTCGAAAGCCATACTGGTGGTAAGCCGCAGGTTTGCGACTTTTGGCATTCCCCAGGGAAGTACACGGTCCACACTTATTTATCATATTTATTAATGACATCAGCAGTTGTTTTTCGTTTGGAACATTCGATTTAATGTTCGCCAAAGATTTCTCAAAAAATTTATTTCCATTTTATTGCGATTATTTTAGAACAAAATACGCAAGTGCTATTCGAGAGCTTAACACAAGTAATGCCGCAGCCCTAGATTTTTTTATTAAAAGGGCTGAGTTTATGTATTATTGAACTATGCTAAGTACACCGATAACTTTAAGGACTCTTTATAATTTTATTTGTACTATATTCGGTAAGGATTAAAATAAAACGACATCGGGCGAAATAAGTTGCCTTGGTTAGCTGGTCCCCTAGGCTTTAGTAGCGGAACCACCCTCACCATTTTTCAGGGCTGACGAAGGTGAACATAGACAAGTTAGCTTCGGCATGGCAATACCGTCCGGGCTTACTAATTTTGATGGTTCTTTAACCTGTTGTTGGTGTTTGTTGTTGTAGCAATGCTCGCCCCACCTAATAGCCGCGACCGATCACAAATTGTCATCAATATCCTCTAACGGGAGTCCAAGGAAACTTGCCGTTTCAACAGGGGGGGACCATAAGGAAAGGGGTGTTAGAGGCGTTGGTTCCACATTACAATTGAAGAGATGGTTGGTGTCATGTGGGGACACATTGCAAGCGGGGCATACATTTTGTATGTCGGGGTTGATTCTGGATAGGTAAGAGTTTAACCTGTTACAGTATCCAGAAAGAAGTTGAGCAAGAGTGACACGCGTTTCCCTGGGGAGTATGCGTTCATCTTCCGCGTGTTTTGGATAATTTTCGTTAAGTACTGGATTCACCGGGCAATTCCCGGCATAAAGGTCCGACGCCTGTTTATGGAGTTCACCAAGGACCTGCTTGTGTTTTTTCACTTCATACGGCTGGGTTCTCAGGTGCCGTATTTCCTCAAAATGCTTACGGAGATGACTCCTTAAGCCCCTAGGCGGTGCTGGTTCATCAATCAGATATCTGTTGGGATGCCCAGGTTTCTGGGTATTCAACAGGAACTGTTTGGTCAGCATCTCATTTCTCTCCCTGATGGGGAGTATTCTCGCCTCATTATGCAGATGGTGTTCTGGGGACATAAGAAGACAGCAGTATTTTGGCAGGCCTGTGGGTGATTTTTAGGCTTGGCGACCATATGGGTGACGCGTAGCACGTAATCGGCTGGCTAATTGCTTTGTATGTAGTCATGAGCGTTTCTTTATCTTTTCCCCAAGTACTGCCAGCGAGGGATTTGAGGATTTTGTTACGGCTCTGAATTCTCGGAACAATTGCGGCTGCGTGCTCACCAAAATGTAGATCCTGATCAAACGTCACACCCAAGATTTTGGGGTATAGGACAGTCGGTAGCCTAGTGCCATCGACGTGGATGTTCAAAATGGTCGACATTTAGGACGTCCATGTTGTAAATAAGGTCGCGCAAGATTTAGTCGGTGATAATGCCATGTTTCGCGAGGCGAAAAAACTGGAGAGATCAGGGAGGTAGCCGTTTATTTTATTGCATAGCGCATCGATCTTTGGGCCTGGGCCTGTGGCCATTATTGTGCAGTCATCGGCGTAGGAAACGATTGTTACCCCTTCCGGTGGTGAAGGTAGCTTTGATATGTAGAAATTAAACAAAAGTGGGGATAGGACACCACCCTGTGGCACCCCTTGTTTAATTCTCCTTGGTTTTGATGTTTCGTTTCTAAATTGCACCGATGCCTGCCGACCACCCAGATAATTTGCGGTCCACCTTTTAAGACATGGGGGGAGGGTAGACCCTTCCAGGTCTTGCAGTAACGAGCCATGGTTGACCGTATCAAAAGCTTTTGATAGGTCTAGCGCTACGAGTACTGTTCTATGGTGGGGGTATTGATTTAAACCGCAATTTAACTGCGTGCTAATGGCATTTAGCGCGGTGGAAGTGCTATGGAGTTTTCTGAAGCCATGCTGATGAGGGGCTAGCTGCAAATTTGCTTGGAAATAAGGGAGCAAAATGGCTTCAAGCGTCTTTGCCACTGGCGATAGGAGAGATATCGGACGATACGACTCACCTGTTAGCTGGTTTAGTAGCGGGACCACCTTGGCCATTTTCCATTTCTCAGGTATGACAAAGGTGGAAAGAGACAGGTTGAAGACATGCGCTAAATATTTGAAACCCTCTTTCCCTAGGCTTTTAAGCATCGGCATGGCTATGCCGCCTGGGCCCACTGTTTTGGATGGTTTAGCACGACCGATGGCGTCCTCAACCTCTTTAGCGGTGATGGTGATTGGTGACGCGCTGAATTTGTGTTTATGTGCGTGTCTATTGGCCCTCCGTCTATCTTTGTCGACCGTAGGATGCATTATATATTGTCGGCAGAAACGCTCGCGCATTTTTTCGCGTCCGACAGCACTTTGTCGCCAAAGGCGATGAAAACTTTGTCTTTGTGCTTAGTCGGATTCGATAGGGACTTTACGGTGGACCAAAGTTTACCCACACCGGTAGAGAGGTTACACCTCTTAGGTGCTCCTCCCATTTCGCCCGCTTGTGTTCATCCACAAGCAATCTGATGAGTTGGTTTATATCCCTTATTTGGGGGTCTCCTGGATCAAGCTGTCTAATAAGGTCACGTTCTCTCGCTATGTTTGCGGCCTCCGCCGGGAAGTGGGGCCGGATTTCGGGAATTCTCCCGGCGGGAATGAAATGTGCCGAGGCGGATTTAATGACCTTACGGAAGGCACGCTCCCCTTGGCGGGCATCAGTCGGGATAGGGAGGGAAGCAAAGCGGCTGTCTGTAAAGGATTTATATTCTTCCCACTTTCCTTTTTTGAATTTATGAAAGTGCGTTCTTCTGACGATGAAGTCGGCGGTACGCTCAAGCGAAATAAGTATGGGCAGGTGGTTGTTGTTGTTGTTGTAGCGATTAGGTTACTCCCCGAAGGCTTTGGGGAGTGTTATCGATGTGATGGTCCTTTGTCGGATACAGATCCGATACGCTCGGGTAACACAGCACCATTAAGGTGCTAGCCCGACCATCTCGGGAACGATTTATATGGCCACATTGAACCTTCAGGCCATCCCTATATATTGCGCTGCACAACCCCTTGAATCCCTGGGCAGGTGGTCGGATGCCAATGTTACCATCGGCTGCCAGTTGACGCAGTTTACGAGTTCTGCGCTCACGATTGAGATATCTGGCGAGCTGTGGCAGCTTCCTACCATACGTGTGGGGGCGTCTCCGTTTATTGTGCAGAACGTCGTTTCTTCTATTTGATCCGCCAACATCTCACCCCTACTGTCCGCCCGCAAGTTTGAATGCCGTTCTTTAACCTCTTAGCGGTGTGCGCGTGTGTTAGCCTTCCACCTGGATTTTGCATATATCCGGAATTCTTTCAGCGGTAACAAGGCGAGTCGAATGGCGTTACCTTTGGTGGATATCAGTCGGCATTGGGAGGCACCAAAAACACAGTTTGTATATGCTGTATAGTAAACTGGGTTGGTCTCCACACAAGTCCGCCCCCAAATTTGAAGATTTTGTTGAGGTTTGAGAAAAAAATGTTTTTTTTTTATTTTTTGAACCTTAGAGGATACTGATGAACTTATCTTGTTTTGTTGATTTTCCGACAGGATTGATAAATGATGTATCTTGAAACGATTTTCCGCCATCCCATGTCAAATTTGCTGCGCTGTTATTAAGCGAGCATTTGCGTCTTGGCAACCGCGTTGCTATTGGCAGCTATTTTTTTTTTTCGAAATAGTGAAGGACTTCGTTTATTTGGGAACCAGAGCTATCAAAGCAATGTCAAAGAGAGACTTTAACCCTCTCTCGGTAAACGGAGATCATGCTCTACAAGTCACTTATCGTACCCGACCAGCTATATGGTGCAGAAGGATGGACCATGACATCCGATGGGTAGCTCTGGAAGCTTTATGCACACATCAACATATTACAACGAATTAAAACACAGTGGATACGCTGGCTATAAATTGCAAAGTGCCTTAATAATTTTAAAAGGATTATATTTTATAAAAATTGATAAAAGAAATTTATATATCTTCATTATCGTGGCGTTTTTCAAATATTGCTATAAATATTCCATCAGTATAATCCTGGTCCGGTTTGGCATATAGACAATTTTTTCCAATTATCTTATACTTGGTATTTCCAACATGATTCCACTTGTTACGTAAAGCTTTCTTGGCGCTAAGTAATTTGAATTGTGGATTTAGCTCCAGACAGCGTTGAACAACCTGAAATTATATTGAATTCTAAATTTACAGCCATAATTTCAATGCTTCCACTACCAACCTGCTCATTCTCTTCTTCAAAAAGGGAACATGTAGAGTAAGCAACGCGTTTTACATCCGGAAATGCATTTAAAGCGTGCGACAACATTTTAATCTGCAATCCTGCCAGACGTTTCAGACGACCAGGATCCCTTTCATCTGGATCTAGCGACATACGATTCTGCATGCCAGAGCCGGAGCAAGAGGGATCAACCAGAATATATTCAACCGCTGGACAACGTGCATTATCTATAAATAATAGGTTGGCATTTGAAAAGAGATCATAAAAACTATGTACAAGGATGGCATATATTGATAAAAAGGCTAACTTTACAAGGTTGTTAAGCTGAATTCTCACAAATTATGCACTTGATCCAAAAGTGCTAACAAGCTAACATTTTATTTCATCGTTTTTAATAAAAACTAGGGACACTTGAAATTCCCATGCAATACGAGCACATTGCATTATTTACGTGGAAAACTAGCATGGTTCGTCATTTGCGTTGAATAATGATGAAAATAAATAAATAAATTAGTGAAATTGAATTTATTTAATATTATAAAAAGGATAACAGCATGTTTTTCTTGTTGTATTAACGACAAAGACTCCCCGAAGGTTTGGGGGAGGAGTGTTATGTTGTTGTTGTTGTTGTAGCAATGCTCGCCCCACCTAATAGCCGCGACCGATCACAAATTGTCATCAATATCCTCTAACGGGAGTCCAAGGAAACTTGCCGTTTCAACAGAGGAGGACCATAAGGAAAGGGGTGTTAGAGGCGTTGGTTCCACATTACAATTGAAGAGATGGTTGGTGTCATGTGGGGACACATTGCAAGCGGGGCATACATTTTGTATGTCGGGGTTGATTCTGGATAGGTAAGAGTTTAACCTGTTACAGTATCCAGAACGAAGTTGAGCAAGAGTGACACGCGTTTCCCTGGGGAGTATGCGTTCCTCTTCCGCAAGTTTTGGATACATTTCGTTAAGTACTGGATTCGCCGGGCAATTCCCGGCATAAAGGTCCGACGCCTGTTTATGGAGTTCACCAAGGACCTGCTTGTGTTTTTTCATTTCATACGGCTGGGTTCTCAGGTGCCGTATTTCCTCAAAATGCTTACGGAGATGACTCCTTAAGCCCCTAGGCGGTGCTGGTTCATCAATCAGATGTCTGTTGGGATGCCCAGGTTTCTGGGTATTCAACAGGAACTGTTTGGTCAGCTTTTCATTTCTCTCCCTGATGGGGAGTATTCTCGCCACATTATGCAGATGGTGTTCTGGGGACATAAGAAGACAGCCCGTGGCGATTCTGAGAGCAGTATTTTGGCAGGCCTGTAGTTTCTTCCAGTGGGTGATTTTTAGGCTTGGCGACCATATGGGTGACGCGTAGCACGTAATCGGCTGGCTAATTGCTTTGTATGTAGTCATGAGCGTTTCTTTATATTTTCCCCAAGTACTGCCAGCGAGGGATTTGAGGATTTTGTTACGGCTCTGAATTCTCGGAACAATTGCGGCTGCGTGCTCACCAAAATGTAGATCCTGATCAAACGTCACACCCAAGATTTTGGGGTGTTGGACAGTCGGTAGCGTAGCGCCATCGACGTGGATGTTCAAAATGGTCGACATTTGGGGCGTCCATGTTGTAAATAAGGTCGCGGAAGATTTCGCGAGGCGAAAAAACTGGAGAGATCAGGGAGGTAGCCGTTTATTTTATTGCATAGCGCATCGATCTTTGGGCCTGGGCCTGTGGCCATTATTGTGCAGTCATCGGCGTAGGAAATGATTGTGACTCCTTCCGGTGGTGAAGGTAGCTTAGATATGTAGAAATTTAACAAAAGTGGGGATAGGACACCACCCTGTGGCACCCCTTGTTTAATTCTCCTTGGTTTTGATGTTTCGTTTCTAAATTGCACCGATGCCTGCCGACCACCCAGATAATTTGCGGTCCACCTTTTAAGACATGGGGGAAGGGTAGACCCTTCCAGGTCCTGCAGTAACGAGCCATGGTTGACCGTATCAAAAGCTTTTGATAGGTCTAGCGCTACGAGTACTGTTCTATGGTGGGGGTATTGATTTAAACCGCAATTTATCTGGGTGCTAATGGCATTTAGCGCGGTGATAGTGCTACGGAGTTTTCTGAAGCCATGCTGATGAGGGGCTAGCTGCAAATTTGCTTGGAAATAAGGGAGCAAAATGGCTTCAAGCGTCTTTGCCACTGGCGATAGGAGAGATATCGGACGATACGACTCACCTATGTTAGCTGGTTTCCGAGGCTTTAGTAGCGGGACCACCTTGGCCATTTTCTATTTCTCAGGTATGACAAAGGTGGAAAGAGACAGATTGAAGACATGCGCTAAATATTTGAAACCCTCTTTCCCTAGGCTTTTAAGCATCGGCATGGCTATGCCGTCTGGGCCCACTGCTTTGGATGGTTTAGCACGACCAATGGCGTCCTCAACCTCTTTAGCGGTTGTTGTTGTTGTTGTTGTAGCAATGCTCGCCCCACCTAATAGCCGCGACCGATCACAAATTGTCATCAATATCCTCTAACGGGAGTCCAAGGAAACTTCCCGTTTCAACAGGGGTGGACCATAAGGAAAGGGGTGTTAGAGGCGTTGGTTCCACATTACAATTGAAGAGATGGTTGGTGTCATGTGGGGACACATTGCAAGCGGGACATACATTTTGTATGTCGGGGTTGATTCTGGATAGGTAAGAGTTTAACCTGTTACAGTATCCAGAACGAAGTTGAGCAAGAGTGACACGCGTTTCCCTGGGGAGTATGCGTTCCTCTTCCGCAAGTTTTGGATAATTTTCGTTAAGTACTGGATTCACCGGGCAATTCCCGGCTTAAAGGTACGACGCCTGTTTATGGAGTTCACCAAGGACCTGCTTGTGTTTTTTCACTTCATACGGCTGGGTTCTCAGGTGCCGTATTTCCTCAAAATGCTTACGGAGATGACTCCTTAAGCCCCTAGGCGGTGCTGGTTTATCAATCAGATGTCTGTTGGGATGCCCAGGTCTCTGGGTATTCAACAGGAACTGTTTGGTCAGCATCTCATTTCTCTCCCTGATGGGGAGTATTCTCGCCTCATTATGCAGATGGTGTTCTGGGGACATAAGAAGACAGCCCGTGGCGATTCTGAGAGCAGTATTTTGGCAGGCCTGGAGTTTCTTCCAGTGGGTGATTTTTAGGCTTGGCGACCATATGGGTGACGCGTAGTACGTAATCGGCTGGCTAATTGCTTTGTATGTACTCATGAGCGTTTCTTTATCTTTTCCCCATGTACTGCCAGCGAGGGATTTGAGGATTTGTAGATCCGTGATCAAACGTCACACCCAAGATTTTGGGGTGTAGGACAGTCGGTAGCGTAGTGCCATCGACGTGGATGTTCAAAATGGTCGACATTTGGGGCGTTCATGTTGTAAATAAGGTCGCGGAAGATTTAGGCGGTGATAATGCCAGGTTTCGCGAGGCGAAAAAACTGGAGAGATCAGGGAGCACAACAGCACTTTGTCGCCAAAGGCGATGGAAACTTTGTCTTTGTGCTTAGTCGGATTCGATAGGGACTTTACGGTGGACCAAAGTTTACCCACACCGATAGAGAGGTTACAACCTCTTAGGTGCTCCTCCCATTTCGCCCGCTTGTGTTCATCCACAAGCAATCTGATGCGTTGGTTTATATCCCTTATTTGGGGGTCGCCTGGATCAAGCTGTCTTATAAGGTCACGTTCTCTCGCTAAGTTTGCGGCCTCCGCCGGGAAGTGGCGCCGGATTTCGGGAATTCTCCCGGCGGGAATGAAATGTGCCGAGGCGGATTTAGTGACCTTACGGAAGGCACGCTCCCCTTGGCGGGCATCAGTCGGGATAGGGAGGGCAGCAAAGCGGCTGTCTGTAAAGGATTTATATTCTTCCCACTTTCCTTTTTTGAAGTTTATGAAAGTGCGTTTTTCAGTGACGGTGAAGTCGGCGGTACGCTCAAGCGAAATAAGTATGGGCAGGTGGTCGGATGCCAATGTTACCATCGGCTGCCAGTTGACGCAGTTTACGAGTTCTGCGCTCACGATTGAGATATCTGGCGAGCTGTGACAGCTTCCTACCATACGTGTGGGGGCGTCTCCGTTTATTGTGCAGAACGTCGTTTCTTCTATTTGATCCGCCAACATCTCACCCCTACTGTCCGCCCGCAAGTTTGAGTGCCATAGATCATGATGGGCATTGAAATCGCCTAAGATAATGCGATTGTTGCCAGTGAGTAAGGCCCTGATATTAGGGCGGTATCCACTGGGGCAACAGGTGGCAGGAGGGATGTATATGTTGATGATTTCTAGGTTTGCATCGCCTGACCGGACAGATAGGCCTTGACGTTCTAAGACATTGTCCCTGCGGTCGATGCCAGGATCAAATATATAATATTGCAGGAGCTGCATTGGGCGGATGTCGCAAACCTATATATTCTGTGCTGGCAGACGGTGCAAACGGAGGTAGGGACTAAGAGTCTGTTTCCCTGACCTGCACGATTGCTGCAGGAGAAGAGAGGGGAGAAGACGGGGGCAGGGGCTGATGCTCAGCATTGCTACCAAATCTACTACGAAGGTAGTAGTTATGAGTGGTATCAGCTGTTTGAGTTGTTGGCGCCGTGGGGCGCGAGCAGCAGCGGGTACTTGTTGTGGCTTGCTGAGCAGCGGGGCTGCTGGAAGGTAGTGGGGGCGCTTTGGCATATACTACGGGACGCCCTTGGGCGTGAACAGCAAGGAGCCACAAAAGATTTATAAAAGTTACGTGGACGTCGGGTTTTGGGATCAAGCCCAGAACAACCTGTCCGATGCAACCATCCCTTGCACGAGACACACTGAACAGAGTATGACCCTCCTAAAAAGATTCTTTTCCGGCAGATGCAGCAAAACCATTTCTCAGGACCGGGGTCAGGAGACGGACCCAGATTGGATTCGATGCCTTCCCGGAGTTAGAGAATATGGAGCAGTCCTGCTGCAAGGAGCTGCTGGGAGGATGACAATTTGTGGGAGGGACGAAACAAATTAGATGGGGTCACACTGGAATGACAGTCCTTGGTCGGGAAAAATCCCCGAGTCGCTCCGGTACATAGAACCGACTGCCTTGGGAAGCGGGAGGAGTGTTATCGATGTTGATGGTCCTTTGCCGGATATAGATCCGGTACATTCCGGTAACAAAGCACCATTAAGGTACTAGCCCGACCATCTCTGGAACGATTTATATGACCACATTAAACCTTCTAGGCCATCCCGCCCCCACCCGCAGTTCTATGAAGAACTCACCTGCTAAATCTGTTTATGATACATTCACACTGTAACAGGATTCCCCTCGTGTGGGTGAGTTTGACAATTGGGTTGCGGAAGCTTGGGGCCTACATATAAAGCTTTGTATTGCGCTTTTCAACCCCTTGAATCCCTATAACAGCATGTAACTGTCTTATATGATTGAAAGTTTTAGAAGTAGTGAGAATTTTTATAAAACTTAAAACGTATTTGATAAACTCATATTTAATTGCTAAGAACATAATTTAATAGGTATGAAAGTCAAGAATAAACAACAAATAGTAAAGTGGTTAAAGGCTACTGCAGTTTCACCATGTGATTCACGGTTCGAATCCCGGTGAAACCTTTGATAACATTACAAAATTGCCTGATGATGATTACGTTGGCGGTTTTCGAAATGGGTCCATCGCAATATGCCAGTAAATGTTTCTTTCTTTTCAGTTTCTCTTAGACAACATAATAATTGAAATTCAATTATTATAAGCCGGTGTTAAGCTAATGAATTCTTAAATATAAGTATAAACTGAACACACCATTAAACAAACATACATAGTAACGTGTTTAGTTTGTCTTGTCTTCGGGCTAATAAATGAACTGTGTTTGTCCTAGAGGCAAACAAAGCAAATGTGTTAGTTTGTACCCCAATAAAGAACTGTGCAATTTTTCTACGCAAATACCGAACTGTGCTAGATCTCCATACTAATAAAGAAATAAATAGAAGTTGGATAAAATATTTCTAAACTCGGTGGTAGTTTGGCAATAAATACGAGGGAATTTCTGGTATGAAAGTGGTCTCAACAAAAATGCAACTTAAAGTTGGCATAAACAATGTATATAAACAAAATTGGTATGCAAAATAGAACACGCGAACAGCAAACCGGTTAAAATGTATACCAGCTCATTGTTATACATGTCTATAGTTTTGTCGGTCGTGCACGGCCGATCAAGATCCGTAAGATGTAACCTACCCTAAGGCACCAGGAACGTATTGAACAAAAAATGAAATAAAATTAATTTAATATAAAAACAATTCAACTAACAAACACTTATTCTATTTTATTTTATAATTAATTTTTGTTAATACCGTTATTTTTTCATAACATTGCTTTCTTTAATTGAATTTCGTTTTATTTTGTCTTTTTCCCTTTTATTTTATTTCAGTTCATTTATTTTATTATTATTTCATTTCATTAATACCATTTCTTTAATTTAACCCTTTTCACGCCAATTTGGAGTGACATTCCACATAGTGCAACACTTTTTCGTTCCACTTACCCAGAACTTCGAATTAAATAAGAGGGGAGAGAAAAGAAACATGTTAGCGCAGCCGAATACCTTCCTATCCTTACTTGTTTTTTAGTTGTAGTTGATTGTTAATAATATTCATATTTATTTGAAAATGTGTTTGATAGCTATGAAAGTAAGTCAAGATGACTTATACGGATGGAAGTGGTTCATATCAAAAAGCTGTGAATATATTCTTCGGTGCAGTGCAATAACGCCGTACAAATTCGCCGGGGGGGGGGGGGGGAGGGGGGGACTTACATGTTTTAAGTTGACTCCGAACGGCATCTGCAAGGGTAATGAGTTTTCACTGAGAAGATTTTCACTGCAGAAATACACTCGTAGTATTTGCCAAATCACTGCCTAGAACGACCACCTAGAAAAAACTTGTTTCTAAATTTTAGATGTTGCTTTGCCTGGACTTGAACCCAGGATATTGGGTGTGGTATGCGGAGCACGCTAGCCACGGCGGCCGCCAGCGCTGTTAAAATTAGGGAGAAATTATCTGAATAATCGAAAGTAAGGGATATATATTTAATATATGACCCACCCTGAGTAATTTTTCCGACATTAAACAATGTCTTACTGTTAGCATTGTGTGAAATTTCAAGATTTCTTATCCGAAAAATCGATTGTACGGGAGATATATGCTATAGTGGTTCGATCCGGTCGATTCCGGCAAATGATTAAAGGGATACCCAAATATACCCGCTCACTGAATTTCATCAAGATATCTACAAAATTGAGACTAGATTTCGTTAAACACCGACAGGCGGACATTTATTAATTAACTAAGCTCCTCATACTGATTATTTTGGTACACTTATTAATGGGCCTTCCTCTTCTCCTTTGAGGACTTAGTATTTTCGAGATTCGGACCAAACTTTTCACTTTCCATTTCATTTTCATGAAAGATAAAAGAAAATGTTAACTTAATTTCTTCTAAACAAGTATGAAGCGGTTTGGAAAACTAAAAAATTCTTAGTGGAAAACAAATCTACGGTTGTGACATCGTACCAGCCTTGTACCCGATTAAGAAGAGCGCTAAACTTTGAGAGAAGGGTTCAATGTATGGTTTAAGGTGGATTTACGTAAACATTTTCTACAACTTCGCCGATTTCTATCGTAAGAGCTGTTTTGGTATGGTGTACTTTGAGCCTCGATTTCAAAAAATGAATAAAATGTGAAATCGTATAGGAAAGTCATAAAGGCACCTGAATTTGAGAGCACATCCCAATAAAGCAAATGATGATATCAAATAATTGGTCTGGCCACTCTCAAATTACTCTGTATAATATTGATTAGAATACCAATTGTTAGAGCATCAGCATTAATTGGTTCAACAATTTCGCATCCTGCAATTTCAGCCATATTGCACAGTAGTTTATAACGTTCCGCGTTTTGTTCGATAGCGTATATGTTGGCCTTTCTCTTCTCCTTTGAGGACTTAGTATTTTCGAGATTCGTACCAAACTTTTCACTTTCCATTTCATTTTCATGAAAGATAAAAGATAATGATAACTTAATTTCTTCTAAACAAGTATGAAGCGGTTTGGGAAACAAAAAAATTCTTAGTCGAAAACAAATCTACGGTTGTGACATCGTACCAGCCTTGTACCCGATTAAGAAGAGCGCTAAACTTTGAGAGAAGGGTTCAATGTATGGTTTAAGGTGGATTTACGTAAACATTTTCTATAACTTCGCCGATTTCTATGTTGTTGTTGTTGTTGTAGCAATGCTCGCCCCACCTAATAGCCGCGACCGATCACAAATTGTCATCAATATCCTCTAACGGGAGTCCAAGGAAACTTGCCGTTTCAACAGGGGTGGACCATAAGGAAAGGGGTGTTAGAGGCGTTGGTTCCACATTACAATTGAAGAGATGGTTGGTGTCATGTGGGGACACATTGCAAGCGGGGCATACATTTTGTATGTCGGGGTTGATTCTGGATAGGTAAGAGTTTAACCTGTTACAGTATCCAGAACGAAGTTGAGCAAGAGTGACACGCGTTTCCCTGGGGAGTATGCGTTCCTTTTCCGCAAGTTTTGGATAATTTTCGTTAAGTACTGGATTCACCGGGCAATTCCCGGCATAAAGGTCCGACGCCTGTTTATGGAGTTCACCAAGGACCTGCTTGTGTTTTTTCACTTCATACGGCTGGGTTCTCAGGTGCCGTATTTCCTCAAAATGCTTACGGAGATGACTCCTTAAGCCCCTGTTGTTGTTGTTGTAGCGATTAGGTTACTCCCCGAAGGCTTTGGGGAGTGTTATCGATGTGATGGTCCTTTGTCGGATACAGATCCGATACGCTCCGGTAACACAAAACCATTAAGGTGCTGGCCCGACCATCTCGGGAACGATTTATATGGCCACATTAAACCTTCAGGCCATCCCTCCCTCCCCACCCCCAAGTTCCATGAGGAGCTTGGGGTCGCCAGAGCCTCGTCTGTTAGTGAAACGGGATTCGCCGCTCGAAGGTGAAGTTGACAATTGGGTTGGAGAAGCTATATATTGCGCTACACGACCCCTTAAATCCCTCCTTAAGCCCCTAGGCGGTGCTGGTTCATCAATCAGATGTCTGTTGGGATGCCCAGGTTTCTGGGTATTCAACAGGAACTGTTTGGTCAGCATTTCATTTCTCTCCCTGATGGGGAGTATTCTCGCCTCATTATGCAGATGGTGTTCTGGGGACATAAGAAGACAGCCCGTGGCGATTCTGAGAGCAGTATTTTGGCAGGCCTGTAGTTTCTTCCAGTGGGTGATTTTTAGGCTTGGCGACCATATGGGTGACGCGTAGCACGTAATCGGCTGGCTAATTGCTTTGTATGTAGTCATGAGCGTTTCTTTATCTTTTCCCCAAGTACTGCCAGCGAGGGATTTGAGGATTTTTTTACGGCTCTGAATTCTCGGAACAATTGCGGTTGCGTGCTCACAAAATGTAGATCCTGATCAAACGTCACACCCAAGAGTTTGGGGTGTAGGACAGTCGGTAGCGTAGTGCCATCGACGTGGATGTTCAAAATGGTCGACATTTGGGGCTCCATGTTGTAAATAAGGTCGCGGAAGATTTAGTCGGTGATAATGCCAGGTTGCGCGAGGCGAAAAAACTGGAGAGATCAGGGAGGTAGCCGTTTATTTTATTGCATAGCGCATCGATCTTTGGGCCTGGGCCTGTGGCCATTATTGTGCAGTCATCGGCGTAGGAAACGATTGTGACTCCTTCCGGTGGTGAAGGTAGCTTAGATATGTAGAAATTAAACAAAAGTGGGGATAGGACGCCACCCTGTGGCACCCCTTGTTTAATTCTCCTTGGTTTTGATGTTTCGTTTCTAAATTGCACCGATGCCTGCCGACCACCCAGATAATTTGCGGTCCACCTTTTAAGACATGGGGGAAGGGTAGACCCTTCCAGGTCCTGCAGTAACGAGCCATGGTTAACTGTATCAAAAGCTTTTGATAGGTCTAGCGCTACGAGTACTGTTCTATGGTGGGGGTATTGATTTAAACCGCAATTTATCTGGGTGCTAATGGCATTTAGCGCGGTGGTAGTGCTATGGAGTTTTCTGAAGCCATGCTAGCTGCAAATTTGCTTGGAAATAAGGGAGCAAAATGGCTTCAAGCGTCTTTGCCACTGGCGATAGGAGAGATATCGGACGATACGACTCACCTATGTTAGCTGGTTTCGCAGGCTTTAGTAGCGGGACCACCTTGGCCATTTTCCATTTCTCAGGTATGACAAAGGTGGAAAGAGACAGATTGAAGACATGCGCTAAATATTTGAAACCCTCTTTCCCTAGGCTTTTAAGCATCGGCATGGCTATGCCGTTGTTGTTGTTGTTGTTGTAGCGATTAGTTACTCCCCGAAGGCTTTGGGGAGTGTTATCGATGTGATGGTCCTTTGTCGGATACAGATCCGATACGCTCCGGTAACACAGCACCATTAAGGTCCTGGCCCGACCATCTCGGGAACGATTTATATGGCCACATTAAACCTTCAGGCCATCCCTCCCTCCCCACCCCCAAGTTCCATGAGGAGCTTGGGGTCGCCAGAGCCTCGTCTGTTAGTGAAACGGGATTCGCCGCTCGAAGGTGAGGTTGACAATTGGGTTGGAGAAGCTATATATTGCGCTACACAACCCCTTGAATCCCCCGTCTGGGCCCACTGCTTTGGATGGTTTAGCACGACCAATGACGTCCTCAACCTCTTTAGCGGTGATGGTGATTGGTGACGCGCTGAATTTGTGTTTATGTGCGTGTCTATTGGCTCTCCGTCTATCTTTGTCGACCGTAGGATGCATTATATATTGTCGGCAGAAAGTGCTCGCGCATTTTTTCGCGTACGTCAGCACTTTGTCGCCGAAGGCGATGGAAACTTTGTCTTTGTGCTTAGTCGGATTCGATAGGAATTTACGGACCAAAGTGTACCCACACCGGTAGAGAGGTTACAACCTCTTAGGTGCTCCTCCCATTTCGCCCGCTTGTGTTCATCCACAAGCAATCTGATGCGTTGGTTTATATCCCTTATTTGGGGGTCGCCTGGATCAAGCTGTCTTATAAGGTCACGTTCTCTCGCTAAGTTTGCTGCCTCCGCCGGGAAGTGTGGCCGGATTTCGGGAATTCTCCCGGCGGGAATGAAATGTGCCGAGGCGGATTTAATGACCTTACGGAAGGCACGCTCCCCTTGGCGGGCATCAGTCGGGATAGGGAGGGCAGCTAGGCGGCTGTCTGTAAAGGATTTATATTCTTCCCACTTTCCTTTTTTGAAGTTTATGAAAGTGCGTTTTTCAGTGACGATGAAGTCGGCGGTACGCTCAAGCGAAATAAGTATGGGCAGGTGGTCGGATGCCAATGTTACCATCGGCTGCCAGTTGACGCAGTTTACGAGTTATGCGCTCACGATTGAGATATCTGGCGAGCTGTGACAGCTTCCTACCATACGTGTGGGGGCGTCTCCGTTTATTGTGCAGAACGTCGTTTCTTCTATTTGATCCGCCAACATCTCACCCCTACTGTCCGCCCGCAAGTTTGAATGCCATAGATCATGATGGGCATTGAAATCGCCTAAGATAATGCGATTGTTGCCAGTGAGTAAGGCCCTGATATTAGGGCGGTATCCACTGGGGCAACAGGTGTCAGGAGGGATGTAGATGTTGATGATTTCTAGGTTTGCATCGCCTGACTGGACAGATAGGCCTTGACGTTCTAAGACATTGTCCCTGCGGTCGATGCCAGGATCAAATATATAATATTGCACAGAGTGGTGTATGATAAACGCGAGACCGCCTCCATTTCCGCTCTCGCGGTCTTTCCTGTGGACGTTATACCCAGAGCAGGTCTGCAATGCAGATCTTGCTGTGAGTTTAGTCTCTTGAATCGCAGCAATGCGGATGTTGTATCGCTTCATGAAATCGACTATCTCCGTAATCTTTCCAGTTAATCCATTACAGTTTAACTGCAGAATTCTGAAGTGCATAAGGGGAGACGTCGCCACTCAGGGGGTAAGTGACGGGTGACTACGCCTGGGTTGTGGAAGGCCAGGACGCAATTGCTGTTGTGGCCCTGGGACTGGGCGTCCTTGGGCAAGCATTGGGGTACCCGGATGATTTGGGTTTGCGAACTGACAACATGGCGCGATGAAACCCGTCGGGGGGTTGCCGTCACGGAGACCAGAACATCTAGGAAAGTGGCACCACCCAAGGCAGGAGCTGCATTGGGCGGATGTCGCAAACCTATATATTCTGTGCTGGCAGACGGTGCAAACGGAGGTAGGGACTAAGAGTCTGTTTCCCTGACCCGCACGATTGCTGCCAGAAAAGAGGGGGGGGGGGAGAAGACGGGGGCAGGGGGCTGATGCTCAGCATTGCTACCAACTCTACTACGAAGGTAGTTGTTATGAGTGGTATCAGCTGTTTGAGTTGTTGGCGCCGTGGGGCGCGAGCAGCAGCGGGTACTTGTTGTGGCTTGCTGAGCAGCGTGGCTGCTGGAAGGTAGTGGGGGGGGGGGGGGGGGGGCGCTTAGGCGTAGACTACGGGACGCCCTTGGGCGTGAACAGCAAGGAGCCACAAAAGATTTATAAAAAGTTACGTGGACGTCGGGTTTTGGGATCAAGCCAAAAACAACCTGTCCGATCCAACCATCCTTTGCACGAGACACACTGAACAGAGTATGACCGTCCTAAAAAGATTCTTTTCCGGCAGATGCAGCAAAACCATTTCTCAGGACCGGGGTCATGAGACGGACCCGGATTGGATTCGATGCCTTCCCGGAGTAAGAGAATATGGAGCAGTCCTGCTGCAAGGAGCTGCTGGGAGGATGACAATTTGTGGGAGGGACGAAACAAATTAGATGGGGTCACACTGAAATGACAGTCCTTGGTCGGGAAAAATCCCGAGTCGCTCCGGTACATAGAACCGACTGCCTTGGGAAGCGATTACTATCGTAAGTGCTGTTTTGGTATGGTGTACTTTGTGCCTCGATTTAAAAAAATGAATAAAATGTGAAATCGTATAGGAAAGCCATAAAGGCACCTGAATTTGAGAGCACATCTCAAGAAAGCAAATGATGATATCATATAATTGGTCTTGCCAATCTCAAATTATTCTGTATAATATTGATTAGAATACCAATTGTTAGAGCATCAGCATTAATTGGTTCAACAATTTCGCATCCTGCAATTTCAGTCATATTGCACAGTAGTTTATAACGTTCCGCGTTTTGTTCGATAGCGTATATGTTGCCATTATTTTGCATAATATTACAAGTATGAATCGTTTTCATTCCCGGAGCAGCACACATATCAAGCACAACCGCTCCTGGAGGCGGACGTAGCAATTCTGCTACGAGACATGTTCCCTAAAAATGTATACTTTTCGAATTACACGTATTTGGAGAAAATTTTTAAATACTACTTACTTTGTCCTGGAGCATCAATTTTTTGTGCTGAACATACTCATGACACGCCCAGTAGTGTTTTTGTTTGGCATGAAATATTAAAAGATCATCCAAATGTATATCTATCATATACTCATCCTCCTCAAGAGCCGCAACAGAAGCCAAAAAATCATTATAATTATCAAAGCTAGTCTGTTCTTTTCGTCGAAATTTTTCCTCCCACAACATAGCGAAAACTTCAGACATACTAAGCAAATTGGTATTGACGCGAACATAGCGGGGCTTTAAGACTAGAAAATATAAAACATAAATCAAACTAGCTTAAATGTTCTAAAATTATGTAATTTTTATTATTATTTAAGCAAAATATTCCAAGTAAAATCTTTAGTGCTTCGAACGCATGGTTGAATGCACAGTGTATAACTAATTTTCTTTCCTTTTATTGCATTCCCCAAAATGTTCGTTGTTTTCGTTTTGCTCACGAACAGCTTTGAAAACATATAAGCAAATTATAATATTTACAACAACAACTGAGGACAGCACGGACCAACAAGTAACATAAAAATCATTTATTTCAAATGATTCATGTAGCCACGAGCGCGTGCCATAAAATGCCGCAAATGGAAATGTAAACATGAGAATACTAAATATCATCAGCCACAATAAAGCAAATGTGCTGGTATCTTCGTGGTGTTCAGTGAAATTTTTCTGATCGTAGACTCCTACTACCTCTGGTTGTTCATGTATTTGGAGCCTTTTTCGAGATCCCCCCGACATATTTACTTTGCTTTTATTCATTAGTGTTTCTGAAATGTAACTACGGATTATACTGCTTGCCTCTGGATACGCTATGTTGTTTTATGGATTCACACAGGAATTCTAGCAGTTTTTCCCGGTAATTGGTTACAGTAAGTACGGGCTTACTTTCGCCGTTTAACTGTTTTCGTCCAAAAATTAATTCTGTCACAAGAATCTTGCATAAAGCAGGACACAACCGCGGATTATCCTCTAAAATTCGAGTCTTAACTATAGCGTTGTCAATAGCACCCCGATTATCAATGTATTGCTTCAACACTGCTTGCATGCCCCGCAAACGCTGTCGGGGAGAAATCAGTAAAATATTAAGCATTAGCCAAGATTGCAGATTCGCAACACTGCTTACCGCATGTTTTTCCTCAAAAATCAATGACTTAAGAGACTTCTTACGATCTAAAGCAGCTTTCAAAACAGCAGCAACACGCTTATATTGCGTAGGCACTTTTATGGAGTGGTTGAATTTGTTTCCTTCCATTTCTACCACGTGATTAGGAATAGTGGTGGCAAATATTCGAGTATTTGAATTTTGTCCCACCGTCTCGAAAAGCGTGGCGATAGCTTCGACGAAATCACTGCGACTAAAAGCCCCATCACATAAGCAGTTTTTCAAATAAATAGGTTTACCACAGTCTTATACTGTTTTCACACAGAAACTTACGGCGTTATTATGTATAACGCAACGCGACGCGAAAAGTCACTTTCACCCAAGTGAAACCAAATTCGTATCATATAAGAGCATTCATTCACTTCGGTGACTCTCCGTGACTATCGGTGACTGTAGGTGATTGTCTTACGTTTTTTCGTATTGTTACGAATATTAGCAAAACTAAGGAGTGCTGCCAGCTCTAAGCCGATCTAAGCAGTGACGTGAATGCACATCAATAATTCAATCATTATGTATCTACATAAACGAATCAATAATTGCGTCTACACATATGTACACATTCCGACGAGCAACATTTACATACAAGGCAGCGAGAGATGAGATGTCACACACCGATGAATTTACTTATACGCTTATGTGTGTGCGGGAGACTGTAAACTACAAACACATGCATATACCTTATCTGAGTTGTCACAAGAGAGAGCAATAATTTGTGCACGTTGTTGGTGCTGGCGATTTTGTAGCCGAAACAACTAGTAACTTCTGGAAATCGAAGAGCCTAGAAGTATGCAGCGTAAACTATAAAAGCGATGCAGGCGAGTAAGAAGTAATTCAGTTTGATTTAAGTTGTCAAGCAGTTGCGATTAAGACGATATCTAGCGAGCAATAGCAGTATTATTTTGAATAGTAGAGTTTCATTGAGCTATCAATCAGTGTGGTTATTAAGCAAGCTATTCGTTGCACAGTTGAGTGTATTGTGAAGTACCTTAATAAAGGCCATTTTGCATTATTACAAATTGGAGTTATTTATTCAACAGTTTAGTGATTCGAACTTAGCAGAGGATTGCAAATAAGAGGATTTGCAGCAAATTCGTTACAATTGGTGTCAGAAGAGGAATTGTTGAATAAATTCCGAAGATTGGGAATACAACTTGGACATAGCAAAGTTCAGTGAATTGAAGATCCAGCAACTGAAAAAGGAGTTGGAAAACCGGGGATTAAATACAACTGGGAATAAGATCGAACTTCAAGCACGGCTACGAGAGGTAATGGAATCGCAAGGAATTGATGTGGACGAGTTTGTCTTTTATCCTGATGGGGACGAAACAACAACAAAAATTGAAGAGAAAAACGAAACATCGCAGACAGTTACGAGCACAGACTTGAACATGATATTGGCTGCAATAACTGCTCAAACATCGACAGTGGCATCTCAGCTGGAATCGCAGGAGACACGTTTAACATCCAAGATGGAAGGACAGAAAACGTATATGTCATCACAGATGGAATCCCAAGAGACACGAATAACATCGAAGATTGAAGCACAGGAAACACAAATTTCTTCACAACTTGACGAACAGAAGACGTATATGGTATCCCAACTGGAATCGCAGGAAACCCGTATAACATCACAATTGGAAGAACAGAAGACACATTTGGCGTCTCAACTGGAAGCGCAAGAGGCACGTATATCTGCAATGTCGGCACAAATTTCGGAACAGGTATCATCGCAGCTCTTTGTGAAACTGGAAGAACAGGATGCAAAAATTTTACAACTCGAGGACAAAATTGACGCCGAAATAGAAGCGTTAAAAGGTCGTATGGAGCAGTTACAACTAAACCGCCCAGCTGTTTCAGCGAGTAATCCAAAGGTAAAGACACCATCCTTTGACGGTTCTGTTCCTTTTCAGGTCTTTAAGCTACAGTTTGAGAAGACCGCAGCAGTGAACCAATGGAATGCTGAAGATAAAGTTGCAGCTCTGTTCGTGGCACTGAAAGGGCCTGCCGCGGAAATCTTACAGACCATCCCAGAGTACGAGCGGAACCACTACGAAACATTGATGAGCGCTTTAGAGAGACGTTACGGAAGCGAGCATAGGAAACAGATATTCCAAATTGAGTTGCAAAACCGCTACCAAAAAGCTAACGAGACTTTGCAGGAGTTTGCTTCGGACATTGAAAGATTGGCTCATCTTGCAAATGCGGATGCACCCGTGGAATACACTGAAAGGGTAAAGATTCAGAGCTTTATAAATGGCATACGGGACGTCGAAACAAAGCGAGCTACATACGCAAACCCAAAGCCAACATTCGCAGAAACGGTGTCACAAGCTCTGATTCAGGAAACAGCGTCGCTTCTGTGTAAGCCAGTTTTCAAAGCACGCCGTGTGGAAGTAGAAAGGCCAGAGTGGGTAGAAACAATTTTGGAAGCACTGAAGGGATCTCAACAGAAGAATGCCGGAGTTATTAAATGTCTCAAGTGCGGCAACCCAGGTCACATTGCACGTCATTGCGATCTTGGTCCTAATAGTTCCAACAATGTGGGTGGCCATAAACGCAAAGCTGGAGGAGATGAGCAAGAGCGAGTAAGAGGTAGAGAGCTAGACCGGGCTATTGAATGTCCTGTGATATCTGTGTCGCAAATTGGAAGGAAATCAAGCAGTCTTACCGTCAGAGGGAATGTGGATGGCAAGGAGCGTGTACTGACTGTAGATACGGGCGCATCTCATTCCTTGATCCGATCTGATTTGGTTAACAGGAAAGTAAAGCGGTTACCTGGAGCAAGGTTGCGTACGGTCACTGGCGAGTATAATCAAGTCCAGGGAGAAGTAATATGTGAAGTCTTAATTGGGAAGGTCATGGTTTTACACAAATTCGTTGTGGCGGAGATTGTCGATGAAGTTATATTGGGAGTGGATTTCTTGGTTGACCATGACATCAAGATCGATATGCGGAGAAGGGCGATGCATTATAAGAACCAGGATGTGCCAATTAACTTCAGTTTGGAAAAAGGTTTCAGCAGTAATAGAGTACTGGTGGAGAAAAGTCGACAAAGGCCACGAAAGTCAAAGGTAAAGGTTGATGAAACGAATGGGCCAAATAAATCAAAATCAAAAGTACCTGCGAGAGAAACACTGGCATTGACAAAACCTAAAAGACGCAGGAAAACGAAGCAACGAATTTCCGAGAAAGAATGCGAGGGCAGTTTCAAGTCGGAGCGCACTACTGTTGTAAAATGTGGGAACGATACCGATTATGCAAAGAAAATTCGTACAGCGCAAGCTCTACGAAGTGGTTCATTGGCCAAACAACAGAGTGTGAAGGAACGAACCAGGGTATTGAGTGGTACGATGAAACACAGGTACCATGAGAACAATAATTCGAAAGGTTTCTTGGCGGGAGATTTGGTACTGTTATACAAACCTCACCGGCGGAAAGGTGTTCCATCCAAATTTCGGTGCAGTTGGGAAGGCCCGTACAAGGTTGTGAAGAAGATCAGTGATACCATCTACCGCATACAAAGCATTGAGGAACCACGGAGTAGAAGAGTGGTACATTTGGCGATGCTAGCAGCGTTTAGATCGAGAGATTTGTCTGATCGGGACGATCAGACTTAGGTGGAGGGCAGTGTTACGAATATTAGCAAAACTAAGGAGTGCTGCCAGCTCTAAGCCGATCTAAGCAGTGACGTGAATGCACATCAATAATTCAATCATTATGTATCTACATAAACGAATCAATAATTGCGTCTACACATATGTACACATTCCGACGAGCAACATTTACATACAAGGCAGCGAGAGATGAGATGTCACACACCGATGAATTTACTTATACGCTTATGTGTGTGCGGGAGACTGTAAACTACAAACACATGCATATACCTTATCTGAGTTGTCACAAGAGAGAGCAATAATTTGTGCACGTTGTTGGTGCTGGCGATTTTGTAGCCGAAACAACTAGTAACTTCTGGAAATCGAAGAGCCTAGAAGTATGCAGCGTAAACTATAAAAGCGATGCAGGCGAGTAAGAAGTAATTCAGTTTGATTTAAGTTGTCAAGCAGTTGCGATTAAGACGATATCTAGCGAGCAATAGCAGTATTATTTTGAATAGTAGAGTTTCATTGAGCTATCAATCAGTGTGGTTATTAAGCAAGCTATTCGTTGCACAGTTGAGTGTATTGTGAAGTACCTTAATAAAGGCCATTTTGCATTATTACAAATTGGAGTTATTTATTCAACAGTTTAGTGATTCGAACTTAGCAGAGGATTGCAAATAAGAGGATTTGCAGCAAATTCGTTACAGTATTATATAGCGACGCAAAGTGTCACGGACACTCATTTTTGCTGTCAAAATATTCACTTGCTTCTGGGTCGCGTTTGAGGTATTCACTTGGATGAATATTTGCTTGTTATGTTCAAAACATGAAAAAGCAACATAAGTATCGCTATCGGTATGTTCAAACAGCAATTGCAAGTAGAATTGCTACCCTGCTAGCTGTTGTTGTTGTTGTGTATGCCAAACTCCTTTCGCCGCAAACAGGTCCTCAGTGATATCCTTAAAAAGGCGTGGGACCTCTATGCCAGAAATTGCCCTGCGAACCCCGTTCTTAAAGTTAAATAGCCCGAACTCGCAGAAAAGGAAAGCAGAAGGGAGGCAAGAGTCACTCTAGCTCAACTTCAATCTGGATATCTGTTACATGTTAAACTCTTACTTATCCAGAATCAACCCCGACATACAACTTGAAGACACATTGAAGCAATTTTATAATGAAATCTTGAAACAAAATTTAGAAATTTTGTTTGTCGGCAAAAACTTTAGCTTTTATATCCCACTCAGCATTAAGTGATTAAATTTTGAATTTCCCTACATAACAATACGAATACGAATACGAATACTTTTGATGACCAAAAATTGAAAAGCATTTTTCGATAACTTTTTGGAATCATTTTTGAATTCCTTTGATGATTAAATTTTAATATTTCATAAATATCAACAAAAAGAATAATCAATAGTCAATCACATTTTGGGAACATATTTGAATCAAATGTGGTTACTTTAGGTGATCAAAAATTTATAATCATTTTTAATTCAGCTTTCTGAATCTTTTCTGACTATATTTGTTGACTGAATAATGAATTTTATACTTGTAAAAATTTTACTTTTCATTGAAAATTTTATTTTTTTTTCATACACAAATTGTTTCAATCATGAAGCTCAGAAAAAATATATAAAAATATTATTATTTATACAAAAGATATTCTTTCAAACGAGAAATAATGTAAATGCTGCTCGTGACCGAAGACTTCCCCAACCATTTCTCCACCTTCGGCTTCCCAGAAAATACATAATGGTTGGACAATACAAAGGTTGTGAACAATTTGAACCCCAGGTAAGTGAAACTCTCTTGACATACCTGGATACGGCTTCCACATCCCGTATCGTATCGTATTTCAAGATGTTGACGATAATAGCTGATGGTGGATGTTGTAGTAGCAGGTGTACATACATACATATATCGATTAAGTTTTTTTGCGAGTTACCTGTGGTTCAAATAGTTCACTTCCGTGTGCTTTCTTCCCCTGATGAAATAAGATTATAATTTAGTATCTTATTTTGAATGAGATATGAGGAATAAATGCATTATAAACGCATTCAAAAATCATTCTAAAATCTCAACCAAACCGATTGAAATATGTTCACGAATATGATTAGAAAATGACGGTGAGAAGTAGTCAAATATTACTCTAAAACAATTAGAGCTCAATTTTACAATGATATCAAATATGAATAAAAAGCGTTTCGAAATATGAATAATAAATGAATATTCAAGCATAATAAAATTTAGGGTACATTTTTCTCCCGACGATACATTAATTTTCGAACAGAATATGCTTTTAAATTTTAACGTTTTTAATCATCTTGGGGTATTTAAATAAGATATTTAAATATTTTTTGATCAAAATTTTTAAAAAATGCTGGCTGGGCTATTCCTAATAAGTCTCTAAGTAATATAGAAATTTCTTCGAAGAGACTCCGAAAAGCAGTCTAGAAATAGCCACGAAATAATCTCGAACTGGACTAATTAGTCCCGGATTTATTCGGAAAATAATCCCGGTAGAGTCCCGAATTGATGCGAATATGATATATCGTAGTGGTCTACAAATAGCACCAAAAGGATCCCGAAATAAACTGGAGAAAGACGTGAAATGATTCGCAAATAGCCTCAAAATAATTCGGAAATTATATCGATATGATCACGAAATTATTCTGTAAGTAATCCGAGAACTGTCTCCATTTTCAAAATAATAATTTATCCCTTTCACGTTTATAACAAAGTGCTGCGCTGTACAAACGTTCTGAAAACTAAAATTGCTTCCTCTATACATAAATGAACTACTTTACTTGAAAATCCCTAAATAGATATCTTACAGGTCGAAGAAGTTGGGTTCCCTCTTCGGAAGGGGCTTTCCGTCTTTTTTTATTTCGTAATTTACCTCGCCAAAGCTCGTGAGGCCCTATTCAGTAACTATGAGTTTTGAAATGTACATTTTTTTTCATACAAATTATATGAAGAAAAAGTGTACATTTTAAAACTCACAGTTACTGAATAGGGCCCCTGGTGCCCTATGCTTCAAGACATGTTATAAGTTTCGCCGTATATCCGTCGTTTTTCATTTTACACCATTTTTACCACAACCTAAACGTTTCTTCCCTGCACTCTTTTCTAACAACTTTTATGTGCTTTTAATCCATCTGCGGTTTTCTTTCCCATAACCTTCTTCTTTCCAGCAATAATAGGTCGATGGAGACTGTTCCATTTACTTTTACGGCTGGTCCTGATACAGTGCGATAAGCGGTTACTTTCAGAACTGCTGGTCGCTGTACAGCTATTAGAAGCTTAAAAGGATCGTAGCCGCAGTTCAGAGCCGTACAGTAACGTAGATAGGGTTATGTCCATCAGCAGTTTCCATTTTCCTTGTGTTGGTCCTCCGATGTTTGTCATCAGCCAGATTAGGAACTGTTAGTCGGGAGTCTAACCTAATCCTAGATAGTTGAGTACTTTCTTTGATGTCATATTTCCGTAGAAGGTTTAAAAGCTACTTGTGGCATATATTTTTTGTTGGGAGTATCAACTCTGTTATTTTCGGCTACAAGCTGGACCCCACGCGAGTTGTTGTTGTTGTTGTTGTAGCAGTGCTTCGCCCCACCTAACAGACGCGACCGATCACAAACTGTCATCAATATCCTCTAACGGGAGTCAAAGGAAACTTGCTGTTTCAACAGGGGTGGACCATAGGGAAAGGGGTGTCAGAGGCGTTGGTTCCACATTACAATTAAAGAGATGGTTGGTGTCATGTGGGGACACATTGCAAGCGGGGCATACATTTTGTATGTCGGGGTTGATTCTGGATAGGTAAGAGTTTAACCTGTTACAGTATCCAGAACGAAGTTGAGCCAGAGTGACACGCGTTTCCCTGGGGAGTATGCGTTCCTCTTCCGCAAGTTTTGGATACTTTACTTTGAGTACTGGGTTCACCGGGCAATTCCCGGCATAAAGGTCCGACGCCTGTTTGTGGAGTTCACCAAGGACCTGCTTATGTTTTTTCGCTTCATACGGCTGTGTTCTCAGATGCCGTATTTCCTCAAAATGCTTACGGAGATGACTCCTTAAGCCCCTAGGCGGTGCTGGCTCGTCAATCAGATGTCTGTTGGGATGCCCAGGTTTCTGGGTATTCAACAGGAACTGTTTGGTCAGCATCTCGTTTCTTTCCCTGATGGGGAGTATTCTCGCCTCATTATGTAGATGGTGTTCTGGGGACATAAGAAGACAGCCCGTGGCAATTCTGAGAGCAGTATTTTGGCAGGCCTGTAGCTTCTTCCAGTGGGTAATTTTTAGGCTTGGCGACCATATGGGTGACGCGTAGCACGTAATCGGCTGGCTAATTGCTTTGTATGTAGTCATGAGCGTTTCTTTATCTTTTCCCCAGGTACTGCCAGCAAGGGATTTGAGGATTTTGTTACGGCTCTGAATTCTCGGAACAATTGCGGCTGCGTGCTCACCAAAATGTAGATCCTGATCAAACGTCACACCCAAGATTTTGGGGTGTAGGACAGTCGGTAGCGTAGAGCCATCGACGTGGATGTTCAAAATGGTCGACATTTGGGACGTCCATGTTGTAAATAAGGTCGCGGAAGATTTAGTCGGTGATAATGCCAGGTTTCGCGAGGCGAAAAAACTGGAGAGATCAGGGAGGTAGCCGTTTATTTTATTGCATACCCCCCCCACGCGAGTCGAGCCTCTCTTTTGTGTGTATAATGACTAGATTGGCTTTATGCGTACTTCTTGTGTATTTCGTTCATCACGCATTTCAAGATTGAAAATTTTATCGCAACTGGCATTCCGCAAGTCAGGACCAAGAATTGATTCCTGTGCTACTCCACATATGACTTTTATGGTACGCTCACCTTTTGAGATTTCATATATAAGGATGAGATGACAAGAAGAGCTGTTTCAGGTTTGCTTTTAAATAAATAATAAAACTATGGGCCCTTCATATGAAAAGAATTTGTTAAAAATCAATAACAATTTTGAGAGACTTTTATGCTATAAGAAGCTTTTTATGTCAGAAATACATTCCGAGTGTTTGCCAAACCCCTGTCGATGCACGAGTAAAAATAGATAACAATTTTATTATGTGTATATATTATGACATGAATAATACGCCTGTGTGCTTTATATATGTCATAAAGTGGTTCCAGAATTCCTTATTCATTGTTTTTTTTTTTTTTCAGATTTGGTTGTATGGATGAAGACCTTATATTTGAAAGTCCCAGTTCCAGGTTATTGTCCAAGGTATGTAATGATTAATTACTGGATTAACTTTCCAATGTGTATGTGTAACTTTGGCTCCACTAGTACACAAGGGTAATACCAACAAGGCCAGAACCCTGTGTAGCAGCTTGCTATTTGTACTATTTCACAATGAGCGTGTTGATGATTAAAACCAAAGTAAAATGTATTGATTTTGAGATCCACAGGGCGTTGTAGATGAAATGAATGCAAAGTGTATTGCTTGGTGATTTATATATGTGTTTTTCATTTATGTACTTGTTTCAATTCAACTGTTAGTTTTATGATGAATGCACTGAGTATTACAGTTGTATGAAAGGTTTTTTGATGATTGCAATGACAATTGCAGTTATTTGATGATTGCAAAAAGTTGCATTTTGATGAATGCAATGAGAATTGCAGTTAATGATGAATGCAATGAAGATTGCAGTTTGAAATTTATGTAAAATTGTTTCGAAAAGTTTTGTTCATAAAAAAATTTTTTGAGTAAGGTGGAATCGAGATTTGTGTACAAAAAACATAAAAACATATAAGACGAACATTAAAATATAAACAAAGTAAAAGTTTTTATGTGTATTTATGATAGCTGCTTTTTTTTTATTATTGTCTTAGATTTTTGTTTTTTTTTTTTTATTTAATTTATTTTTCAAAATTTAAGATCAGCTTTTTGGAGAAACTTTACTAATTGAGTGATTTTGGCGTTGTTTTTGTCTTTAAAGACTTCCTTAAAATTATGTGCTTCATTAAAGACATTGAAGGTGACTCTAATGCTGTTCAAAAGTGGGCAGTGGAAGGTTTGATGCTCATAGCAATCTGTATCACCACAGCGACATAGAGACGAATTTGTAGCTTTGATCTTGACTAAATATTTCTTATGATATGTATGTCCGGTTAGTATACGGTTTAAGGTTTTGATGTCTTTTGGGTTAAATTTAAAATTTTTGAACCACGCAAAATTCCTCCTAGAAGGAAAGATGGTGGCATACAGATTTTGGTTTGTATTGGAGTAATTTAAAAAATTTTGAAAAGACTGGTCGTATATATAATTCTTGATACATTTGCAAGCTTCATCTATCGTAAGTTTTACTGTTTTACAAGAGCTGTTTATAATAGCTGATTTGGCTATAGCATCCGATTTTTCGTTGCCAAATATGTTTTTGTGACTGGGTATCCATCTGACGTGTACATTGCTGAAGTTGTGATTTGAAATTTTATTAAGAATTTTAGCTGCAATGCTATTCGTAGATGTATGTTTTTTAAGTGTTTGGCATGCTATTTGGCTATCTGTAAAAATAACGACGGATGAGTAATTGTTTCGTATTGCAATGTCGATAGCTTCTTCTATTGCTAGTAATTCTCCAAAAGCTGAGGATGATTTAAATGAAATATGGAAAGAGTGTTCGGTGTCTGTGTTTAGTAAATAAATTCCACAGCCTGTTTTCTCTTCTCCTACTGAGGAATCTGTATATATTATGTTAAAACTTGTACTTCTGTATTCTGCCAGCATTGATGAGTGCTGGGCAATAATCTCTTCTTGTGTCATGTTAGATTTTTTAGTATTGGTAGTTTTTTCAAAAATGACAAGGTTGGTGATCGGGGGATGGGGGTGAACCGCATCAATGTCATCAATGACGTTAGAGAAAGTGTTGTATGCTATTGCATAACTGGTATTGAGGTGTGAGTTAGATTTTATAGTATCTGCTATTGGATTGTTAAAAGCAATTAGTTTCACTACTTCTTTGGCAACTAGCCATAGGGTTCGTTCATTGGGAAGTAGTTCATTAGCTAAAGCATAAATTAATGGTATTGGCGTTGATGGTGTTAGACCTAAACATCTTCTCAAGATTTTGTTTTGTAAGACTTGTATACTGTGAAATGATGCATTGACACTATTTGCAAGTGTGGTGCTGCAATATTCAATCTTTGATCTGACCATTGCTTTGTAGATGTTTAATGCCTTTTGTGGATGTAACCCTGATTTGATATTGGTAATGTATTTAAAAAGTTTTAAGTTGTTTGAAGATGGTTCTATTACTTTTTGATATTGTGCTTTTGCAGTTAAGGAACTGTTTATGACTCTGCCTAAAATTGTTGCTGATTTTGTTTGTTCAAGTGTTGAACCATTTATGGTTACATTGACTTCCTTCGTTGGACCTTTGGTTATGTGCATGACTTTAGTTTTGCTAGCATTAAAATTCAGATTAAGAGTGTTGCAATTTGATGCAAAGGAGTTAAGAAAGTTTTGAAGATTGGATTTTGCATTTTCTAATGTAAAATCTGAGGATATAAAAAAGAAATCGTCAGCAAATTGGTATACTTGAATATTTTCATCTTGAAGATCATGGAGTTTGGCAGTGTATATATTAAATAAAAGTGGTGAAAGGCAACTGCCTTGAGGAAGACCATTGAAAATCTCTGTTGTTTTGTCGCCAATTTTGAGAATCTTATAGCTAAGAAAGTTTATTATCCATTCAGTATACAACTTTTCTAAGCCAATATCAAAAAGTTGATCTTTTAAAATATTTATATTCACACAGTTATATGCATTTGAAATGTCAGTTGTGCAAAAAATTACATGTTTATTTTCGCTTTTGAGTAGAGTTATTTGATGTATTATGTGATTTAAACAGGTTGATATGGACATGTTTTTCCTGTAGGCAAAGGTTGTGGGTGGGAGTATTTTGTTGTTCTCCATGTATAAGTTAATTCTATCTTTAAGACAGGAATTTATTATTTTAAGAAAAACTGTTATTAAGGCTATTGTCCTGAAATTTTCAAAATTGTTGAGATCTTTACCTTTTTTGGGTATAGGTACTACTTTAATTTGTCTCCAGTGTTCTGGAATGGTATTAGAAATAAAAATGTCATTCAAACATGTTTTGATGTTGTTTAAAGTTATATCAGGAAGTGCTCTTAACATTCTGTACGATATTTTATCAGTACCGGCTGCTGAGTTTATGTTCTTTTTAAAAAGCGTTTCTTTTATTTCCTCAAATAAAAACGTGAGATTGGTATTTGGTTCTACTTCATTGTTAAGAGGTAGTCTTTGAACCATAACTGGTACTTGTTGATTAAGCATATTTAAAAAATTTTGGTTGTTGGCTTCATTCCACATGCCTACTTCTATTTGATTAAAATCTCCTCTCAATGACTTGACAAAGCGCCAAGATTTCCTTCCCATATTGGTATTTATTTCTTCTATTTTTTCCTTGAAATTTTCTTTTTGGCCTTTTTAACTGCCTTTTTCCATTTCTTTCTCTCAGCTATCATATTATCCATATTTTCCGGACTCGGAAAAGCTTTAACTTTCTGATTTGCTATTCTTAGGAAGCGGTAGCTCTTGTCAAGACTTTTGTTCCACCAAGATTTTGGTTTTCTGGTGTTATCAATCGTGTAAGTTGCTTTTCTAATTTCATCTTGGATTTTGTTTTCTAAGTCTGTGATTGTAGTGTAATTTTCAAGAACTTAGAGATTGTAAAAGTTTATTTCTCACTAGAAGTACCGATTTTTTGATTGCACAATGATCAGTTTCAATTAAGATAGGTAGATGGTGACTGCCTCCTATTCGTGTTGTGTCAACTTTCCAGGAGCAGTGAAAGGTGCAGTTTGTAAAAGAAAGATCTAGCACAGATGTGTTCATGGTGCGTGGATCTATTAAGAAAGTATGATTTCCATTATTTAAATGATGAAAATTGGATTCTTGAATCATACTAACCAAATGTTTACCCTTATAGTTGTCAATTCTATCACCAAACAAAGCAGCTCTTGCATTGAAATCTCCAAGAATGAAGGTGTTTGGAAAAGGTTCTAGCAATTCCAACAGTCTGTGAATTTCCGATTTAAAATTTCCTATAGGGATATTAGGAGGAAGGTAAATTGAAACTATTGTGATATTAGGTTGAAGATTTGATGTTGTAATTATTAAAATATCGTAGTCAGTATTGTAAGTTATTTTTTTGAATTTGATATATTTCCTAAGGGCAATGGCAACGCCACCGTACCCATCGTTTCTATGTTTTTTAATAATATTAAAATTTAAAAGTTTTCTATGTGTTGATTTTGTTGAAAAGAAAATTTCGCTAAAAGCTGCAATTTCTATATTATACGTGTTTATATAATATTCTATTGTATCTATGTTTGCCTTAAGGTTTTGACAATTATATTGCATCATCTTCATGATTAGAGTAAAAAGAGTTTAGAGATTGTATGTTAGAATTTTCGCGACTCATTACTAGAGCATCGAAAGTGTTTTTGATTTTTTGAATTTCTTGTAAGGTACCAGAGCTACCTTGTTGTTGTGAGAGTTTTTGAGTGATATTGATCATTTCACTCATTAGTTTTTCATATTGTGTAACCAAGTTTTTTGGTAATGAAAAGAGTTAAAAACAGGAATGATTTGTGGTTTTGGATTTACCGTTTTATAATTTTCCCTTTTTAGTTTAGCCGGACTAGTCTTCTTTACTACAGAGCTATATGATTTTTTAGTTAAATGCCTATTTATATATTTATTTGTGTCTAAAATGTCATTATCCTGCACTAAAACAGGAAACTCTTCATCATCTTCACTTAATATATCAAAACGATTTGTATTTCTTGGGAAGTATTTATCTAAAACTTCCTTTCGGGACAATTTTTTAACCGTTTTGATGCGGTTCACCTCCAACTCCTTTTGCCAATGTGGACAATTATTTTTATTTTTGACTGTATGTCCCTCCCTGCCACAGAGAATGCAGGTGTTATTGTTACATTCGCCATTCTTACACTCACTTTTTCCGCATTGAAGACATCTTTCTTTGGATTTGCATCCAAATTTGGTGTGTCCTAATCTGCCACATTTGTTACATTGTCTCAATGTAGGTACATAAAACTCGACTGTTAGACGAGTATATTCGAAAATGATTTTTTTGGAAATTTCATTTCCCATAAAACCTATCTTTAATGTGGATGTTGGTATGTAGGAATCGCTATTGCGATCTTTGCGCGTGAAGCGCTGTACTGATACTATAGGTACCGAAGAAATTGAATTTTTGAGTATATCATATTCTGTGTAGCTTTGTGGAACCCCACGTACTACTCCATATATTTCCAGTGCTGTCCTGGGAATGAATGGTTTTAGTCCACGTTTTCTTACTCTATCATCGATTATGAAGCTGTTTGCTGCATATGTGGTTTTGAAGAATACTTTATAAAGGGATTTTCCTATTGAGTATATTAAGTCAAGATCTTTAATACGCAAATTCTTTATTTGGCTGTATAAAGTTAAGCCACTCGTTACTTTTTCATTTTTCATGTCGTGACACTCTGTGGTGTCCACAAGTACAAAAATTTCTCCGCGAAAATTTGGCGGGTATGTTATTGTTGGTTTTACCGCTTCTTTTCTTTCCTCTTCTTTTGACTGAACTTTTTCAGCCGAATTGGAATTCACCGTTATGTTTGCTGTATCATTTGCTGTCTCCATGTCGCTGCTTTGTACAGTTACATCGGTTGCTAATTGGTCATTTTCCATTTTTTTCATTTCCACTAAACCATTTGGTGATAATTCATAAAAACCTGTCACATTGGAGTTCTCCAATATTTTTGGTTTTTTTGCCATAGTGGCTTTGTCTTTATCTTCATTAGAAAGTGACGCCACCGACTTTTGTGCCGGCGACGCCATTTTCCGTCTTGTACTTTTCAGCAGTGCTAAACGCACTTTATTCCTCTTTCTTGAAGGCACTAGCAGCCTTTTTTTTTTTCCACAACACTTTAGAAAAGATTTGTCAGCAGTGCTTAAGGCACTTAATGCCGTTTTTTTTAGCACAAAAATTCTTTAAGGGACGCCAAAAACACTCACCTGATTGCAGCTTTTGTTATTTCTGGAAAATGCATTAATTAATGATGCGTCTATATTTAATATCAAATTTGCCGTTAGGTTAGCACAATAAACTTGTTCAGAACACCAAAATTAATCACAAAAATAATGCGCGCTCGAGACCACACAGACTCGTGTCCAAAATCGGAATGTCCCACTAAGCTACGCCAAAGTGTTGAATGTATTCATTGTTTTCATAAGAATATATTTAGTTTTGTAAGTTTTATCATTATAATGTTACAAGTATTAGGGCAGGTGCTGGATAATTTTATTTGCTTACGTGTGTGTGTTAATAAATATTTACAACAGCTGCAATATTGCCAGCTCGTTAAAACAATGTTATTCCGAAAAAAATGCACTGCAAAGTTTTCCGAAATAACAAAAGTAATAATTGGCTATACTGGCTACGCATTGGGCTTGACAGTCTCAGTGAATACGTAGTGACACGTAAGACGACAAACGCGAATACGTAAGAAGTTACAAAATACGAATTCTGGGTGAATGTGAATGTGAGTGAATGCGACGCAAACATTCACGCTGACATACATAATACGGGCCTTAGGCTCTTATTATGTATGTCACCGTGAATGTTTGCGTCGCATTCCCTCACATTCACATTCACCCAGAATTCGTATTTTATAACTTCTTACCTATTCGCGTTCGTTCTCTTACGTAGTCACTACGTATTCACTGAGACTGTCAAACCAAATACGTAGCCAGTATAGCCACTTATTACTTTTGTTATTTCGGAAAACTTTGCTGTGCAATTTTATCGGGTTAACATCGCTTCAAAGAGCTGGCAATATTGCAGCAAAACACCTGACAATCATTGTAAACACTGCTGACAATGGTAAAAAAAAAGAAAACATTACAATCACCCCTATTCTGCATTTCGATTACGTTCCCGTTCTACGCTCCGCTTTAATCGAAGTTGGGTATTCTGCATTACGACGGAACCGTAACGAGAAGAGGAAGAGCAAAGCAAGTGTTGTTAAAACGGATTCCTGCACGAATATAGTTGACATTTTCTGAATTTTATGGATGCTAATTTCATTGCACTGGCCAAAAATACTTTATGAAGATTTATTTATTCTTTCCGCAATTATTGTTTACGTTTTCGCTTCACCTTCCTCTACTCCGGCAGCTTGCTTTGGCATATAAGTGGACCCAACGAATACAGCTGTCTATTATAATGGAATCAATAGCCGCGGCATTATTTGTGGAGTTGGAAAGCAACGCATACGAAAATGGCCAGGCGAGAATGGAAAGGCAAATATTGCGAGATTTGTGTAATCCATTTGAGATGAGTGACGAATTGTAAGAAATTGAACTTAAAAGTGATAAAGTTTAATGACTTATTTTCTTATTTAGGTGCAAAAAAAACTTTCGATTTAATAAGGATGCTTTCAAGTATGTGTTAAATACTTTTGCGGGGCAAATACGTCCAAGGACTCCGACATCGACATGTTGTTTTTGACCTGGAAACATATAAAAAACAATCATCATCAAGCCTTCTACGTTTCTTAACAAGGTTTACTTACATTTTTGTTAAAATTCTGTTGTAAATTGATAAAAAAAAAATAAAAAAAAAATATTTTTCCGCCAACTAATTTGCATCTTAGAAAAACGGAACTACGATCGAAATGCAGAATACGCAAAATCGAACGATTCGAAGTTGGATCGAAAGAGATTGGAACACAGAATACCAAAATTGCCAAATCGAAAAAATTCAAATCCAAGTCGAAATGCAGAATAGGGATGATTTTATTTGAATGTTATTTTAAAATCAGTTTCTTGTTTATTTTCCAATATGCTCTTTTATATTGAGCTGTATAGTATATAAATATGTTTAACATGGAAAATTCCGTGGAAATCCCGAGGGTAGTGTTGTGGCAGGCTTGCAGCCTTTTCGAGTGTGTGTACTTAGTCAAACTGGCTACGAGTTGCGGTTGAATTTTGTATGTTTCCTTATCTTTTTTCCAAGTACTGCCGGCAATCGATTTGAGGATTTTATTGCGGCTTTGCACTACAGCTGCAATTTTGGTACCATGCGCCTTGAAGCTCATACCACTATGGCCGCTTGGGCTACGCCCAAGCTTGCCTGGGCATAACCTCGTTGCAGTTGTTAACGCTACACTCTTTGTAACGCTAACCTGTTCTTTCTCATAATATAAAACTTGAAATTTTTTACGACGAACAAAATTTCTGGTCAAAGTCCAGAACAGGGGTCGACTGCTAATATGTGTCCAAAAATATAGAGGGAGGTGTCAAAAGACGCGTATTGACCTCGACAACAATAATCCGAAGGCGGAAAATGAAAATTTGTTCTCTGTCCATAGATATTTACAGTTGAAGTCGGCAATTTTCACGTGGTTGTTGTAATGTCGTGCACTAAAAAAAATTTTGTGGACAAGGGGATTTTGCACGCATTTAATTTTGATCCCACGCGCGGCCGAAGACTGCCAATGCGGAAAAGTGTTCTGCGCAAAAATAATATGGATGCCACACCAGGTTTCGGAGGGACCCGGGGTCATAATAATAATAATAATAATTTTGAACGAGTTAATATTTTTTTTTTCGTTTGACACCTCTCACGATATTTTTGGACGCGTATTAGCAGTCGACTGTTCTAGAGTATTACCAAATTTTCATTTATTTTTCCAATATTTTGTGTTAGAATTTATTAAATTCCCTTAATGTTCTTTCAAGTGATATGTCGGGGTTGATTCTAGATAGGTAGAGTTTAACCTGATACATTACCCAGATCGAAGTTTAGCTTTGAGTACCGGATTTGCCGGGCAAGTCCTGGCATAGAGGTCCGAAGCCTGTTTGAGGATATCACTGGGGACCTGTTTGTGCTTTTCTGCTTTATACGGGTGTGTTGTCAGGTGCCGTATTTCGTCATAATGCTTACGGAGATGACCCCTCAAGCCCCTGGGCTTGGGATGGCCAGGTTTCTGGGTATTCAACACAAACTGTTTGGTTAGCATCTCATTTCTCTTAATGGGGAGTACTCTCGCTCTCGTTGTGGGGACATAAGAAAACAGCCCGTAGCGGTTCTGAGGGCAGTATTTTGGGCCTCTGTTTTCTTCCAATGAGTATCCTTTAGGCTTGGCGATCATATCGGGGACGCGAAGCTTGCAATCGACCGGTTAATTGCTTTGTAAGTGGCAATGAGTGTTTTTTTGTCTTTACCCCAAATGCTGCCGGCAAGAGGATTGAGGATTTTATTACGGCTCTGGATCGTAGGGATAATTGCAGTTGCATGCTATTCAAAATGTAGATCTTGATCGAACGTCTCACCTAGGATTTTTGGGTGTAAGACAGTCGGTAGCGTGATTCCATCGACGTGGATGTGTTTGCGATACAACTTTTAATTTACTACGTTGTTGGAGAATCACTGATTTATAAGCAGGGACGGAAAATAATAATTTTTTTTTTCGGAGTCGAAAAAGTCCTGGTCAAAAAATTGTCCTAGGGGAAAATGCTCCATGTGTTTGTAAGGGGATCGTTAAATAGGTTATTCTTATGTGTTCAGGCCTTTATTTGCCACGCCACAGAGCAGCACGACAATCAATCACGAATGCCGGTGTAGCCAGATTAAACTTAAAGGCCGCGGCGTTTAATTAAATGCGTTTAATGCAAGCTTGTGCATTTCAGTAACAACGCCACAATTAACCAAGATGTTGCGTTTATATGTAAATATGAAGGAACTTCAGACTTGGCAATTGAAGTTTTTTTCGTCTTGCCCATTTGTTATATAACTGACTGTTGTGGTAAGGATTGGGATTGGTGTTGGGGTGGGCGCTGAGGCTTCCTATCAACCGCTTCGACTTTTGTTTCCCCTAACTGCTCTGGCTGTTCAAACTGAATTTCATTAACGACCCTCGACCTACTTTTATTTTCTTTAATAAACTTTTCGGCTCTCTTGAATTCCGACTTGAGCTCCGCCAACGAGTCCATTTTTATGGCGAAGGTCAAGTTGGCCAGGTACGGCTTGAGGTTGCCCCTGATTATGCCAACCAACTCCCTCTCAGGGATCCTCTTCCGCAAACGGAACGTCAAGTTGTGGACTTCGCTATAAAAGTCATCGAAAGCTTCTGCGGGTTGCTGTTTCCTTTCCATTATCTCACGGATGATTTCGTAGTCTGACTCGGCGGACTTGAAGTGACTTAGCAGTTCTGCTTTCAGACCAAAATACCCAAAATCGGGATCATCGGAATGGTCTTCAAGCACCTGCCAATACCACTTCAAGGCACCGCCGGAGATGTTGTGTTGTTCCCGCATTCTCTCTACCCGGAATACGAAGCTTTCGACGCTCATTCCCTTGTTTGTCCCATCGAATTTGATGTGCCACTTGTCCAAATCCAATTTTTTCCACCTTGGAGGGTTACCACCGTCTCGCTCGGCAGTCCGATTGGTATTGGGCGTACCGTCACGAGCAGCAGTTTCCCCCCTACGGTTCTGAGGCTCGGGCGTGGATGCCACAGCGGACCGATGTCCCACCGCGTGGCTGGATGCCTTCATCTCTGCCACGCGACCACCAAGATGATCGACGTTGGTCTTGATGCTCCGCACTTCACCCGCCATTTGCACCACCAAATCTTGTTGTTGCGCCATCATCGCCATAATGCGGTTCAGCTGTTCAACATTGGTTGCGTGCTCACTGGCGTCGGTGCGAGGAGCATTTAGGCCGTCGTGAACCATTGCTGGTGCGTTTCGCGAATGAACATCGCCCCCCTGTGCACCCGCGTTCTCGCTGTCGAACATTTGGCCCACCAAATCGATTTTCTGCGAGAAATTTAAACTATTTTCCGAGTCGTTGAACGACACCCCGTTCGCGAAAGAGACCCTCAGCGGACGTTCAGGGCCAAACGATCTGAAAATCCGCGACGCGCACCTACTGAAATAGTCTGTGGGCACAAAGTCGACGGCCCTGGGAATACCAGTGTCGATTTGATTGAACACCAAACCACAGCCAATCCCAATAGTGTTCGTCCTTCTGTTAGTCCTTCCGTGTCCAACTCTACCGTCAATTCCTTTTGTGCATCACCCTTCCACTTGATGTTGTGTTTTTCGTGCGGTATGCCGGTGGATCACTTTGTGAAAAACCCGACAGAAGCACAAAAACCAAATAAATGTTCGTCCTCGTTCCACAATATGGTCTGTTTTGCGTGTGGAAATGATTCGTCCTTTTGCGTGTTTAAGGCCAAGCAGGGAAACCCGAGGCTGGCGGAGTTGACCAGGGACTCCAGCCAGGAGACAGGCAACCCGGCAGCACAACTGTAAAGATTTTGAGAAGGGAAAAGGTAGATAGGAGAGTTGAAAAGAGAGGGAAAGTTGAAAAAGCGCGAGGGAAAAAGTTTACATCAGAGGAAAATTGAATATGAAAAAGCTAGGAGAAGGATTTTTTGTGAAACTATAAATAGTAATAGGAAGAAAAGAAATTTTAAGAAAATAGAGAAAATGCGGGAGAAGAGGAAATATTTTAAGCGGCTGAAAAATAAAATAATTGCCACCATAGTCACCGTGAAAGGTGATAATAGATTTTTTGCGAAAACTACTATAGGAAGTCTTGAAGTCCTGGCTCTTTTGGACTCAGGGGCGAGCGCCAGCTGCTTAGGCAAAGACTCAGCTGCACTCCTTCGGGGAAAGGCCCAAAATATTCGAACCGCGAACGGGGAGGAAACCGCCGTGGTAGGAGTAATAAAGTTACCGGTTGTGTGGGATAATTCGATGGAAGAATTAGAATTTTTGATAGTGCCAGGTCTACAACAACAAGTTTATTGAGGTATAGACTTTTGGCAGGCATTCCGTATGAGTGTTGTGAGTAAAGGTTTGAATGGGAGTGTGAATGCTGCCAGTGTGGCGGAGCTCGTGCCCGCCGAGGGTGACCTCTCTTTTGACGCAGTCCAACACGTTTTGACGACGGAACAAAACCATATGTTGGAGCGTGCGAAGACCCAATTCCCGTCCTTCGCGGTACTGGGGTTAGGCCGGACAGACAAAGAGGAACACGTCATCGAGGTGGTGGACGAGAATCTGCCGGTCAAGCAACGCCATTATCCAATTTCGCCGGCCATACAAAACCTCATATACGCAGAATTAGATCGAATGTTGGACATGGGAGTCATCGAGGAGTCCAACAGTAGTTGGAATTCCCCCGTATCACTGGTCATTAAAGGAACGAAGAATCGGCTTTGCCTATATGCTCGCAAAGTGAATGAAAGAACTATAAAGGACGCATACCCCTTACCACATATTGATGGAATTTTGAGCCGCCTACAAAATACGAGATATATTTCCGCAATCGACTTGAAGGATGCTTTTTGGCAGATCCCCTCGAGAGGAAATCACGTGAAAAGACTGCCTTCACTGTCCCTGGCCGACCCCTTTACAAATTTACTGTCATGCCTTTCGGGTTGTGCAATGCAGCACAACGAATGTGTCGTCTCATGGACAAGGTCATTCCGGCCGCTTTGCGTGAATGTGTTTTTGTTTATCTTGACGATTTGTTAGTGTGTTCGGTAGATTTCGAGTCTCATATGTGTTTGCTGGAAAAGGTCGCTCGGTGTCTTCGTGAGGCTAAGTTAACTATAAATGTAGAAAAGAGCAAGTTCTCTTTCAAAGAAGTTCGATATCTAGGGTACGTAGTCGGGGATGGATGTTTTAGAACGGACGCCAACAAAGTGGTAGCTGTGAGGGACTTTCCAGTTCCAAAAACCCCGAAGCAACTACGACGGTTCCTGGGTATGTCGGGCTGGTACCGACGTTTCATACAGGACTATGTGACAACTGCAGCTCCGCTGCACGACTGCCTCAAAAAGGACAAAATTAAGAAATTTACCATGACGAACGAAGCAATAAAATCATTTGAAATTTTAAAGCGGAGTTTGGTTTCTGCACCGGTGCTCACACATCCTGACTTTAGTCGTAATTTTTACATTCAATGTGATGCATCAACTGACGGAGTGGGAGGGGTTTTGTTTCAGTTGGACGATGACCAGAACGAAATACCTATTGCCTACGTTTCGGCAAAATTAAATAAGGCGTAGAAGGGTTTGAAGCTCCAAGGTTATGACTTCGATATTCAACATCGAAAAGGTGCGCAAAACGTGGTTCCCGACACACTCTCGCGAATGCACATGGACGAAATACAGACGAATGACAGAGCCATAGACGTGTGTCTCGAGTCACCGTGCTTCGAGTCGGAGGAGTATACGGAGTTAAAAAAGACGGTGACCGAGAACAAGGACAAACTACCCGACCTATGTGTATCGGACGGTTACGTGTATAAACGGATGCAATTCGACCGGGGAATGACCTTATGGCGGACCAGACCTGGAAGCTCTGGGTACCGTCGGAATTGCGACCGGGGCTAGTAGAGTCTTCCCACAGCTCACCGTCCGCTGGTCATGGTGGCATTCACAAAACACTATCTCGACTACATCAAAAATATTACTGGCCAGGCATGGAAAGCGATGTATGTGTATTCGTTAAAGACTGCGAAACTTGCAAAGCAAATAAGACACAAAACGTTTTTAAACAACCGTTAATGGGGAAACAAAAAGTCACAGAACGACCATTCCAACGCTTATTCATAGATTTTATGGGTCTCTATCCTCGTTCGAGTGATGGTAACGTGTATGTCTTTGTTTGTCTAGATCACTTTACTAAGTTTATGTTTCTAAAACCTATGAGGGCAACTTCAGCTGAGGTTATAAAATTTTTAGAGAAAGAAGTCTTTCACGTGTTTGGAGTGCCGGAATATGTCCATTCGGACAACGGCAAACAATTCGTCTCGGAAATGTTCAAAGAGTTTTTGGAGAAGTACGGCACGACACACGTGAAAACTGCATTTTATTCACCTCAGGGTAAAGCTGCGGAAAGAGTCAACCGATCGGTGCTGCAGATAATTAGGCCCTTCATGAAGGGCAACCAAAAGAACTGGGACAAATGCGTCAGCGATGCCGCATTTGCACTACGCAGCGTTACTCACTCAGCCATCAACATGTCACCATACTATGCCACTTTCGGTATGCCTATGATACAGCATGCTGCATCATATGAGTTATACGGAAAGCTGGCGGCGTTGAAGGATGGTGACGTGGAGATGGATACGGCTGGTGATAAAATGCAGCTCATAAGAAAAAGAGTTATGAAGGAGCTGAAGTTGGCCCACGATAGAAGTCAAAAGGTCTACGACACCAGGAGTAAGGATATAAAGTTTCAGATTGGACAAGTGGTATATCGCCGAAACTTCAAACAAAGCTCCCAAGTTGATAATTACAACGCTAAATTAGCACCAAAACAAGTCAAATGTATTGTTTGAAACGTTATAGGGAATTCCATGTATGAGCTTGGCGATAGTAGTGGGAAAAAGATCGGCGTATACCACGCTAAAGACATTTTTGCAAAATAGTTTAATGTTTTTGTAGTGCTAGTACTCTTCTTCTATGTTATTTATCTATTTATCGAGGTATTTTATTTATTAACTCATTGACATATGTAATTATTGTATTAAATTATTTTTATTTTTCTTGACTTTTTTATTTATTTGATTATTTTTGCATTTATTTATTTTTTTATTTTATTTATTTATTTATTTATTTTACCTTTTTTACCTACTTGACTATATGATCTGTGATATTTTTTTATAATTTTTTTGCCATCTGTGATATTTTATTTTATAAATTTTTTTTATAATTGTTCTGCTAACTGTGATATTTTATTTTATTTTTTTTTGTTAATTTTTTTATCTGTAGTATTTTATTTACTATTAGATATGTAGAGTAGTATCTGTGATGTACGTTTAAGAAGCAGCATTAGCCCAGTGATTTAGTTCGTAGCTAAACAGTACAAGAGTTTGAAGGCGTGAAGAAAATAGGCCCGGCATTGAGTCGTGGGTCGAGGCCACACGTTGGACGCGGGAAATAATACTTAGCAGGCTGCGTTTGAATTCTTTACGCACACGCTCCATAGTGCAGGCACCATCGGCGGTTGCGAGCCTGTACCGACAGCCTGTCTTCATACTGGCTAGAATGAGTGGTAGCGTGTGTCCGTATCTGTGTGTAGTGTGTCTAGGTTCATGCCTCAGCCGCAATCTTGCGAAGAACGTATCTACACTCCGCTATGACAACATTGTTGCAGCGGAAGTGACCAGTCGCTTCGGCATCAGGTGGTTTTTAGCTGCAACAATGTTGCCAAAGGTATAGCTACATTGCGGTGAGGGCACGAACGAAATGTATCTGTGTAGGTGTTATTTTGTGTGAACGTACAAATGTGTGAATGTATGATTGTGTGAATGCATAAAGGAAAGTACGGGAAAGCCGAAAGTAAGTAGCTTGTATGTGTTAAAACTATCCGTTTTGGGTATCTTTCCTTACCACGGCGGTAGGGATAAAAAGGTAGAACGTTAGACAACGGGCCAAAGTTTGGTTGAATCAGTGTCCAGTGAAAGTGCCAGTTCGCTAAGCGCGAGTGAAAAAAAAAAAATAAAAGAAAAGAAAAAGTTAAGTGTTCAAGTGAAGTGCGCGAATAAATTCGCAAGTTAAGGGTTCCTGTTCCTAAAAACAGTGTTGTGCGCGCCGCAAAGTCTCGCGAAACGTACCAAAAACCAAGGAAGGCAATCCCATCAACAGCCAAGCGGGCTATGACCAAGACTCGCACCCGGAATACTCTTGGTAAGTCTAGCCATGATTTTTATCATCTGGCGTGCCCACTGGGAAATTGACGTCCACATAGCCAAGTTTTCAAGCAAGCCAAAAGCAAAATTGCAGGCTTATGTCCTCCATACAGGGATATGTATTTAGGTGAGCATATAAACCATGCAAACAAGAAAAAAACATATGTACACACGTTTGTAATGTCAGTTTTTTTGTAACATCAGTTTTTTTATTGGTTTAATAAGTTTGCTTTTTGAATTTTCGCAGATCACCTCAAAACAACACACTGGACACTGTCTTTGGTTGGACGAAGGCACAACTTGGCAACAACAACATCGAGGAATTTATGCTAACAATACGTCAAACACAAGAAAAACACGGTGGTAAGACGACACGTCGACAACACTATATTTTTCTTGGCAACATAGATAGCAAAAACAACACATTTGACACGGATCCAAAAACACGCAGCTACCACGTAAGTTCAGGGCATTAATGACGGCCAATACCAATCTGCTGAATCCAAAGCAGAAGCAACAACAACAACACTGTTGGCGACCGCTAGCAACAGATACGGGCAAAATTAACACTGTACAAGTTCGTTGGTAGCAGCAACTACAACATACAAAGCATTCCACCAAGGAGTAGATTTCAGCAACATCTCAACAACCTCGAGCGCAGCAACCTCAGATTTGGAGCCACTTTTTGATAGTTTTTTTATTTTTTATAACTTGTAAAAATTACCTTTTTTTTAATATTTAGATTAATAGTTTAATACGAGAGGGTGAGGCCATAAGGAAACATTTCTAATTCGGTTCAAACATCTTTCTTTAAATTTCTCCTAGTTTCACTTTAATTTCAACCTCCCTTTTTGCCAATTACTTAGTTCCTTTCACTTTCAGTTTAATTTTGTTTTTTTTCTTTCCACCTATTCCTCATTACGAAGTTCTCTTGGCTTCTTATTATTTTGTCTTACCTCACAGATTATTACGATAATTTTTAACCACTCTTCTTATCGGGATACTCTTCCCACGTTTATTCTTCAGCGCATGGTTTTTACCTCTGTTTGCCAAGCGGCTAACTCAAAAACCTAAAATTTAGAATTTGTCTTTCCGTACATATGTATGAACATGTATTGAGATCGATTTATGAATTATGAGAAAACAGAAGATCAGTAAAGGAAAAAAACAATGTTAGAATAGATGTCCATACATAACTACGACAATTATCCAAACATACATATTTTACGTATTTGCTTGCAAGCTCAGTTGCTTTTTAATTCTTTTCTCTACTTCCTTGTATTTGTCCATTTACGGTAGGTCAGGGATTAGGGTTTTGTTTTTGCGTTTCTTTTTTTTTGTTTATATTATTTACTCGTTTAAGAAATTTTGAATTTGTATCTTTAGGATTTAGACTTAGCTCCTAGTAATAATAGTGCATTAGGGTGGCCCCACCACTTTTTTTAATTTTTTTTATTTGAGTTCAGACACTCTATTAGTCGTAGGTATTTTGTATTGAATTTAATTTGAAGTGTATCTACTTCGTCTTGCACTCTCATGAATTTTTAATATTCATTAGTAATAAAATTTAGCATTAAGTTTGAGCAATTTTTTTTTGTATTGTTACTTCGAGTAAATTTTTGAAATCCTTGTCAAAGTATTTTGTATTAAACTCGGAGTTTAAAGTTTTTTTTTGAATTTACTGAACAAGTGGCAGGGTGTTAGTTGATAATTTGTAAGCCAAACACTTTGTAAATAAATTATAAGAATTATGTTTGGATGAAAATTTTAAATCTTTTCATGATGCAGGGCTAAAGTTTTAAGTTTGGTGTTGATGCTGCGCTTGTGCGCAGAATGGTTAGGTGAAGGTGAGTGTTTAGGAAAAATGACTGAGTGACAGGGGGCAGACTCATGTCAGGCTTGGGGGTACTGTAAGGTAAACAGGAGTCAGCACAGTGCCCACGGTGCCGTGTAAGTTGCACTGCAGAGGGAGGGTAGACTCCACCTGACAGGACAGGCCTTCATCTTTTTCTACCCCTTACGCTTTCCCCCCGATAACTTTGCCTCTCAAGTTTATTTCTATCTTTTCCAGCTTTTTCTCTCCTTTCTATACACATGCAGGTATGAACCCTCTTTTTGTTCATGTGGCTGCGGGTGAGGTCGGTGGTGCAATACCCCGCCCAAGACGAGAAAGCTAGCCTGGGCCCGCAAGCATACCTGCTTGCCGCCGCTCCAACAAGCCAGTCCGGCACCGTCGGAAACCAGACAATGAAAGTCCGTGAATAACTGGTAGTAGGAGATGTTGTTCCCGCATTCTCTCTACCCGGAATATGAAGCTTTCGACTTCCCTTGTTTGTCCCATCGAATTTGATGTGCCACTTGTCCAAATCCAATTTTTTCCACCTTGGAGGGTTACCATCGTCTCGCTCGGCAGTCCGATTGGTATTCGGCGTACCGTCACGAGCAGTAGTTTCCCCCCTACGGTTCATTTTCTGCGAGAAATTTAAACTATTTTCCGAGTCGTTGAACGACATCCCGTTCGCGAAAGAGACTTTCAGCGGACGTTCGGGGCCAAACGATCCGAAAATCCGCGACGCGCACCTATTGAAATAGTCTGTGGGCACAAAATCGACGGCCCTGGGAATACCAGTGTCGATTTGATTGAACACCGAACCAGCGATCTGGTTTTCTAGTGCGGCCCTCGTAACGCTCCTAGTGACTGGTTTAGCAGTGCTCAGTATACCTAATCCCCCTGCAACATGATTCTTGGCCTCCTCGTCCTTGTCAGACATTCACTGTCTGAAGGAAACCCAAAAACAAAAGTAAACCCAAGTAAAATTGGAAAAATAAAAACGAATGGACTAAAAATTTTGCCCCGGACGCCCTAATTGATCCACGGGCACGATATCCAAACTGCGAGTACCCACCGACGTTCAACTCAAATGGAAAAAAGAAGGAAAATTAAAAAATGTTACCCAAAGAATTAATTTCAATAAGAACAATCTGTGTATATTTGCAGATCGAAATAGTCTTAAGCAAATATAAAACAACCAGGTAATGTGATTCAAAAAAATAATAAATAATATAAAGATACAAAAAAAAAAAATTCAGTTTATATGTATAAAAGTAATATGTTAGTGTGTATGTGTATGTAATTCAATTAGTGTATGTGTATAAAAGGATTAAATTTTATGCCTTATATGTCCAGTAGGCAGATCTATAAAAATTACCCCAAAGCCGAAAAAAAATAACCGGGGTTATATATAGTTGAAACCAAAAAATATTCAAATTCAAGTTGGTAAACTACGATACAAAGGTGTGAAGGAAACAAATAAAAAAAAATATAAATAGGGAAAATGCTTCCGAATTCAAGAACAAAAAAAAAAAACAACAGTACTACTCTAACCCTTCTATGAACAAAAATAGTTAAAATCTTAAAATTAAATAAAAATAAGAAAAAGTTTGTTATTATCCAGGCACTTTGTTAGTGGTTTTATTTGTAGTGGATTACTCCAAACCCAAAAATTGTAAAACACAATTTCAAAAAAAATGTTTGGAAACAATCCTAATACGAAAATAATCCGTAAAAATATAAAAAAACAAAAATAGTTTATAACTTCGAAACTTCAAAAATATTTAATTTTGACTTCGAAATAAAAAGTTAACAAATGAAATTGAATGTATTTGTATTGGTGTCCGTGGTGCTGCCTTGGCGAAGGTTCAGCGAAAGTGGTTAGTCCGTCTCTATGTATTTGAAGTCTGGTCAATCGTGGGATTAATGTACATCAAAAAAAAAAAAAACTAAAAAAAATTAACTAAATGGAAAGACAAAAAAACTAAAAAGATTACCGAGCTATTATCGTTGGGCGCCATTGTTACATGACTGGCTTGTTGGGGTGGTGAGGAGCGGCGGCAAGCAGGTATGCTTGCGGGCCCAGGCTAGCTCGTCGTCTTGGGCGGGGTATTGCACCACCGACCACACCCGCAGCCACATGAACAAAAAGAGGGTTCATACCTGCATGTGTATAGAAAGGAGAGGAAAAGCTGGAAAAGATAGAAATAAACTTGAGAGGCAAAGTTATCGGGGGGAAAGCGTAAGGGGTAGAAAAAGATGAAGGCCTGTCCTGTCAGGTGGAATCTACTCTCCCTCTGCAGTGCAACTTACACCGCACCGTGGGCACTGTGCTGACTCCTGTTTACCTTACAGTGCCCCCAAGCCTGACATGAGTCTGTCTACTGTCACTCAGTCTTTTTTCCTAAACACTCACCTTCACCTAACCATTCTGCGCACAAGCGCAGCACCAACACCAAACTTAAAACTTTAGCCCTGCATCATGAAATGATTTAAAATTTTCATCCAAACATGATTCTTATAATTTATTTACAAAGTTTTTGGCTTACAAATTATCAACTAACACCCTGCCACTAGTTCAGTAAATTCAAAAAAAAAACTTTAACCTCCGAGTTTAATACAAAATACTTTGACAAGGATTTCAAAAATTTACTCGAAGTAACAATACAAAAAAAAAAAATTGTTCAAACTTAATGCTAAATTTTATTACTAATGAATATTAAAAATTCATGAGAGTGCAAGACGAAGTAGATACATTTCAAATTAAATTCAATACAAAATACCTACGACTAATAGTGTCTGAACTCAAATAAAAAAAATAAAAAAAAGTTGTGGGGCCACCCTAATGCATTATTATTTCTAGGAGCTAATTCTAAATCCTAAAGATACAAATTCAAAATTTCTTAAACGAGTAAATAATATAAACAAAAAAAACGAAACGCAAGAACAAAACCCTAATCCCTGACCTACCGTAACTGGACAAATACAAGGAAGTAGAGAAAAGAACTAAAAAGCAACTGAGCTTGCAAGCAAATACGTAAAATATGTATGTTTGTATAATTGTCGTATTTATGTATGGACATCTATTCTATCATTGTTTCTTCTTTCTTTACTGATCTTCTGTTTTCTCATAATTCATAAATCGATCTCAATACATGTTCATACATACGTACGTTGATACAAACACAAATACCAAATTCTTTGATTGCACTCACCGGTCTCTTGTACTCCAACGGCGCCGCTGCAGTTGAGCAGATACCTGTGCTGAAAGGAAAAAAAGACTCAAACATACATTTGTCACTCAATTACTCAGCAAGATCACTCGATGGTGATCTTGGAGAATCGTTTAGTTGGTAGTATGAAATCTATGCCCGGGGTGAACCATGTGCTAATTTTCCTTTTGATTTTTAGGACAGGAAAAAAAATTTATATCTGTGTTCAGTGTTAAAAATTAGTGTTAATTACAAGAGGACCTATTTGCTAGAAGGATTCTCGCAAACATCTCCGTGTGGCAATCAAAAAAAGAAACGTAGGTATAAAAAAAAAAAACATATTACAAAAAAAAAAAAGGAAAGACAAATTCAAAATGTTAGGTTTTTGAGTTAGCCGCTTGCCAAACAAAGGTAAAAACCATGCGCTGAAGAATAAACGTGGGAAGAGTATCCCGATAAGAAGAGTGGTTAAAAATTATCGTAATAATCTGTGAGGTAAGACAAAATAATAAGAAGCCAAGAGAACTTCGTAATAAGGAATAGGTGGAAAGAAAAAAAACAAAATTAAACTGAAAGTGAAAGGAACTAAGTAATTGGCAAAAAGGGAGATTGAAGTTAAAGTGAAACTAGGAGAAATTTAAAGAAAGATGTTTGAACCGAATTAGAAATGTTTCCTTATGCCCTCACCCTCTCGTATTAAACTATTAATCTAAATATTAAAAAAAGGGTAATTTTTACAAGTTATAAGAAATAAAAAAACTATCAAAAAGTGGCTCCAAATCTGAGGTTGCTGCGCTCGAGGTTATTGAGATGTTGCTGAAATCTACTCCTTGGTGGAATGCTTTGTATGTTGTAGTTGCTGCTACACACGAACTTGTACAGTGTTAATTTTACACGTATCTGTTGCTAGCGGTCGCCAGCAGTATTGTTGTTGTTGCTTCTGCTTTGGATTCAGCAGATTGGTATTGGCCGTCATTAATGCCCTGAACTTACGTGGTAGCTGCGTGTTTTTGGATCCGTGTCAAATGTGTTGTTTTTGCTATCTATGTTGCCAAGAAAAATATAGTGTTGTCGACGTGTCGTCTTACCAGCGTGTTTTTGTTGTGTTTGACGTATTGTTAGCATAAATTCCTCGATATTGTTGTTGCCAAGTTGTGCCTTCGTCCAACCAACGACAGTGTCCAGTGTGTTGAAAAGTTACGATTCAATGTAAAGAGTGAAACGAGTTTCGTAGTCTGATAATAATTCAAGATTCCTTTTATTAAAGAAATTCTTTTTCTTTTATAGGTAATTTCTTAACCTACACATTCATAATTATCTTAATGCTAACTAAAAATATGTACATGGTATGCATACATGTAGACTTGTATGCATGGTATGCCTACATGTAGATTTGTATGCAAGCAATGCATATATGTAGATTTGTATGCAAGCTATGCATATATGTAGATTTGCATGCATGCTATGCATATATGTAGATTTGTATGCATAGTCTCCATACATGTAGATTTGTATGCAAGCTATGCATATATGTAAATATGTATGCATTCGTCAGAAAATCGATGTCTGGTTAATTCTCATTATTGGTTGTATGCAAATATTTTGGTGAGAAACTAAAATTGATAATAAAGCAGAATTTATTATTTGTGGACAAGAGTGTCATATTCGGCATTCCATTGATGTTAGGTAACCGCTGTATTAGGCAGAATTTTGATTTATTTTTAAGTCATATCGATGCATTAGGTTGCCTACCAGATATTATATTTTTAACAGAAATTTGGATATATTCTTATGAAGTAAGTGACTACAGCATACCTCATTTCAATTTTTATGCCAATGCGAATGATAGATACAGTGCGGGAGGTGTTGGAGCCTTTGTGCGCGATACTTATGAGTGTACCTCAGTAAGTAAAAATCTTTATAGTGCTGATATGCTACAACTTTCTCGTAATATAAAAGGCGAACAATTTGTTTTCCTAGGGGTATACAGATTACAATCTGTTCCTATTTCTGTATTTATTCAAGAATACTCCAGTTTCGTGCTGTGTGAAGAAACTACAAACTTTTTCATACTGGGTGATTTTAATTTAGACCTTTTGCATCACTGTAATACAACTGACGATTATTTGGCCTTGATGGCTGGAAATGGTTATACTTCCTATATTAATGAGCCGACGCGCTTAAGTTCGGGTACGTGTATTGATCATATTTTTTGCCGCTTTAATGCCGGCGGCCACCGTGGTGTGATGGTAGCGTGCTCCGCCTACCACACCGTATGCCCTGGGTTCACACCCCGGGCAAAGCAACATCAAAATTTTAGAAATAAGGTTTTTCAATTAGCAGAAATTTTTTCTAAGCGGGGTCGCCCCTCGGCAGTGTTTGGCAAGCGCTCCGGGTGTATTTCTGCCATGAAAAGCTCTCAGTGAAAACTCATCTGCCTTGCATATGCCGTTCGGAGTCGGCATAAAACATGTAGGTCCCGTCCGGCCGATTTGTAGGGAAAATCAAGAGGAGCACGACGCAAATTGGAAGAGAAGCTCGGCCTTAGATCTCTTCGGAGGTTATCGCGCCTTACATTTTTTTTTTTTTTATTTAATGCCGTACCATATAGATATTGTAATAGTTTTAACATTGTCTTGCAAGTAACTGATCACACGATGACGGGTTTGCAAATATTTGGAATTGTTTTCGACAAACCAAAAGCAAATCGCGTTCAGAAATCATATACCAAAGTTAATTTCCCTAGGCTGAACCATAAGCTATGTTTCGAAAGCTGGTCGAATGTCCTCGCTGAAAATGACATATCAGTAGCTTTTTACATATTTTTAGATACCTTAAACGCGCACATTCTCAACTCTTCGTATACTGTGAATAATCGTAAAAAAAATGTGAGACTTAAGCCTTGGATTACTCGGGATCTCCTACAGAAAATAAAGCTCAAAAGTCAACTAAGAAAAAAGTGTGCTAAGTATCCTAGTAATAGAAGGCTCCGTACTAGATACAACAAAATAAGTAATAGCACCAATAAGGCCATACGACTGACGCGGGAAAACTTCTTTCGAAACAAGTTTAATTCAGCACTTACATGGTAATATTAGGAAAGAATGGGAAGTTGTCAATAATCTTCTTAATCGAAACGGTGAAAAAGATAATGAGCGAATAGCATTGCAAGCTGGAAGTCAGTCGATTACGGATGCTGTGGAAGTAGCTAATAAACTTAACACGCACTTTACAACGGTTGGGAACACAGTATTAACTAACTGCAATTGTCGGTTTGCGACCCATTTACCATCGGGCCAAGATGCTCGAAATAGCTTCTTTTTTGGCCCTATCACAGGTTTCGAAATTATAAGTATTATAAAAACCTTAAAAAACTCTAGTTCATGCGGTGAGGATGGTATTCAAATTTAATTTTAAAAAAGATATATTTTAATGTGGTTGATATACTGATATACTTATTCAACACCAGCATTACTCAGGGTATTTTTCCCGATGGTTTGAAATGTGCGATTGTAATTCCGATCTTGAAAAAAGGGGATAAAAAAGATGTTAATAATTACAGACCTATTTCACTACTCTCGGCCATATCTAAAGTTTTTGAAAATGCTGTTAAAACCAGAATTGTTAATTTTCTAAATAAAGCGGCTTTTTTAGATCCATGCAGTTTGGCTTTCGTTCTGACCTTTCAACAGAAGACGCTTTGCTAGATTTTTGCACCAACGTATACAAAGCTCTGGATGAAAAAAGAAGTTGTGCTGGTCTCTTTGTGGACATAACAAAAGCTTTTGATATGGTCGATAGGGGTGTACTATTGGATAAACTATATAGTGCAGGATTCCGCGGTGTTATGCATAAGTGGCCTAAATCGTATCTATCGGGCAGAACACAAAAAGTTAAAGTAGAATGTAGCTACAGTAGCTTACAGCTTGTTAATCTGGGCGTTCTCCAAGGCTCAGTTCTTGGTCCAATATTGTTCTTGGTCTATATTAATTCAATATTTAAGCTTCCATTGTGAGGCAAGGCCACTGCCTTTGCAGACGATCTTGCAATTGCGTACAGTACACCGAATTACTTTGAATTAATATGTGACATTAACCATGATATACATTTGTTACGAGCCTGGTTCGCTTCACACAAACTGATTGTAAGTAGTAAAACTATACTTATGTATTTCAGTCATGTTCTCAAAGAACAAACAAGTTATGATGTCATATTTCACTCCGCAGTGTGCTCTCGCTTTAACATGCACCATATAGCGTGCACTCAAAGTGACGCGATGAGATCTTTTGTTTGTAATAGAAACTGTAGTGAGAGCTGCTTCAGAGTTGAAGTTGTTGAGAATTTCAAGTACCTAGGAATTATAATAGACAACCGTTTGAGTTGGTCTGAGCACATTAATGCTCTAAAAAAATACTTTCTATATACCACTCGTCACTATTATCGTCTGAAAAAGTTATGTTCAATATCCACTCTAAAAATAGTTTACTACGGAATATTTCAATCTAAACTGCAATAAGGTATCACATGCTGGGGCGGCGCTTCGGCTAATAAGCTGTCAGCAGTGGTAACAATTCAAAAGGGGGTTATAAGGCGAATCTGTAGTTCAAACTATAGGTCTCACTCTATGCTATATTTTAGGAAACTAGATATATTTTCGTGTCGACATCTCTATCTTTACAAAGTTTTAAAAACATTCTTTATACGGTGTGGCTACCTGGAAAGCTTTCCTTCGGAAGTCTGCAACTTACGAAGAAATCTACTTCCGATGGTACAAATTCCGCATACTAGGACCTCGCACTTTAGGAGTTTTTACACATACACGTCGTGCAAATTTTTCAACTCCTTTCCTGCCACTGTACAGGTAATAAGAAATGTCAACTTATTTAAAGAAGAAGTTAAGCTGTATCTTTTTGGTTATAATCACTTTGAATTAGAAACGATGCTGAGGATGACCCTATAAACCGTACATACCTTAGGAAGCTGCAAATATTTAGTATTGATTCTCTTTCATATCTTTGATGATTTAATTTAATGTATAACTTAAACTCTTTATGAAATTTTTATTTTTGTACACCCCACACAAATCAATATACCAAAGCTACGACTGGCATTCAGAACTATGTTAAACTTTAATATAAAAAATGCCATATACTTTTCCTATGCTGCATAGTAATTTGAAATTATTTAATGTAATATTGTAATCTTAGGTTAATAAGTATGCATCTGGAAAATGTTTAATAAAATACAATACAAATACAATACAATACAATAATTTGTATAATATTGTAATATGATTGAACTGTTAGAAATGTATTGCATAGGAGTTCATGATGCGTAATGGCGCAAAATGTATTGCATAGGTGGGCATAGACGCTTAATGCTACACCATCCGCCTTGGAAAAAGAGGATTATACAATTGTTTTGTGAACAATTGTATAAGACTCTTTGTTTGTATTTAGATGATTTTGGTATTTTATTGTAACTTGATATTGTATTGAAAGAGTTTTTGAATTTAGTTTCTAATTTGCTGACTTTCATACTTTTATTATTGGCATCTTACGTATATTTTTCTTTTTTTTTTTTTTTAAATTTAAAATTTTTACATACAGAAATTCTTAAATTTTACTTATTTTATTTATTTTATTTATTTTATTGAATACGTAAAACACGAAATGCGTAAAATATGTATGTTTGTATAATTGTCGTAGTTATGTATGGACATCTATTCTAACATTGTTTCTTCTTTCTTTACTGATCTTCTGTTTTCTCATAATTCATAAATCGATCTCAATACATGTTCATACATATGTACGTTGATACAAACACAAATACCAAATTCTTTGATTGCACTCACCGGTCTCTCGTACTCCAACGGCGCCGCTGGAGTTGAGCAGATACCTGTGCTGAAAGGAAAAAAAAGACTCAAACATACATTTGTCACTCAATTACTCAGCATGATCACTCGATGGTGATCTTGGAGAATCGTTTAGTTGGTAGTATGAAATCTATGCCCGGGGTGAACCATGTGCTAATTTTCCTTTTGATTTTTAGGACAGGAAAAAAAATGTATATCTGTGTTCAGTGTTAAAAAGTGTGCTGAAAGGAAAAAAAAGACTCAAACATACATTTGTCACTCAATTACTCAGCATGATCACTCGATGGTGATCTTGGAGAATCGTTTAGTTGGTAGTATGAAATCTATGCCCGGGGTGAACCATGTGCTAATTTTCCTTTTGATTTTTAGGACAGGAAAAAAAATGTATATCTGTGTTCAGTGTTAAAAATTAGTGTTAATTACAAGAGGACCTATTTGCTAGAAGGATTCTTGCAAACATCTCCGTGTGGCAACCAAAAAAAAACGTAGGTATAAAAAAAAAATTATTACAAAAAAAAAAGGAAAGACAAATTCAAAATGTTAGGTTTTTGAGTTAGCCGCTTGCCAAACAAAGGTAAAAACCATGCGCTGAAGAATAAACGTGGGAAGAGTATCCCGATAAGAAGAGTGGTTAAAAATTATCGTAATAATCTGTGAGGTAAGACAAAATAATAAGAAGCCAAAAGAACTTCGTTATAAGGAATAGGTGGAAAGAAAAAAAAAAACAAAATTGAACTGAAAGTGAATGGAACTAAGTAATTGGCAAAAAGGGAGATTGAAGTTAAAGTGAAACTAGGAGAAATTTAAAGAAAGATGTTTGAACCGAATTAGAAATGTTTCCTTATGCCCTCACCCTCTCGTATTAAACTATTAATCTAAATATTAAAAAAAGGGTAATTTTTACAATTTATAAGAAATAAAAAAACTATCAAAAAGTGGCTCCAAATCTGAGGTTGCTGCGCTCGAGGTTATTGAGATGTTGCTGAAATCTACTCCTTGGTGGAATGCTTTGTATGTTGTAGTTGCTGCTACAAACGAACTTGTACAGTGTTAATTTTGCCCGTATCTGTTGCTAGCGGTAGCCAACAGTATTGTTGTTGTTGCGTCTGCTTTGGATTCAGCAGATTGGTATTGGCCGTCATTAATGCCCTGAACTTACGTGGTATCTGCGTGTTTTTGGATCCGTGTCAAATGTGTTGTTTTTGCTATCTATGTTGTCAAGAAAATATAGTGTTGTCGACGTGTCGTCTTACCACCGTGTTTTTGTTGTGTTTGACGTATTGTTAGCATAAATTCCTCGATATTGTTGTTGCCAAGTTGTGCCTTCGTCCAACCAACGACAGTGTCCAGTGTGTTGAAAAGTTACGATTCAATGTAAAGAGTGCATGCTATGCATATACGTAGATTTGTATACATAGTCTGCATACATGTATATTTGTATGCAAGCTATGCATATATGTAAATATGTATGCATTCGTCAGCAAATCGATGTCTGGTTAATTCTCATTATTGGTTGTATGCAAATATTTTGGTGAGAAACTAAAATTGATAATACAGCAGAATTTATTATTTGTGGACAAGAGTGTCATATTCGGCATTCCATTGATGTTAGGTAACCGCTGTATTAGGTCAATAATTTGTATAATATTGTAAAATGATTGAGCTGTTAGAAATGTATTGCATAGTAGTTCATGATGCGTAATGGCGCAACATGTATTGCATAGGTGGGCATAGACGCTTAATGCTACACCATCCGCCTTGGAAAAGAGGATTATACAATTGTTTTGTGGACAATTGTATAACACTCTTTGTTTGTATTTAGATGATTTTGGTATTTTACTGTAACTTGATATTGTATTGAAAGAGTTTTTGAATTTAGTTTCTAATTTGCTGACTTTCATACTTTTATTATTGGCATCTTATGTATATTTTTCTTTTTGTTTTTGTACAATTCCCTTTTTTTTGTTTTTTTTTTTATTTAAAAATTTTAAATTTTTACATATAGATATTCTTAAATTTTATTTATTTTATTGATTTAGTTTATTTTATTTGTTTTATTTATTTTGTTGATTTTATTTATTTTATTGATTTATTTTATTTTATTTGCCGGATTTTGAATGTGTGTACTCACTTAAAATCCGCTTGTCTTTAGCAATTTCATACTTTTATTATTGGCATCTTACGTATATTTTTCTTTTTGTTTTTGTACAATTCCCTTTTTTTTTTTGTTTTTTTTTTTTTTATTTAAAAACTTTAAATTTTTACATATTGAAATTCTTAAATTTTATTTATTTTATTGATTTAATTCAATTTATTTGTTTTATATATTTTGTTGATTTTATTTATTTTATTGATTTTATTTATTTTATTTGCCGGATTTTAAATGTGTGCACTCACTTAAAGTCCGCTTGTCTTTAGCAATTTTTATTAACTAACCGAGTAAATTGGAATGCTTATTTTACGATTATGTTTTAAGTTGTCAAAAGATGTTTTAAATGGGTTTAAGCCTATTTTTATGGACTATTATTTTCTTATTTTTATTGTTCCTACCATTATTTAGTAACTTATGCAAATTATTTTCCTATCGAAATTTTTCTATGTATATAAGTTACTGTAATAATTTTTATTGTTTATCTACCGAGGGTTAGAGTAAAAATATTTTCCTATTAATATTTTCTAATCTATTGGGGTTAAAGTAGAGTACTTTCCTAATATGTAAAAATATGACCTTATGAGACCTAGGTAATAAATGATTGTATTTATTTTCTTTTATTAAACTAATTCCGCATATTATTCAAGGAGAAAAAAAAAAGTTTTTGGTTTTTCCACTTGCATTTTTTTTTCATTCATAATAAGGTAAATCTGTAATAATTGTAAAGAAAATAGAGGGGTTGCTGGTGGAAGAGCGGGTAGTTATGTATTGGTAGTGGTTTTATTAATGGATAAGTAGAAGGTACAGTGGGTGCAAAAAAATTTTCGTATCTTCAAATGTTCTTTTTATATTTTCGATAATTTCATATTTTCCAGCAATTTCTTTGATCTCATTTGTCATGCGATTTCTGCGGCGGCCACCAGGACAGAATCGTCATGACTTTTATGAAGATTTATTTTTATTTTTATTCCGGGATTTGTCACATGCACAACCTCTTTGGTTAATGCGTCTATTTGATCTTAGAGAACTATCAATTATTATTTTACATTTGCCTACTCGAGTAAATAATCAATCATTTTCCATCAATTTGTCCCTCAGGACAACTGTGTTTTTCTTATGAATACCAAGTCCTGTATTGGCGGCATTTGTACAGCGTGTGTAATTGTCCTAAGTCAATTTTATCATCTACAATCAGGTTTCTTGTATTTCCTACGCTACCATATTTTTATAGGTTCTCTTTGTGACTTTTCTTCATTTTTTCTTTTGTTGTTATGGGCTGGTTGAAAAATATAAGTTAAGGAGCCCAAGGACTAGGGCTCCAAAAAGTTAAAGTTGGGGGCCGCCCCGCGGCCCCATTGCAACCTGAAAAGATCCAAATAAAAATAGGTTTTTCCGCTTAACAATATTTACCATTTATTTCCGTTCAATGTCAAAAACAGACTGACTTTATCATTAGCTTAAACTAAGCTCTAAGCTTCTACATTAATCTAAGTGATTTCATAATTGCTGACACTGCACTTCCCACGATTGGCCAAAATAATATTTTATCGCTTGCGTGGCGAATCACACGGCTTGCATTTTGTCCGCATATCATATCGCTTACGCTGCAGTTCCCATGGATTGCATTTTGTCTGCTTACGCAATATGATATCGGATCAGTTATCTACGTTGGCTTTGCTTGTGTTTGTTGAAGTGTGGTGTCAGCACATTCTTACAAGTAAGTGTGTCTGCCCCCTTGTTAATTTATATGTATTTTTTTTCGTTAGGTTTTGCTTACTTCCACTGTCCTAGAATTTCCTATTGCTTCCTGACCATCTTTGTCAGGGACATTCAACGGAATTATGCAAGTTTTTTATTTGCTATTGGTTTTAGGCAGAACTCTCGGAGCTGCGTTTGCTGTCGATTTCTACATTTTGAAATTCATGTGAAGTATTTATTGCTCTTCCTCAGCTTTGGGTTTGGTTTAGGTAATGGGTTGCAAAAACTGGTGTTTCTTAGATACGATTTGTGGCGGGTTTTACCTGCCTAAATTTGTGCTTGATATAGTTTTTGAGCATAATAGCTATTGTGATGATCAATAGCATGAATACACAACCTATAACTGCTAATAAAACATCTGGAATATTTGGAGCAGCTTTTGTTTTTTGGTTCAGCTGGTGGTTCATATTTTATTATCCTGTTCTCTGATGTTTCAGAGTTTCCTTTTCCTACCTCGTAGCCAGCTATGGCTACCATAATGCCTTGGGCTATTTTTGTCCACCAAGACATCTTGAAAGTTCTTTAATTTTAATAAGATGTTAGATATTTTGTTTTATGACTTTTTATTTTGTGGAAATTGTTGATCAAAAATATTTTTATTTAGGGTAAAAAAAATTTTTGATATTCCAAAAAAAATTTTCTTAGTGTAGTTTATAATATATTTGGAAATATTTTTATCTATTCGTATTAAACAAACTTTTAATATTTTTTTTTTCAGATGCTACTTAACATTTGGCATTTTCGGTGAACACTCTCCTAATCATTCTCATTATTTCTTCTTCCTTGGTTGTGGGATTTATTATATCTTCTATTGTGGGTTCCCTTTCCATTCCTATTATCTTCCACAATTTCTTTAAGCCTTCTAATTATTTTTGTAGGTCCCTAGTGTGTCGGGTATTTTCGTCCCACCAATAGAGAGGCAAGTCTGAGGAATCTCTTTGCATTTTAATAATTATGAACAGAGTAATTTTAATTTTTAAACCTTATAAAAATGTTCTATGGGCTTTCTCCAAAGGATAGGTGAACTGTCTGAAGTTAATTGACTATTTTACAGAAGTGTCCTAAACATTCCAATTTACTTGAATATTTTTCCTTATTTATTTGCTATAAAGGTTTAAGTAGAATTTTGTTGGAAAAATTTGTTTAATTTAAAATTTTTAGCATTTTAGCATTTTTTTTCAAATAAGAAATTTTAATTTTCCTGCTACTGCTTTTTTTTCATAAAACTTTTACTTTAAATTTTAACAAAGTAGATTTTTATGTTAAAATTTTTTTTCTCAAGCTAAAAAATTCTTTGAAATTTAATACATTTTGATTTTCTTGCTAATTCCATGAAATTTTCTTTGAAAAAGAGCGTTTTACATTTTATTTATTTTTCAGTTCCTATTTTAGAAAAAAAAATTCCTAAGCAAAAACTTGATTCTAAAAATTTAAATAATTTAAATATACTTAATATACATAACATTCGCTGCCAGTCGTTTTGTCCATTATGTCCTGTTGGTTTGCCATATAATATTAGTTGCCAGTCTTATGCCAATCATGTCTTGCTGGTTTGCTACTCTGCATTTATTTAGTGTCCGGCCACATATTATGATTATTCCACTCCATTTATGCGTTTAATTTATTATTGAGCTTCCATTATTTTGCTTCAAACAAACGTTCATAACTAATTGATCCAGATAACCACCATGAGTTTATTCGAATTTGCCAAAAGTCCGTTAAAATATTATTGGTAGTTGTCATACCAAGTTACGTTGGGTTGATCTAGCTTGCGATGTAATTATTGCTCCTTTTCTTCTGTGCAGGATTTTTATCCAACATCATCTCAAAAAAAATTTTCTCTATGTTTTAAACTTGGCAGGACCTTTCAGATTTTTAGCCAAATCTGTCAGGATCTTTTCCTCCAGCAATATCTTTAGCAGTTTTGCCAATTTCTGATCAAGCTGGCAGGATCGCCATGAAAAGTTACGATTCAATGTAAAGAGTGAAACGACTTTCGTAGTTTGATAATAATTCAAGATTCCTTTTATTAAAGAAATTCTTTTTCTTTTATAGGTAATTTCTTAACCTACACATTCATAATTATCTTAATACTAACTAAAAATATGTACATGGTATGCATACATGTAGATTTGTATGCATGGTATGCCTACATGTAGATTTGTATGCAAGCAATGCATATATGTAGATTTGTATGCATTGTCTGCATACATGTATATTTGTATGCAAGGTATGCATATATGTAAATATGTATGCATTCGTCAGCAAATCGATGTCTGGTTAATTCTCATTATTGGTTGTATGCAAATATTTTGGTGAGAAACTAAAATTGATAATAAAGCAGAAAACAGAACAGACAAAAGTGTCATATTCGGCATTCCATTGATGTTAGGTAACCGCTGTGTTAGGTCAATAATTTGTATAATATTGTAATATGATTGAGCTGTTAAAAATGTATTGCATAGGAGTTCATGATGCGTAATGCCGCAAAATGTATTGCATAGGTGGGCATAGACGCTTAATGCTACAGTGTTGTTTTGAGGTGATCTGCGAAAATTCAGAAAGCAAACTTATTAAACCAATAAAAAAACTGATGTTACAAAAAAACTGACATTACAAACGTGTGTACATATGTTTGTTTCTTGTTTGCATGGTTTATATGCTCACCTAAATACATATCTCTGTATGGAGGCGTGGACATAAACCTGCAATTTTGCTTTTGGCTTGCTTGAAAACTTGGCTATGTGGACACCAATTTCCCAGTGAGTATTCCGGGTGCGAGTCTTGGTCATAGCCCGCTTGGCTGTTGATGGGATTGCCTTCCTTGGTTTTTGGTACGTTTCGCGAGACTTTGCGGCGCGCACAACACTGTTTTTAGGAACAGGAACCCTTAACTTGCGAATTTATTCGCGCACTTCACTTGAAAACTTAACTTTTTCTTTTCTTTTATTTTTTTATTCTTTTTTTTCACTCGCGCTTAGCGAACTGGCACTTTCACTGGACACTGATTCAACCAAACTTTGGCCCGTTGTCTAACGTTCTGCCTTTTTATCCCTACCGCCGTGGTAAGGAAAGATACCCAAAACGGATAGTTTTAACACATACAAGCTACTTACTTTCGGCTTTCCCGTACTTTCCTTTATGCATTCACACATTTGTACGTTGACACAAAATAACACCTACACAGATACATTTCGTTCGTGCCCTCACCGCAATGTAGCTATACATTTGGCAACATTGTTGCAGCTAAAAACCACCTGATGCCGAAGCTACTGGTTACTTCCGCTGCAACAATGTTGTCATAGCGGAGTGTAGATACGTTCTTCGCAAGATTGCGGCTGAGGCATGAACATAGACACACTACACACAGATACGGACACACGCTACCACTCATTCTAGCCAGTATGAAGACAGGCTGTCGTTACACATTCACATACAAAATTTCGCGAAGCTGTTATAAAAATTATTTTGTGCCGTATTCAGTTGTTATATTGCAATTTTTAATTGCAAAAAATTTTAAAATAGTTACCAACGAGTGGGAAAAATAATTGCACTTGCAAAGTGTGCTAGCACTCTTAGCCAAAGCAAATGTCAAATTCTTCTTCTTATGCTTTGCTTGCAATAAAGTTTGGGAGTTGGCTACTTTTCCATGTCAGATGGCGCCAGTGTCCCTCAATCTACCATTTTTCATAAAAATACGTGCAATCTACTCATAATGTATAAGATTGGGTAAAACGCATCTATATGAAAAACTGCTTATGTGACCTATCTGTCAAAAAAACTGCAACTAAATTTAGACCTATTTTATTTTGGCTATGAATATGCGCCAGTGAGTAGCGCCCTTTTTATTTTGTCAATAAAAACTAAATAGAAGTAGATAGGAGACAATAAAATAAAAAAATAAATAAAATAAATTTCCTAAATCTTCCAAAATCTCAACGCAGTAAATTTGGAAAAACTCCGAACAGTCCCAACATAAAAAATTGATATTTTTTTATTCTGCCCTTGTAAGCTAATTTGACGTTATTTTGATTTGACAACAGGGGTCCACTTCTAAAACGCGTCCAAAATTGTCGGTAGAGGTTTCAAAAGACACATTTTGATCTCAGTATTGATAACCCGAAGCCAAAGGCGGCAACAATAAATATTGCGTCTATCAAAAGAAATCCGAAAAATATCCTCGGACCTCTCCATAACCGGTAGTGGGATCCATATCGGTTTTGGGCATTACATATTTCTGCATTGGCAGTCTTCGGCCGATTTTTTAACAAATTACCCTGACCAGTCATCCCATGGAGTGAAATCAAAATTAAATCTGTTCAACAATCACATGAAAATTATCAACTTCAACTGCGAAGTTGAAGTGCTTTTGTTTGTATTTTCTTTTTTATTACTCATTTTCTTAAAATTTCTTCCAAAATTTCCAACTTAATTTGAGCCCGTAAGCATTTTTCGAACATTTCTTGGACCCATGTGTTTTCAAACCAAATTTGACAGGGGCTGACGGAAAACCGTTCCAATATAAATCGGCATAATTTGGTTAAATAGAATAAATAATAGTTTTTTTTTCTGTTTTTAAATCGCGTGATCGCCAACCAATTTTGTTAATTTCACAAAGTGTAAACATAATAGTTCCAGGAACAACCTCCACTCCAAATTTCAAAATAATCTGTCCAATTCTAAAAAAATTCCTTGCGAGTTTTTTCCCTTTTCCCATTCCTCGTATTCTAAATAAAATATCCTTGTGGGTTTTTTCATTTCGCCCTTTACTCTTATTCTGAACAATATTCGAAAAAAGGAAAACCGGTCAATGAAGAAAAATAGGCATTATGAATGTAAAAGGGAGATTTCTCTGCCATTTTTTAGGAGATTTTTCACTTGTTGATTAAAGGGAATGCATCCAAATAGTTTAAGTTAACTGTTACTTTTACGAAAAAACACTAATTTGTACAAATTTATACTAAAATGCATTAACATTCTACCACAAAACTCGTTTTAAGTTCAAAAGCATAGAAATGAGCTACGGAAGAGTTCTTAGTAAGTTTGATGCAGCCCTCCAGAAATTGCGCAAGGATTTCTTAAGAAGGCTTAATCAGATTTTGGCATATGACGAAAGAGGAATTCAACTCGGAATTCAACTGTTTTGCTACGATATCATAACGCCCCTCACTAGGGTAGGCACCTTGTCGTTGGTGTGAGGGCTTAGCCAAACTCCATAGCGCCCGACTATGAACCGGAGCGGTTTAGGACTGGAATCTACGCCACTGCGCCTCATAGGAGGGCGGCGGGATTCGGTGACGAAGAACTGCCAACCCCCTAAACCAGGGTGTTATGCGGACCGTGCCTATTGGACGATTTGCAGCCTGGGGTTAAATTAGGCTGTGTTCGAACGGAGCCTTTCCGATACAAACGACTCAATACCTCGTTGTTATAAGGACGATGATACGGGGAGGACTGAGTCGCAACCCAAGGATGACGAAAACGCATTAAACGACGCGTGGGACTCGGGGAGCGACAGTAGTACTGAATCAGCGAACTCCGTGTTGGAAAAGCATACTAATGAAAACCGAGTAATAGAGTGGAGGAGGGTACGGAGCAGAGGAAGTAAGAGAGCTCTCTCGCAGTACCGTGCAAAACTAAGAATTGTCAACGTGTGGGAGCAGTGGTTGACCCAACAGAAGTGGAGATTGAGCGCTTGGAATGAGCTCATTAGGCGGTAGAAGTAGGTCGAAGGCAGTTCAAAAGTTTGCTGCGAGAAACCCTCGGTACTGCAAGCGGTACGAGGAGAAAGGAGCATCGAATGGCAGAATGAAGAGGCAGTGATCGGCGGAAGGCGACAAGCCTGCTTTCAAGAGGCAAAGACAAGTAGGCCTAAAGCTGTAAGACAGATGGGCCCAACTTGTTATAATGATGTGAAGATAATAGCGTGCGACAACATCGCGAGCTTGCGGTGGTTGGTGGAAGTGGTTCCAAACCTCCAAAGGCGGATAAAGCGCAAATCCCCCCGGTGCCAAAAGTTAACGTATGGATACCATGCGTGATGAAGTCGGTGGATACACTGCGACTTCTGCAGAATCAGAATCCGAACATATCGACACAGGATTGGAAGGTACTTACTGTATCTCGGCCTAAGGAGGAAGGTCAGCTCCACATCTTCCAAATAAATAAGCAGCTGAGGTTATATTGTACACGCAGCTTGGCAAAATGTCCTGAGGTACAGGCAAAGCTTACATGCGACTCAGGAAAAGAAGTCCCGAGGATAACAATGCTAACAAGCTAGAAGTGAGCGAAGTCGAAAAGGACCTCAAAAGCCTAAGAGAAAAAGGACAGGTGGAGGTAGCCGACGTCACCACGAAGGTGTTATAAGAGGACCAACAGCCAAATGGTGCTGCGAGTCGCACAGAGGAACACCCGGCACTGCATTTACGACCCGAGAAAAGAAGTCCCGAGGATACCAATTCCAATTTTCAAGAAGTGGGAGAGGCTGAACTGGGCCTCGAAAACTCTAAGCCAGAAGGGCAAGTGGAGGACGAGGACGTCACGACGAAGGTGTTGGAGGGGGAGCAACAGCCCAATGATGCTGCGAGTCTTACAGATAGACCTCCAATATAGTAAAGTGGCGTTGAGCGAGCTCCTCCTAACCTTTCAGGAGGGTCCGTTTGACGTGGCGCTGATCCAGGAGCCGCAAACGGATGCGAGCTGTAGTCATGGTAAGGAAAAAGCTGCATTCATATATGCTGCCTAATTACACTACTGAGGACCTCGTAGTGGTGACCCTTGAGCAAAATAATAAGCAGGCATTAATCCTGGCATCCTGCTACACAGCCCATACTGCGGAGGTTCAACCGATGGAGTGCAAGAGGCTAGTACAGGAGGAAGGGCGCAAAGGGCGGTTGGTCATAGGCGCGGATGTAAATGCGCACTACAATACGTGCGGAAGAGGAGATACGAAGGAGAGAGGCGAATCTCTATTTTGTTACATCCTGCAAACCAATTTGCAGATAGCCAACAGGGGAAATGTCCCTACATACATTGGTCCAACATCCAGCATTGTTCTTGATATTACATCGAGCTCCGAACGTGATATATCAAGGTATTAATGGATGGTTCTTGATAGACAATCCTTCTCCGACCATGCGTATTTCAGCTTCAGCATCCCCCTAAAGAGGGCAGAGAACGGATGAACCTTTACAAACCGTGTCGGGATGAGTACAGGGATCTACTGAGCATCTACAAGCGTGAAATTTCCAGGGCGAAGAGAATCCCATGGAAATAAGGAAAAAGAACGGATAATGGTCACGTTATAGTGAGGAGTCCCTTGTAGTGCTTTTCGATACACATTTCCTATCGGGAGATGATTTAGAAGAGCCAGCAGACAGCATTCACACTTCGATCACGGAGCAGCTAGTGCCGGGCTTGGTGACCGATATCAAGATCGAAAGGGCGGTGAAGACGTTTTCTAAGTTTAAATCGCCGGGCCCAGATGGTATATGATATGGCCCTGCTACAAGTTTCAAGTAGAGCGGGGCTTTCAGCAATGTTTCTAAATGGGCGATTATGGATGGTCTTAATTACATTAAAGTACATCCAGCCTTAATCAGAAGGATAGGCTGAATGTTAAATTGCCTGAAGATTACATCAAAATGGGGATTGTATGAGGCCACGAAATCAGTGGACAGGGGCACGCCGTAGGGAGGGGTGCTATAACCACTGTTGGTGACGCTGGTCATCAACCAATTGCTCAGGCGATTCGATGACGGACCCGTAAAACTTACAGCTTACCCAGATGACGTTGCAATTATCATAAGTGGAAAGTGCCTTCCAACGATTAGCTCTTTGATGGATCGGGCGCTTCGGGATATTCATACCTAATGTCGGGTTGACAGCCAACGCGGAGAAGACGGATATGATCTTGTTTACAAAGAGGTAAAGGTCCCAAATTGGACCAGGCCTAAGTTAGGAGGGTGATCCTACAGGAGAATACTTGCAAAAAATATCTAGGAATCATCCTAGACAGTAAGCTGTCATGGAAGTTCAACGTGGAGGAGAGGGTGAAGAAGGCCCCAACGGCACTTTATGCATGTAAAATAATGATTGGGTGTATGTGGGGTTTATCGCCCTCTCTCTATGGATTTCCTGTTTGGTGGAAAGCCACACAAAAAACAACCTACTTTAAAAATTAGAGGGGGTATGCAGACTATCAATGCTTAGCATTAGGGGAGCTCTGAAAAAAATCCCGATGGCTGCAATATATGCCATTCTGCACATTCCACCTGTAGACCTGGTAGCAAGGAACATAGCGTTAATAACTGCAACCAGGCTCAGTGCCTCGGGCCAGCTTGATCGCCGGCCATAGGCCATAGTAGTATAGCGTCATCAATTACAGGACGAACAGACTACCTGATTCCCTATCTGCGCTTCGAGCGAGAACTTAAGGCCATAATAGAGGCGCATGGTTGGCGAAAGGGTGCTCAAATGGAGGACGAGGCGATACATGTATACACAGATGGATCCAAAGTAGTGGAAGGAGTAGGGTCTGCGGTATACTGTGCTGATCCGGAAATGAATAGATCCTACAAGCTGCCAGATTAGTGTAGCGTTTTCCAAGCGGAAATATTGGCCGTGACCAAAGCAGTAGAAACACTGGAAGAGAATAGCTTAAACTGCAACCGTGTTATCTTTTATATTGACAACCAAGCAGCAATTAAGGCAATAATCTCACATAGCACAGCATCTAAATGCGTGTTAGAGTGTAAGCAGTCCCTGAAAAGAATCGGGACAGGGAGCAGCATACATCTATATTGGGTCCCAGGGCATATGGGAATAGATGGGAATGAAAAAGCAGATGAAATAGCTAAAAAGGGCACATCCCTTAAAGCTTGCTCCGTAGATGACCCAATTAGATATTAAGAGAAGGCGAGAGTTGCACATGATCGACCAAGCGGGAAAGGCTGGGGTTCAAGCGCGAGCATTTTAAGTGTGGAAGATTATGTGCAGGTCTTACAACCTTAGACTAACAAAGTTGCTTCTATCATTAAAAAGAGAGGACTGTAGACTCATGACGGGTATTCTGACTGGAAACTGCCTTCTGGCGTCACTTGCCTTTAAATTAGGATTGGCCAGTGATAACAGATTTAGGAAGTGCGGGTTGGAGGAGGAAACGATCGAGCACGTTTTGTGCTCGCGCCCTGCGCTTGCCAGGCTAAGACTCCAGCTACTAGGAGCGATACAGCTGTCAGATCTAGAAGCAGCAACTGGCTTAAGTCCTAGAAAACTTTTAGTATTTGTCAAGAGGACGGAGTTATTTTATAACATACATGGATCCTGGTTTTTGATAGGGTTTTTCAGTTTGATCGTTAAAACAAATTTCTGGTAACACTACGGACTCATTCAGTCTATGTGAGATCCTCATGGACCGGCCAGTACAACCTAACCTAACCTAAGGACCCATGGCAATAAACTAATTTGATGGTGAGGTGACTTAAATTCAACGGACGTAACCATATTTTTAAAGAATTGATATCAGCACCAAACAAGAGCTAAGAAATAAAAATAATAATAGTACAGTGAAATCTTACCTGAAACAGTAGCCGGGTTTTTTTAACATGTGTATACATCTGCATTGACGACTATAAAAAACGCTCATCGACAATCATACATACATACATACATAGTAGTGTCAGAGACAATTTTTTTAAAGTAGAGATGTTGCATGCGCGAAAAATAGTGGCATGCAACCTTACAAACTCTAGTAGGTCACATTCACCACTCACCACAGCATTTGTTAAACTACCACTGTCTGTATTTGTTATTTAACAATTCTGTGGCAATTTGAAAAAACAACCTAATTCGAGTTAGGATAAAAGTGATATTCTGGCTTCGTAACAGAAATCCGTTACAGATCTCCCTGTGTTACTTACTCATAGCCCTAGCACCAAAATGGCTGCTACAAAATATAGGAAGTTACAATGGTGAATTGCGGCTAGCTTTTCAGATAAAGGTCTATGTACCGCCATTATCCTAACCCGAATTAGGTTGTTTTTTCCAATTGCCACAGAATTATTTGTACACTCTCTATTCAGCTAATCTGTTCAGAATTTTACTTTTTACTCTATAGAACTCTAATGGGTGTATTTTGTGTGCTTAAATTATGTTAAAAATTGTGTTAAAGTTTGTGGTGTTGTGGAAGTGACCTACTAGAATTTTGTGAAGATCATAGCGTATAACGCATGTATATAAATACATATGTATATACATGTAAAAAAAAAATACAGCTAATGTAACCACAAAATCCAGTGATTTTTTCCTGAAAAAGTTAGTTTGTTTTTATTTAAGGCCGAAAACTAAAAAACTGCGTGGAAATTTATACTGCGTTATTCAAATTTAAGAGGAATGTTGCTATTTTTATGTTCGCATCTGTATAAGTTAACACAAGCTAATCCTTCTCAATAATTCTGTCCGCGCATGGCCTGTGTCAGCGAATATCCATTCTCACGCTGACGGATAAGCCACAACGATTGCATAACATGAGCAGTGCTATGAAACAACAATTTGCGCGCATGGCCTGTATCAGCGAATATCAGTTAACACAAGCGAATGCTTCTCAATAATTCTGTCCGCGCATGGCCTGTGTCAGCGAATATCCATTCTCATGCTGACGGATAAGCCACAACGATTGCATAACATGAGCAGTGCTATGAAACGGCAATTTGGCCTGTGTCAGCGAATATCCATTCTCACGCTAGCAGGTGCAGCTCAACGCTGGCAGCGATTAAGAACGCAAGCGTCTGTGTCGCTTTGGCTGCCTTCAAGACTAAGGTGCAGGGTTTTTAAGTAGGCACTTTAGAATGTAAGTTCAGTTAGTTTTTGGCATGACAATGAATAAAACGTATTATTGTAATAAACTCTAAACTGCAAATGACTTTTAATGGATTACCATGAAACAGTAAAACTGGCGCTCAACAACGGGAGAAAAAACGGATAACAACAAGCAGCAGTGACAACAAACATTTTTAGCATTTTTATTTTAAATTAAGTGGAGCAGAAAACAAAACCAAGCATAAGATGAAGAGAGTATTATCAATAGTTGTAAAACAGATGTAAGTAGAGTGTTGCCAAACAAAGAAATCTGTGTCAATTAAGTGTTATCAATGTTTATAAACAAAAAACTTGTGTTTATTAAAATTTTTTTTTTTAAATACGACCCTCTAAAAAAGAAAAAAACAAAAAAATTACGAAATTTTCTTTTAAAGCATCAAATTATCTGTAAATCTTTGCACGGGTTGAGTAGAATTAGATGTGTTGTGGACCAAATTTATTGGAATAAAATCAGGTAACCTGTTTCAGTTGTGCTGTAAGCCTATGAGTGACCAAGAATTAGATCGGCTATTTGAGAACATAGTGGTAAACAGAAGACAGCGTAACATTGGTCAGGATAATTGGTGGACGAATAATAGGGTAACGACTGAGGAACGAAAAATGGCTATAGAAGCAGATCAATTGAAAGCTCTTGTCGACACTGCAGTGGCTCATGCACTTTCAGTGCAAAGAGAAAGTTTCGAACAGAGACTGGCGACCATAAACCAGCGTCTAAACGACGTTAGCATTAGTGCACCCACAATAGAAACATATTCTGAAGCACAAATTGTCCCAGGTATCAAATGTGAGGAACCCCTTGACATCGTTAAATCTCTACCAGATTTCGATGGTAAACAAGAAAACTACGTATCATGGAGACAGGCAGCACACACCGCCTACAAAGTTTTTCAGGAATACGAAGGCAGCAGCAAACATTTCCAAGCTGTCGCCATCATTAGAAATAAAGTAAAGGGTCCAGCCGACATGGTTTTGGCCTCATTTAACACCGTTTTGAACTCCAAAGCGATAATTAACCGCCTTGACTTTAGTTATTCCGACAAACGACCAATTTACTTGATCGAGCAAGAAATGTCAACCCTCCGCCAGGGAAATTTATCTCTTCTCCAATACTACGACGAAGTAGAGAAGAAATTGACGCTTCTGACCAACAAAACCATAATGACTTAGGAAAAGTCAATAGTTGCTTCACTTAATGAGAAATACAGATTGGACGCATTGCGCGTATTTATATCAGGGACCCAGAAACCGCTTAGCGATGTACTATTCTCAGCCCGGCCTAAAGATCTGCCTTCGGCCTTAGCACTGGCACAGGAGGTTGAATCGAACCATGAGAGATACCGATTCGCAAGCACCTATGCCAGGAGCCTAGAAGATAAGACACAAAAGCTAGACTCAAAACGCCACTCTAGGGAGAAAGTTACAGGGGGAAGATACCAAACAAACGATATGTATCACTCAAAAAACCCTTACTTTAACAGAACTCGGGAATTCAACAACAAGAGTCCCCAGAAACTGGATAAGGTAGAACCGATGGATGTCGACACGTCACAACGCTTCCGTCAACCTACTGCAAGGCAGGAAAACACTGGCTCTTATCGATACCAAAGTAATCCAAATCAAAAATATCCGCAGGCAGTGAAAAGGCCAAACAGTGGCTCTGGAAAATTTACAGGACCAAAGCAACAACGAATAAACTGCCTTTCAAGCGGAAATTCCACTTCTAATCTGGAAGATTCCACTTATAGTGATGTGGCAAACGCGGAAACATCAGCAATCGAGGGCGACCTTAACGATCCCGACCAGATAAATTTTTTAGACAGAACTCCCTGCTACCGTTCATTGAAAGAATAGTTGCAGGGAAGAAAATAAAATTACTAATAGATACGGGTGCATCTAAAAATTATATAAAACCCTTAAAATTCCTTAGGCACATTACACCGGTCGAAAAGTCTTTCTTGGTAAAATCAATTCATGGTTTTACTAACATTAAAGAAAAATGCGCGATAAACCTTTTTAACATAAATAGTACCTTCTTTATTCTTCCTTCTCTTTCAACGTTCGACGGAATAATAGGTCTGGATTTGCTTACGCAGGCAGACACGACTATAGATTTAAAGTCAAAAAAAATAATAACCAATGTTGGTTCAGAGGGTATAAAATTTTTAAAGTGTGCTAATGTAAATTTCACACGAGTAGAGGACATAGAGGTTCCTGAAATTGTGAGGGTGAAATTTCAAATAATGGTAAAAAATTTATTGAAAGTTTTCTCTGACCCCAACGAGGCACTCCCATTTAACACAAACATAGTCGCCACTATTCGCACCGAGAGTGACGATCCGGTTTATTCCAAGCTATACCCCTATCCTATGGGCGTAGCAGAATTCGTGAATACTGAAATTCGCGATTTACTGAAGAACGGTATCATCAGATCACCATATAATATAATTTGGTTGTTGATAAAAAAGGAACGGACGCACAAGGAAATGTAAAAAAATGACTTGTCATAGACTTCAGAAAACTGAACAAAAAAACTATCGACGACAAATATCCCATCCCGAACGTAACGGTTATACTATCAAAGCTAGGAAAGGCCAGGTATTTTACAACGCTTGACCTAAAATCAGGATTTCATCAAATAACGTTGGCGGAATCCGATAGGGAAAAGACCGCTTTCTCAGTAAGTAATGGGAAATATGAGTTCTGCAGGCTTCCCTTCGGTCTGAAGAATGCACCCAGCATTTTTCAAAGGGCGATCGACGACGTACTAAGGGAACAAATAGGGAAATACTGCTACGTTTACGTCGATGACGTTATTATATTTTCAGAAACCGAAGAGGAGCATGTCGAACATATTGAGTGGGTCTTAAAAAGGTTACATGAGGCTAATATGAGGGTTTCTCGCGAAAAATCGCAATTTTTTAAAGAGGACTTTGAATACTTGGGCTTCGTAGTATCTAGAGGAGGCATTAAAACAAGCCCTAGCAAGATAGATGCTATTCACAAATATGAGAAACCCTCCACTCTTTTCAACGTTAGATCATTTCTGGGTCTGGCAAGCTATTACCGTTGCTTTATAAAGCATTTTGCTTCAATAGCGAAACCTCTAACGGATATGCTGAAAGGAGACAATGGCAAGGTTAATGCCACTCAATCAAATAAAATAAAAGTGGAATTAGACGAAAAACAATCACAAGCTTTTAATAAATTAAAAGAGGTCCTTACATCAGAGGACGTCATGTTACTCTACCCAGATTTCAGGAGGCCATTTGATCTAACGACGGATGCCTCGTCTTCGGGTTTGGGGGCAGTGCTCTCACAGGACGGTAAGCCAATTACCTTTATTTCACGAACTCTGAAAGATCGTGAACAAAACTTCGCAACTAACAAGCGCGAGCTACTCGCGATAGTCTGGGCCTTAAAAAGTCTTAGAAATTATCTCTATGGCGTAAAGAATTTAAATATTTTTACAGATCATCAGCCACTGACATTTGCGGTTTCAGACCGAAACCCAAATGCGAAAATTAAACGATGGAAAGCGTTTATCGACGAGCACAACGCTTAAATCTTTTACAAACCCGGTAGAGAAAACCATGTTGCCGATGCTCTGTTACGACAGAACATCCACACTCTAGAAGAGGAAGGTCAATCAGATTTAGCTACAGTTCATAGCGAAATATCGCTATCTTATACGGTGGAAGCATCCGAAAAACCGCTAAATTGTTTCCGAAGCCAAATTGTTTTGGAGGAAGCCAACTTGAACCTAAAACGGAATTTTATATATTTCGGCGAGAAAACTCGTCATGTTATTCAATTCATAAATAAAGATAATCTCATTGAAGAAATTAAAACAGCTGTGAACCCAAATGTGGTAAACGCCATACATTGCGCTTTGCCAATACTGGCCAGCTTACAACATGAACTTATAAGGTGCTTTCCGGCAACAAAGTTCTGGCACTGTAAAAATATGGTGACCGGCATTGTAAATAAAGACGAACAGAGGGAGATTGTTCTTGCCGAACATAATCGAGCTCACAGAGCTGCCCAGGAGAATGTCAAGCAAATCCTTCGTGATTATTACTTCCCAAAAATGACCAAACTGGCAAACGAATTGGTCGCGAATTGTAAGATCTGCAGTAAGGCCAAATACGATAGGCACCCACGAAAGCAGGAGTATGGTGTAACACCGGTCCCATCCTATACCGGAGAAATTTTGCACATTGACATATTCTCAACAGATAAAAAATACTTTTTGACATGTCTCGACAAGTTTTCGAAATTTGCTGTGGTACAGCCTATACCATCTCGAACAATCTCAGATATAAAATACCCAATTATTCAACTAATGAATATATTCCCAGGGACAAAGACTGTTTATTGTGATAACGAGCCCTCTTTAAATTCTCAACCGATAACCTCGTTACTAAAAAATAGCTTCAATGTTGACATCGTCAACGCGCCACCTCTTCATAGCACCTCGAATGGGCAGGTTGAACGCCTCCATAGTACACTTTTGGAGATAGCCAGATGTCTGAAATTGGACAGAAAAATCTGCGAGACGACAGGCCTTATATTACTGGCAACAATTGAATACAACCGAACGATTCATTCGGTGACCAATGAAAAACCGATTGATATAGTTCACGCTACACCAACCGACATGAGAAATGAGATAACCATGAAAATAACGAAAGCACAACAAGCACAATTGGAAAGAAATAACCCTTCCAGACAGAATAGGGTGTTCGACGAAGGGGAACGCGTACTAGTAAAGACGAATAGACGACTGGGAAATAAACTGTCCCCTTTATATGTCGAAGAAAGGGTTGAGGCAGATCTAGGAACCACGGTTCTCATAAAAGGGAGGGTGGTCCATAAGGACAACCTGAGATGAAAACCTTGGAATATCTTTCAATATTATAAGGTAAATTAAAAGAAGGTTATTTTCCCCCATCTTTCAGGATCCCCATTATGATGCTCTCCATCCAAACGGCAATAGCAAAATTGACGGACTACTCGACTTCCGATTATATACCGATCCAGGATGGCGACGTAATAGTTTGGACACACTTCGGTTATCTTAAGCATAGCACCAATCTTACGGTATATAAAGAAATAGCAGAAGAAACGAAAGGACTAACAACGCATTTCCCCTTATCCCATATGAGAATGCTACTCGACTCAGACATTTCACACATAAAAGTTCTTTTAACAACACTGGACATTCACCATAGACAGGCTAGGAGTATTAACATTTTAGGTACTGCTCTAAAGGTGATTGCAGGAACATCCGACTTCGAAGACTTTCAAAACTTAAAATTTCGGCAGCAAGAGCTAATAGAATCAGAGGGACATCAGATAGAAATAAACACAAGGATACAGGAAAAATTAAACCAGCTAACGGAAACAGTTAACAAAATTATTAAAAACGCAAAGGCTGTACAGATCGATACTCATCATTTGTACGAAACGCTGCTTGCGCGAAATTGAATCCTTATAACCGAAATCGAGACCTTAATTTCAACCATAACCCTTGCAAAGATAGGAATCATAAATCCCCTGATGCTAAACTCGGAAGATGTAAAAAATATTTTTGAGGCACGCTCTACAAATACAACAATTACTGACCTAATGGAGATATCATATATCAAAGCCCTTTTATATGGGAGCCTTCTGCATTTCATAATAAAGTATCCTAAACCTACATTAGTTTGTAAGAAAATTATTATTTTCCCTGTTCAACACAATGGAACTATCCTGCACCTTGGGAACAACAACAACGTTGCTGACTGTGGGAATCAAAATTTGGCGATTGGGAACTGCAACACAACACTCACAACAACTTTTTGCAAAAGATTGCAGCATCCCACATGCGCACAACAGCTGTATTCGAATAATGTTGCTCACTGCAATACTTGCCCTAGCAACCTTGAACCTATTACTGTGGTTGACGATGGCATTATCATTATAAACGATAACACCGCTTTGATCAAAACTGGCGAAGACTCCGAAAAAACAATAAGGGGAACTTATTTACTTTCCTTCGACGATGAAGTTTACGTTAACGGATCTAACTTTGTAAACCGAAATGGCATGTTAAAGAAATTACCAGGGCCAGCGGCGACCGTTCTCCTTAATATCACCAACCATCAAGAAGTATTGAGTCTTCCATACCTTCACAGGATAAGTATGGAAAATCTGCGCTTTATCGCAAAAATTGAATCAAGAACTATGACGGGGCCAACAATATCAGGCTTCGCTAGCATTATATTGATTATCGTTTGTTACACTCTAGTTAAAATATGGCAGAGGAGAAGGAAAAGACGCCAATGCCAAGACCTTCAGCATGTCATTGATAACTTTAAGAAGTCCGTGGACGGCCTTCACTTAGAAGGGGAGGAGTTAACACAAGCTAATCCTTCTCAATAATTCTGTCCGCGCATGGCCTGTGTCAGCGAATATCCATTCTTACGCTGACGGATAAGCCACAACGATTGCGTAACATGAGCAGTGCTATGAAACAACAATTTGCGCGCATGGCCCGTATCAGCGAATATCAGTTAACACAAGCGAATGCTTCTCAATAATTCTGTCCGCGCATGGCCTGTGTCAGCGAATATCCATTCTCATGCTGACGGATAAGCCACAACGATTGCATAACATGAGCAGTGCTATGAAACGGCAATTTGGCCTGTGTCAGCGAATATCCATTCTCACGCTAGCAGGTGCAGCTCAACGCTGGCAGCGATTAAGAACGCAAGCGTCTGTGTCGCTTTGGCTGCCTTCAAGACTAAGGTGCAGTGTTTTTAAGTAGGCACTTCAGAATGTAAGTTCAGTTAGTTTTTGGCATGACAATGAATAAAACGTATTATTGTTATAAACTCTAAACTGCAAATGACTTTTAATGGATTACCATGAAACAGTAAAACTTATATATTTAATTTTTATATATCTCTCCCACACTTCATTTGGATGGTTAAATTTCGAATTTTTCTCCATATCAATATAATTTGATACTGTAATACTTACTTTTGGAAATCATTTTTAAATAATATGGTTGAAAAATCTTTATGCATATTAAAAAAGTAAAGAACAATCTTTCAATGATATCAAATATGATGAAAAGATAATTAAAAAGAGTTTAAAAATATGAATCATAAATAATTATTTAAGAATAATAACATTGAGGGTACATTTTTTTTGAAAACAAAATACATTTAAATTTTATCATTTTAATCATTTAATTAATGCTCGGTTATGCCTCTTTAAAAAACTCATTTTCTATGAAGGGATCCTTGAAGTATTTGTAACTTAGTTGAGTCTACTCGTGGGGGCGAAAGCGATGTCGAGGGCTGATATGAAACGACGTTATTCATAGTCGTACCGCCCACAACACCACCACTACCGGTGTCAACTACTTGATTTCGGGTGCGTTCATTTAAAAGAAATTCTGCAACTGGTTCAGGTATTTCTCCTTGAAACGGTCTGACTTGGGGAGTACTTCGAATGAGCTGTTCAATTTGCGATAAACTGTGCGCTTGCCGCCGAGTGTTTGGTTCATTTAGTGGTTCTAATTTTGGTGGTAAGACGAAATTACCATCTACGATAGATTTCCCATCAAACGTTACAACAGCGCCACTGGGCAAACTGGAGTGCAGTACCGTTCGATTATCTGGAGGTAGATAGTATGTGTCAATACGTTCTGCAGCTTGAGCTTCCCGATCATCTTCATTACCAATTACCTCCATTATTGAGGGATTATTGTCTGTATAGGATTGGGATGTATTTGCATTACTCTCATTTTTATTTTGATTTTGGCTCAATGAAGGAATTCCTGTTACATTATCCTCTGCTTTGCTTGTAGTCTCTTCGTTAAGTTCTAATAATATATCCTGTATTGTTGCATTACGTAGTTGTGCAACGACTGGCATCTTTATCGAAATCCTTGGGTCAACGTCATTATGCTCTGGCGTGGATGATAATCCAACATTTGGAATATTTATAGTTATACTGGTACTATCTGGTGGGGATGGGATGAACATTGGTTCAAAACTTTGTGTCTGTGTCTCTTTTTGAGCTGTAAGGAAAAGCGTATCGGTTTCCATAACTTCGTCAATTTCCGACCCTGGATCTTCACGGCGATGAGCTACTTGATCGATGTCTGATGATTGTGAATCATTGTCTTTACGTATAATTGGTCGAAAACCACTTTCCACAACGACAGAATCCGGCTTAAAGCCATTATTAATTGCAGGTTTTATGTTAATAATTTCAAGAGGTTTTGTGAAATTTTTCACATCTTTTACAACAACTTGTTTTAAAATATTAGTAGGGATGGTAGATTTTGTAGATTCATAAATAGTATTGGATTCTTCAAGCAATTGATTGGATAATAAAAATGAATCAAATGGTTTTCTCTCACTTCCATTTTCTTTACTCAAAAGAACATTTTTTCCAACAGGTTCTTGAGGTGCAACATCACTATATGGTACCGGAATGATGGAATTTGGCTTTGATTGTAATAGTACAGGTTCATTTTTACGTTTATTCCCTAAGGATGTTTGTTGACCAAGTAATAATACAGATGCAGGTAAAGGTTGAATAGGAAATGGTTTATCTTTGAGGAGTGTTTTTAGCATTCCCGGAACTGGTTTTCGATAATGGCTGACTATGATAGATGGTTGTGGTATGGGTTGAATAGGAGGATTTGGTACACGTTTTAATTGCTGTGGCAAAACTGCTTTATTGGCTGGTAGTTTTTTAACGGGACCAGGTAGAGGTCGACGTCCTGGTAATTTGACAGGGTGGAAAATTGCGGCATTCTGGGGTGGTCGTAGATATTCCGAAAGACCTATAGGCTTCTGCGGCTGTGCTGGAAAATTAGTAAGATTATTTAAATGTTGAAGGAATTTCAATTGTTGTGAATGATTGTGAAAATGATTATGTGGTGCTAATGATGTGGATGATGTTTTTTGAGAATTATGGTGTAAGAATGTTTGTGGATATTTGTGAAACGAATGAATATAATTCTCGCCATGTAAAATTTCTGGTACCGATGTTGATATATAAGGTTCTGGTGGCAGTTTTCCTTGGTTTGTAGTTATGCCAGGATTTGTGTTCGATTGTTTTTGGTGTTGTTTAGAAGAAGATATACTTTGCGTTGGAACTTTATAGCTATTATGATTTGTGTTTAAGATGTTGAAATTGTCATTGCCATAGTTCTTGTGATTGTTGTTATTCCCTAGTATGCTCTCCTCTAGAGCTTCAGCAGCACGGATTCCATCTGAAATCAATTTAGTAATTTCGGATGATTTCGTTATTTCAAAAGTCAATTTCGGTGGTGTTCCATTCATATTATGATTTTTAATCAAATCTGTTTGATGCTTTAATAAAAAATTATCGTTCGGGCTGACCTTGGTTTCATGACGAATGGACGCCTCGGCAGATATATCGTCAACATCTTCAATAACATGGTATGGTACGCGAACTTCGTGTCTTTCTGAAGCCGATGCAGAAAATCGTGAATCATCACAAGAGTCATGAACATGAATTTTCCAACCCAAGTAACGGTGTGTGAAACACTGATAGTAAACGGTGTCTGGGGTATTATGATCAGGTGTCCAAGTAATGACACCGGGTTCACCGGGTTCACATTTAAGGGTCAATGTACGCTGATAAGCGCCGAAGGACTGATAATCATCTGCTGGCGGTCCATCAACATCCGGCGTCCAATTACAAAGCCGACCTACACCTTTTGGCGTCAATTGACCAGAACGTGATCTGTGTACACCAGCAAAAATTCTTACAGCCTGCAAATGGGACGAGAAAAAAGATATATGTATGTAATTATTTGTATCAAGTGTAATTGACCATATTAACTGGGCGATCCTGACTACGGTCTTTGACCATCAAACTGTATTTCAAAAGACGAACATCTTTGGTTAGGCGATTGGCCATTCTGGCGACTACCATTAAATTCACCAACATTTGCTTTTCTGGCAATTTGTTTTCGTTATTTCAAGATCAATTTGTAAGATACATATGCTACTATTACCTATGTAGTATATTAGCTAGCTTATTTGCGCATACTTTTCCTGTATTGTTTCTAAAAAAATCTGGGCATCTAATGTGGGGTGGACCGACAATTTGGAGAATACCGATGTTGTATTGCTTGCTAAGAGATACAAGGAGTGACCCTGTAGGAGAAACCTTGCTCAAAATATCTAGATATTTACCCATAACCAATTGGCACAACCACTAATGAAAGTCTAGGGAAACTAGCAGTTTCAACGAAGCCAGTTAAGCATGCTACGGTACACAGGCTTGTAACTGAAGGAAGCCTTCCTTTTTTAAGCCCAGGCGCTTGGATCCTATAAAATTGCAAGTGGCAAAAACAAAGTTCGATTTTTTGTTAAAATCTGGAATTTGTAGGCAATCAGATTCATCCGTAGCATCTCCTCTTCATCTAGTACCCAAGAAGGACGTTAACGATTCGCGTCCTTGTGTTGATTTTCGCTGAACGTAGCAACAGTACCCGATCGTTATCCATTGCCTCATATCCATGATTTCAATATGAATCTTCGCAACAAAAACGTTTTTTCCAAAATTGATTTAGTAAAAGCGTATCATCAGATACCAATGGCCAAAGTGGGCATATATAAAACGGCAATAACAACACCTTTCGGTATGTTTGAGTACTTACGTATGCCCTTTCGGTTGCGAAATTCGTCCCAAACTTTTCAAAGGTTTATTAACGAAGTTGTAGGTGGTCTAGACTTTGTATTTGCATATGTTGATGATTTGCTTATTGCAAGGAGAGATGAAAAGGAACATTTAAGGGATCTGGCAATACTTTTCGGGCGTTTATCGGAATATGGTTTAAAGAATAAACCTAGAAAATTTATCTTTAGGGTTAATAACATAGATTTTTTGGGCACAACATTTCCGGTTCTGGTTATTAGACCATCAGATGAAAAAGTAGTAGCAATTCATAGTTTTGACTAATGAAAGTCTAGGGAAACTAGCAGTTTCAACGAAGCCAGTTAAGCATGCTACGGTACACAGGCTTGTAACTGAAGGAAGCCTTCCTTTTTTTAAGCCCAGGCGCTTGGATCCTATAAAATTGAAAGTGGCAAAAACAAAGTTCGATTTTTTGTTAAAATCTGGAATTTGTAGGCAATCAGATTCATCCGTAGCATCTCCTCTTCATCCAGTACCCAAGAAGGACGTTAACGATTCGCGTCCTTGTGTTGATTTTCGCTGAACGTAGCAACAGTACCCGATCGTTATCCATTGCCTCATATCCATGATTTCAATATGAATCTTCGCAACAAAAACGTTTTTTCCAAAATTGATTTAGTAAAAGCGTATCATCAGATACCAATGGCCAAAGTGGGCATATATAAAACGGCAATAACAACACCTTTCCGTATGTTTGAGTACTTACGTATGCCCTTTGGGTTGCGAAATTCGTCCCAAACTTTTCAAAGGTTTATTAACGAAGTTGTAGGTGGTCTAGACTTTGTATTTGCATATTTTGATGATTTGCTTATTGCAAGGAGAGATGAAAAGGAACATTTAAGGGATCTGGCAATACTTTTCGGGCGTTTATCGGAATATGGTTTAAAGAATAAACCTAGAAAATTTATCTTTAGGGTTAATAACATAGATTTTTTGGGCACAACATTTCCGGTTCTGGTTATTAGACCATCAGATGAAAAAGTAGTAGTAATTCATAGTTTTGAGCTTCCGAAATCTATGAAATTGGCTCAAAAGTTTACTGGAATGATAAACCATTATCATTGATATATTCCGAATCTTGCTGAATATACAAATACAATATATAATTTAATTAATAGCACAAATAAGAAACGGGACAAAACATTAATTTGGGACGACACATCAACTAAAGCATTTGAATGTGTCAAAGAAAAATGTGCATCTACGATATTATAACGAATTCACTGCAATTCCCCTTATTTGCAGCCTTCTTCTAACGTTCGAATCACTAAACTGTTGAATAAATAACTCCACATTCAATAATGCAAAACGGCCTTTATTAGACTACTTTCAAAATAACACTACTATTGCTCGCCAGATAGTGTCTTAAATCAAACTGATTGTCGTATACTCTGCGATTTCTCGTTCGCATCTTCTAGGCGCTTCCATTTCTAGAATAGTTGGTTATCAGCTATAAAATTACTACGTTTTTAGCTTCTCATATGCGCGTGTATATGTGAGCACAATTATAATTGCATATATTTGGGAGCATCTCAGATAAGATATCTGCATGTGTTTGTGCGTCTCTTCTCCGCTGCGTGTACGAACATTGATTTATTGATGTGCATACAAGTCACTGCTTAGCATTGGCTTAGAGATGATAGTTTCCCTTAGTGTTACTAATATTCGTCACACTGCCCTCCACCTAAGTCTGATCGTCCCGTTTTGGGCCCTTTCGCTATGTTGGCAATCCACTCGGTGACCGACTGAAGGCAACCAACCCAATAGAATCTCTGCTTAATTTTCTCGAGCGTCTTCGTGATTCCAAGATGACCTCCACTTGGACCATTATGCAGCTCGCTGAGCACGTCAGGAATCCTCTTTATGGGAACAAATATCAGTTTCTTCTTGCATTGACCATCCTCACTCTCCCATACTCGATGCAAGCAACCGGATATCAATGCTAAACTGTTCCACTGTGCCCAATATGACTTCGCAAAGGGGAATCTCTGTTGTCATCTCCTCTCTGCTTGCTTCTTTCTTGTGAAAATGTTTAATACACTCTACCAATGCCAACAGCTCTCTCCGTGTAACGCAATAGTTCCTCTCTGGTTTTCCAATCGAACGGCTGTAATATGCAACTACCTTCTCCTGTCCATCGACCAGTTGTGATAAAACGCCTCCTATAGCATGTCCACTCGCATCTGTATCTAGAATAAATGTTGCTCCTGGAATCGGATATACCAACATTGGGGCAGTGCACAAACGCTCCTTAAATGTTTCGAAAGCCACTTCTTGCTCCTTCTTCCATTCAAACGCTTTATTTTTTCTTGTAAGCTCATGGAGGCTATGGGCTACGCTGGAAAAGTTTGGTACAAATCGGCTGTAATATGTGCACTGCCCAAGGAAACTTCTTAATTCATGCAAATTCTGTAGTCTTGGCCAATCCTTTACTGCCTCTATCTTTTCATTCTCTGTACAGATACCTTCTGTCGTTACCTTGTGACCCAAGTAATTTACTTCCTTTTTAAACAGCGAACACTTTTTGGGACTTAGTTTCAGACCAGCGCCAGCTATTCTCTGAAAAACTTCCTCCAAGTGCTTAAGATGTTCATCAAAGTTCTTGCCCAATACGATGATGTCGTCCAGGTACACCAAGCATGTTTTCCAATGTAGTCCTTTCAGTACCTGGTCCATGAGTCTCTCAAAAGTAGCTGGTGCATTACAAAGTCAAAAAGGCATCACTGTAAATTGCCAAAGACCATCACCGACACTGAAGGCTGTTTTCTCTTTATCTTCCCCCTTCACCTCAACTTGCCAGAAGCCGCTTTTCAAGTTCATTGTGGAAAACCATTTCGTATCAGATAGCGAGTCTAGAGTATCGTCAATTCTTGGCAATGGGTAGCTATCCTTTTTCGTGACGTCGTTCAACTTGTGGTATTCCACGCAAAACCTCATTTTCCCATCCTTCTTCTTCACAAGTACCACCGGTGAGCTCCATGGGCTAGCTGATGGTTCGATGACGCCGCTGTCGCTAATTTCTTGTACGATTTGACTCACAACTTCCCGCTTCGCCAGTGGAACACTACGAGGAGCTTGACGTATCGGCCTCGCGTCTCCAGTGTCAATTTGATGTTTCACAACATTGGTGCGGCCTGGTTTGGAACTATCCTGGTCAAATATGTTTGCGTACTTTAGGAGCACTTGCTTTGCCTTATTCTGATAATATTGATCTAGCCCCTCCGTCCATGCCGTGATGTCATTTTAAAGATCAGTCTTGCTAGTTGAAACGTGTTCCTGGAGCTGTTCACAGTTAATAACTATTTCAGCCTCTTGGCATCTTCCCAATATAGCTCCTTTTGTCAGTTTGAGTGGTGACTTGAACTCATTGAGTACTCTTATCGGAATACGTCCATCTTGTTTTGTCATAGCCAGGGTTTTCCTACAAGTATGTTCGGTGTTGATTTGTTTGCTGCCTCGACAACCCACAATTTGTTTGTCCCACAATCTCCATCAACCTTTGCCCAGATGACTGCTTCGGATTTTGGTGGTATTTGCTGACTCTCTTCCACCAGCACTTGTTTACTGCTGTAACCTCTCTCGTAGCCGAAATTAAGTGGCACATCCATGTTCTTATATCGCATCATCTTGCTTTGCATATCGATCTTGATGCCTTGGTCGATTAAGAAATCCACTCCAATTATGATTTCATCAACAATCTCTGCCACTATAAAATTGTGTAGTACCGTGGCGTTCCCAATTGCTACTTCACATGCTACTTCTCCATTTACCTGAGTGTCCTCTCCCGTGGCTGTACGTAATCTTGCTCCAAGCAATGGTCTTATCTTCTTGTTGACTAAATCTGATCGAATGATGGAATGGGATGCACCCGTATCTACAGTCAGTAAACGTTCTTTTCCACCCACATGTCCTCTGACAGTAAGATTGCTTGACCTTCTCCCAATTTGCGAGATAGAGATAATGGGGCATTCAATGGAGGGAGCCAGCTGTCGCCCCTTGCGGCTGACTCGCTTTAGTTTAACGATTGAGTGGATTTGGAGATTTGCTCATCTCCTTCAGCTCTGCGTTTACGGACACTCACATTGCTGGAACTGTTAGGATTGGTACTGCAATAACGTGCAATGTGCCCTGGCTTTCCACATTTAAAGCATTTGACGGCACCATAATTTTTCTGCTGCGTTCCTTTTAGTGCTTCCAAAATTGTGTCTACCCAGTCTGGTCTTTCCACTTCCACGCGATGAGCTTTGTATGTGGGCTTACTCAAAAGTGACGCTGTTTCTTGAGTCACTGAAGTAGAAACGCTGGAAGCAAATAGCCCAAGCTGCAATCGTGTTAACTTTTATGTTGACAGTCAAGCAGCAATTAAGGCAATAATCTCGCATAGCACATCATCTAAATGCGTGTTGGAGTGTAATCAGTCCCTGGAGAGAATCGGGACAGGGAGAAGCATACATCTATATTGGGCCCCAGGGCATAGATGGGAATGAAAAAGCGGACGAACTAGCTAAAAAGGGCGCATCCCTTGAAGCTTGCTCCGTAGACGTCCCAATTAGACCGGGCGAGATTAAGCGAAGGCGAGAGGTGCACATGATCGACCAAGCGGGAAAAGCGTGGGTTCAAGTGCGGGGCTGTAAAGTGTCGAAGATTATGTGTAGGTCTTACAACCTTAGACTTACAAAGTTGCTTCTATCATTAAAAAGAGAGGACTGTAGACTCATGACGGGTATTCTGACTGGACACTGCCTTCTGGCATCTTATGCCTTTAAATTAGGCTTGGTCAGTGATAGCAGATGTAGGAAGTGCGGGTTGGAGGAGGAAACGATCGAGCACTTTCTGTGCTCGTGTCCTAAATTTCCCAGGCTAAGACTCCAGCTATTAGGAGTGATACAGCTGCCAGATCTAGAAGCAGCAAGTGGCTTAAGTCCTAGGAAGCTCTAGTATTTGCCAAGAGGACGGAGTTCTTTTATAACATAGGTCCTGGTTTTTGATAGGGTTTTTCAGTTTGGTCGTTAAAACAAACTTCTGGTAACACTACGGACTCAATCAGTCTATGTGAGGTCCTCATGGACCGGCCAGTTCAACCTAACCTAAGCAAAGGAATAAATAATAATTATACTAGTACTAATAGTAACCCAAATGGATATCGAAAACAAAATTTTAATAATTTATCAAATAATAGAAATAATCAAAACCATCTCAATTTTAATAACAATACTTACTTAATTCTAATAATGATCCTTATCCTTATTCTAATAACAATTCTAGTCCTTATGCTTATTTTAGTTCTTATTCCAATAATAGACGTAATAATTATAATCAGTATAGAAATAACTATAATAATAGCAGTAGTAATAATAATAATATGGACGTAGATCATATGCAAGTGAGAACAATAAATCAGGAATTACCAAATAGTTCACATGCAAATGTTTATTTAGTAGCTTCACAAAATCACTACCCATAATTGAGTTAACAATAGGTAATGAAAAATTGAGAGCTTTAGTTGATACAGGATCAACAATTCCGCTTTTGAATCAAGAAAAGTTACCTAATATAGGAGAATTTTATTTAAACAAACCATTTGCTCTTCATCTATTAATAATTCGACTTTGATTAAGTATGAAATTATAACTAAATTACCTAATGAATTTAAGGAAGAAGGAACCATGTCATGGAAGTTAACAGATTTTAAAGGAAAATAATTTGATGCAATAATAAGGCAAAATATTCTAAAGCAGTAATAGGTATGAACATTTTAACTATAAATGGTAGTGTTATAATTTTTTTTTCAATCGTGTCCATATTCATATAACAAAATTCATCAATTGGAAATTTGCGATGTTGACAAGAAGGTTATTGAATGCATTTTTAAACGGTTGGAACAATGAACAAAAAGTTGTAAAAAAAATCTTGCTTCTTTTAGGGAGTTAATTTATATATTATGACAACCTCTAACTAGCACGAATGTTATTCAACATGAAATTAAAGCTATTATTGATAAACCAATATATTCGAAACTATATCGGTATCCTCAAATACATGAAAAAGAAATTTTCAAACAAATAGATTTTATGTTTTATCATCGAATCATAAAAGAGCGTAAATCTCTTTATAATAGTCTGGATAGTTTGGATTGTACCCAAAAAACATGGATAATAGTGGAACAACAATAGCGAATCGTGATATACTATAGGGCTTTAAACAATATTAAGATAGATGATAAATTTCCCATTCCAAATATAGAAAATCTTTTGGATAAGTTAGGGCGTTCACAATATTTTGCTACCATTGATTTAACAAAACAATTCCCACAAATTCTTGTTGAGGAGGAAGATCGTTTGAAAACAGCTTTTTCTACTCCATACGGGAATTATGAATTTGTTCGTATGCCATTTGGATTATAGAATGCTCCTGCCACCTTTCAAGGGCTTATTAATTTTGTATTAAAGGATTTGAAAAAAATTTGTGTTGTATATCTTGATGATATATTAATTTTTTTCAACTAGTTTTCAAGAGCACGTTAATGATATTAAACGAGTTTTCTTAAAATCGAAGGTGGCAAATCTTCATATTCAAATTAATAAATGCAAATTTTTTGCAAAATAAACACTTTATTTAGGACATTCTTTATCAACTGAAGGTGTTAAACAAACCCCTGCAAAAGTTTACCAAATTTTAAAACTTCAATTGCCAAGAACAATTAAATCATTCTTGAGTTTAACACGATATTATCGTAAATTTATTAAAGACTAGCAGACCCGGCAGACGTTGTTCTGCCCTAAATTTGGTCTATCTGCATACATTTTAATAAGCTTTTTCCGTCTAAATCTGCCCTCCCCCCTCTACACTTTTTCCTAATCTTTGTATTCACTCCTCCCTCCGTATTTTTCGCTTCATCTACCTCCATCTTCGTCTCATTATATCTCTTTCTCAGTCTCAGTCTCCGTCTCCTTCTCTCTTTTCTCTTCTCTCAAGTTTTTCTCATTCTTCTTCATCTCTTATTGCCAGTCCCAGAGGGTGGTATGTATTTTATTCCAGTCCCATTCCGAGTCTCAGTCCCAGTCCCACCCCGAGTCTCAGTCTCAGTCCCAGTCCTAGTCCTAATCCCAGTGCCAGTCCGTCTTTGGTCTACTTCCCGGAAAAAAGCATCGTAAATACTAATATAGGCAAATTTATATACCAAATTTCAAGCAACTCGAATAGGACGTATGTAAATAGGTATGTGGATATTATTAATTCATGTCTTTATTTCGGCTTAGCATGCATATTTATCAGTTTTGCCAGGTTGATGCGACTAAATCGAATATCACAATGAAAATTTCTTTAAAGCTCTCAGCAACAGCTTTCATTTGATATCCATAATACACACACATTCTAGGGGTATCCGTGTCCATGTTTTGGCCTATATCTCGAGACCCAAGTCACTCAGCGGTGTAAAACTTACTCTGTACTAAAGCAAACATCAACAGCTTCAATTTGATACCCATAATGTAAAAACACATTCTAGGTGTATGTATCCTGGTCCATATTTTGGCCTATATCTCGAGACCCTACGCACCTAGCGGTGTGAAACTTACTCTGTACTAAAGCATACATCAACAACTTCAATTTGATACCCATAGTGTAAAAACACATTCTAGGTATATCCAGGTCCACGTTTTGGCCTATATCTCGAAACCCTAGTCACCCAGCGACATAAAACTTACTCTGTACTAAAGGGCACATCAACAGCTTCATTTTGATACCCATAATGTAAACACATCCTAGTGTACCTTGATCCACGTTTTGGCCTATATCTCGAGACCCTAGTCACCAGTAGGTATGAAAACTACCATGTACTGAAGCACTCATCAACAGCTTTAATTTGATACCCATAGTGTAAAAACACTATCTAGGAGTCCACGGGTCCACGTTTTGGCCTATATCTCGAGACCCTAGTCACGCAGGGGTATGAAAATTACCCCCTACTAAAGCACACATCAACAGCTTTCATTTGATATCCATATTCTATAAACACATTCTAGGGGTACCCGGGTCCACGTTTTATTTATTTTATTTACTTGTATGTATATTATACAGTGGGAATATATTACAACTAATGTAAATTAAGTATTACTTAAAAAAGAGGTTTTTAGTTTGAACTGTATAACCGATTTGGTATACGTAAAATCTAAATCCAGAAAATTTGAGAAATAGTTGTAATCAGAAATAATTCTATTCAAGGGAGCGTTAGCACCATAGACTGTTCTGTTAAGTCCAACACGAAAAACAACAAAATTCCGCAAATTTCTGCAGGGCACATTAAAGTTAACTAGCTGAAGTATGGAAGGACAATCTGTCCTGCCAGAAACAAGACCAATAATAAATGTAACCGATAACAGCGTTCTCCTATCGGATAACGATACCAAACTAATTAATCGACAACGAGCAACATAAGACGGAATCGGTTCAGTAAAGTTAAGAGAGCGTAAAGCAAAACGAACAAAGCACTTTTGAAATTTCTCCAGACGATTTATGTGGACTGAATGGTATGGTCTCCAAATGACAGTTTGATGAAAATTACCCTCTACTAAAGCACTCATCAACAGCTTTCATTTGATATCCATATTCTATAAGCACATTCTAGGGGTACCCGGGTCCACGTTTTGGCCTATATCTCGAGACCCTGTGCGTTGATCGCAACCAAACCTATGTGCAAACCACCGCGTGAGGTATACGCAACTTATATGAAAGTTTGAACAAAATCGACCGGATAGTTTTTGATTCTATAAGCCTCACACAAACGGACATTCATTTTTATATATATAGATATTCAAACGTAGTTTATCCATTCATTAAATATTTAAAAAAGGAAATGAAGCTTAGCTTAAATTATTTAAATTATGTTAATGCTTTTGAAAAGTTGAAAACAAGTTGGGCGACTAGTTATTTTAGACCATATTTATATAGTGCGAAGTTTGAAATTGTATCAGACCATCAACCATTACGATGGCTTTTTGTTAAATATCAGGGTAAAGCTATGAGTCCAAGGCTGTATAGATGGATATGAGATTAAGTGAATTTAATATAACACTCACTTATATTAAAGGTAAGGAAAATCGAGTAGCTGATTTCCTTAATAGAATAGATGCTGATACAAATGAAATAAGTATGTTGCCAACTTCTACTGAATCATTATTCAATAATGCAAATAATGATATGGAAACAATTCATTCTCAAGAAGACAACTTACAAAATTATATTAATATATTAGATACAGTCATAAATACATAGGTTTAATATAACTTGTGTTTATAATATTAACAGATAATAAACTAAAAGAAATAAAAGTTAAACATAAAAATAAACAAATTTTTATAATTTTTTAATGAGTTTAAAAGTATTAATATTAAAGATTATTTGAAAAATGAAAATATTGAACTGCATTTAGTGAAACCAAATAATCATACAGGTATTGTAGATATAGAAAGATTGCATAATACAATTATAGAGAAAATTAGAATGATGTCTATTGAATACAAAGCTCTTAATATTAAAGATAAAATTAGTAAAGTGAATGAATTTTTTAATAATAATTTTCATTCTGTAATTAAAGAAAAACCAATAAATGTGGAAACTGGACAAAGCAATACAATTAAAATACATACTAATATGTTAGTTATAAAATAAGGATACAAAAATAGGAAAAGATAAAACTATACGAAGAGAAGGAAAGAAGACTTTATTAAAAATGATAAATGACCTAGACACAAACAAGAACCAAAATATAAATTCAATGATTTAAAAAATATACACCCCTCAAATATTAGAAGAAAATTTAAATTTGAAGGTTTCCTTGATACAAAAGAAATAGGAAATTAATTTAATAAAAACATAACTTTTGTTGATTTATATGTTTTATTTAATTGTGAATTTGTAAATTGAAACTAAATATGTATTGTTCATAAATAGATAAATATAAGTTATTAAGATACAGGAGTATCTTAGTTTAAATGAGGGAGAAGTTATATTATATTATGTTAACTTTTAATTATTATTGATTTCTACTATAAATTGTTAAACAACTTCGTACCAAAAAGATATTTCTTGTATTCAAAGAAAAACCTATTTCATATGTATTTCAATTCAATACATCAGACATTTTCATTCTAAGAAATATTGTCGTTTCAATCGTTACAAATATTTTTTAAATAAATCCAGACAACCTTATTAAAATATAGAGTTTGAGTTTTATATCGGTTAGTTTTTACATATGTATGAATATATAAATTATTTATTACATTAATTTGTTGTCTTCAAGACCAAGTTTATTATTTTTGTAAAATGTATAGAGTAAAACCAAACATAACATTAAATACTTTCAGTCTGTCACCCTGGAATTCTAACAAAAGCAAGAGCTTAAAAAAAAACATATGGATTGCAACAAAATCCTTGTCTAATGAGATAATAGCACCTGATTGGCGCACTCAAAATGACGGTGGTAAAGAGTAATAAAAACAACAAACAGTGAAAACGAGTTATAAATAGAAACTTGCATTGATGGCCTGATGTGCTAAACGTCAAGCTTTCAATGTGTGGATCGCTGATGATAAACCGTCATGGGTTTTGAAATAGTCTATGAACTTTGTTTTTTATACTCAGTTGAGCAGAGCTCACAGAGTATATTAACTTTGATTGGATAACGGTTGGTTGTACAGGTATTAAAGAGTCGAGATAGATATAGACTTCCATATATCAAAATGATCAGTATCGAAAAAAAATTTTATTGAGCCATGTCCGTCCGTTAGCACGATAACTTGAGTAAATTTTGAGGTATCTTGATGAAATTTGGTATGTAGGTTCCTGGGCACTCATCTCAGATCGCTATTTAAAATGAACGAAACGCCCACTTTTTCGATAACGAAAATTTCGAAAAATCGAAAAAGTGTGATAATTCATTACCAAAGATGGATAAAGCGATGAAACTTGGTAGGTGGGTTCACCTTATGACGCAAAATAGAAAATTAGTAAAATTTTGGACAATGGGCGTGGCACCGCCCACTTTTAAAAGAAGGTAATTTAAAAGTTGTGCAAGCTGTAATTTGGCAGTCGTTGAAGATATCATGATGAAATTTGGCAGGAACGTTACTCTTATTACTATATGTGTGCCAAATAAAAATTAGCAAAATCGGATAAAGAACACGCCCACTTAAAAAAAAAATTTTTAAAAGTCAAGTTTTAACAAGTAAGGAAGGCTAAGTTCGGGTGTAGCCGAACATTACATACTCAGTTGAGACCTATGGAGACTAAATAAGGAAAATCACCATGTAGGAAAATGAACCTAGGGTAACCCTGGAATGTGGTTGTATGACATGTGTATCAAATGGAAGGTATTAAAGAGTATTTTAAGAGAGAGTAGGTCATAGTACTATGGATGGAAGCCATTTAGGGATATCGCTATAAAGGTGGACCAGGGCTGACTCTAGAATTTGTTTGTGTTGGAGCGACAGGCAACCCTGCTCACCAGTTCACCTATACATACATAAATGATACCTTAATATATGAACTGTCAAATAGAACTTATGGGCAGATGTTTTTAGTGACTTTTGGCGGCGCACGTGTTTTGAGCAGATCTAGACTTTTCTACAATTTTGTTACTTTAATTGTATTATATTTTCTATTAATAAAGATGTTATATGAATTCAACAAAACATATTAAATGGCGACGAGGACTAAGGCATAATAAATACATACATCGTCACACTAAGAAAACAAAGCGGAAATCATGGATGAATCAATGAAGGTATTTTTCCAACAAATGCAACAGCAGCGGGAAAAAGACAGCGCCGACATGCGAGAGCTGGTAAAGCAACTCCTCCAGGTCAAACTGCAAACAGGTAACACAAAGCACTCTGAAAATTCTCAAGAATTTCTCATAGAGTCTTTGGCAACCAATATCAGAGAGTTTTCGTACAGCGTCGAAGATAACCTCACTTTCGACCTGTGGTATGCACGATACGAAGATTTGTTTGATGTTGACGCAGCAAATCTCGACGATGCGGCCAAAGTCCGTTTACTCTTGCGTAAACTCAGTATCACAGAACATACAAAGTATGTAAACTTCATTTTGCCAAAACATCCACGAGACCACAGTTTCAAAGAAACGGTGGAGAAGCTTACAAAATTGTTCGGGTCACAAAAGTCTATTTTTAACACTCGCTATCACTGCCTGCAGATAAGCAAAGACACAACCGCAGATTTTATAACATACGCGGGCACGGTAAATAAAGAATGTGAGAAATTTCAACTTAACAAGCTAACACTGGATCAATTCAAGTGTTTGATTTTCATCATGGGGTTGAAGTCTCCAACCGATTTTGAGGTTAGAACCAAATTGCTTGCAAAAATAGACAGTGGCGAAGAAACAATTACACTTGACAAATTAACAGCAGAGTGTAAGCGTTTAGTAAATCTTAAAACAGATACAGCCTTAATTGAAAACAAAAATGAGGCACGCACTGTCAATAAGATACTTGCTAAAAACGATACCAACAAAATTCCAAAAACACCGTGTTGGTACTGCGGCGGGATGCATTACGCGTCAGATTGTCAATTTAGGACGCACAAATGCAAACAATGCAAACGCGAAGGGCACAAAGAAGGCTACTGCAGCGCGGGCAAACTTCACAAAAATCAAAAACAAAAAACCGCGAACGCAAAACGCACGGACAAGACAACGAAAAGGAACAACAGAAGCCAAGGTGAAGGAAAGTCAATTAATAGTATATTTGTCACTAACAAAATCAGCGTAGCAAACCGCAAATACATTCGCGTGCAAATCAATGGGATTCCAACGGATCTTCAATTCGACACAGCTTCAGATATAACGATCATATCGGAAGACACTTTCCGTAGACTTAAAGTGAGCAATACAATGGCAGTCAACAACACAGCCCGCAGTGCAACAGGTAAACTTCCACTAACAGCACAATTCGAGTGCACAGCTAAATTCAAGGATAAGCAAGCATCAACAACCTGCTATGTTTCACCTATCGAAAATCTCAATGTCATGGGATTAGATTGGATCGCAGCATTAGAACTCGATGACGAGCCAATCAACGCGATCTGCAACAAAATCAACAAAGGAGCACGCGATAATCAGGGAAGTACAAACATCTCAATCAATAAAAGCATTTTACTCCTGAAACAGTCATTTCCAGGTGTTTTTAGTGAAGAGCTCGGTCTTTGCACCAAAGCAAAAGCCCATCTCACGGTCAAGCCAAATCAGCAGCCAATATTTCGCCAAAAGCGGCCCGTTGCCTATGCCATTCAAGGACTTGTAGAAGCAGAGCTACAACGCCTTCAAGAGATAAACGTAATTACACCAGTCAATATTTCAGACTGGGCAGCTCCAATCGTGGTGATAAAAAAAGCAACTGGTGGCGTGCGAATATGCGGCGACTTCTCAACCGGCTTGAACAATGCTTTGGAAATGCACCAGTACCCGTTGCCTATACCCGAAGACCTATTCGCACGGATGGCTAAGGCTAAGTTTTTCAGCCACATCGACCTCTCAGACGCGTTTCTGCAAGTTGAGGTAGATGACGAGTCGAAGCACCTTCTTACCATAAACACACACCTGGGTCTTTTCCGGTACAACCGAATGGTTTTCGGCGTGAAATCATTCCCAGCCATATTCCAGCAGATTATGGATAAAATGTTGTGTGGGCTTACGGGAGTAGCGGCATACATAGACGACATATTCATAACAGGCAAAAGCCGAGAAGAGCATGACGATAATTTACAATCGGTATTAAAGCGCATTCACGAGTTCGGTTTCAAATTAAAGTTTGAAAAATGTACATTTTATTCAAAAACAATTAAATATTTGGGCTTTATCGTAAACGAAGAAGGCATTAAGTCAGATCAGGCACGCATAGCCGCATTAACACAAATGCCCGAACCAAAAGATATTGCCGAACTACGCTCATTTCTGGGAGCAATCAATTTTTATGGTAAGTTCATCCCCAATTTACGCACCTACAGAGGACCACTGGATGAATTACTAAAAGCGAACGTCAAATGGCACTGGTCTCAAAAGCAAAGCCACAGTTTTAAGCAACTTAAGAACATTCTCACTTCAGATTTAGGGCTGACGCATTTTGATCCAAAGCTCAATATTGTGGTCGCGGCAGACGCGTCAACCTACGGCCTCGGGGCATGCATCCTGCACGAGTACCCGGACGGTTCTATGAAAGCAATATGTCATGCGTCGCGGTCGCTCACAGCGGCTGAAAAAGGTTACAGCCAAATCGAGAAAGAGGGACTGGCCATCGTTTTCGCGCTCACAAAATTTCACAAAATGATTTTTGGCCGTAAATTCAAGCTGCAAACGGACCACAAACCATTACTTGCGATTTTTGGTAACAAGAAAGGCATCGCAGTACACCAAGCAAACCAATTACAGCGTTGGGCTATAAAATTATTAGCTTATGATTTCGACATAAGCTATGTATCAACCAACAATTTTGGTCACGCAGACGTTCTATCACGCCTAATAGACAAAAACGTAAATCCGGCAGAAGATTACGTCATAGCCTCTATTAAATTCGAAGCTGAAGTTTTACAAATACTTACAGATTCAATCGCCAGATTACCCGTCACCCACAAAATGGTTAAACATGAGTCTCAAAAGGATATATCGCTACGAACCATTATGCAGTATGTAAACGACGGGTGGCCAAATAACATAGAATACTCCATGGAAGCAAGAAAATTTTTAAATCGAAAAAATGACCTCCACATAGTTGACGGATGTCTCATGTTTGGACATCGCATCGTGATACCGGCAATGCTGCGCAAGAGGGTTTTAAAGCAATTACACAGAGGACACCCCGGCGTCGAACGAACAAAATCAATAGCACGGAGTTTTGTTTACTGGCCTAATATCGATTCTGATATCGAATCGCTTGTACGAAATTGCCAGGGATGCGCATCAGCAGCAAAGCTACCCACTAAGACAAATCTTCAACCATGGCCTACTCCAGCGGAACCGTGGGCAAGACTACACATTGATTACGCTGGCCCATTGGACAATACATATTACCTTATTATTGTTGACGCGTATTCAAAGTGGCCCGAGATAATAACAACAACAAACATTTCGAGTACCAAAACCATTGAAATGTTAATGGAAGTTTTTGGTAGATTCGGCATACCGGAATGCATCGTGTCCGACAACGGAACTCAATTTGTAAGTGCGCAATTCCAGAAATTTTTGTCAGAAAATGGCATTCAACATTTGCGATCCAGCCCATACTATCCAATGTCAAATGGTCAAGCTGAAAGATTTGTGGATACTTTTAAAAGAGCATTAAAGAAACATAAAGGAGAGGGTACCACAGTCCAAAACTTACAATCATTTTTACAATGCTTTCGGTCAACACCAAATAAAAACACACCTAAACATACGTCACCAGCAGAAGCGTTATTCGGGCGAAATATACGAATACCACTAAATTTAATATTACCAAGCACACCCAAACCAACCCAAGCGGATGACTGGCCAAAACAAAACATGCAAAAACAATTTAACAAAAAACATGGTACAAAGTACTCAGCGTTTGAACCACAGCAAACAGTTTACGTATATGTACACTCTTACAACAAATTCGTCTGGAAACCGGCTGAAATCATTGAACGAGTAGGAGCGGTCATGTACAATTTAAAACTGGAAAAAGGCAAAGTAATTCGTGCACATACCAACCAAATCCGTAAACGCTATACTGAAGAAACGCATACAACGGAGCCGAAACACAGGTCACTCCTAGCAGAGGCGTTTGGACTAAACGACATAAACGAGCCACACGAGAATCATTCTGTAGTAGAGCAGCCTTCGAACGTAAGCGACTCTACAGCGACTCCAAGTAACACCATCGTAGTTCCACCGCAACCTCGGGTTACTACGGCTGATAACGTCAGTACAAGTGAAACACCTAGACGGTCTACACGGAAGGTTAAACCTGTGATGAGATACTCCCCAGGCTAAAACGCAGTTCTCCGGGACTTTACAATTCAACAGGAGAGGTGTTGGAGCGACAGGCAACCCTGCTCACCAGTTCACCTATACATACATAAATGATACCTTAATATATGAACTGTCAAATAGAACTTATGGGCAGATGTTTTTAGTGACTTTTGGCGGCGCACGTGTTTTGAGCAGATCTAGACTTTTCTACAATTTTGTTACTTTAATTGTATTATATTTTCTATTAATAAAGATGTTATATGAATTCAACAAAACATATTAGTTTGTACGATATGGGTATCAAATGAAAGGTGTTACTGAGCATTTTAAGAGGGAGTGGGCCTTAGGTCTATCGGTGGACGCCTTTTCGAGATATCGCCATTAAGGTGGGCCAGGGGTGACTCTAGAATATGTTTGTACGATATTGGTATCAAATGAAAGGTGGTAATGAGTATTTCAAAAGGGAATGGGCTTTAGTTCTATAGGTGAACGCCTTTTCGAGAAATCGCCATAAAGGTGGACCAGGGGTGACTCTAGAATATGTTTGTACGATATGGGTATCAAACGAAAGGTGTTACTGAGTATTTTAAGAGGGAGTGAGCATTAGGTCTATAGGTGGACGCCTTTTCGAGATATCGCCATTAGGGTGGGCCAGGGGTGACTCTAGAATGTTTGTATGATATGGGTATCAAACGAAAGGTGTTACTGAGCATTTTAAGAGGGAGTGGGCATTAGGTCTATAGGTGGACGCCTTTTCGAAATATCGCCATTAGGGTGGGCCAGGGGTGACTCTAGAATGTGTTTGTACGATATGGGTATCAAATGAAAGGTGGTAATGAGTATTTTAAAAGTGAGTAATCCTTAGTTCTATAGGTGGACGCCTTTTCGAGATATCGCCATAAAGGTGGACCAAGGGTGACTAGAATGTTGGTACGATATGGAAATCAAATGAAAGGTGTGAATGAGTATTTTAAAAGGGAGTGATCCTTAGTTCTATAGGTGGACGCCTTTTCGAGATATCTCCATAAAGGTGGACCAAGGGTGACTCTAGAATGTTTTTACGATATGGGTATCAAACGAAAGGTGTTACTGAGCATTTTAAGAGGGAGTGGGCATTAGGTCTAAAGGTGGACGCCTTTTCGAGATATCGCCATTAGGGTGGGCCAGGGGTGACTCTAGAATGTGTTTGTACGATATGGGTATCAAATGAAAGGTGGTAATGAGTATTTTAAAAGGGAGTAATCCTTAGTTCTATAGGTGGACGCCTTTTCGAGATATCGCCACAAAGGTGGACCAAGGGTGACTCTAGAATGTTTGTACGATATAGATATCAAACGAAAGGTATTACTGAGCATTTCAAGAGGGAGTGGGCATTAGGTCTATAGGTGGACGCCTTTTCGAGATATCGCCATTAGGGTGGGCCAGGTGTGACTCCAGAATGTTTTTACGATATGGGTATCAAACGAAAGGTGTTACTGAGCATTTTAAGAGGGAGTGGGCATTAGGTCTATAGGTGGCCGCCTTTTCGAGATATCGCCATTAGGGTGGGCCAGGGGTGACTCGAGAATGTTTGTACGATATGGGTATCAAACGAAAGGTGTTACTGAGCACTTCAAGAGGGAGTGGGCATTAGGTCTATAGGTGGACGCCTTTTCGAGATATCGCCATTAGGGTGGGCCAGGGGTGACTCCAGAATGTTTGTACGATATGGGTATCAAACGAATGGTGTTACTGAGCATTTTAAGAGGGAGTGGGCATTAGGGCTATAGCTGGACGCCTTTTCGAGATATCGCCATTAGGGTGGGCCAGGGGTGACTCGAGAATGTTTGTACGATATGGGTATCAAACGAAAGGTGTTACTGAGCATTTCAAGAGGGAGTGGGCATTAGGTCTATAGGTGGACGCCTTTTCGAGATATCGCCATTAGGGTGGGCCAGGGGTGACTCCAGAATGTTTGTACGATATGGGTATCAAACGAAAGGTGTTACTGAGCATTTTAAGAGGAAGTGGGCATTAGGTCTATAGGTAGACGCCTTTTCGAGATATCGCCATTAGGGTGGGCCAGGGGTGACTCTAGAATGTGTTTGTACGATATGGGTATCAAATGAAAGGTGGTAATGAGTATTTTAAAAGGGAGTAATCCTTAGTTCTATATGCGGACGCCTTTTCTAGATATCGCCATAAAGGTGAACCAAGGGTGACTCTAGAATATTTGTACGATATGGATATCAAACGAAAGGTGTTACTGAGCATTTTAAGAGGGAGTGGGCATTAGGTCTATAGGTGGACGCCTTTGCGAGATATCGCCATTAGGGTGGGCCAGGGGTGACTCTAGAATGCGTTTGTACGATATGGATATCAAATTAAAGGTATTAGTGAGGGTTTAAAAAGCGAGTGCCGTTAGATGTATATGTGAAGGCGTTTTCGAGATATCGACCAAAATGTGGACCAGGGTGATCCAGAAAATCATCTGTCGGGTACTGCTAATTTATTTATATATGCAATACCACGAACAGTATTCCTGCCAAGATTCCAAGGGCTGTTGATTTCACCTTGTAGAACTTTTTTATTTTCTTCTACTTAATATGGTAGGTGTCACACCCATTTTACAAAGTTGTTTCTAAAGTTATATTTTGCGTCAATAAGCCAATTCAATTACCATGTTTCATTATTTGGTATAGAATTATGGCATTTTTTTATTTTTCGTAATTTTCGATATCGATAAAATGGGCGTGGTTATAGTCTGATTTCGGCCAATTTTTATACCAAGATAAAGTGAGTTCAGATAAGTACGTGGACTAAGTTTAGTAAAGATATATCGGTTTTTGCTCAAGACGGTGGACTGTGTATAAAAACTGGGCGTGGCTTCCACCGATTTCGCCCATTTTCACAGAAAACAATTACCGTCATAGAATCCATGGCCCTACCAAATTTAAGAAGGATTGGTAAATTTTTGTTCGACTTATGGCATGAAATGTATTCTAGACAAACTAAATGAAAATGGGCGGAGCCACGCCCATTTTGAAATTTTTTTTATTTTTGTATTTTGTTGCATCATATCATTACTGGAGTTGAATTTTGACTTAATTTCCTTATATACAGTAAAGATATTAAATTTTTTTTAAAATTTGCCTTTTAAAAAATTTTTTTTTAAAAAGTGGGCGTGTTCTTCATCCGATTTTGCTAATTTTTATTTAGCGCATATATAGTCATAGTAGTAACGTTCCTGCAAAATTTCATCATGATATCTTCAACGACTGCCAAATAACAGCTTGCAAAACTTTTAAATTACCTTCTTGTAAAAGTGGGCGGTGCCACGCCCATTGTCCAAAATCTTACTAATTTTCGAAAGGGAGTAATCCTTAGTTCTATAGGTGGACGCCTTTTCGAGATATCGCCATAAAGGTGGACCAAGGGTGACTCTAGAATGATTGTACGATATGGGTATCAAACGAAAGGTGTTACTGAGCATTTTAAGAGGGAGTGGGCATTAGGTCTATAGGTGGACGCCTTTTCGAGATATCGCCATTAGGGTGGGCCAGGGGTGACTCGAGAATGTTTGTACGATATGGGTATCAAACGAAAGGTGTTACTGAGGATTTCAAGAGGGAGTTGGCATTAGGTCTATAGGTGGACGCCTTTTCGAGATATCGCCATTAGGGTGGGCCAGGAGTGACTCCAGAATGTTTGTACGATATGGGTATCAAACGAAAGGTGGTACTGAGCATTTTAAGAGGGAGTGGGCATTAGGGCTATAGGTGGACGCCTTTTCGAGATATCGCCATTAGGGTGGGCCAGGGGTGACTCGAGAATGTTTGTACGATATGGGTATCAAACGAAAGGTGTTACTGAGCATTTCAAGAGGGAGTGGGCATTAGGTCTATAGGTGGACGCCTTTTCGAGATATCGCCATTAGGGTGGGCCAGGGGTGACTCCAGAGTGTTTGTACGATATGGGTATCAAGCGAAAGATGTTACTGAGCATTTTAAGAGGAAGTGGGCATTAGGTCTATAGGTATACGCCTTTTCGAGATATCGCCATTAGGGTGGGCCAGGGGTGACTCTAGAATGTGTTTGTACGATATGGGTATCAAATGAAAGGTGGTAATGAGTATTTTAAAAGGGAGTAATCCTTAGTTCTATATGCGGACGCCTTTTCTAGATATCGCCATAAAGGTGAACCAAGGGTGACTCGAGAATGTTTGTACGATATGGGTATCAAACGAAAGGTGTTACTGAGCCTTTTAAGCGGGAGTGGGCATTAGGTCTATAGGTGGACGCCTTTGCGAGATATCGCCATTAGGGTGGGCCAGGGGTGACTCCAGAATGTTTGTACGATATGGGTATCAAACGAAAGGTGTTACTGAGCATTTTAAGAGGAAGTGGGCATTAGGTCTATAGGTAGACGCCTTTTCGAGATATCGCCATTAGGGTGGGCCAGGGGTGACTCTAGAATGTGTTTGTACGATATGGGTATCAAATGAAAGGTGGTAATGAGTATTTTAAAAGGGAGTAATCCTTAGTTCTATATGCGGACGCCTTTTCTAGATATCGCCATAAAGGTGAACCAAGGGTGACTCTAGAATATTTGTACGATATGGATATCAAACGAAAGGTGTTACTGAGCATTTTAAGAGGGAGTGGGCATTAGGTCTATAGGTGGACGCCTTTGCGAGATATCGCCATTAGGGTGGACCAGGGGTGACTCTAGAATGCGTTTGTACGATATGGATATCAAATTAAAGGTATTAGTGAGGGTTTAAAAAGCGAGTGCCGTTAGATGTATATGTGAAGGCGTTTTCGAGATATCGACCAAAATGTGGACCAGGGTGATCCAGAAAATCATCTGTCGGGTACTGCTAATTTATTTATATATGCAATACCACGAACAGTATTCCTGCCAAGATTCCAAGGGCTGTTGATTTCACCTTGTAGAACTTTTTTATTTTCTCCTACTTAATATGGTAGGTGTCACACCCATTTTACAAAGTTGTTTCTAAAGTTATATTTTGCGTCAATAAGCCAATTCAATTACCATGTTTCATTATTTCATTACTGGAGTTGAATTTTGACTTAATTTCCTTATATACAGTAAAGATATTAAATTTTTTTTAAAATTTGCCTTTTAAAAAATTTTTTTTTAAAAAGTGGGCGTGTTCTTCATCCGATTTTGCTAATTTTTATTTAGCGCATATATAGTCATAGTAGTAACGTTCCTGCAAAATTTCATCATGATATCTTCAACGACTGCCAAATAACAGCTTGCAAAACTTTTAAATTACCTTCTTGTAAAAGTGGGCGGTGCCACGCCCATTGTCCAAAATCTTACTAATTTTCTATTCTGCGTCATAACGTCAACCCAGCTACCAAGTTTCATCGCTTTATCCGCCTTAGGCAATGAATTATCGCATTTTTTCGGTTTTTCGAAATTTTCGATATCGAAAAAGTGGGCGTGGTTATAGTCCGATATCGTTCATTTTAAATAGCGATCTGAGATGAGTGCCCAGAAATCTATATACCAAATTTCATTAAGATACCTCAAAATTTACTCAAGTTATCGTGTTAACGGACAGACGGACGGACGGACGGACGGACATGGCTCAATCAAATTTTTTTTCGATACTGATGATTTTGATATATGGAAGTCTATATCTATCTCGATTCCTTTATACCTGTACAACCAACCGTTATCCAATCAAAGTTAATATACTCTGTGAGCTCTGCTCAACTGAGTATAACAAAAAATTTAATATCTTTACAGTATATAAGTAAATTAACACTCAACCCCAGTAATGATATGGTGCAACAAAATCCAAAAAAAAAAGAAAATTTCAAAATGGGCGTGGCTCCGCTCTTTTTCATTTAATTTGTCTAGAATACTTTTGATGCCATAAGTCGAACAAAAATTTACCACTCCTCGTGAAACGCTTCCCAAGGCAGTCGGTTCTATGTACCGGAGCGACTCGGGATTTTTCCCGACTAAGGACTGTCATTTCAGTGTGACCCCATTTAATTTGTTTCGTCCCTCCCACAAATTGTCATCCTCCCAGCAGCTCCTTGCAGCAGGACTGCTACATATTCTCTTACTCCGGGAAGGTATCGAACCCAATCCGGGTCCGTCTCCTGACCCCGGTCATGAGAAATGGTTTTGCTGCATTTGCCAGAAAAGAATCTTTTTAGGACGGTCATACTCTGTTCAGTGTGTCTCGTGCAAGGGATGGTTGCATCGGACAGGTTGTTCTGGGCTTGATCCCAAAACCCGACGTCCACGTAACTTTTATAACTCTTTTGTGGCTCCTTGCTGCTCACGCCCAAGGGCGTCCCGTAGTCTACGCCTAAGCGTATCCCCACTACCTTCCAGCAGCTTCGCTGCTCAGCAAGCCACAACAAGTACCCGCTGCTGCTCGCGCCCCACGGCGCCAACAACTCAAACAGCTGATACCACTCATAACTACTACCTTCGTAGTAGAGCTGGTTGCAATGCTGAGCATCAGCCCCTGCCCCCGTCTTCTTCTCCCCCATCTTTTCTGGCAGCAATCGTGCAGGTCAGGGAAAGAGACTCTTAGTCCCTGCCTCCGTTTGCACCGTCTGCCAGCACAGAATATATAGGTTTACGACATCCGCTCAATGCAGCTCCTGCCTTGGGTGGTGCCACTTTCCTAGATGTTCTGGTCTCCGCGACGGCAACCCCCCGACGGGTTTCATCGCGCCATGTTGCCAGGTCGCAAACCCAAATCATCCGGGTACCCCAATGCTTGCCCAAGGGCGCCCAGTCCCAAGGCCACAACAGCAATTGCGTCCTGGCCTTCCACAACCTAGGCGTAGTCACCCCTCACTTACCCCTAGAGTGGCGGCGTCACCCCTCATGCACTTCAGAATTCTGCAGTTCAACTGTAATGGACTAACTGGGAAGATTACGGAGATAGTCGATTTCATGAAGCGGCACAACATCCGCATTGCTGCGATTCAAGAGACTAAACTCACAGCAAGATCTGCATTGCAGACCTGCTCTGGTTATAATGTCCACAGGAAAGACCGCGAGAGCGGAAATGGAGGCGGCCTCGCGTTTATTATACACCACTCTGTGCAATATCATATATTTGATCCTGGCATCGACCGCAGTGACAATGTCTTAGAACGTCAAGGCCTATCTGTCCGGTCAGGCGATGCAAATCTAGAAATCATCAACATCTACATCCCTCCTGTCACCTGTTGCCCCAGTGGATACCGCCCTAATATCGAGGCCTTACTCACTGGCAACAATCGCATTATCTTAGGCGATTTCAATGCCCATCACGACCTATGGCATTCAAACTTGCGGGCGGACAGTAGGGGTGAGATGTTGGCGGATCAAATAGACGAAACGACGTTCTGCACAATAAACGGAGACGCCCCCACACGTATGGTAGGAAGCTGTCATAGCTCGCCAGATATCTCAATCGTGAGCGCAGAACTCGTAAACTGCGTCAACTGGCAGCCGATGGTAACATTGGCATCCGACCACCTGCCCATACTTATTTCGTTCGAGCGTACCGCCGACTTCATCGTCACCGAAAAACGCACTTTCATAAACTTCAAAAAAGGAAAGTGGGAAGAATATAAATCTGCAACAGACAGCAGCTTTGCTGCCCTCCCTATCCCGACTGATGCCCGCCAAGGGGAGCGTGCCTTCCGTAAGGTCATTGAATCCGCCTCGGCACATTTCATTCCCGCCGGGAGAATTCCCGAAATCCGGCCCCACTTCCCGGCGGAGGCCGCGAGCTTAGCGAAGAAACGCGACCTTATAAGACAGCTTGATCCAGGCGACACCCAAATAAGGGATATAAACCAACGCATCAGATTGCTTGTGGACGAACACAAGCGGGCGAAATGGGAAGAGCACCTAAGAGTTGTAACCTCTCTACCGGTGTAGGTAAACTTTGGTCCACCGTAAAGTCCCTATCGAATCCGACTAAGCACAAAGACAAAGTTTCCATCGCCTTAGGCGATAAGGTGCTGTCGGATGCGAAAAAATGCGCGAGCGCTTTCTGCCGACAATATATAATGCATCCTACGGTCGACAAAGATAGACGGAGAGCCAATAGACACGCACATAAACACAAACTCAGCGCGTCACCAATTACCATCACCGCTAGAGAGGTTGAGGACGCCATTGGTCGCGCTAAACCATCCAAAGCAGTGGGCCCAGACGGCATAGCCATGCCGATGCTTAAAAACCTAGGGAAAGAGGGTTTCAAATATTTAGCGCATGTCTTCAACCTGTCTCTTTCCACCTTTGTCATACCCGAGAAATGGAAAATGGCCAAGGTGGTCCCGCTACTAAAGCCTGGGAAACCAGCTAACGTAGGTGAGTCATATCGTCCGATATCTCTCCTATCGCCAGTGGCAAAAACGCTTGAAGCCATTTTGCTCCCTTATTTCCAAGCACACTCCATAGCACTACCTCCGCGCTAAATGTCATTAGCACCCAGATAAATTGCGGTTTGAATCAATATCCCCACCATAGAACAGTACTCGTAGCGTTAGACCTATCAAAAGCTTTTGATACGGTCAACCATAGCTCGTTACTGCAAGACCTGGAAGGGTCCACCCTTCCCCCATGTCTTAAAAGGTGGACCGCAAATTATCTGGGTGGTCGGCAGGCATCGGTGCAATTCAGAAACGAAACATCAAAACAAAGGAGAATTAAACAAGGGGTGCCACAGGGTGGTGTCCTATCCCCGCTTTTGTTTAATTTCTACATATCTAAGCTACCTTCACCACCGGAAGGAGTCACAATCGTTTCCTACGCCGATGACTGCACAATAATGGCCACAGGCCCAGGCCCAAAGATCGATGAGCTATGCAATAAAATAAACGGATATCTCCCTGATCTCTCCAGTTTTTTCGCCTCGCGAAACCTGGCATTGTCACCGACTAAATCTTCCGCGACCTTATTTACAACATGGACGCCCCAAATGTCGACCATATTGAACATCCACGTCGATGGCACTACGCTACCGACTGTCCTACACCCCAAAATCTTGGGTGTGACGTTTGATCAGGATCTACATTTTGGTGCGCACGCAACCGCAATTGTTCCAAGAATTCAGAGCCGTAATAAAATCCTCAAATCCCTTGCTGGCAGTACCTGGGGAAAAGATAAAGAAACGCTCTTGACCACATACAAAGCAATTAGCCAGCCGATTACGTGCTACGCGTCACCCATATGGTCGCCAAGCCTAAAAACCACCCACTGGAAGAAACTACAGGCCTGCCAAAATACTGCTCTCAGAATCGCCACGGGCTGTCTTCTTATGTCCCCAGAACACCATCTGCATAATGAGGCGAGAATACTCCCCATCAGGGAGAGAAATGAGATGCTGACCAAACAGTTTCTGTTGAATACCCAGAAACCTGGGCATCCCAACAGACATCTGATTGACGAACCAGCACCGCCTAGGGGCCTAAGGAGTCATCTCCGTAAGCATTTTGAGGAAATACGGCACCTGAGAACCCAGCCGTATGAAGCGGAAAAACAAAAGCAGGTCCTTGGTGAACTCCATAGACAGGCGTCGGACCTTTATGTCGGGAATTGCCCGGTGAATCCAGTACTTGAAGAAAAATATCCAGAACTCGCAGAAGAGGAACGCATACTCCCCAGGGAAACGCGTGTCACTCTTGCTCAACTTCGTTCTGGATACTGTAACAGGTTAAACTCTTACCTATCCAGAATCAACCCGACATACAAAATGTATGCCCTGCTTGCAATGTGTCCCCACATGACACCAACCATCTCTTTAATTGTAATGTGGAACCAACGCCTCTAACACCCCTTTCCTTATGGTCCACCCCTGTTGAAACGGCAAGTTTCCTTGGACTCCCGTTAGAGGATATTGATGACAATTTGTGATCGGTCGCGGCTATTAGGTGGGGCGAGCATTGCTACAACAACAACAACAACAACAACTCCTCGTGAAACATGTGTTAGGGGAATAGATTCTATGACGATAACTGTTTTCTGTGAAAATGGGCGAAATCGGCTGAAGCCACGCCCAGTTTTTATACAGGCAGGAATACTGTTCGTGGTATTACATATATAAATAAATTAGCGGTACCCGACAGATGATGTTTTGGGTCACCCTGGTCCACATTTTGGTCGATATCTCGAAAACGCCTTCACATATACAACTAAGGGCCACTCCCTTCTAAAACCCTCATTAATACCTTTAATTTGATACCCATATCATACAAACGCATTCTAGAGTCACCCCTGGTCCACCTTTATGGCGTTATCTCGAAAAGGCGTCCACCTATAGAACTAAGGCCCACTCCCTTTTAAAATACTCATTAACACCTTTCATTTGATACCCATATCATACAAACGCATTCTAGAGTCACCCCTGGTTCACCTTTATGGCGATATCTCGAAAAGGCGACCACATTAACACCTTTCATTTGATACCCATATGGTACAAACGCATTCTAGAGTCGCTCCTGGTCCACCTTTATGGTGATATCCAGAAAATTTCGTCCACCTATAGAACTATGGCCCACTCCCTTTTAAAATACTCTTTAATACCTTCCATTTGATACCCATGTCATACAAACACATTCCAGGGTTACCCTATGTTAATTTTCCTACATGGTGATTTTCCTTTTTCTAATTTACTCGTTTTCTATGTATAATAATTTAGTATAATATAACTTATAAAATATACATTTTACAAAAATACTTGGTCTTGAAGACAACAAATTAATATAATAATTAATTATTTACAGTCCAGTAAAACCAAACATAATATATAAATTATTTAAAAACATATTTGTCGTGAACGTCAGTAATTGGCGACCACGAATCCGACACTGAAATTGAGTTTTTTTTCATGAGCATTCCAATAAATGTCACATTTGTTGATAGTTTGATTGTCATTCTTTGTCCATCGCATTTCATGGATGGCGGTGATGTCAGCTTTTGTCTTCAAGACGACAGCAACCAGCCCGGCATCTCCAACAATCCCATTAAGCGATCCGTCATTTCAGGTACATGACCTCGAATCATAGGCCTTCCAACGTTTGCAGTGGTCGTCATCGGCAGAGGGTTTTTTTTTATATCTTTCATGAAAAGGGAATGGTATGTATATTAAGTTTGTCCTGAATCTCAAAATTTTAAGTCCATAAAGGAAAAGAATTAGACCCACCAATAAGTATACCGAGTTAATCAGGTTGACAATCTGGTTTGATTTAGCCATGTCCGTCTGTCTGTTTGAACGCAAAGTAGTCCCTCAATTTTTGAGATATCTTGATATAGTTTGGAGAGCCGGTATATTTATATAGGTGTCCGATTAGACCGGCCGGATCGGACCACTATAGCATATGTCCCTCATACAACCAATTTTTCAGAAAAAAGGGTTTTCTGTCATACCTTCCTCAATTAATCAGATAGAAGTTCCACATTTCACCAAATTATTTTGTACTTATGTATAATGCACATATTGTTGTGTGAAAAAATCGTAGTGATAGGTCGTATATATAGCATATATCCCATACAACCGATTGTTCAGATAAGAAGCTTTTCGTAATTTCTGCCTCATTTTAACAGCTAGAAGCTTAAAATTTAACCAAATGCTTACGTATATGACACACATTGAATATCTGGAAAATTGGTCGTACATCGACCTATCCTAATAAAAACGTCGTCACCTTAAAGTTTTGTTAAGTAGGATGTGTAACACCCTGCTTTCCAATTTATAAGCAACCTTGCGTTCGAATCTATGTAGCAGTATCCTGCAACCCTGAATGTACTAACGAACAACATCAATCCAGCATGAGAAGGCAGTATTCGTTAAGACGCGCTTAAGAGCGGCCACTCGTATTCATACGTTCAAATATTAAATCAGTCTTGTTATGTAAATTAACTGTTCAGTGTAACTAAACTCAATAAATATCTATTTTTGTTTGTAATACTAAAACCAAGAAGCAATAGTCGAATCTTTGCTTTCAGTTCAGAAGTAGGGACGACCGGCCTTAAATCGAATACGAGTGGCAAAGTTAAGTGCGCGCGCAAGTAGAATCTCAAACGGTGTAATTTTTCACAAACGGCTCCGCCGAAAACGCTTAAGCGACGGCAAACTCGCCATTTCACCAAAAATCGATTAAAATTCGCAAAGTGTTGTGCAGAAAAGCATAACCCAAATCGTTTAACAAATGGGTACAGTAGAAGTTTAACCCAAATGTTGAGAACATTCGAGAATTGATTGCCCGCTACGCAGGGGAAATCACAGTTATACCAACGCCGGTAAAATTTTCCGTGGATACTCTCCACTGGGGAAATAACAAAAAAAAAAAAGCGAAGGTGAAATATTTGCGTTTGACTGACACGATCAACGCATAATATACAGACAGTTTTGAATGCGCATAAACGCAGAAAGTGCGAACGAATACGATATGTGTACATGAGCTTATGAGAACGAGTGTGCATAAGCAAAACGAAAATCAACGATTAGCGAACATAACGAGTAGAAAATAAACGTCAAAACTAAAAACGTAAACAAAAGTAAGCGAAACGAACGAGTGTCAAATAAGAAGTAATTATCAACGTATAGAACATAAACGTCAAAACGAAAAACGTAAACAAAATAAAAGAATCGTAACGAATTGTATAAAAGCTTGTAATGTTATGAAAACGCGATCACAACAATACACGGAAATGTCAGTTGACGCAACAATGTCGGTTAAGATTTCAGATCTGCGAATCGAGCAACTTAAATCAATACTAAGTCAAAAAAGTTTGCCAACCTCAGGCACTCGCGCCGAGCTTATACAACGTTTATGCGATAATACAGATTCCGATGAAATTCAGCTACCTAGCGAACAAACGGGTATTGCAAGTGTTAATCTGCAAGCGCAAGTAAATGAGTTACGTGTTAGTATAGACAATATTCTATCGTTATTGCAACAAGGTACGACAACTGCAAATAACAATGAAAACAATCGAGGTACCGATTCCCCACCAATTTCGCAGGTGAGCACGTTAGAAACGGGCGGCAGAAGTCAAACGGTCAAAGAGATAAGCGAGACAATTCCCGAATTCGATCCAACTAATCCCCAGTCGTTAACCGTGGAACAGTTCACAGATCGCGTTAGTAGTGTCGTACGAGCATACCAATTCGACGAGAAGTGTGTTTTGTTAGCCGTGTATAGCAGACTGCGCGGTGCGGCTCGTATGTGGCTCGACTCATTGCCCAGAGTACACACTACGTGGAATGAATTCTCGAAAGACTTGGTAACAGAATTTGGCATCCATCTCGACGAGGCGCAAATTCATCGCGCGATGAGCGATAACGTTCGGAAAACGAGTGAGCGAATGAATGACTATTGTTTTCGCATATACGCTCTCGGTAAACAGTATCACTTAAGTGAATCTGCAATAATTAATTATATCCGCGCAGGTTTACGACACCGAGACTTACAAATCGCAATCGCAGCAACAAAATTTAAGACCGTGAAAGAAATGCGCGAAACAATCGAAAACTACTTGTTGAATCGCGGAAAAGTTACTGATACCCAACCGAAAAACGCATCCACCAGCAAGCAGGAGCACCCAACCAGCAGTAATGTAAAATCATCTGTTACGTGTTTTAATTGTAAAGAAGCTGGTCATATTTCGAGCAAATGCCCTAAACCCCAACGTCGTGCAAGGTGCGTTGACTGTAATAAGGTGCACCCAAAAAGTGAACCCCAGAACTGCGGTAAACGCGGGTTAGAAATACGTCGATTAGAGGCATCATCACTGGATGAATGTTTCACAAAATATATTTACGTTAAAAAAGAAAAGTTTAAAGCATTTATAGACACCGGTAGTCAGTGCAACATGGTCCGTAAATCAGTCATTGAGTCACTCAGTACAGAACGGGAAGAATGTCAAATACAATTAAAAGGGTTCGGTGGCGGTGCCCATGTTATTCGAGAAAAGTGTTCATTGACTATTGAGGTAGATGGATTATCGCTTGATGCAACGTTTTACATAGTTGACGATATTATGCTTCAAACAGATTTCCTAATCGGCCAGGATATTATAACTAATTCTTCGGTGAAACTAGAGGTCTGTGACGGGAAATCAATATTCGTTAACAAACGGGTCGTGACGCAAAGCGTACCTAAACATATCGACATTTCTCAGCTAGTCTACGCTTCAGAAGATAAAAGCCAACACGAACAAATTACGAGTGTACTTAAAGGTTTCGAAGACGTGTTCGCGGAAGGTTTACACGGGATCGGTAAAACTAGTCTGGTCGAAATGCACATCGATATAATCGGTAATAAAGTCATCTCACAACCACCCTATCGCGTGCCAGCACCAAAAAGGGCTGTAGTTACTCAAATGATCAAAGAACTTAAAAATAACAACATAATCACTAAGTCAAGCTCCGAATTCGCGAGTCCTCTCGTCTTGGTCAAGAAAAAAGACGGCGGCGATCGGTTATGCGTAGACTATCGACGTTTAAACCAACTAGTTCGGAAGGAGAACTTTCCCGTGCCTAACATCGAAGAGCGCCTACACGAAGCGAAGCAGTACAGGTATTTCTCGGTGCTGGACATGAATAGCGGGTACTATCAGATACCCATTGCACCCAGCAGCCGAAAGTATACAGCGTTCATAACTCCAGACGGCTTATACGAATTCAAGAGAATGCCTTTTGGCCTCACCAATGCACCCATTGTGTTCCAGCGATTAATGGCGAGGGTTCAAGAAAAGACCGAGCCGGGCGATATGCTGGTTTACATGGACGACATCTTGGTCGGTAGCAATTCGCCAGAGGAAATGGTTTCGAAACTACGACGTGTTCTAACAGCATTACGCGATTCGGGTTTAACGCTGAACGCTAAGAAATGTAGTTTTATGCGAAAGACGATAACGTTTCTGGGACACGAAATAACTCCGGCAGGCATCGTTCCTGGTGCGGTAAAAACGCAAGCCATATCAGAATTTGCAACACCAAAGGACGTAAGCGACGTACGTCGGTTCCTTGGTCTTAGCGGTTATTTTCGAAAGTTTGTTCCAGGTTACGCTGTAATCTCAGAACCTCTAAGAAAACTACTTCGGAAAGGAACGAAATTCGTGTGGCTGCCCGAACAAAGTGACGCTTTTGAACAGCTCAAGGAAAAGTTAGTCTCGCAGCCTCTACTAGTCGCATACAACATTAACGCAGAGCACGAAATACACGCAGATGCAAGCGCCATCGGCTTGGCTGGCGTTCTGCTGCAGCGAGATGGTGACGGTCTAAAGCCCATAGCATATTTCAGTAGAGCAACGTCCAAAACTGAAAAGCAGTTTCACAGTTTCGAACTAGAGACTTTAGCGGTCGTAGAGTCACTGGAGCGCTTCAAGTACTATATATACGGCAAGAGAGTGACGGTGAGAACCGACTGCAGCGCCATACGTACAGCAATGCAGAAGAGAGAGTTAGTACCACGTATCGCACGATGGTGGCTCAAAATACAGGATTATGACATCGAAATTCAACACAGAGCTGGCAGGAGGATGGAGCACGTCGACGCTTTAAGTCGTGCCCCTGTAGAGGAAGCTTCCAACGCTGAAACAGCTCATCTACGCATATCTAAGGTGGCCATCGACGATTCCGATTGGCTATTTAGCATGCAGCTGCAAGACGCCAAATTACGTCAAATTGTAAACGAAATTTGCTCTAAGAACAAAACTACGGATGGTGACTACGTACTTAAAAGCGGTAGATTGTTTCGCAACATCAACAACAAAACCTTATGGGTTGTCCCCAAAACATTGCGACATCGAGTAACGCAAGACGCTCATGATCGCGCCGGACATATGGGTGTTGATAAAACAGTTCAACGACTAACAGAACATCTTTGGTTCCCTCGAATGCGCAATTTTGTGAAAAGCTACATAAAAACTTGTGTCGATTGTGCGTACTATAAGCGAAAGGAGGGTAAGGAAGAATCATGTTATCATTACGATGACATTGATCCGATACCTTTCAAGACGGTGCATATTGATCACTTAGGCCCGTTTCCTAAAAGCGCGAAACGTAACGAACATCTCTTAGTTATCGTCGATTCGTTCACCAAGTTTACATTTCTACGACCAGTTAAAAGCACAGCAACTAAAAGTGTTATTGAGGCGTTGAACGACATGTGTAGCTTCACGGGAATGCCTGAAAAACTCGTAACCGACCGTGGAACGGCATTCACCTCTCGAGATTTCCGAAACTATTGTGCCGAAAACAATGTCAAACATATACTCACAGCTGTCCGTACGCCTAGGGCAAACGGTCACGCCGAACGCACCAACCGTACCATACTTTCTATGCTACTTCCGTCAACGTCAAATGATAAGCGATGGGACGATAATGTCCGCAACGTCCAGTGGTGTATCAACACTATGAAGAACGCAACGACCGGATGTACCCCATACGAGTTACTTTACGGGTTTCATCCTCGAGATATACTCAAGAACAAAATCATTTCGAGCATTCACGATCAACAGTGGCTTAACGACGAAGAGCTAACAAACTTGCGTACTGCCGCGGCAAATCGAGTTAATGACAAACGAGCATTAGCAAAACTAAGCTACGACGCTAAACGTGCAAAACCCAAACAATTCAGTGAAGGTGACCTGGTGCTCGCGGAGAACGAACCCCCTAGCACTGGTTCCTCTCGAAAGCTCGAACCGCGATACAAGGGTCCGTTTATTATCACTAAAAAGCTCGAAAAAGATCGATACGTCGTCGAAGATCTACCTCAGTCGAATCGTTGTCGCAAACATTACGCATCTGTCTACTCGGTGGACAAGCTTAAACCCTGGTGCGAGTTACCTATCGAAGATGATATCGACGACTGTTTAGAATGCAACTATGATGATGGGGACGAGGTCGCCCCATAAGCAGGATGGCCGACTGTAACACCCTGCTTTCCAATTTATAAGCAACCTTGCGTTCGAATCTATGTAGCAGTATCCTGCAACCCTGAATGTACTAACGAACAACATCAATCCAGCATGAGAAGGCAGTATTCGTTAAGACGCGATTAAGAGCGGCCACTCGTATTCATACGTTCAAATATTAAATCAGTCTTGTTATGTAAATTAACTGTTCAGTGTAACTAAACTCAATAAATATCTATTTTTGTTTGTAATACTAAAACCAAGAAGCAATAGTCGAATCTTTGCTTTCAGATGTATCTCAGGCATTCTGCTAATAAGGTCAAGGCCGTATCTGAGCGGCGTCGTATCTTAGGAGACCGGTTAAAATGTTTGTAAAAAAAATTATTATATTGTTGTCAAAAAAGCTTTGAATTTAACTTAATTTATTTCCTATTCACAATTCGCAAAAGACATAAATTGGTTAACCAGAATATACACAGATTAATTTTATGTCTTTAACGAATTGTGAAAAGAAATTAAACTAAATTGATTTCATATCTCTCCTGTCAAAAAATTACCAATATAATAACCAATCACACCCTTTTTCTTAAAATATTCGTTTGTTCTAATGTAGAGCCGAGTGCTATTCAGAGGTATCATTGTTTAAGTATCTGAACAAATTTTTATTCATGGGTGCCCTTTGGAAAGTTGTTGTGACAGGATTAAACACAGTTTTCTTGAAATTTCAATTGCGAGCCGCTGGGAGCAAGAATTTGGGGGAAGGGAATATTTGATATACTTAGATCATTCTTACCTCTTTTTCTTCCTCGCGCTTGTGCTCGTAACCACCAACAGGGTCATCGGTAATATAAAATGGATGGTATTTGGCTGGTGTATCTACATCTGTGCCTCCTTCTACCACAAACGTGTATGTCTTCCCGCGTAGTACGTGAATTTCAGGAATAAGCAAGCCATTGATATACCATGATATTCCCCAACCGACATGACCTAGAGGAATAATTGATTTTTACAAAGCCTGGTACATATGTATGTATGTATGATTATAAACTGGTTTATGTACCTGTTATAGCTGAGTAACCATGTTTTCCGCCTGTTGGACCCATTTGTGCATAAAAAACGCCATCTTCTGGTTCATAACATTGTATAGCGGGAATATCCCAAGCTCTATTGGTACCAGTAGATTTCGGTGTAGGCTCAGGACGTGGGTGTACATGTGGACGTACAACTGGTTCTTCTGAAGTTTGTGTCTCCTGCCGTCTATTAGAACTATGCAACGCTTGTGGACTTTTATCATAAAACTCTTCTTCGGACTCATCATGATAAATCGACGGTGGGTTACCATTGGAATCACCATTGTGAGCATTTTCAGATCTCTTGTCTTCATTATCCGCATCTTTCTTGGAGCCTTCGGGAGATGGACAATTCCAAATGGGCTGTCGTCCAAAATCAATATGAGTTGGAAAGCGGGTGTAATGCGTATGATATGAAGCTTCGTTGCGTTCATTAAGTGGACCAATGCCCCAAACAATTGCCTGACTAACATTTACCATTATGGGAACCTCTAATTTGCTGTTTGCTTGCAGAGAACGTTGATAGGTCACTATGGAATATCCGTTTACCCAGGCGGCGTTTAATAGTCGTACTGAGTTTGTACCATTCTGCGGTTAAATTTCATAAAAAATTTCATTATTTTTTTTTTCAAAATCTTCATTAATCAGAGAAAATTAGTACTTAACCTCAATGTTTGTTTTTGGACAAACGCCAAGTCCACCAGAACATTGTGACTTATCACCTAAGTAATAGTCAACTGCGAAACCTTTACCCGTATCTTTCTCAACCCAAGCAACTGCAACGTCTGAACCAACCATTACGCTTTTATCAGGGCTTTTTGAAACTCCAAATGACATATACTCATTGGATTCTAGACGCATAATGTGTAAAAATTTATTATAAATATATGCAACTTATATATATGTATATACAGACAAGGGTTTTTACCAGAGCTGTAAAAATTTACAATCAATTTGATTTACAATCATCGATTGCCTGCTTATTTCATTGTAATCAAATTTGATTGTTTTTTTCTAATTTTACATATCTCTGAAGAGAGAAGGTTCAAAGCTCACGATGTTCAAAATTCGGATTGGTCTATGAGAATGGGCAACAATATCAAGACAGATATAATTTAAGTCGAAGCATTAAAGCAGCCTGGTCTGAGATTCGATAAGACTATCTAGAAAGTTTGTATAAATCCATTTATCAACGATTTATGAAGTAATTTATAAACATGGTGTTATCACATAACGTTAATCTACAAAAATAAATGCAGAAGGTTCAATGTGGCGATATTAAATCGGCCCCTAGATGATCGGGCTTATACCTTAATGGTGCTTGTTACCAGAACGTATCGAATCTATGTATACCATCAACATCGATAACAATCTTTATCGCTACAATAACCGTTATCCGAAATAACGTTTCGATGCATGTGTATTTTTGAAAAAAGTATAGCGTTAACTTGAAGAACTATAAGTTATTAGATAAAATTAGTTCACTTTACTCAGAATTTTTGTGCATTAAAATTGTTGTTTCCAATCAAGTTAGCCGGAGTGTACATAAATGTTATGATAAGGGAGACAATTCTCAAAAATAAACCGTCATATCTATGTATATATGTATTTAATTTGTATAACAAACATTTGAGATATTAAAAACTTACCCAATTTTGCGATAAGTTGTATAACAATGCTATCACCGGCAACAGCCCATCTCACTTCAAATGCTAAATCATCATAAAGAACTTCACAATTCAATCTCGACTGTAAAATTTTGAAAAAGAATCAAATAGTTTTGTGTACCTTTTTTTTCAAAAATTTATGATCTATGCAGTTTAGTAGGTATTTGTTATTGTTTTTACTGAAGATTTTATTAACATATATATGTACAATTTTACGTGCTTCCCAGTAAATGCACTTCGAAAGGATCAATATTATTTTGGAATAGTCAGCTGGATGTTTAAACACGTTGATTGAGTTAAAGAAAACATCAGTTGGATTTAAGAAAACGGTTACGGTTTCTGGAATCGAATGACCGTTTCTAAAATCCAAGTTATGTCTTTTAAAACCGATTGGAAAAGGCTCGTAATAATTACTGGACTTTAGAAAGTTACTTAACTTTTCTCAAATAAAATTAAAACTTTCAAAGGTCCAAAACCAACTCTTTCCTATGCCCAGCTAACCCTTTGTAACTGGAAATCTTATTGAATTTTCTAAAAGAAGTAATCGAATATTTTAACGATTTGTTTTAAATATGACGACTTTGATGAATATTCTTAAAGTTTAAAATTTTTAACTATCCGAATCCAGGATCTTAAAATGCATAAGTAAAGCCGCATTCATCATTCGTATCCGGACACATTTCTTGTTTAAATTTAACTCGTTCTTTTTCCATTCTGTCTGAGAAAATTAAGAAAAGAACGAACAAAATGTAAACAAGAAATGTGTCCGGACAAGAATGGAGAATCCGTCCTTTGAAGTTTATCATTCCCCACCCGAACGAGTACCGTCCTGGTACTATCGCCGACCAAATCCACGGCCACTCTGTTTACGACGTGGAAGGAACAAATGACCCAGCTATTGGACATTCACGTCGAAGGTGCTGCGGCACCGACTATCAGTCAGCTAAAGATCTTAGGGGTAAGGTCCGATAACACTCTTATCTTCAAGGCACATGCCACCGAAATCGTATCAAAAGTACAAAGCCGCAACAAAATCATCAAGTCGCTTGCAGGCAGCACTTGGCTAAAAGATAAAGAAACGTTGTTAACCACTTACAAAGCAATTCTCTGGTCGCCTAGTCTTAATAAACACGTTGGAAAAAACTGCAAACTTGCCTAAATGTTGCACTCCGACCTACCACAGGATGTCTTCTTGTGAGGAAAAATAGCTCAAGATCAAAGAGCATACCTAAAGGCTGAACGGGCAGTTTTTGCTTGATTTTCACAGGCCTGGACACCCTAGCAAACAACAGCTTAATCTAAAGCGACAGGCGCGCCTTGTTGGATGCCATAACCGTTTAAACGGTTAAGAGCCAATAAAGTAAGCAAGTGACAAATAAAAATCTGGTTTGGAAGTGCAATGAAAAAGTCTATAGTAGGAGCGTTCTATGGAAAATCGTTAATTTCAACCGATTTCTATTTCTCCTTATTAATTTTCAATGCAAATATATTTTAAATATATATCTCAACGTACCAAGGTGGGAGAATTTAAAATTGGTATCAGCTGGAGAAAAAAGTTTTCACTGAGAAATTTTGCAAGCCAGAAATGCATTCGAAATCACTGCCGAGGTGCGACTCCGCTTAGAAAAAGTTTTCTAATTGAGAAAACTTGTTTCTAAATTTATGAAGTTGGTTTGCCTGGTGCTTGAACCCAGGATTTCTGCAGGAAGGGAGCGCGCTACGATATATAGTATAGGGTAAATCGAAATTTAAAAAGGGAATTGCACACGTGTCCCGTAAAAACAGTTTATTTTTAAACAGAATTTTTTTTAGCTTGACCTGTCTGACTAGTGTCCCGAACAAACGTATGCTTTTGTGTGCAATTTGTCCCGTACCAACCGTGAACTAAAAGCCGATCGCAAACTTCAACATGTTCTCATGGTCGAACCATACAAGGTGGCAGCACCGTGACATACCTACAAACATAAGTGAAAGTTCCATGTACTTTTTTTTTTAAATCGATGAACTAATATCAAAATCGTACTGCGTCGGAAGTTGACATTTCAAATCATATTAAAAATGAATTGTATAGTTCCGCGATGCATGTTCTTAATTGATTTTCTAAATATCTTTGAATATCTCGATCCCTGCCCATATATCAAAATTTTGTTATCCTAAATATTAGAACTATATAGAGGGCCCTAAGCTATGTTCAAAGCTTCAGGACTCTAGGTTATCGGGAAGTTCCTTAGAACTCGAAAGTCAAATTTCAAAGTTGCACGATCCTTGCGTTACATAGAGAAAATGGTTTTCCCTCATGTTGCATTGTCATCGGGTTCTGAAGTATGTTCCAAGTTTCAATCAATCGCAAGATTCCACATGCTTTAAATGGATTTTCTAAATATTTTCAAATACAGTAAAATAAAAGTTAACCAAAATGTCTCAAGGGTAGTTTACTTTTCCGAAATATTAACTTTTCCAAGCGGTTTTGAAAAAAATGCAGTAATAAAGATAGTTTTGGGGATATAACACATTGAATTTATTTAAATGACTTAGCTTTAATCATTACAGGGCATAAACTTAGATTTAATTTGTACTGCCTGATTTCAAGTTCACAGAATATACATATTAATTTATTCATATAGTAAATATCGGCGTGCCATACGAAAAGTAACACTTTAAAATTTTTTTACAAACAAATCCTACGAAAAGGCACGCCGATATGTACTAATTAATTTGTAAGAGCTGGTTTAAAGAAGCATTCGAGACTTGGTTGTTTTTTGTCTTTTGTGCAGGGGCGTAGCCAGAAAATTGCCAAACATTTTCTTTTTCAGTTTAGTAAATAAAAAAAATGTTGTCTTTAGCTTTAACATTAAAGTACGTGTATTTAGAATATGATATGAAAAAGGTTACATTAAAAACTCAAGCGCACGCGTCGGCTTTTCTTTGCAATTTCATCTAAAACTTCATCAACGCACATAGATTTTAAACATTTAGGCGGCCATAATTGAATTTCTGAAAGTTGCCACAATTACAAAAAAAAAAAGCACTCCAACAGCTTAAGAAAAGACAGGGGAACAATAATTCTACCCCTTCCCAGTCATCGCATACCTGGTATTAGCTGTCAAGTAATCGGAATTTAGCTATTTCTGAAACGCGTGTTATAGTTTTTTTTAACTTACGTGAAATCGCATGTTTTAACGTGATTATTTTAAGTTTTGAGACAATTGAATTGAGTAATTGTGATGAATTCCGATATTTCAGGTAAGTACTAACATTATTAATGGTGTTTGTGATTTTTAAAAGTTATAAATTGATAAAGAATCTATTTTATTTAGGATGCTAAAAAAATTTATTTTTTATTTTTGGTGTTCAAACCCAGTTTTGTTATGTTTCCTAGTCCGTCCAAGTGAAAATTAGTTTTGAACATGGTACTTGGCACAATTAGCTTGATTAAATTTAGCTGGAGATACTTGCAGATAGGGGGTTTGATAGAGGGTTTGATACACCCTTGTTGCTGTATAAAAAGAAAAATAGCCTCAATGCGCAGGTATTTTTTAGTGTTACACAGTGTAATATCTATTCCAAAATAGCCTCAATGCGCAGGTATTTTTTAGTGTTGCACAGTGTAATATCTATTCAAATATAACCGATTAGTTAAACAAATTATTATAATTTTTCATAAAACCAATTAAAAATTTACCCTAGATAAAGACAGAACTAAGTTATTACACTTCTTGCTGAACAACAAGAAAAATAGCCTCACTGCGCAGGTATTTTTTAGTGTTACACAGTGTAATATCTATTTTTTTTTAATATAACCCATTGATTACACAAATTATTATAATTTTTCATTTATTAAACAGTTTTAAGAAGATATAGGCAATAAAATATTTTTGGCCGCCTAAAACTTGAAAATCTACCTATGTGCAACGGTAACAATTTGATGACGGTGATGCACAGCCATTCAATCGATTTTCACTCATCGTGTTTCTCAAATAGTTTTGAATCACCCTAAGAGTTGAAAAAAAATCTCCAGTTCGTTGCCGTTGTTACTGGAAGCGTACACAAAATTTTCAACAACATGTTAACATTAGGAAAAGCCATACAATCCCATTCCTGTATCATAGATAAATTCATTAAAAAAAAACCGAAGTACCTCCTTCAGGAATAAGTAGAATTCATTCTCTTTCAGCCTATGCATGAGATCTAACGTATACGTATATAAAATTCAAAAGAAAGAAATTGATCGAAAAGAAAAAAATTTCATTTAAAAAAGTCATATCTACACGGAAAAAACACTAATGTGTTTCTTACATTTTAAAATGGGAAAAACACATTATTTTTCATTTATCAAATAATTTGAATTTTACATTTTTGAAATGTGTTTTTGACATGCAAAAAAATGTAGATATTACATTATAATAATGTGTTTTCCACATGGAAAATAATATCAAATTTGCATTATATTTCAAAGTGTACTTCAAAAAATGCTGTAAATTTAACATTATTTAAATGTTAAAAATATTTGCCTTTTCAATCCGATGAATGTAATCGCTGTTGAGGCAAACGAGCAAACGCCTGAATTGATTATATTCACGCATGCAATAAGTTGGTTGATTTTAGCAAGCAACAGCTTAATCTAAAGCGACAGGCGCGCCTTGTTGGATGCCATAACCGTTTAAACGGTTAAGCGCCAATAAAGTAAGCAAGTGACAAATAAAAATCTGGTTTGGAAGTGCAATGACAAATTCTATAGTAGGAGCGTTCTATGGAAAATCGTTAATTTCAACCGATTTCGATTTCTCCTTATTAATTTTCAATGCTAATATATTTTAAATATACATACATCTCAACGTACCAAGGTGGGAGAATTTAAAATTAGTATCAGCTGGAGAAAAAAGTTTTCACTGAGAAATTTTGCACGGCAGAAATGCATTCGAAATCCCTGCCGAGGTGCAACTCCGCTTAGAAAAAGTTTTCTAATTGAGAAAACTTGTTTCTAAATTTTTGAAGTTGGTTTGCCCGGTGCTTGAACCCAGGATTTCTGCAGGAAGGGAGCGCGCTACGATATATCGTATAGGGTAAATCGAAATTTAAAAAGGGAATTGCACACGTGTCCCGTAAAAACAGTTTACTTTTAAACAGAATTTTTTTTAGCTTGACCTGTCTGACTAGTGTCCCGAACAAACGTATGCTTTTGTGTGCAATTTGAAAACCTTAAAGAATAGTTAAATTGTGGTTATTATATCAAAATAATATTTTTCTATCGTTGGAATTGACGAATTTCATGCAAAATTTCCCCAATGGTAAATTACCTTCCCGCGATGTGATGGTTTACTGTTTCCTACTATTCGTTCTGTTGGCGGTTCTCTATAATGTTCTCTGGTTAACACAAGGCACGCTTTGCAGTGCTAACACACTCTGTTAACACAATTATGTTACAGCTGATTATCGAAATTTGATATAAGTGTTGGCACAATAACAGAACACAGTGCTGTGTGCTGTGTTACTTATGTACCTCTAAAGGCCCAAATACATTCGACTTTTGCGTCGTTTTTTCTGCGCTAGCGTCACTTGGAAAGAACGCACGTTGAAAGTTTTCCCACCACAACGAACACAAAAGGAAAACTCAAATTTTGATTTTTCCTCATTCAAAAATGTAAATAACAAATGTTTTAGTTTGGAGAAGAAAATAGTTTTTTAAATTGAACCCGATTAATTTCAAATAGTGTGACGAATATTAGCATCACTAACCTGATACTAGTATCGCTAAGCTGATACTAAGCAGCCACTCGTATGTACGTAAACAAATCAATCATCATTTACACACATATGTATGTACATACAAGGCAACGAAGAGATACTGGCAAATACATGTAATCATCAGCCGAAGTAGTACTGACGCATATACCCGCATATGGCTATTAGAGAGACATAAACTACAAATAGGTATACATGTATATAGCTAATAACCAAGCAAGGGATATAATTGTTCTGGAATACAGTTTCGCGAAATGACTAGACCATAGGAAAACTGAGAATATAAAAGCAGCGCAAGCTGAGGAATCAGTAATCAGTTTTGATTTAAGCACGCTATTGTTTGCGAAGTATAAGTGTTATTGTGAAGTACTTTCAAAGTAGTCTAATAAAGACCATTTTGTATTATTGAATAATGGAGTTATTTATTCAACAGTTTAGCGATTCGAACGTTAGCAGAAGGTTTGGAATAAGCGGAATTTCCCTAAATTCGTAACAATAGGATAAAATCGGGAAAATAAGAGTGTAAGGAAATTTACTGACAATACCAGCAAAACGTAAGTTTTTGAATTCCTTTTGCATTACTTTTGTGGCTTTGTTTGTGGATTGAGAACATAAGCCATCATCCCGTCGCAAAGATCCTGAGCCAGATAAATAATTTTGCATGTAAATTCAACAACAATGATTTGAGCCAGATAAATCCTGATAGAAGTCTGGTTCAATTTGTGAGCCAGATAATTTGTTAGTTTCTTATCTTTAGTTTGGCAACGCTGCCTTTAATAAACCTACTTTTTTCAAAAATTGATCGCGCTGCTTGGCCTTTACCACAAATGTACGAACTTATATAGAATATACTTTAAAAAGCTAGAAACTTGAGATGAGCTTCCAAAAACTTGTATAGACATAGGTGGTGGTATGGCTTTGAATTATAACATGGTTCAGGCACCCCGTGCTATCTCTGAAACAAAAGAAATTGGTAGTATGTTACTAGCTATTAAAACTGCCGCTTTTCCGAACAAATTTCTATGGCTTGTTATGGTTAATCTTACCAAAAATATCAATTTAAATTGTAATATCCTACATTCAGTTCATAATATCTCTCAACCAAACAACTGCACAATCAAGAGTCCTTTAAAATCTTTAGGACTGGTTTTCTCGAAAACAGCGGTAAGTGATATTTTCGGTTATGCCGGAAAGCACCAGATTTAGTCACTCAAATATGTATTCATAAAAACTGTTTCTGCGACAGATTAGGTGGATTTAAATCAGGAGGTAAATTCAGTAACTATGAGTTTTAAAATGTACACTTTTTCTTCATATATGTATTTTGTATGAAAGACAAATGTACATTTCAAAGCTCACATATATTGAATGCAGCCCAGGGATCTGCATCTAATAGCACAATTGTGATCTAATTGCGTATGCGAAAGGGCAATGGCTTTAAAATTTTTGCCGACCCATGATTTAAATCAAATCCAAACGCTATATACAGAGTGATCCAAAGTGATTCGCTTCCCAAGGCAGCCGGTTCTATGTACCGGAGCGACTCGGGATTTTCCTGATCAAGGGCTGTCATTTCAGTGTAACCCCATTTAATTTGTTGCGTCCCTCCCACAAACTGCCATCCTCCCAGCAGATCCTTGCAGCGGGACCGCGCCAAACTCTCCTGCTCCGGGAAGGTATCGATCCCAATCCGGGTCGTTCGGTTCTGAGAAATGGTTTTGCTACGTTTGCCGGAAAAGAATCTTTTTAGGACGGTCATACTCTTGTCAGTGTGTCACGTGCAAGGGATGGTTGCATCGGACAGATTGCTCTGGGCTCGATCCCAAAACCAGACATCCTCGTAACTTTTATAAATATTTTGTGGCTCCTTGCTGTTCACGCCCAAGGGCGTCCCGTAGTCTGTAGATGTTCTGGTCTCCACGACGGCAACCCCTCGACGGGTTTCATTGCGCCATGTTGCCAGGCAGCAAACCCGGGTCTACCACGTTATCCCCAAAATCAAAATCCCCAAAACCAAATCCCAAAATCAAAATCCCCAAAATCAAAATCCCCAAACTCATAATCCCCAACACAAAATTCCCATTTTAAATGTGAAATAAATTCAAATTAGGTTTAAAATCGCCGCGACCAAAAAAGGCTAATAATCCATATCAACTTTCTGCATAGGCGGCCTTTGGCCGCGCTTATAAAAAATAACCCTGGGCTACGCCATGCCAAGTCCCGATGTGTGGTATAACCGTGGCTACCGCCACGGTGATGTCCTTCTGCGTAGTACACGCTTCTGCTAGCTTGTTCGAATTAGAGCGACTAGCAGTTCTATATATGGATAAGTAAAAATATGTATTGCCAAAACGTGAATATATAGTTATACATACATAAATATGAATGAAAGAGGAAAGAGATATTGCTATTTTTTACACGGTCATGATGTTTATCATAGCACTGGGATTTTATGTTTGGGGATTTTGATTTTGGGGATTTTGAATTTGGGGATTATGTGTTTGGGTATTTTTTTTTCTTTGGGGATTTTGTGTTTGGGTATTTTTTGGGGGATTTCGTGGCACTCCCCGCAAACCCAACTGCACCACGTACCCCAGGGACGTCCAGTCCCAGGGCCACAACAGCAATTGCGTCCGTCCTACAACTCAGGCGTAATCACCCGTCACTAGAGTGACGACGTTTCCCCCGCTGCACTTCAGAATTCTGCAGTTAAACTGTAATGGACTAACTGGGAACATCATGGAGATAGTCGATTTCATGAAGCGGCATAGACTAAGCCCACAGCAGACCTTTTCTGGGTATAATGTCCACAGAAAAGATCGCGAGAGCGGAAATGGAGGCGGTCTCGCGTTTATCATACACCACTCAGTGCAATATAATATATTTGATCCCGACCTCGACCGCAGGGACAATGTATTAGAACGTCACGGCTTATCTGTCCGGTCAGGGGATGTTAAGCTAGGAATCATCAACATCTACATCCCTCCTGCCACCTGTTGCCCCAGTGGATACATGTTGAACATCCACGTCATTGGCACAACGTTACCGACTGTCTTACACTCCAAAATCTTGATAAAGAAGCGCTCATTACCACTTACAAAGCAATTGGCCAGCCGATTGCATGCTACGCGTTCCCGAAATGGTCGCCAAGCCTAAAGACAACTCACTGGAAGAAGCTACAGGCCTGCCCAAATACCGCCCTCAGGACCGCCACGGGTTGTCTTCTTATGTCACCAGAACACCATCTATATAATGAGGCGAGAATACTTCCCGTTATGCAGAGCTAACCAAACAGTTCTTTTTGAATACCCAGAAACCTGGGCATCCCAACAGACATCTGATTGATGAGCCTACACCTCCCAGGGGCTTAAGGAGTCATCTCCGTAAGCATTATGAAGAAATACGGCACCTGAGAACACAGCCGTATGAAGCTAAAAAACACAAGCAGGTCCTTAGTGAACTCCGCAAACAGGCGTGGGGCGTCTATGTCAGGAATTGCCCGGTGAATCCTGTACTTAAAGAACAATACCCAAAACTAGCAGAAGAGGAACGCACTCTCCGTAGGGAAACGCGAGTCATTCTAGCTCAACTTCGATCTGGATACTGTAACAGGTTAAACTCTTACCTATTCAGAATCAACCCCGACATACAAAACATATGTACTGCTTGTAATGTGTCCTCACATGACACCAGCCATCTCTTTAACTGTATTGTAGAACCAACTCCAATAAGACCCCTCTCATTATGGACCACCCCTGTTGAAACAGCAAGTTTCTTTGGACTCCCGTTAGAGGATATAGATGACAATTTGTGATCGGCCGCACTATTGGATGGGGCGAAGCACTGCTACAACAACAACAACATTAGTGATCCAAAGTTATATTTAAATACTTCCAAAGGTATTGAACCGATTTTCAGAATGAAGTACATATGTTTGTAAACATAAATCGTTAAAACGGAAGAAATGTTGAGTTGGAATGGTTATATTAGGTAACAATTTTATTATTTTTATTTTTATATTTGTATATTTAATGTTGGGTTCGATTTTACTTAAGATTTAGGGAATTAATGAGCTTAACACTGGTAAATAATAATTGTTACTCAATAATTATTTTTGTTTATTGACATTAGCAAAGAAAGCAAATACAACACAGCAGCCAAATGGTTAGGCGATTGCGATTTTAGCGGTTTGACCGTGGTTCGATCATCGGTGAAACCTGTAGAAATAAAAAAAAAATATTACGAAATTGCTTTACGATAATAACATGGCTGTTTTCGAAATTGTACCATCGCAATATGCCAGTAAATGTTTCCTTCTTTTCAGTTTTCCTCAATAAACAAAAATTATATGTGCTTGAATAACAAATATCGTCGCCCGCTTGCCAGAAGCATGAATGTGCCAAAATGAAAATGTTGGGAAATCGAGTTCAAAGTTTATTGCTCTCTCAAAGTTAGAAGAATTAGTTTCGAATATAAAAATATACCTATATATTATACTCATACTATGCTCTTTTAACTGAGATAATTGTTCTGCTCGCATCACTTCTATTCTCCGAGATTTAGAATATTCATTTTTCTGGCACAACAAAAATTTAAAAAGCTGATATATTTTTTGTTAACACATCTATACAAAAAAATTAAAAGTAGTCGGATCAGGTTAATCTGTCCATGCTGTCTATGCATTTTGATGCGCTGAATCCGAATAAGCTATAAGAATTGGCCCAACTGGTCATGGGTATGGCCTTAACCTCAAAAGACGTAAAAAAATCACTACAGATTGATTTTTAAATAACATTAGGGCCAAGCCAAGACATGCTAGGCCAATTCCATTGGAGGATAGGGATTCGGAGCATCACAGCATTTGGGAAATTCGGGAAAAGCGTTGCCCTCAAGATTTTTATAAAAATAATGATATTATTTTGGTATAACCACTTTTTCACACAATTTTTCCAAGTATTTTAGTTTTGATTTGGAAAGAGACAACGACTTCGAATAAACCGGTTTGCCTTCAATTAAATAACTATTTTTTTTTCCGGATATTATGCTTTATATACATAAAAACAAAGCTTGCCCTCAAAGAAGAGGAAAAGCAAAGCCGCCATGGTGGAGCAATGAGCTGAGTCTTCTAAGAAGACAGGTAAAAGAAATGTTTAAGCTAGCAAAGACCGCGGAAAGCGAGGCGTGTCGGGACGAGTACAGGGATCTACTGAGGATCTAGCAACGTGAAATTTTCAGGGCGAAGAGAATCCCATGGAAAAGTTTCTGTACGTACATAGAGAGCTCCAGCGAAACAGCACGGTTGAGAAAAGTCCTAGCAAGGGGAAATATAGTCCAGGGATTAATAAAGAAAGAGAACGGGGAATGGTCACGTAATAGTGAGGAATCCCTTGAGGTGCTTCTCGATACACATTTCCCATCGGGAGATGGTTTAGAAGAGCAAGCAGACAGCACTCACACTTCGACCACCGAGCGGGTAGTGCCCGGCTTGGTGACCGATACCAAGATCGAATGGGCAGTGAAGACGTTTTCCATGTTTAAATCGCCGGGCCCAGATGGTATATTCCAGGCCATGCTACAAGTTTCAAGTAGGGCGGTCGTGGAATGGCTTAAAATAATATTCGATGGGTGCATAAGACTAAATCATGTACCGCACTCTTGGAGAACTGCTCGTGTATCTTTCCTACCAAAGGCGGGGAAGATCGGTCACGTGTATCCCAAAGATTATAGACCCATTAGTTTAACATCATTTCTGCTCAAAACCTTTGAGAGGCTGATAGATGTGTACATAAAGTCCAACGTGGATGAAAAGCTGCTCTCCACAACACAACATGCGTACACCAAAGGCAAGTCGGTAGACACCGCATTGCATAGGGTGGTAATAAGCATAGAAAAAGCCCTGGAATATAAGGAATATGCTCTAGGAGTATTCATAGATATTGCCGGGGCTTTCAATAATGTTTCTAAATGGGCGATTGTGGATGGTCTTAATTACATTAAAGTACATCCAGCCTTAACCAGATGGATCGGAGGCATGTTAAATTGCAGGAAGATTACATCACAATGGGGATTGTACGAGGCCACGAAATCAGTGGACAGGGGAACGCCGCAGGGAGGGCTGCTATCACCTCTGCTGTGGACGCTGGTCATCAACCAACTGCTCAGGCGATTTGATGAGGGACCCGTAAAACTTACGGCTTACGCGGATGACGTTGCAATTGTCATAAGTGAAAAGTGCCTTCCAACGATTAGCTTTTTGATGGATCGATCGCTTCGGGATATTCATACTTGGGCATGAAATGTCGGGTTGAAAGTCAACGCGGATAAGACGGATATGGTCTTGTTTACAAAGAGGTACAAGGTCCCAAATTGGATCAGGCCTAAGTTAGGAGGGGTGACCCTACAGAAGAAACCTTGCACAAAGTATCTAGGAACCATCCTAGACAGTAAGCTGTCATGGAAGCTAAACGTGGGGGAGAGGGTGAAGAGGGCTTCAACGGCACTTTATGCATGTAAAAGAATGCTGGGGTGTACGTGGGGCTTATCGCCCTCTCTTTCTCATTGGACTTTTACAGCGATTGTAAGCCCTATCCTATACTATGGAGTTCTTGTTTGGTGGAAAGCCGCACAAAAAGCAACCTACCTCAAAAAATTAGAGGGTTATGCAGAATATCAATGCTTACGGGAGCCCTGAAAACAACCCCGACAGCTGTACTGTATGTCATTCTGCACATTCCACCTGAAGACCTGGTAGCAAAGAACATAGCGTTAACAACTGCAACCAGGCTCGGTGCGTCGGGGCAGCTTTAGCGCCGACCATACGGCCATAGTAGTATAGCGTCATCAATCACAAGACGAACAGACTACCTGATTCCCTATCTGCGCTTCGAGGGCGATCTTAAGGCCACAATAGAGGTGGACGGTTGGCGCAAGGGTGCTCAAATGGCGGACGAGGCGATACATGTGTACACAGATGGTTCCAAAGTAGTGGAATGAGTAGGGTCTGCGGTATTCTGTGCTGATCCGGAAATAAACATATCCTACAGGCTGCCGGATTACTGTAGCGTTTTCCAAGCGGAAATAGTAGCCGTAACCAAAGCAGTAGAAACCCTGGAAGCAAATAGCCTAAGCTGCAATCGAGTTAACTTTTATATTGACAGTCAAGCAGCAATTAAGGCAATAATCTCGCATAGCACAGCATCTAAATGCGTGTTGGAGTGTAAGCAGTCCCCGGAGAGAATCGGGACAGGGAGAAGCATACATCTATATTGGACCCCAGGGCATAGATGGGAATGAAAAAGCGGATGAACTAGATAAACAGGGCACATCCCTTGAAGCTTTCTCCGTAGACGTCCCAATTAGACTGGGCGAAATTAAGCGAAGGCGAGAGGTGCACATGATCGACCAAGCAGGAAAGGCGTGGGTTCAAGCGCGGGGATGTAAAGTGTTGAAGATTATGTGCAGGTCTTACAACCTTAGACTAACAAAGTTGCTTCTATCATTAAAAAGAGAGGACTGTAGACTCATGACGGGTATTCTGACTGGACACTGCCTTCTGGCGTCACATGCCTTTAAATTAGGCTTGGTCAGTGATAGCAGATGTAGGAAGTGCGGGCTGGAGGAGGAAACGATCGAGCACGTTCTGTGCTCTTCTCCTGCACTTCCCAGGCTAAGACTCCAGCTATTAGGAGTGATACAGCTGTCAGATCTAGAAGCAGCAAGTGGCTTAAGTCCTAGGAAGCTTCTAGTATTTGCCAAGAGTACGGAGTTATTTTATAACATAGGTCCTGGTTTTTGATAGGGTTTTTTCAGTTTGGCCGTTAAAACAAACTTTTGGTAACACTACGGACTTATTCAGTCAATATGAGGTCCTCATGGACCGGCCAGTTCAACCTAATCTAACCTAAGCTATTAAATATTCTTCATCGGTATAATTTTTTTTTTCAAAAATTGTTTAGCCATATCAACGAATGTGTCACACAATGTGCCACATTCATTTTTCTGGCACAACTTTGTGTGATTGAATTATACATTCGTGAAAATGTCATTGCAAATTAATGGGGTTTCCATGTACGGAGGAAGCTCTAGATTTAAGTATAATCTAGAGAATCTAAAGGGTAATCCAAAGAGGCCTTTACCACAAAATCTGAAAAATTGCACGTTCATACTTCTGGCTAGCGGGCGACGATATTATTTACAGGTGTTAAGCTCATTAATTCTTAAAATCTTAAATTATATATTATTATTAAATTTCACATCGCAACAAGGCCAATCCATACAAGGCAATGGCAAAGCGAATTCAATTCAATTCGCAGAGCAGAAGAATGTCAAGTCAAAAGAAAATTTACATTGATTTCGATTTACCGACATTTTGTTGTACCAAGTCGTTGTATGTAAAATTTTAAGAAGAAGCAATCAGGTGATGGATAACAACACTTGCCCCCAAATTCCAAACTTCGCTAACACCAAAACGTAGAAAAGTATGCAACATTTAGTTCCATATGGTCAAAGGGAATAACAGCCTAACTCCTACACTTTTACATTAGATATATTTTTTGCAATGGAGCTTTAACGCAGCATTTAACACCATATGGTCAAAATGAATAACAGCCTAACTTCTATCGTTTTACATAGGACTTAGGCGGTTATTCCTTATGACTATATGGTACTAAATGTTGCATATATTTCTGCGCACTTAATACTGTTTCAGGTATTTGTATATGTATGTTGGAATTTGAGGGCAGCGTTCGCTAACGTCAAAACTCCATCGCCAAAAATATCTCAAACAATACCAAGTGCGCAGAAAAGTATGCTACATGGTCACTAAGAATAACAGCCTAACTCTTACACTTTTACATATGACTTAGGCTTTTTGTTATTCCTAATGGCCATATGTTACTAAATGTTGCATACCATTTTACGCACTTGGTAGTGTTTTAGATTTTTTTATCGATGGAGTTTTAACGTTAGCGAACGCTGGAATTTGGGGCGGTTTTCTTTAGATGTACATACATACATCATTAAATAAATATTTTTTGCCTTTACACTTTTATTATTATGAAAACGAAATAAATGTTGAAGAACGAAACCAGCCCCCTTTCGCTAACGCTTCCATCACCAAAAATATCTAAAACAGTATCAAGAACGCGGAAAAGTATGCAAAATTTAGTTTCACATGGTCACAAGGAATAATAGCCTAACTTCGATACTTTTACATTGGACTTACGCGGTTGATCTTTATAACCAAATGGTTCTAAATGTTGCATACCTTTCTGCGTAGTTGACAGAAACGGGACCGAAACCGAAAGAGTTAAAAAAAAACGTAGTTTAATCGGTTTTACGCCTCGGTTAATACAAATACCTAATTAGTAATGGCAAAATAGTAGGTAAATTTGTTTTTGACATATTGTGACGAATATTAGTATCACTAATCTGCTACCAAATAAATGCACAACAATAAAGCAGCCACTCTTATGTAGAAGGCGACGAAGAGATATCTCACACACACAAATATGTAGTCATCAGCCTAAGTAGTTACTCACACATACACACGCATATGGCTATGGGAGAGGCATGGACTACAGATATACATGTATATAGCTGGTAACTAACCACGCATTACATACATACAACCAGTGCACGGACTTTTAAAAAGGGAATCTTGGTAGACGAAAAATTAAAATAGTGGTAGAAGTTGGTAGATTTTTTTTTTTTTTTCAAGAAAACAATAGCTATACTTTATATTTGTACAAAACAGTTCATATTTTATTGTAAAAGAAATAAAGCACATTTCACTGAAATAACACTTAAAAAAAAAAAACATGTAAACAAAAGAAAAAAATGCATGTAAATATAGCTTATGCCTATATGATACTTGTTTTTTCCTGTATTCTGAGCTTCAAATACTGAGGAAACTTTACCGATACATCTAATTCAACAACAATTTTCCAATGTACCAGTATTTTCTGCCACACTGGCATGTTATCTTATCACTTTTTTATTTTCATTCAAAATTATTCATAAAAAACTGATAAAATAATATATAGCGCAGGAAAATATTTGCGAGTAGATGACTACTACTTTCTTTCATAAACAAATTTATTTCTTGTATTGAATTTGTGCACAAATTTTTCAAAATAAAAACCAAATTTTCAACAACAAAAAATTCTCAGAAAATATCAAAAGAAAAATCTAGTGCGATATGGGTGTTATTAAATACAAGGAACAAAATCAGCTTCTACAAATTAAAATTTTTTATAAAATCTTATTAATTCAATTGGAGGCTGAAATAAACTTCGTCCGATACAATACTCTTTTATTAATATTTGATTGGAAGTGCTTGAAATTTTTAATCCATTACGCTTGGTGGTTTTTATGTCGTTCATTATAGAGAACGACCTTTCTGCGGCAGCACTACTGTGAAGTAATATTGCTAAGGAGCACATTTATTTACTCAAATTTTCAAACAAATTTTCTTCCAGAAGATTCTTCAGTTCCCAATTTTATCCATCCTTTAAGGATATCGTCGGAAATATCTTTTCTATTTTTTCCTTATCATATAAAATTAGTGATCGCCATCCGTTGTTAAGAATTTCCATGGAAGTCTTGTGAAATGGAAAAGGGAAAAATCGTTGTCATTTGACTAGATTAAATATTTTTGGGTCAAAATATTCCAAAAGGTGTAATTTTTCGTCTTCGAAATTGAATCGTTTCTTAATTTCCTTACAAAGGCAAATGTTGGTAGATTTTTTGGCTATGGTGGTAGAAGTGGTAGAAAATGAAAATGGGCTAAAAAGTTGGTAGATCTACCAATAAAGTGGTAAAGTCCGTGCACTGCATACAATTGTTCGCGAAATTACTAGACCTTAGGAGAAATGGGTGAGCCAGGAAACTGAGAGTATAAAAGCAGCGCAAGCTGAGTAATAACTAATCAGTTTCGATATAATTGTGAAGTACTACTCCCAAAGTAAACTAAATAAAGACCAGTTTGCAATACTGAATATTGAAGTGATTTATTCAACTGTTTAGCGATTCGAACGTTAGCAGAAGGTGCATAAAAATCGGAATTCCACAAATTTGTTACAATATGATTGTGTATATACATATATATTTTTATTTTGTATACGGTCACAAACAATGGAAATATTTTAACCTAAATTTGTTACATAGTTTCCCAAAACAATGACAAAACTAAATAATTAATTCAATTAACTAATACTTAATATGTACGCAGGTACATTAGGGTGATTCTTATAAATCAAATAAACTATTTTTTCTTACCCCCTCGTATGGTAATATCTATGTATGTATGTAGGTGTAATGTATCACATATAGAAACGGTTAAGAAGTGTTGTACAGGCATCTAAGCTAAGCTAAGTGGCAAGAACGGTGGAAGGCCTCGAGTAAAGGGCGTTGGACCTTCACGTTAGTTTGGGACGTAGATCAATGGAATGAGCGGAAGCACGGCGCATTGGCACATCTACATTTGTTGGTAAAAAAATGCTTATCATCACGTAGATAATTTTTAGGAGACCCATCTAGCGGCAATTATTATATAGAGATAAAATCGAGAGACACATTTCAGTTGCAACTGAGTATAATGCATACTGAAATTTAGCAGTACTAATTTACTGCGCTACAATTTCGCAAGTTTAGATAAACTTACACACTTAGGCCCACTTGCAGAACGGAAGTTAACCTTTTAACTCAGAGTTAACCTGACATAAGGGGTTAAACTTATAATTTTTGACACATTTTTTTAATTAACTCTGAGCTCAAAAAATCTAATCAGAAAATCTTGTATATAAAATTCTCGTGTCACAGTGTTAGTGATTGAACTTCTTCGATGTGGATTCTCATGAAATTTACGCCTAGAAGTATGCGAACGACACAGCAGAGAGTATAAATGGAGCAACAGATGAGTGAGCAAGAATCAGTTTGTTTTGAATACGCTATCAGTTGCGAAGTATGTTTTATTTTGAAGTACTTTCAAAGCAGTCTAATAAAGACCATTTTGTCATACAGAATATTGGAGTGCTCTAATCAACAGTTTAGCGACACGAACGTTAGTATAAGGCTTAAAATAAGCGGAATTACACTAAATCCGTTACAATTGGTGTCAGAAGAGGAATTGTTGAATAAATTCTGAAGATTTCGAATACAACTTGGACATGGCAAAGTTAAGCGAATTAAGGATCCAGCAACTGAAAAAGGAGTTGGAGAACCGTAGATTGAATACAACCGGCAATAAGATCGAACTTCAAGCACGGCTACGAGACGCTATGGAGTCGGAAGGAATTAATGTGGACGATGATGTCTTTCATCCTGATGGGGACGAGACAACAACAAAAATTGAAGAGAAAAACGAAAGATCGCGGACAGTTACGAGCACAGACTTAAACATGATTTTGGCTGCAATATCTGCTCAAACATCGACAGTGTCATATCAATTGGCAGAACAGAAGACAAGTATAGCATCCCAACTGGAATCACAGGAGACACGTATAACATCCAAGATGGAAGCACAGGAAGCACGCATAACAGAAATTTCATCACAAATATCCACAAATATGTCATCACAACTGGAAGAGCAGAAGACATATATGGCATCCCAACTGGAATCACAGGAGACACGTATCTCAGAGATGTCGTCAGAAATAACATTTAAAATTCAAGCACAAGACGCACGAATATCCGAAATGTCGGCACAAATTTCAGCACAGGTATCATCGCAGATCTCTGCACAACTGGAAGCGCGTATGGACGAGAAAATAATGCAGTTTGAGGAAAAAATCGAGGCAGAGGTGGATGCTTTGAGAGGACGTATCCAGGAGTTGCATCTTAATCGTCCGGCTGCTTCAGCGAGTAATACGAAGGTAAAAACCCCATCTTTTGACGGTTCTGTTCCTTTCCAGACCTTTAAGCTACAGTTCGAGGAGACCGCAGCAGTGAACAACTGGAATGCTGAAGATAAAGTTGCTGCACTGTTCGTGACATTGAAAGGGCCTGCAGCTGAAATCTTACAGATAATTCCAGAGTACGGACGGAACAACTATGGAACATTGATGAGCGCTCTAGAGAGGCGATACGGAAGCGAACACAGGAAACAGATATACCAAATTGAGTTGCAAAACCGTTACCAAAAATCGAATGAGACTTTGCAGGACTGGCCCATCTAGCAAATGCCGAGAAGGTAAAAATCCAGAGTTTTGTAAATGGAATACGGGATGTCGAAACGAAACGCGCTACATACGCAAACCCAAAGCTAACATTTGCTGAAACGGTATCCCATGCCCTGACTCAGGAAACTGCCTCACTATTGGAGGTAGAAAGGCCAGACTGGGTGAACACAATATTGGAGGTGCTGAAAGGATCGCAAAAGCGGAGTGAAAGAGTTATCAAATGCTTCAAATGCGGGGGCTTCCCGTAACATTCCACGTCATTGCGATCTTGATCCTAGTGATTTCAACAGCACGGGTGGTCTTAATAACAAAGCTGGAGGGGATGAGCAAGAGCGAGTCAGATTTAGAGATCGAGTGTCGCAAATTGGAAGGAAATCAAGCAGTCTTACCGTCACAGGGAATGTGGATGGCAAAGAACGTGTACTGACTGTTGATACGGGCGCATCTCATTCCTTAATCCGATCTGACTTGTTCAACAGGAGAGTAAAACCGTTACCTGGAGCAAGGTTGCGTGCGGTCACTGGGGAGTATAACCAAGTCCAAGGAGATGTGGTATGTGAGGTCTTAATTGGAAAGGTCTACACAAATTCGTTGTGGCGGAGATCGTTGATGAAGTCATATTGGGAGTGGACTTCTTAGTTGACCATGACATAAGAATCGACATGCAGAGAAGGATTACACGCTGTAAGAACCAGGATATACTACTTAACTTCAGTTTGGAGAAAGGATTCAGCAGTAAGCGAGTACTGGTGGACGAGATTCAACAGAGACCACAAAAGTCAAAGAAAGTAAAGCGGGCAAAGGTTGATGGAATGAATGGGCCAAACAAATCAAAACCCAAGGTACCCGCGAGAAAAACACTGGCATTGACAAACCCTAATGGATACACTAAAACGAACGAAATAATTTCCCAGAAAGAATTCAAGGGTGGTTTCAAGCCAGCGTGCACTACTGTTGTGAAACGTCAAGGCGATACTGATGATGCAAATTCAATCCGTCAAGATCAAGCTCTGCGAAGTAGTTCTTCATTTGGAGAATCTAGCAGCGTTTGGATCAGGAAATTTGTCTGATCGGGACGACGTGTCGTCGTAGCACATACGGAAATCTGTAGTTTTAGTGTTGTTGAGATTTCATTAGAATACAGCCTGAGGGAGGGCACGTTCGCCGTGGAAATTTTTTCGAGTGCATTTCCACAAAATATGTACTGTGATAAAATCTCAGCAGTACAAAAAAAGTCCGGTTGGAGGGGGGCGGACACGTGCCCCCGTGCCTACCCCCCTGGATCCGCCAATGCATAATACATACATGAATAGAAAGCGACATATAATGTCCGATGTGGCTCATATTTGGAACAAATATTACATACAGTCCGGTAGAAGTGACATCAGGAGGTACAAGCATACGTGGCGCAGAGTCGAGTAAAGTCTTTGGAAGGATTATGTATTGAGGTCTTAGATTGTAACAAATTGTCAGGAAAGCGTTCTTGTAATAATGAGTCACTAAATGAACTATATAGAATGACAAATAATAGGCAATTAAATAAAGACTATAAACTTAAAAAAAAAAATAATACAAAAAAAATTGTAAGTTAAACGGTTTTATTGAAAACAATACTTACATGAAATAATAATAATACTAAAAGCTACAAAATAATTAGGTAGGTCCCAGGTACTAGTCATCACACTCCACATCAATCTAGGGCGTTGATCAGACAATTAAATAAAAGCGTTGGACGCGTTAAATTTATATTTATAGTCATATATAAGACCAACTGAACCTTAATCAGGTTATGCTACGCCTCACATTTTTAGAAATTTCACGCGCCCAAGGCTTTTATTTAATTGTCTGATCAACGCCCTAGATTGATGTGGAGTGTGATGACTAGTACCTAGGACCTACCTAATTATTTTGTAGCTTTTAGTATTATTATTACTTCATGTAAGTATTGTTTTCAATAAAACCGCTAAACTAAATTTTTTTTAAATTATTTTTTATTTGCATAATAAGAACGCCGATAAACATATTTTCAATAAGGAAATCCACTTTTTGTCCGAACCACTGCCGATGAGTGACCCCGGTTAAATAAAGTTTTGAAATAGGTTATTATGAATATGAATAAAGGAATTTGAAGTCAGATGGTGTCTTATTATAAGTCTAAGCAATTTTATACATATGTGCTATAAAACTTATAATAAGGTTATACTATGGTACACCAATCCTTATTCAACCTCGTTATTATAACTGCTTATGTAAGCTTGATTTTGGGTGGGCTATATGGGCGATTCTCCGCGGGCTCTCAGTTTTACTAATCCAAAATTTTGGAAAAAAATATTCGATTTTCAAATATTTTCAATCATTTTTCTATTTTAAGGTTATGCCAGCAAACTTTAAGGAAAAATGGCACAATACACACAGCTATCAAATTATTGTGGTTTACCATGCAGTAGCGTTTTAGATGAAATTATATTCTGGATGAAATTATATATAACATCAGAAAAGTAATAAAATAGAAAAACTCCATCAAAAAACTCCATCACTCAGAAACATTAAAACTCCAAAACATTTTTGAAAAACTTAGGGCAGCTGATTCTTTGCATTTTATATTTATATTGACGATGTTTTTTTTATGAGCATACCCTGCTAAACAGAGCTGACGGAAACTCCAACACATTAACAGAATTTTTAACAACACTAATGCACTCGCATAAATTTTTCCTTTTATTCGTATGGAAAACCATGGTGTGTATGTGTATGCATACACGTATACACAATGTTTACATCAGGTTTGTCATGTCGCTTCTAACAACCTGATAGAAACTTTGCTTTACGCTGTAATGTAAATTTCCATCAGCAATATCTGTCAATTGATGCCTCAAATGACTGACAGCTGTCTAGCAGGGTATGCGCTCTCGCCTAAAGTTTTATGAAGAAACGAGTGTCAATGGTTATCTCTTTATTGAGCATTCCATGGAAAATCGTAAATTTCGCCAATTTTTGAGTTGCTCCCACTATTAATTTTCAATGTTAATATATTGTAACGAATTTACTTGTAAATCTTCTTATTTGCAACCCTCTGCTAAGTTCGAATCACTAAACTATTGAATAAATAACTCCAATATGTAATAATGCAAAATGACCTTTATTAAAGTACTTCACAATAACACTCAAACTGTGCAACGAATAGCTTGCTTAATAACCAAACTGATTGATAGCTCAAATCAAACTGGATTCCAGCGCCTCTACATCTACTGCTTTTATACTCTCTGATTTCAACGTTCGCATCTTCTAGGCGCTTCCAGAATCTACTAGTCCATCAGCTCTCAAACTTCTCAGCTGTAACTACAATTGCACAATTTTATAGCTTCTCTCATTGCATACTTTCAGGAGTATCTCAGATATATGCATGTGTTGGTGCATTGATCCTTCGCTGCTCGTATACGTACATGGTACATATGTGTAGACGCATTTATTGTTTCGTTTATGTAGATACATAATGATTGAATTATTGATGTGAAATCCCGTCACTGCTTAGCATCGGCTTAGAGATAGCAGCACTCCTTAGTTTTGCTAATATTCGTAACACTGCCCTCCACCTAAGTCTGATCGTCTCGATAAGACAAATCTCTCGATCTAAACGTCGCTAGCATCTCCAAATGTACCACTCTTCTACTCCGTGGTTTCTCAATGCTTTGTATGCGGAAGATGGTATCACTGATTTTCTTCACAACCTTGTACGGACCTTCCCAACTGCACCGAAATTTGTCTGGAACACCTCTCCGCCGGTGAGGGTTGTTTAACAGTACCAAATCTCCCTCCAAGAAACGTTCCGAATTTTTGTTCTCATTGTACCTGCGTTTCATTTTACTACTCAATATTCTTGATCGTTCCCTCGCACTCTGTTGTTTGGGCAATGAACTTCTTCGCAGAGCTTGCACTTGACAGATTGACTTTGCATCATCATTATCGTCTGGACGTTTCAGTAGTGCGCGCTGGCTTGAAACCACCCTTGCATTCTTTCTGAAAAATTCTTTCAGTCGTTTTAGTGCGTTCATTAGGGTTTGTCGATGCCGGTCTTTTTCTCGCAGGCACTTTTAATTTCTCTTTATTTGGCCCATTCGATCCATCAACCTTTCCTTTTGACTTCCGTGGCCTTTGTCGAGTCTTCTCCACCATTACTCGATTACTACTGAACCCTTTCTCCAACTTGAAGTTAAGTGGTATATCCTGGTTCTAATAACACATCACTCTTCGCTGCATATCGATCTTGATGTCATGGTCAACCAAGAAGTCCACTCCCAATATGACTTCTTCAACGATCTTTGCCACAACGAATTTGTGTAGAACCGTGACCTTTCCAATCAAGACTTCACATATCACTTCTCCTAGAACCGTGCTGTCTTCTCCAGTGGCTGTACGCAATATTGCTCCATGCAATGGTCTTATCTTCTTGTTGACTAAATCTGATCGAATGATGGAATGGGATGCACCGGTATCTACAGTCAGTAAACGTTCCTTTCCATCCACATGTCCTCCAACAGTAAGATTGCTCGATCTTCTTCCAATCTGTGAGATAGAGATTATGGGGCATTCAATTGCGGGAGCCAGCTGCCGCCCCTTGCGGCTGACTCGATTTAGTTAACGATTGAGTGGTCTTGGAGATTTGCTCATCTCCTTCTGCTCTGCGTTTACGACCACCCACATTATTGGAACTGTTATGGTTGGTGTTGCAATAACGCGCAATATGCCCTGGCTTTCCACACTTAAAGCATTTGACTGCATCATTATTCTTCTGCTGCGTACCCTTCAATGCTTCCAAAATTGCGTCTACCCAATCTGGCCTTTCCACTTCCACGCGATGCGCTTTGTACGCTGGCTTACTCAAAAGTGACGCTGTTTCTTGAGTCAGTGCATTGAATACCGTTTCTGCGAATGTATGTTTTGGGTTTGCATATGTCGCTTGCTTCGTTTCTACGTCCCGTATGCCATTTATAAAACTCTGGATTTTTACCCTCTCGGTGTACTCCACGGGTGCGTCCGCATTTGCCAAATGTGCCAACCTTTCAACATCCGAGGCAAACTCCTGCAAAGTCTCATTCGCTCTTTGGTGACGGTTTTGCAACTCAATTTGGAATATCTGTTTTCTATGCTTGCTTCCATAACGTCGTTCTACAGCAGCCATCAATGCTTCATAACTGTTCCGTTCGTACTCTGGAATCGTCTGTAAGATTTCCGCTGCAGGCCCTTTCAATGCCACGAATAGTGCAGCAACTTTATCTTCCGCATTCCAGTTGTTCACTGCTGCGGTCTTCTCAAAATGTAGCTTGAAGACCTGGAAAGGAACAGAACCGTCAAATGATGGTGTTTTTACCTTTGGATTGCTTGCTGAAACAGCTGGGCGGTTTAGTTGTAATTGCTCCATACGACCTTTTAACGCTTCTATTTCGGCATCAATTTTGTTCTCGAGTTGTAAAATTTTTGCATCCTGCTCTTCCAGTTTCACAAAGAGCTGCGATGATACCTGTTCCGAAATTTGTGCCGACATTTCAGATATACGTGCCCCTGCGCTTCCAGTTGAGATGCCAAGCATGTCTTCTGTTCTTCCAATTGTGATGTTATACGGGTTTCCTGCGATTCCAGTTGGGATACCATATACGTCTTCTGTTCTTCCAGTTGTGAAGAAATTTTGTTTCCTGTGCTTCAATCTTCGATGTTATTCGTGTCTCTTGGGATTCCATCTGTAATGACATATACCTTTTCTGTTCTTCTAGTTGAGATGACATTGTCGATGTTTGAGCAGATATTGCAGCCAAAATCATGTTCAAGTCTGTGCTCGTAACTGTCTGCGATGTTTCGTTTTTCTCTTCAATTTTTGTTGTTGTCTCGTCCCCATCAGGATAAAAGACATACTCGTTCACATCAATTCCTTCTGCTTCCATTGCCTCTCGTAGCCGTGCCTGAAGTTCGAGTTTAACGCCGCTTGTATTCAACCCACGGCTCTCCAACTCCTTCTTCAGTTGCTGGATCTTCAATTCACTGAACTTTGCCATGTCCTTGTTGTCCTCTGGAATTTATTCAACAATTCCTCTTCTGACACCAATTGTAACGAGTTTACTTGCAAATCTTCTTATTTGCAACCCTCTGCTAAGTTCGAATCACTAAACTGTTGAATAAATAACTCCAATATGTAATAATGCAAAATGGCCTTTATTAAAGTACTTCACAATAACACTCAAACTGTGCAACGAATAGCTTGCTTAATAACCAAACTGATTGATAGCTCAAATCAAACTGGATTCCAGCGCCTCTACATCTACTGCTTTTATACTCTCTGATTTCAACGTTCGCATCTTCTAGGCGCTTCCAGAATCTACTAGTCCATCAGCTCTCAAACTTCTCAGCTGTAACTACAATTGCACAATTTTATAGCTTCTCTCATTGCATACTTTCAGGAGTATCTCAGATATATGCATGTGTTGGTGCATTGATTCTTCGCTGCTCGTATACTTACATGGTACATATGTGTAGACGCAATTATTGTTTCGTTTATGTAGATACATAATGATTGAATTATTGATGTGAAATCCCGTCACTGCTTTGCATCGGCTTAGAGATAGCAGCACTCCTTAGTTTTGCTAATATTCGTAACAATATTTTAAATAAATCACGTCTTACGTGCCAAGAAAAAAGAATTTAAAATTAGTCTCAGCTTAAGAAAATTAATGTTTGCAACAAAAATTGGTATGGAAAATAAAAAAAAATAAACAAATTTAAAAAACTAATCAGCACCAACCCTAGTTTCTTTAGTAACCATTTCTATATTACTGCAATTAAATAGCTGAAAAATTTCACAATTTTCCTCTCGGAAAAAACTTAGGCTAAAACTGTACCTGGAATATGTAAATTTCACGAAATATATGCAAACGGGAGTAAATTTCCACGTATAAGCAAAGCGTTGTTTCCTTGAAGCCCAAACTCCGTGTTGTCACTTCCAACCTACTGCTATAACTCGTCCGGGAGAGGTATCGTAAGGCTCGTTTTCACCTCGGTATTAATAATATAATATTTTGCATGAAATGGTTGACAAGCACGAAGTTTGGTTTTGCTGGAAACGTATGTACCTTAGACTGGACATATTTTGTATAAAAAAAATAAAAGTTTATAAAAACGCTGTACCGCCCTCTCAAATTATTCCTTTTTATGTAGGTAATTAATTTCCAAAGTCTTGGGCAGATAACTTCAGGTTAAGGTGTGGCACATTGCCATGCGAGTCATGCCCGACAAAACCTTATAAAAAGTTGTTAATATGCTATTCTCCCCTAAAGCGTATTTATAACAATTAAATGAATCTCAAAATATCTATAAAACTCCTTCGTATTTCCATACTCATTTCTTCCATTTATTCAAATAATAAACATTAAATCACTCCACGGCGCGTTTTGCGCCAATTCGAGCTTCATGGCCGAGCCACAATCAAATTTTTCCTATGCATAGATGGGTTCAACGTAATCTTTTGCATGTCAGTAAAATCGCCACAATTATGCAAGATGTTGCGTTTGTAAATATAAAGGCACTTCAGACTTAGAAATTGAAGTTTATTTCGCCTTGCTCATTCACATTCAAAATTTCACAAATCATTGTTATAAACATTCTCACAATACAAGAAAAATACACATTTGTGAAGACCAAAAAAAGAGCCTTAATTCTCTCTGATGTTGATGAGATTGGCTATGGGAAAATCTTCGTGCATGAGAGTTTAACCAAGCGAAACAGAGAGATAGTGCACCACGCAACACAGCTGAAGCGCCAGGGTTCATTAGCTTCTGCTTTTAGCATTAGAGGCAGAGTATACGTGAGAGTGCAGAGAAAAACGGAGGCGAAGTTGGTGAAAAGCAGAGAAGATATAAATGCTCTTGTCAGCGAAGGCAAACAATGATGGCGAATTTCTACAACGACGCAAGCATGGGATTAATATTTATGTGTATTACTACATTTACTTTTTGTCTTACTCTCTTACTTTTTCAAATATGTATGTTTATCATTTGCAAATTCCTCTTTTCTTTATTACTTTCAATTCTACAAACCAAAGCCCATTACGCAGCGCTAAGTGCATTAATCCTAATGATCAGTGAAAATGAGTATCTGAGAACTGACAACGAATGTCTCAAGATCATTTTAACCCTTGTAAGCAACAGTCATGCAGGTTTGCAGCTTTGCCACATAAATGCACGTAGTCTTAATTTACAGAAACTTGATTACATGAACCAAATTTTGCAAAATACAAAAATTGACATACTTTGTGTGACTGAGACTTGGTTTAGAGAGGATATTGAGGATGAATTTTATAAGCTACACTCTTACACATTGGCACGGAATGATAGGAAAACCGGGGCAAGAGGTGGAGGTGTTGCCATATATTGTAAAACATCGCTGAGACATCAGGTTATCTTCAAATCCAACGAAAATGATCCTGTTGAGTACTTGATTATAGAAGTTAGTGATGCATTAAAGAAGTGTTTAGTTGTGTGTGTGTACAACCCCAGTAAATTCCATAAGCTAGACAATTTTTTCCTAAAATTGTCTGAATTTATATGCAAATATGAACATATTTTGGTCTGTGGTGACTTTAACACAGACCTATTAAACAATGACTTGAGGTCAATGACATTAATGGATAATTTGTATTACACTGGCTTAGACGTTGTCAATAAATCTCCTACTAGATTTTCACCAAATTGCAAATTTAGCTTGCTAGACCTGATATGTACCTCGGACCGTTCCAGTGTACTTTATTTTGACCAGTTCTCAGTTGCGGGAATATCGGATAATGACATGTTGTTTATATCGTATGATATAGATTTTAATTGCAATACCGAAACACAATTTTATTATAGGGATTTTAAGTCAGTTAATATCTCTGAACTAATGTGCGAAGCTGATTCTTTACATTGGAACCGCGTATGGATGTTGTCAGATATTAACCAAAAACTCAGTTATTTCATGTTTCTTTTAAATTACCTATTTACTAAATATGTACCTCTAAAGGCGGTAAAGTCCCAAACAAATAAACAGCCGTGGTTCACAAAAGAGGTTCTGCTGGCTATCAAAGGTCGTAGTAAGTCTTACAAAATTTGGAAGCAACATCCCACAAATGAAAACTGGCAATGTTATCGTCTGGCCAGAAATCATGCTACACTCACAGTAAGAAATTCTAAAAGACTTTTTTTTCAAACAAAGCTTGACACTAATTTACCAACCAAGAACTTGTGGAAAAATCTGAAATCAATAGGGATTGCATGTAAAAATGATTCGAAATGCGATTTGGACCCTGACTCCATCAATGACTTCTTTTTACAGTCGAGTAGTTATATAAATAATCAAAATTTCAAACTTAATGAAAACGTGATGTACATACCAGATAATAACAAATTTCAATTTTTCGGAGTTACAGAGGATGATGTCATAGGAAGTATATTCTCAATAAAGTCCAATGCCGTTGGTGACGACGGTATAAGCCTTAGGTTTGTAAAACTTATTGCAATCAACATTGTTTCAACGTTAACACATATTATTAACTTTTCGATAACGACTTCAACTTTTCCCGATGCTTGGAAGATAGCAAAAGTTATTCCTATTGCTAAAAAGCCATCGGCTGTTTTGCCAATGGATTTTCGGCCGATAAGCATATTACCCGCTCTTTCTAAAATCTGGGAAAAGTTAGTGGTGGCCCAAATCACCGAATACCTCTATAAGAACAACCTTCTCTCAGAATGCCAGTCTGGTTATAGAGCGAGCCATAGTTGTGCGACGGATTTACTCAAGGTAATTGAAGACATCCGCCCTGCCTACGATAGGGGTGATTTGACTGTGATGTCACTTTTAGATTTTTCGAAAGCCTTTGACACAGTAGATCATTCCATTCTCTTAATTAAATTACGACACTACTTTGGATTCTCTTCTAGCGCTTCAAGATTGCTCGAAAACTATCTTACAAATCGTTGGCAGAAGGTAGTAGTTAAAAGTGGTTGCTCTGAGACGAAGTGCCTGTGCTCGGGGGTGCCTCAGGGATCTATACTTGGACCAGTTTTGTTCAGTATGTTCATTAACGATATTACTCATTGCTGTAAAAGTGTTTCAATACATCTATATGCTGATGATGCATAAATATATCTATCTCGCCCTATTGGCTTATCTGAAGATTTGGTTCGTAGGATGAACGAGGATCTCGGAAGCATCTCTTCGTGGTCGAGTGATAATAATTTAAATCTAAATGCGTCTAAAACAAAAGCTATTTGCATTTCGCACTCTCCGCAACTAGTAGAGAATTTGCCATCGGTTATACTACAGGATATTACCATTAAGTATGAGTCGGTCGTTAATAGTTTAGGGTTCAAACTAAATTCCAATTTTAACTGTGTTGATCATATTAAATACGTTTTATCAAAAATTTATTTTGTGTTAAGGAAATTGTGGTACACAGCTGCTTTCATTCCTCCAAATGTCAAATTAATGTTAGTCAGATCACTAATAGTTCCTTTCATTTCGTTGGGAGGGTTAGTGTTTGGTGATATAGACTGCAGGTCTAGAAATAAGCTACAACTTGCATTGAACAATTGTGCAAGATATATCTACTTGAAGCATAAATTTGACCACATATCAGAGTTTTCGTTTAAAATACCTGATTGCAGTCTTACTACCTTCCTAAACTATCGCAATCTAATTTTCCTGAATAAATTAATTTATAAAAAACAACCAGAATACCTATTCCGAAATTTATGTTTTGCTAGATCTGACAGAACCTGTAACCTCATCGTTCCACACCATAAATATCTCTCATCATCAAGGACGTTCTTTGTCAGTACTATCAAAGTATGGAACTCATTACCTAATTTTATTAAAAATGAGCCCAATGCATCGCGCTTTAAATTGGCTTTGTCTGAATTTTTTGATATACGAAAAACACTATTCTAGCTATTTTCTCGAATCTACATTGTCTATTTCTGTTATTTGTTTTATATTAATATAAATATTGTTATACTCACATTATTATATTGTACACATATCCAAATATCGATGTACTTTAAGAGACAATAGTCTCACTTGTACAAATGTGTTAAATAAATTGAATTGAATTGAATTGAATTTGCTAACATATTTCGTGCCTTGCATTTATATATTTTATAACTGAAAATTTTTAAAACCAGCGAGTGGGAAAAATATTTTTACTTGTTGAGAGTGAAAACACATTTATCCAAGGCAAATTTCGAATTCTTCTTATGCTTTGCTTCTAATAAAAGTTGAAAGTTGTCTACTTTTTCATGTCAGATGCGTCAGTGTCGCTTGATATGCCGTTCTCCATTAAAATACGTGCAATCTACTCATAATGCATAAGCTTTCGTTAAACGCAACGCTCTACCTCATTGCTTTTTTATTAACAACTAAACCAATATCACTATGATTTTAGTCTTACTAGCACAGCCACAGTTTTAATTTTAATGACCACTGGTCTAAAGTCAATTTTTATAATAAATAATAAATGGTTTTTTATTTAGTCAATAAATATAAGAACGTTGTTGAAAATGGTTACGAGCGAAATGGACTTTCTTGCCTTGTTCAGCAACGCTTAACGAGGATTTTAATACCACTTAAAATTTTTTTCTTATTTAAAAAATAGCTTGAGTACAAGTTATGTTTCTCGAAAGCACTGAAGACTCCGTGAACCAAAAAAGGACTTTCGTTTTTCGAAAGATATTTTACTACCACTGATTCTTTTAAAGTTGATCCATCCAAATGGCATAATGAGTCTGGATTTAAATAGGAATTCATGTTGTTAAGAATTTAACTGTTGTAAATGATGATTAAATAAAATTAAATTATTTTGGCCAATTTTACTAGAAATATTCATACTTATAAAAAATAAGAATAAGTACTTTCTTTACAATATTTCAATTCTTCCACTAATGGCTATCGAAACACAGAATAATGAATGGTCGAAAAAGGTGGGGTGAAACACAAATTTCAAATCATTTAGTTTCTTAAATTTTTTCTTATAATGGTAATTTGAAAGTAAGTTGGTCTTTGATCCTTAAAAAAAAATGTTTATAAAATGGGCGTGGTCCTTAACCAATGTGGGAGAAATATGTGACTTGATACGTCAATTGGCTCTGAATCATTGGAAAATGCTTGATTGTTTTAGTTTTCATTTTTTCTTATAAATACACTATAATAAAACAGCATACTTACAACTTTTTATATGATTTTGTCGGGCATTATTTCCGAAAATATAAAAAAAAGTTTCCACATTTTCAGCCACCCCTTAATCTGGTGTAATCTGCCTAAGAGTTGCCATATTGATTACTTACATGCAAAGGAATAATTTGAAGAGGCGGTACAGTCTTTTTGCGGAAATCAGATTTTTAAGACCACCTAGTACCTAGTTAGATAACCGCTGAGCTTCGTACGTGGCCCGTACAAACTCGAATTTTTCGTGAAAACAGTTAGTTTTTACAAAATGTAGGGTTTTGTGAGCTCGAGGCCTTGCTTTAAATAAAACACTGTGTTAGTATTCACACATTTATTTGGTCGATATTTCGACTTCAATCTGAAGTCATTTTCAAGACTTTTTTAAAAACACAACATGAAAAGAAAATAAACAGAAATATATAATTTATATCACATACATATATAAATTTATAACACTAGATCGACTTACTTGCGTGTAAATGCCTGATCGACTAACCAGGTGTTCTAACAAAATAATAGGAAGAAGGTGGAAAAAGGAAAGTAAACAATTAGAGTACCGCAAGTATAAACAAATTTTAAGGAACCGTATAAGTAAACAAAATTACACAACAACAATCATACACAAAGAATTTTTAAGAAAAACAAGACAAAATGCAACAAAGCAAAATGTGCATAATATCCTTCCCCCCCCCCCCCCCCCCCCCCCCCCTTCATTAGTTGTTGTCCCCAATCTCGTTCGCAGCGGGATATTTGCTGGGCTGTGGCGCTCTCGATGAACCTTTTGTGATTTGCCCTGTGTGTTGTTGCTGCTTTGAAACTAAATTCCTATATGCGTAGGCACATTCGTCTACGTCCGACTTGTAATTCATTCTATTAGGGGTGTTCATAATATGGAGCATCTCCAAAATATATCGTTTATTGTAGTGTTTTTCTTTATCGAGAATTCTAACATTTTCGAAATCGGGGTAATGTCCAGTGTCAGCACAATGAGATGACAAGGCAGTATTGTTGTCCGACGAATTGTTTCTTAGCTTGATATTGGACCTGTGACCGGAAACCCTTGTCTTCAATTTTTGTTTTGTTGTCCCCACATATACCTTTACGCATACGTGGGACCCGTCGCCGTTACTAGGAATTTCATATATTAAATTAGATTTCTCTAACTTTGGAATTGGGTCCTTCATATTGTTAAATACTTGTCGGAGTGAATTGTTGTATGTGAATGCTATTGTGTATTTTTCCCTGTCAAATAGGTTCGAACTTTTCATTCTTTCTACCAATCCGGGAATATACGATACTGGCTTATACAATTTATTGCCTTTTTCACATAAGTTTTCATTTTTGGCTCCTGCGTAAAAGTTGTGAATAAGTTTATTATTCAATTCTCTGGGGAATTCGTTCTGTTCTAACGTCTTCTTTATTATGACAATATTCTTTTTGTGAAATATTTTCTCACTAATCGTGAGAACTACCTGCTGTCATCGAGCAAAGAGTCAGCGCATATGCGCCTTGGCAACCACGCTACTGTTGGCAGCCATAATTTCGAAATAGTAAAAGACTTCGTTTATTTGGCAACCAGCATCAACACTAGCAACAACATCAGCACTGAAATCCAGCGAAGAATCAATCTTGCCAATAAATGCTACTTTGCATTAGGTAGGCAATTGAAAAGTAAAGTCCTCTCTCGGCGAACGAAAATCATACTCTACAAGTCACTTATCGTACCCGTCCTGCTATATGGGGCAGAAGCATGGACCATGACAACAGCAGATGAAGCGGCTTTGGGAGTGTTCGAGAGAAAAGTTCTTCGAAAGATTTATGGCCCTCTACGCGTTGGCGATGGCGAGTACCGAAGAAGATTTAATGATGAGCTGTACGAGCTATACGCAGACATCAACATAGTCCAGCGAATTAAAACGCAGCGGCTGCGCTGGCTAGGCCATGTTATGCGAATGAAAGATGATGCTCCGGCCAAGAAAGTGTTTCTATCGGAACCCGCCTATGGAAGCAGAGGTAGAGGGCGGCCCCCACTCCGTTGGAAGGACCAGGTGGAAAACGATTTAAACTCCCTTGGTGTGACCAATTGGCGCCGGTTGGCGGAGCGAAGGAGCGACTGGCGCGCCTTGTTGGACGGCCATAACCGTTTAGACGGTTAAGCGCCAATTAAGTAAGTAAGTAATCGTGAGAACTCTACTTATAAAATTCTTCGCGGTGTTTCTAATAATTTTGGTTTCATGTTTAGAATTGTAGTTAATTAGTCTACCCGATGAGGTTGGTTTCATATACCAATCAATCCACAATCTGTTGTTTTTATTTATTACCAAAGTGTCAAGATATGGTAGCTCTCCATCTTTCTCCACCTCTACTGTAAATTTGATAGTGCTGTGGTATCCATTTAGCAATTTTAACATACTTTCTTTTCAAACTTCATAAGCAACTCTTCCATAACGATGTCAGCTAGTACTGGGGAAGCTGTAGAACCCATGGGCATTCCTGTACGTTGCTCCTAAATCTTGTTGTTGTATTTGAAGTAACGGTTATCCTTGATGCAGAATTTAACCATGTTAAGAAATATTTCCTTTGTCAGTGATGTGTGTTCTTTTATGTCATTCCACAGGGATGCTAGGGAACAAGGAGACCACATCAAACGACACTACACTTTCATCATCATAAATATATGTGCCTTTAATGTTATCTTTGAATGCGGACGAATCTTTGACACTATATTTGGACGATGTATTTAAATTTTTGAGGATTTGGACTACATATTTGCATAAGTTGTAAGACGGAGCGTCAATGGACGAACAAATGGGTCGGAGCGGTATGCCATCTTTATGTATTTTCGGCAGACCATATATTCTAGGAGGGTTTGCGTTTTTGCATGTAAGGAAATTCTTTTCTTTCAAATCGATAGAACCAATACTAAACATCTTTTGGGCTATTTCGTTGTTCCTTTCTTGTAATTTATTCGTTGGATCGCGTTTCAGTACCCTGTAAGTTGAAATGTCGTTAACTAACATTTGCATCTTTTGGTCGTATTCTGGTTTGTCCATGACCACTGTGAAATTTCCCTTATCGGCGTTAAGAACGAGCAGATGCTTATTGTTTTTAAGGAACCTTTTTGTTTTTAGTACGGTCTCATGTATGAACCTGTCTGTCGCTGAGACTTTGTTTTTGCTAATATGGTCCTGTATTAAGGTCGTCAAATTATTTCTTTCTATTTCTTGATTTTCTTTATCTTTCAAAGTTTGTATGATATTCTTCGCCGTCTGCTATGATTTGAAAGAGGGGGAATTTCTTATTGTCAGTTGGTAATGAGTATTTTGGACCTTGGGACAATAGCCACTTTATATCATGTGGAATTTCTGTGTTTGTTAAATTTCGGAACCATTCCGGTAACACCCTAATGTTCATTTTGGCATTTTCTTTCCGTCTGAGGTTGTCATACTTTTTGGTTTGTGTCCTCTTAATGTTTTTGGTGGCTTTGTTCGCCAGCAACTCTTCGCTCTCGAAAAATGCAATTGAATGAGATGTGTCCAAGGCTAATGTAATTTGTGATCTCAATCTATTTGTCTCTCTTTTGTAATATCTTAAGAGTTCATGTTTCATGCATATTATAATGTTCAAGAGTTTCGTTTGCACTTTATCAATATATGAGGAAATTATATTGGTGAACTTACGTGTTGATTTGCTTTTACTTATGTTGTTGTTTATGGTGTACCTGATGTTCCTTGTTGCGTTTATGATGAAGTTCGGTTTCAAGCCATTTCTTTTACATCTTTCTAAAAACTTGGTCGACTCAGCTAATCTTGTGATTTGTTGTGCCGTATGTTGATAGCGTTTGATAAATCTGTTGGTTTGTTTATCATACTTGTGATTGATGGTTTGATACACTTTTAGTGTATTTTTGTTTCGGTGTGCTCTCCGATTTGACATAATTTTTGATTTTTGATGGCCTTGTTTATTTAAAAAATGTAGAATTTGGGAGCTCGAGGCCTTGCTTTAAATAAAACACTGTGTTAGTATTCACACATTTATTTGGTCGATATTTCGACTTCAATCTGAAGTCATTTTCAAGACATTTTTAAAAACAACATGAAAAGAAAATAAACAGAAATATATAATTTATATCACATACATATATACATTTATAACACTAGATCGACTTACTTGGATGTAAATGCCTGATCGACTAATCAGGTGTTCTAACAAAATAATAGGAAGAAGGTGGAAAAAGTATTTTGTCTTGTTTTTCTTAAAAATTCTTTGTCTATGATTGTTGTTGTGTAATTTTGTCTACTTATACGGTACCTTAAAATTTGTTTATACTTGCGGTACTCTAATTGTTTACTTTCCTTTTTCCACCTTCTTCCTATTATTTTGTTAGAACATCTGATTAGTCGATCAGGCATTTACATGCAAGTAAGTCGATCTAGTGTTATAACTGTATATATGTATGTGATATAAATTATATATTTCTGTTTATTTTCTTTTCATGTTGTTAAAAAAGTCTTGAAAATGACTTCAGATTGAAGTCGAAATATCGACCAAATAAATGTGTGAATACTAACACAGTGTTTTATTTAAAGCAAGGCCTCGAGTTCACAAACCCCTACATTTTTTAAATAAACAAGGCCATCAAAAATCAAAAATTAAGTTAGTTTTTACATTATAACTTTTTCCGAATAAGTTTTAAATTTTTTCTCATTTTCACTAACCTTGATACAAATTCTACCAAACGTATTTTGTTTAACATTATTCGATTTGCTAAAAATTTCACTTGACTCGATGTAACCACAAAATCCGGCGATTTTTTGCTGTCGCGTACAAAGGCACGCTTATTTTGGATTTTTCACACACATATGTACCTATAAAAATATTTCAAAAGCATGTTGCTATTTTTATTTAGACATGTACCACACAATATTGTACCGAATTCTGGGGATTTTCTGACAGTTATACACCTTCTGCTAACGTTCGAATAGCAGAAAAGTCGAATAAATAACTCCAATATTCAGTATTGCTAAATGGTCTTTATTTAGACTACTCACTATCACGTACTTGGCAACTAATAGCGTGTTTAAATCAAACTCATTCGTCATTCCTCAGCTTGCGCTGCTTTTATACTCTCTGTTGTCCCGTCCGCATATTTCTCCTAAGGTCTACACGTGTCACTTTCTAGAACGGTTGTATCTCCTGCTTGGTAATTGAGCTATTGCGTGTGTATGTGTGCCTAACAACTTCGGCTGGTGACTACATGTGTGTGGGAGAGATATCTCTTCACTTCGAGCTGCTAGTTATGTGCGTGCATGTATGTAAGTTTAGCTGCTTACTGTATTTGTTGTTGTGATTATTTACTAACAGCATAGTGATGCCAATATTCGTCACACTGCCCTTCACCTAAGTCTGATCGTCCCGATCAGACAAATCTCTCGATCCAACCGCTGCTAGCCTCTCCAAATGAACCACTCTTCTATTTCGTGGATTCCCAATTGTTTGTATGCGGTATATGACATCACTGATCTTTGTACGGGCCTTCCCAGCTACATTGAAATTTTGATGGAACACCTTTCCGCCGGTGAGGGTTATACCAAATCTTTCTCCAATAAACATTCCGAATTGTTGTTCTCGTCGTACCTGTGTCTCATCTTACTACTCATTATCTTAGTTCGTTGCCTCGCACTCTGTTGTTTGGCCACTCGACTACTTCGAAGAGCTTGAGCTTGACAGATTGGCTTTGCATAATCAGTATCGTTCTGACGTTTCACAACAGTAGTGTGCCCTGGCTTGAAACCACCTTTGCATTATTTCTGCGAAATTCTTTCCTTCGTTTTAGAGCGTCCATTAAGGTTTGGCAATGCCAGTGTTCTTCACGCAGGTACATTCGGTATTGAATTTCGTGGTCTTTGTCGAATCTCCTCCACCAGCACTCGCTTACTGCTGAACCCTTTCTCAAAAATGTTGTTAAGTGATACATCCTTGTTCTTATATTGCATAATCCTTCTCTGAATATCGATCCTGATGCCATATTCAACTAAGAAATCCACTCCCAATATGAATCCATCAACCCAGTCTGGTCTTTCTACTTCCACACGGCGTGCTTTGAAAACTAGCTTACACAGAAGCAATGCTGTTTCCTGAGTAAGCGCATGGGATACTGTTTCAGCAAATGTTAGCTTTGGGTTTGCGTATGTAGCTCGCTTCGTTTCGATATCCCGCATTCCATTAATAAAGCTCTGGATTTTTACCCTTTCGGTGTATTCCACGGGTGCGTCCACATTCGCTAAATGTGCCAGCCTTTCAACATCCGACGCAAACTCTTGTAATGTTTCACCACGCCTCTGGAGGCGGTTCAGTAACTCCATTTGTTATATCTGTCTCCTATGCTCGATTCCGTATCGCCGTTCTACAGCAGCCATCAAAGCTTCATAGTTGTTCCGCTCTCCTTCTGGAATCGTCTGTAGGATTTCGGCTGCTGGCCCCTTCAGTGCTACGAATAGAGCTGCAACCTTGTCTTCAGCATTCCAGTTGTTCACTGCTGCGGTCTTCTCAAACTGTAGCTTAAATACCTGGAAAGGAACAGAGCCGTCAAAAGATGGAGTTTTTACCTTCGGATAGTTCGATGGAACAGCTGGGCGATTTAGTTGTAACTGCTGCATAAGACCTGTCAAAGCTTCTATCTCGGCATCAATTTTGCCCTCGAGTTGTAAAATTTTTGCATCCTGCTCTTCCAGTTTCGCAAAGAGCTGTGATGATACCTGTTCCGAAATTTGTGTCGGCATTTTAGATATACGTGCCTCTTGCGCTTCCAGTTAAGATGACATATATGTCTTCTGTTCTTCCAATTGAGAAGACATTTGCGACGACATTTCTGAAATGCGTGCCTCTTGTGACTCCAGCTGAGACACCATTGTCGATGTTTGTGCAGATATTGCAACCAATGTCATGTTAAAATCTGTGCTCGTCACTGTCTGCGGTGTCTCGTTTTTTTCTTCCATTTTTGTTGTTGTCTTGTCGCTATCAGAATGAAAAACATACTCGTCAGCATTGATTCCATCAAATACCATAGCTACCCCTAGTCGTCTTTGTAGTTGGGATTTATTGCCAGTGATAGCCAATCCACGGGGTTCCAACTCCTCCTTCAGTTTCTGGATATTCAATTCACTCAACTTTGCATTGTCCAAGTTGTATTCGCAATCTTCGGAATTTATTCAACAATTCCTTTTATGACACCAATTGTAACGAGTTTAGGGAAAACTTCGCTTATTTTACACCTTCTACTAACGTTCGTATCGCTGAATTGTTGAATAAATAACTCCAATATTCAATAATGCAAAATGGTCTTTATTAGACTACTTTGAAAGTACTTCAAAATAACACTTATACTTCGCAAGCAATAGCGTGCTTAAATCAAACTGCTTCATGATTGCTCAGCTTGCGCTCTTTTATACTCAATGCTGCTTCATTCGCATATCTCTACTACAGTCCAGACGTTTCGCCTGCTGGAACTGCTGTACATATCTCCTACTTGTAATTAGCTATATCATGTATATTTGTAGTTTGTATCTATATGCGTGTGTATATGCGAGTAATACTTCGCTGATGATGACATGCTTTTGTGAGTATTTCTCTGCTGCCTTGTATGTATGTGTGTAGATGATTGATTTGTTTACGTACATACTGCTTATTATCGGCTTAGTGGTGGTAGTATCGCTTAGAAATCCTAATATTCGTCACACTACGTTATTTTCTCGGCCATACGCGCTTCGAGTTTTGATGATATACGCGCTTCTTGTGCTTCGAGGAGTACTGCTATACATACGTGTCTCTTGTTCTTGCGGTTGAGTTTCCATCTTTGATGTAATCTGTGTCGACATTTCTGAAATACGCGTTGGGATACCAACTGTTCTTCCAGTTGAGATGAAATTTGCGACGACATTACTGAAATGCGTGCTTTCTGTGCTTCCATCTTGGATGTCATTGTCGACGTTTGTGTTATTGCGGCCAATATCATGTTCAAGTCTGTGCTTGTAGCTGTCTGCGATGTTTCGTTTTTCTCTTCCATTTTTGTTGTTGCGGCTTCCCCATCAGGATGAAAGACATACTTCTCCACTTAAATTCCCTCCGATTCCATAGCTTTCCTTAGTCGTATTTGTAGCTTTATTGCCAGTAGTATTTAATGCACGCGCTTCCAACTCCTTTTTCAATTGCTGAATTTTTAATTCACTTCACTTGGCCATGTCCTTGTTGTCCTCGAAATCTTCGGAATTTATTCGACAATTCCTCTTCTGACACTAATTGTTACGAATTCTGGAGATTTTCCGATAGTTATACACCCTCGGCCACCGTGGTGTGATGGTAGCGTGCTCCGCCTATCACACCGTATGCCCTGGCTTCAACTCCCGGGCAAAGCAACATCAAAATTTTAGAAATAAGATTTTTCAATTAGAAGAAAATTTTTCTAAGCGGGGTCGCCCCTCGGCAGTGTCTGGCAAGCGCTCCGATTGTATTTCTGCCATGAAAAGCTCTCAGTGAAAACTCATCTGCCTTGCAGATGCCGTTCGGAGTCGGCATAAAACATGTAGGTCCCGTCCGGCCAATTTGTAGGGAAAAATCAAGAGGAGCACGACGCAAATTGGAAGAGAAGCTCGGCCTTAGATCTCTTCGGAGGTTATCGCGCCTTACATTTATTTTTTTTTTTTTATACACCCTCTGCTTACGTTCGAATCGCAGAACTGTCGAATAAATAACTCCAATATTCAGTATTGCCAAATGGTCTTTATTTAGACTACTTCACTATCAAACTGATTCGTCATTCCTCAGCTTGCTCTGCTTTTATACTCTCTGTTGCCTCGTCCGCATATTTCTCCTAAGGTCAAGACGTGTCACGTTCTAAAACTATTGTATCTCCTGCATGGTAATTGAGCTATTGCGTGTGTATGTGTGCGTAACAACTTCGGCTGATGACTACATTTGTGTGTGAGATATCTCTTCACTTCGACCTGCTAGTTATGTGTGTGCATGTACATACCATTACCTGCTTACTGTATTTGTTGTGATTATTTACTAACAGCATAGTGATGTTAATATTCGTCACAATATTATTGCGCTAAATAGTTAGTCTGAAAAAGTTATAGTTTGTCTTTAAGTAAGGTCGAAAACTGAAAAAAATACGCTCGATTTGTCCCTTACCAACCGTGGAATGCTCTTCACATAAGTTTAAGCTCAAGCAATGCAAAAAAACAAATATATGGAACATGCCTAATTGTGTTTTATATCATTTTTTTAATGAAACTGTTGGCTGTATGACAATTAAAGTTAGAGAAGTTCACTTGCGTAAATAATGTATGAAATGAATAAAACATTATTAACAACATTTAGGAGTATATTGTGGGTAGCTCTACGCTATCTGCTTATACTTGTTTACCTGCGGACTAATTCCAAGCATTTTTAATGATGGTGGTACATTCAATCCTTCCGGTATACGAACATGGCCAAAATCGACTGTAAAAGCTTCACACCATACACCAAAATGGCCTATGTCGAAAATGGTCAAGTCGTCGGGGAGGGTAAGTACAATAGTTTTTCGATCGTAGCGACGAAGTGGATTCTCTTTGCCGTTTTCATCAGGAATGCGAAGGCCTTGTGGACTGGGGCGCTGTCCACGTCCAACCCAGAACTTTGCATCTTTAAAACGAAAATATGTAAATAAAATTACGGGATCGTATAACACATGATAATTTCATTGAATTATATTAAGATTACCTGGGGCTTCACCATCGTAGCTAAAGTTAGGTATTAAAAGTGTTTGAGCATCTACAATTACAATGCTGTCGGAAGACACACCATGCACTCCCTTTAAAGATGAGATTTTCTGCGGCCGTGGGAAGTCCAAGTCATTTGGTATAGAAACATCACCAAAATTTACTGCAAATTCATCGCACCACACAGAAAACCATTTAATATCACGTAAAGTTTTGCCATCGGGTAACGAAAGTGTTATATCTTTGTTGCGATACCGTCTGCTTAGCGCAGTGCTACCACCACGTTCATCACGTAAGCGTTGTGCTCCCTTGCTTGTGGGTTTCGGTGTGTTACCAACATAGAAATAAGCAGCTATCAAATATAGAATACATATTTATTTATGTGGCAAGTGCGGCTAACAAATTTATGGACTAAAATTTATCCATACATACATAAATGAGCCAATTCGTAGGTGTGGAATTTTTTCGGCAGAATGAAATGAAAGCATTTGAATATTTTTACACCATTTTCGTAATAAAATGGAAAACCCTTTAGGTTAGCTAAGGTTGAACTGACCGGTCAATAAAGTCCTCACTTAAACTGAATGTGTCCATAGTGTTACCAGAATTTGTTTGACGATCGAACGGAAAACCCCCAGCTAGGTGCCAGGACTTGGTTTAAAATAACCCCGGTCTCTTGGCGAACACCACAAGTTTTCTAGGATTTAGCGTGATAACTACCAGGACACGAACACAGAACGTGCTCAACCGTTTCTTTCGACAGCTCGCACTTTCTACATCGGCTGTCACTGACGAGGCCTAACCTATGTATAAGCCTGTGACGCCAGAAGGCAGTGGCCAGTTAATATGCCCATCGTGAGCCGTAAATTTCGCTCTTTAGAGCAGGGCTGCTCAAATCTTTGGACTGTGACTGTGTTGGTAAGAATGTTACTATCGAAGTGGTAGTGGATTTGCCGTTGATCAAAGAGCAAAGAAGCAACACGAATGACGCATTGTTTGCTAACATTTAAAAAATATTTCTAAGTTTGCTATGAAAATTACACAGGCCGACAAAATGAGACCGAATTTTTTGACCATAAACCAGACCATACTTTCCAAAGGTTTTCGATGCGCTGAATTCAAATCTGGACGCAGAATTGCTCTATCACCTACTTAAATTCAGTGGTTTTTCAGCTATAGGAAAATTAGCAAATTTATAAACTTTAAATTGCTCTATCTTAGCGAAAAAAAAGATATTTGAGCAAACTCAACGCCATTCGTCAGAGAAAGACTTCTTCTTTAAGATGCTATGTGTGCTTTTTAAAAAAAAAAATTTGTCGTTTATATAAAAAATAAAATAAATGTAAGGCGCGATAACCTCCGAAGAGATCTAAGGCCGAGCTTCTCTTCCAATTTGCGTCGTGCTCCTCTTGATTTTTCCCTACAAATTGGCCGGACGGGACCTACATGTTTTATGCCGACTCCGAACGGCATCTGCAAGGCAGATGAGTTTTCACTGAGAGCTTTTCATGGCAGAAATACAATCGGAGCGCTTGCCAGACACTGCCGAGGGGCGACCCCGCTTAGAAAAATTTTCTTCTAATTGAAAAATCTTATTTCTAAAATTTTGATGTTGCTTTGCCCGGGAGTTGAACCCAGGGCATACGGTGTGATAGGCGGAGCACGCTACCATCACACCACGGTGGCCGCCAAAAATAGGCAAAAACGGTGTTTTTTGCACATTTAGGTTAGGATACCTCAAAATCCTGACGTGATAGAGCAATTCTGCGTCCAGATTTGAATTCAGCGCATCGAAAACCTTTAGGAAAGTATGGTCTGGTTTATGGTCAAATTTCAAAGGTATATAAGATAAGAATGTAACTATATTTTGAAATTTAAAAGCTTATGTTACTGGTTTTAAGCATAAGCTTTAATACCACTGAAACTTTTTTACTAAATAAATAACAAAATACAAAATAAATAGAGATGGGAAAAGGGTAAATACCCAAATGGTAAATACCCTGTAAATTGGTTATATATGGTAAAAATGGGTAAATACCCAAATATTTGCCCAAAAGAAGGGTAAAAATAATCATTTGGAAAATGTGGAAAACAAACACACAAATTCAATCCAAAATGTACCCAATTTGTCCTATATAGGTGTGTAGATATCCACTACGCTATCGGTTGAATTAGTTTTAATCTGTAATCCAGCGTTTTTCAAAAATATTTAGCCAATAGTGCATGCCGTTGCAAAAATTGAAGTTTGCCCAGTAAACATTTTAAGTCAAAAAAGAGTAAAAAAAAATATCTAAATTGGAGCGTTTACAGTCGGTATGAGCTCATTTGGGAGGCCGAAACCAATGTATTTCCCTTCTTGCAATGGTCGTCCTAGATGAGCCTATTAACCTATACCATTTGAGCCTAAATAATAGTCCGACATGAATCTTAAAAGGAACTCTTTCTGTCGTCATTATAAACTTTAATTATATGACACCTATTTGGCTTATTTATTAGGCATCGCCGGCGCTTATTAGGGGCATATATAGTTCGACACACCAGGACAGAGTGTGGCAGCTTTGCGGTCACATTAAAAATGTCGAGAAGCGTCGATGCCTATACAAAGAAATAATAGCAAGGGTAACAATTGTGTACATATTGTAACGAATTTGCTTGCAAATCCTCTTATTTGCAACCCTCTGCTAAGTTCGTATCGCTAAACTGTTGAATAAATAACTCCAATATGTAATAATGCAAAATGGCCTTTATTCAAGTACTTCACAATAGGGGGACTCATGTAACCGTATAAATGCCTTATAAATTGTGTAAACGTATAAATTTATCTAGTTTACGCACGAGCTGTCAAATTTTGTATGAAAAATCATTTACACAATTTGTATAAATTTACGCGCACATTTCATTGTGTAAACGCGATAAACTCAAAGGAATGCAACCTTGCAGACATTACAGCAGGCATTTTCATCAGAAATCTCCAACATCAGCAAGTAATTTACAAGAATATCTTAGTAAAGACGTTTTAGTTTTGATTTTTCACTTAATCTTGGTATTTTTTAATTTGTATAACAATCAAAAAAAATTTTTTGGAAATAATACAGCTGAAAAACAATCAAGTTTATCAAGAGTATTACTAGGTGCGTTCATATAACCGCGTGTGTAAATGGATATAATTTTACACCTTATAAGTTTATATGCTATCATGAGTCCCTCTAATAACACTTGTACTTTGCAACGAATAGCTTACTTAATAACCAAACTGATTGACAGCTCAAATGAAACTCTACTATTCAAAATAATAGCTCGGTAGATAGCGCTTAATCCAAATCTCAAATCAAACTGAATTACTTCTTACTCGCCTGCCCCGCTTTTATAGTTTACGTTGCATACTTCTAGGCTCTTCCATTTCCAGAACTTACCAACTATATTCGTGTGTGTATAGTTCTCATATAGTTTCTACTTGTTTACAATTGTCTACTTTTTAGCGCTTCTCAGATGTACATATGTGAGTTTGTAGTTTACAGTCTCCCGCACACACATAAGCGTATAAGTAAATTCATCTGTGTGTGACATCTCATCTCTCGCTGCCTTGTATGTAAATGTTGCTCGTCGGAATGTGTACATATGTGTAGACGCAATTATTGATTCGTTTATGTAGATACATAATGATTGAATTATTGATGTGAATTCACGTCACTGCTTAGCATCAGCCTGGAGATGGCAGCACTCCTTAGTTTTGCTAATATTCGTAACACTGCCCTCCACCTAAGTCTGATCGTCCCGATCAGACAAATCTCCCAATCTAAACGCCGCTAGCAAATCCAAATGTACCACCCTTCTAATCCGTGGTTTCCCAGTAGTTTGTATGCGGTAGATGGTATCACTGATCTTCTTAACAACTTTTTACGTGCCTTCCCAACTGCACCGAAATTGGGCTGGAACACCTTTCCGCCGGTGAGGGTTGTTTAACAGTACCAAATCTCCATTCCGGAAACCTTCCGAATTATTTTCCCTGTCGTACCTGTGTTCCATCTTACTACTCATTATTCTGGAACGTTCTCTCGCACTCTGTTGCTTGGCCAATGAAGAACTACTTTGTAGAGCTTGTTCTTGACGGATTGGCTTCACATACTCAGTATCATTCCGACGTTTCCCAACAAAAGTGCGCGCTGGCTTGAAACCATCCTTGCATTCTTTCTGAAAAAATCTTTCAGTCATTTTAGTGCGTCCATTAGGGTTTGTTGATGCCGGTCTTTTCTTCGCAGGTACTTTTAATTTCGCTTTATTTGGCACATTCGATCCATCAACCTTTGCTCGATCTACTTTCCTTGACTTTCGTGGTCTCTGTCGAATCTCCTCCACCAGCACTCGCTTACTGCTGAACCCTTTTTCAAACTGAAGTTAAGTGGCACATCTTGGTTCTCATAATGCATCACCCTTCTCTGCATATCGATCTTGATGTCATGGTCAACCAAGAAATCCACTCCCAATATAACTTCATCAACAATCTCCGCCACAACAAATTTGTGTAGAACCATGACCTTCCCAATCAATACTTCACATATCACTTCTCCCTGAACTTGGTTATACTCGCCAGTGACCGTACGCAACTTTGCTCCAGGTAACGGTTTTACTCTCCTGTTGACCAAGTCAGATCGGATCAAGGAATGAGATGCGCCCGTATCTACAGTCAGTATTCGTTCGTTGCCATCCACATTCCCTCTGACGGTAAGACTGCTCGATTTTCTTCCAATTTGCGAAACAGATATCACAGGACATTCAATAGCCGGGGCAAGTTTTCGTTCTTTATCTCTTACTCGCTCTTGCTCATCTCCTCCAGCTTTGCGTTTACGGCCACCCACATTGTTGGAACTATTAGGACCAAGATCGCAATGACGTGCAATGTGACCGGACTTCCCGCATTTGAAGCATTTGATAACTTTTTCACTCCGCTTTTGCGATCCTTTCAGCACCTCCAATATTGCGTCTACCCACTCTGGCCTTTCTACTTCCACACGGCGTGCTTTGAAAACTGGCTTACACAGAAGCGACGCTGTTTCCTGAATCAGAGCTTGTGACAGCGTTTCTGCGAATGTTGGCTTTGGGTTTGCGTATGTAGCTCGCTTCGTTTCCACGTCTCGTATGCCATTTATAAAACTCTGGATTTTTACCCTCTCGGTGTATTCCACGGGTGCGTCCGCATTTGCGAGATGAGCCAACCTTCCAACATCTGAAGCAAACTCCTGCAAAGTCTTGTTAGCTTTTTGGTAGCGGTTTTGCAATTCTATTTGAAATATCTGTTTTCTGTGTTCGCTTCCGTATCGCCGTTCTACAGCAGCCATCAATGTGTCATAACTGTTCCGTTCGTACTCTGGAATAGTCTGTAATATTTCGGCAGCTGGTCCTTTCAATGATACGAAGAGCGCGGCAACTTTATCTTCCACATTCCAGTTGTTCACTGCTGCGGTCTTCTCAAATTGGAGCTTAAATACCTGGAATGGAACAGAACCATCAAACGTTAGGGATTTTACCTTCAGAGTAGACGTTGAAGTGATTGGACGGTTCAATTGTAACTCCTGAATCCGATCTTTCAAAGCATCCATCTCGGCCTCCACTTTATTTTGTCGTTCACTAACAGCCTCCAGCTGCGATGAGAATCTTGTTTCCTGTGCCTCCAGCTTTGTTGAGATACGCTCTTCTTGCTCTTCCAGTTGAGCAGAGATCTGCGATGATATCTGTGCTGAAATTTTCGCCGACATTTCGGATATTCGTGCCTCTTGTGCTTCAATCTTCGCTGTTATTTCAGATGACATTTCTGCAATACGTGTCTCCTGTGATTCCATCTTGGATGCCATATATGTCTTCTGTTCTTCTAACTGTGTTTCCATCTTAGATGTTATATCTGTCTTTTGCGATTCCAGTTGAGATGACATGTTGGTGGATATTTGTGATGACATTTCGGACATTTGTGCCGATATTGCAGCCAATATCAGGTTCAAGTCTGTGTTTGCCATTGTCCGCGGTGTTTCATTTTTCTCCTCCAATTTTGTTGTCTCATCGCCATCAAGATGAAAGACATACTCTTCCACGTCAATTCCTTCTAATTCCATTGCCTCTCGTAGTCGTGCTTGAAGTTCGATCTTATTGCCAGTTGTATTTAATCCACGGTTCTCCAACTCCTTTTTCAGTTGCTGGATCTTCAATTCACTGAACTTTGCCATGTCCAAGTTTATTCGAAGTCTTCGGAATTTATTCAACAATTCCTCTTCTGACACCAATTGTAATGAATTTGCTTGCAAATCCTCTTATTTGCAACCCTCTGCTAAGTTCGTATCGCTAAACTGTTGAATAAATAACTCCAATATGTAATAATGCAAAATGGCCTTTATTCAAGTACTTCACAATAACACTTGTACTTTGCAACGAATAGCTTACTTAATAACCAAACTGATTGACAGCTCAAATGAAACTCTACTATTCAAAATAATAGCTCGCTAGATAGCGCTTAATCCAAATCTCAAATCAAACTGAATTACTTCTTACTCGCCTGCCCCGCTTTTATAGTTTACGCTGCATACTTCTAGGCTCTTCCATTTCCAGAACTTACCAACTATATTCGTGTGTGTATAGTTCTCATATAGTTTCTACTTGTTTACAATTGTCTACTTTTTAGCGCTTCTCAGATGTACATATGTGAGTTTGTAGTTTACAGTCTCCCGCACACACATAAGCGTATAAGTAAATTCATCTGTGTGTGACATCTCATCTCTCGCTGCCTTGTATGTAAATGTTGCTCGTCGGAATGTGTACAAATGTGTAGACGCAATTATTGATTCGTTTATGTAGATACATAATGATTGAATTATTGATGTGAATTCACGTCACTGCTTAGCATCGGCCTGGAAATGGCAGCACTCCTTAGTTTTGCTAATATTCGTACCAATATGTAATTAATTTTTTATTAATATTTTTATGAAATTTCGCAACAAAATATCAATATGTGTTCAAAACTTTGACAAATATAAATAACTAGTTGATAAATGATAATTTTTCCAATTTCTGCATTTCCCATTTATTTTGGATTCATTTCGGATTCTTAAATTATGAGCGCCATGAGCATGTTGGAGTGGTAGCTTTGTTTACGTAAATATGTGGACCCTATAAACATTCCCGAAGCGCTGACAGTTATGGAATTAAATATGGGTCCGAAATATGTGAAAAATATCAGCCTCAAAAATAGTATCATCTAAGAGTCTTTTATGACTCCAATTTGATAAAATTATGAATAACGATAAAAGGAATGAGGCCTGTATAAGACTTATGTTAGATTAGATTACTTTGGGAGTAGTACTTCACAACCAATAGCGTGTTTAAATCAAAACTGATTAGTTATTACTCAGCTTGCGCTGCTTTTATACTCTCGGTTTCCTCGTTCACCCATTTCTCCTAAGGGTTAGTAATTTCGCGAAGAGTTGTATTTCATGCTTGGTTACAGGCTGTATACATGTATATTTGTAGTTTATAGCCATATGCGTGTGTATGTGTGAGTAAGTACTTCGGCTGATGACTACATTTGTGTGTGTGAGATATCTCTTCGTCGCCTTCTATGTATGTATATTAGGGTGGCCCTTATTTGTATGGAGAAAATTTTATCATCAGATTTCCAAAGTCTCAACCCCTAAATCGATAGTAATATATCCGAAGATATCACACAAAAAATTGTATCCCGATTGGAGATGGTTTGGGCGTGCCGCAGGGGGGTCAAAGTTGAAATTGCTCTATGGAGACTCAAAAAATAAAAGTGATTTTTCTTTTTATCTAATACTCGAAATCGGTAGCCCTATGGTAGACAATATCAGATGCAAATTCTGGTCCCGATTGGAAACGCCTAAGGGGTGTCACAGGGGGTTGAAATTCAGACTACCCTATGGAGACTCGCAAAATAAAAGTGATTTTTCTATCTAATACCCGAAATAGATAGCATTATGTTCGGAGATATCACATACAAACTTTGGTTATGATTTGAAAAGCCTAAGGCGTGTCGCAGGGGGGTAAAAGTTCAGGGCAAGTGTTACGGTTTTTTTTTCTACAATGTTAGAAAAATAAAAATAAGTGTTCGCGAAAGTGCATATCTTGTGATAAAAGAGACGGAAGTGTTTTGGCAAAAAGCACGCATCTCTCTCATGCCTAAACATCATAGTGTTGCGAAGTTAGAAGCGTTATATATGAGATGGCGTTCGCTTTTTAAAAGCAGTAAACGCCATTCTGCACCCCAAAAAGCGAAAGAGTCGAGATTTTGCGAAGAATTGGAAAATGTATTTGATATAGCTCACGAAAAAGCATTGAACGTGATCAACAACCAAACTGATGAGGAGTTTCTTATCAATCAGAGGAAGAAATGACGTTTGGGCGCATTTTCAAGAATAAATTGTACCGGAAATAATAAAGAAGTGCTTAAAAAAAGCCGCGATGTAGACTCGCCTGGAGGTAATAAACATTCTTTGTTACTTTTTACAATTATGTAATTCCAAATATCATTTCAATACTGAGTTAGAAGAAGCCGTTGAAGAAAGCGAAAATGAAGATTTTGATCGGGGAAGCAATTGCTCACTAGAAATATCAAGTCGAAATGAACCAAAAAACAAAAGAGGGCAGAAAAATTTAATTACACCCAAACAAGTATCAGTTCGTGATAAGCGTAAATTGCGTTGCTCACTAGAACGATCAAGTCGAAGAGTGGCAAAAACAAACGAGGGCAAACAAATTTTATTATACCCAAACTAGTATCAGTTCTTGACAGTTGTAAATTCAGCGATCGAAATGCAGTCAGAATACTAATAGCAGTATCTGACGCCCTTGGTGCAAATGTAAAAACTCTAACCGTAAACGGTAGTATCCGACGATGTCGTCTACAAAAGCGCAGATACATAATGAAGCAGCTAAAACGATCGTTTGAATCCAAAGCTATTACGTCAGTTACCGTTCACTGGGATGGGAAGTTGTTGCCTGCAACAGAAGGAGCAGGGAAAGTAGGCTTCCAACAATTATTTCCTGAGAAGATGGAGAACAACTACTCGGTGCTCCAGCAATTTCGAACGGAAGTGGAAAAGCACAAGCTTCTGTAGTATACGATTTACTTGCTAGGTGGAAAGTACACGACAAAGTTGAAGCGGGGTGTTGTGATACAACGGCGTCGAACACGGGCATGTTACAGGGAGCTTTTGGTTTCTTGGAACAAAAACTTGGTAAAAGCTTGTTGCATTTGCCGTGTCGTCACCATATATACGAAATAGTGTTACGCAGCGCTTTCGAAGCAAAAATACCCTTATCAAAAGGACCTAATGTTGAGATTTTTAAAAACTTTAGAGACGTCTGGTCCAATTTAGACAAACGAAATTTCAAAGCTGGAATTGAGGACGGCTTCGTCAGAACAGCAATACCTAATAAAGCTTGTAGATAGCTTCCATCACATTTTAGTATCAAGACAGCCTCGTGAAGACTATAAAGAATTTGTAGAAGTAGCACTTGTTTTTCTTAGTTTTTCTCCAAAGAGCTATACATTTTCAGCACCAGGCGCCTACCACCACGCTCGGTGGATGGCAAAGAGTATTTATACTCCAAAATTATATATCTTTCCAGAAGAGTACATATTGGAAAAAAAATTTGAAATAGCACTTCGGGATTTATGCATTTTTATAGTTAAAATTTATTTAGAGAATTGGATAAAAAAAAACAAAAATTGGATGCACGCCTCTAAATCCATAGCTGCCCCAGGCGCTGACTTCTTTTTTGTTAATGAGTTATACCAATACAAAAACTTTGACAAGGTGATAGGTGAAGCCACGTTCTCGAAGTTGAAAAATCATTTATGGTATCTCTCACCGGAAACAGTTTGCTTGGCACTATTTGATGAAAAAGTTTTAAAAGAAACAAAGCAAAAAATGGTTGCAGCTCTAGGAAAAGACAATTAATTTGTAAGAAAAAAGTACGACTTTGTAATAGGAAGTGGAGAAAGATCATTTGTAAGTAAAATCAGCTTAGAATTTTTCGATAGGTTTTGCATAAATAAGGAGTTTCTTCATTCAGACCCAAATTGTTGGGCAACTAACGAAAATTATATTAAAGCTGTTGATAGATTAAAAAATTTGAAAGTCGTAAACGATACGGCAGAGAGAGGAGTTAAACTTGTAGAAGAGTACAACAAAATCTTATCCAAAAACGAAGAGGACAAACAATACATATTACAGGTAGTCAAATGCTATAAAGAAAAATACCCAAACGCTACAAAGCAATCTTTATCACAACCATTGGATATTTAGAAATTTATTGTTTAATTATGATGTAAAATGAACGAACATGAATTTATTGTTATTTTATTTATAACTTGAAAACTCAATAAAAACAAATTATTCTGATTTTTGAGCCCCCATCGGTTAATCTGGATTTTCACCCCCCTACGACACGCCTTAGGCTTTTCCAATCGTAACCAAATTTTGTATGTGATATCTCCGACCATAGTGATATCTATTTCGAGTATTAGATAAAAAGAAAAATCACTTTTATTTTTTGAGTCTCCATAGAGAAATTTCAACTATGAGCCCCCTGCGACACGCCTAAACCATCTTCAATCGGGAAAAAAATTTTTGTGCGATATAGTTGACCGTGGTGCAACCCATCTAGGTGCTGAGACTGGAAAAAATACTACTTACATACGATTATAAGGACCACCCTAATGTATATAAATGATGATTGATGTCTTCATTACACAGGTGTAGCTTGCTTTAATGTTTTTCTTGTTGTGCCTTTATTTACTAACAGATTAGGTTAGGTTAGGTTGAACTGGCCGGTCCATGTGGACCTCACATAGACTGATTCAGTTCGTAGTTTTACCAGAAGTTTGTTTTAACGACCAAACTGAAAACCCCTATCAAAAACCAGGACCTATGTTATAAAATAACTCCGTCCTCTTGGCAAATACTAGAAGCTTCCTCGGACTTAAACCACTTGCTGCTTCTAGATCTGACAGCTGTATCACTCCTAAAAGCTGGAGTCCTCCAACCCGCACCTCCTACGTCTGCTATCACTGACCAAGCCTAATTTAAAGGCATGTGACGCCAGAAGGCAGTGCCCAGTCAGAATACCCGTCATGAGTCTACAGTCGTCTCTTTTTAATGATAGAAGCAACCTTGTTAGTCTAAGGTTGTAGGACCTACACATAATCTTCGACACTTTACAGCCCCGCGCTTGAACCCACGCCTTTCCGCTTGGTCGATCTTGTGCTCCTCTCGCCTTCGGTTATTCTCGCCCCGTCTAATCGGAACGTCTACGGAGCAAGCTTCAAGGGATGCGCCTTTTTTAGCTAGTTTCTCCTGTACAGTCACTCTTCCTAACTTAGGCCTGGTCCAACCTTGTATCTCTTTGTAAACAAGTCCATGTCCGTCTTATCCGCGTTGACTTTCAACCCGACATTAGATGCCCAGATATGAATATCCCGAAGCGCCCAATCAATCAAAGAACTAATCGTTGGAAGGCACTTTCCACTTATGACAATTGCAGCGTCATCTGTGTAAGCCGTAAGTTTTACGAGTCCCTCATCGAATCGCCTGAGCAGTTGGTTGATGACCAGCGTCCACAGCAGAGGTGATAGCACCCCTCCCTGCGGCGTGCCCCTGTCCACTGATTTCGTGGCCACGTACAATACCCATTGTGATATAATCTTCCTGCAATTTAACATGCAGCCGATCCATCTGATTAAGGCGGGATGTACTTTAATGTAATTAAGAACATCCATAATCGCCCATTTAGAAATATTATTGAAAGCACCGGCAAAGTCCAAGAAGACTCCTAGAGCATACTCATTATATTCCAGAGATTTCTTATTACCACCCTATGCAATGCGGTGTCTACCGACTTGCCTTTGGTGTACGCATGCTGTGTTGTGGAGAGCAGCTTTTCATCCACGTTGGGCTTTATGTACACATCTATCAGCCTCTCAAAGGTTTTGCGCAGAAATGATGTTAAGATAATGGGTCTATAGTCTTTGGGATAAACGTAATCGATCTTCCCCGCCTTTGGTAGGAAAGCTACACGAGCAGTTCTCCAAGAGTGCGGTACATGATTCAGCCTTATGCACCCATCGAATATTATTTTAAGCCATTCCACGACCGCCATACTTGAAAATTGTAGCATGGCCGGGAATATACCGTCTGGGCGCGGCGATTTAAACTTAGAAAACGTTTTCACTGCTCATTCGATCTTGGTATCGGTCACCAAGCCCGGTACTACCCGCTCCGTGATCGAAGTGTGAGTGATGTCTGCTGGCTCTTCTAAACCGTCTCCTGATGGGAAATGTGTGTCGAGAAGAACCTCAAGGGATTCCTCACTATTACGTGACCATTCCCCGTTCTCTTTCTTTATTAGTCCCTGGAAACTTTTTCATGAGATTCTCTTCGCCATGGAAATTTCACGCTTGTAGATCCTCAGTAGATCCCTGTACTCCTCCCGACACGCTTCGCTTTCCGCGGTCTTTGCGAGCTTAAACATTTCGTTTACCTGTCCTCTTAGAAGACTCAGCTCATTGCTCCACCATGGCGGCTTTGCTTTTCGTCTGAATCTTCTTAGAGGGCAAGCTTTGTTATACGCAGTCATAAGCGTTCTTGTTAGGAATTCATTCGACTCTTCCAGTTCCTCCACATTGGCAACATCTTTGGGTTGTCACAGCTGTGTTTCTACCTGTTTCTGGAATTTAGTCCAGTTCGTTGACCTAGGGTTTCTAAAGGTCCCTCCCTTCTCTACCATCTTTAGGGGGATGCTGAAACTGATATACGCATGGTCGGAGAAGGATTGTCTATCAAGAACCATCCAATCATAACTTGATATATCACGCTCGGAGCTCAATGTAATATCCAGAACATTGCTGGATGTTGGACCAATGTATGTAGGAGCATTTCGCCTGTTGGCTATCTACAAATTGGTTTGCAGGATGTAACAAAATAGAGATTCGCCTCTCTCGTTCGTATCTGCTCCTCCCCACGCATTGTGGTGCGCATTTGCATCTGCGCCTACGACCAACCGCCCTTTACGCCCTTCCTCCTGTAGCGCCCAATCAATCAAAGAACTAATCGTTGGAAGGCACTTTCCACTTATGACAATTGCAGCGTCATCTGTGTAAGCCGTAAGTTTTACGAGTCCCTCATCGAATCGCCTGAGCAGTTGGTTGATGACCAGCGTCCACAGCAGAGGTGATAGCACCCCTCCCTGCGGCGTGCCCCTGTCCACTGATTTCGTGGCCACGTACAATACCCATTGTGATATAATCTTCCTGCAATTTAACATGCAGCCGATCCATCTGATTAAGGCGGGATGTACTTTAATGTAATTAAGAACATCCATAATCGCCCATTTAGAAATATTATTGAAAGCACCGGCAAAGTCCAAGAAGACTCCTAGAGCATACTCATTATATTCCAGAGATTTCTTATTACCACCCTATGCAAAGCGGTGTCTACCGACTTGCCTTTGGTGTACGCATGCTGTGTTGTGGAGAGCAGCTTTTCATCCACGTTGGGCTTTATGTACACATCTATCAGCCTCTCAAAGGTTTTGCGCAGAAATGATGTTAAGATAATGGGTCTATAGTCTTTGGGATAAACGTAATCGATCTTCCCTGCCTTTGGTAGGAAAGCTACACGAGCAGTTCTCCAAGAGTGCGGTACATGATTCAGCCTTATGCACCCATCGAATATTATTTTAAGCCATTCCACGACCGCCATACTTGAAAGTTGTAGCATGGCCGGGAATATACCGTCTGGGCGCGGCGATTTAAACTTAGAAAACGTTTTCACTGCTCATTCGATCGTGGTATCGGTCACCAAGCCCGGTACTACCCGCTCCGTGATCGAAGTGTGAGTGATGTCTGCTGGCTCTTCTAAACCGTCTCCTGATGGGAAATGTGTGTCGAGAAGAACCTCAAGGGATTCCTCACTATTACGTGACCATTCCCCGTTCTCTTTCTTTATTAGTCCCTGGAAACTTTTTCATGAGATTCTCTTCGCCATGGAAATTTCACGCTTGTAGATCCTCAGTAGATCCCTGTACTCCTCCCGACACGCTTCGCTTTCCGCGGTCTTTGCGAGCTTAAACATTTCGTTTACCTGTCCTCTTAGAAGACTCAGCTCATTGCTCCACCATGGCGGCTTTGCTTTTCCTCTGAATCTTCTTAGAGGGCAAGCTTTGTTATACGCAGTCATAAGCGTTCTTGTTAGGAATTCATTCGACTCTTCCAGTTCCTCCACATTGGCAACATCTTTGGGTTGTCACAGCTGTGTTTCTACCTGTTTCTGGAATTTAGTCCAGTTCGTTGACCTAGGGTTTCTAAAGGTCCCTCCCTTCTCTACCATCTTTAGGGGATGCTGAAACTGATATACGCATGGTCGGAGAAGGATTGTCTATCAAGAACCATCCAATCATAACTTGATATATCACGCTCGGAGCTCAATGTAATATCCAGAACATTGCTGGATGTTGGACCAATGTTTGTAGGAGCATTTCGCCTGTTGGCTATCTACAAATTGGTTTGCAGGATGTAACAAAATAGAGATTCGCCTCTCTCGTTCGTATCTGCTCCTCCCCACGCATTGTGGTGCGCATTTGCATCTGCGCCTACGACCAACCGCCCTTGGCGCCCTTCCTCCTGTAGTAGCCTTTTGCACTCCATCGGTGGAACCTCCGCAGCATAGGCCATGTAGCAGGACGCCAGGATAAATGCCTGCTTATTCTTTTGCTCAACGGCCACCACTACGAGGTCCTCAGTAGTGTAATTAGGCAGCATATATGAATGCAGCTGTTTCCTTACCATTACTACAGCTCGCACCCGTCCTTCGGTTTGCGCGTAGTAAATGCCAAACACGCGCGAGCTAAGTCTAGAAACCTTTCCTCCCGATGAGAGCCATGGCTCCTGGATCAGCGCCACGTGTTCCCTGAACAGCTTAGTGATGCTAAAATTCGCCACAATGCCCTCCACCTAAGTCGGATCGTCCCGATCAGACAATTTTTCTGATGTAAACGCTGCCAGCCTTTCTAAATGAACCACTCTTCTATTTCATGCTTTCCCAATTGTTTGTATGCGGTAGATGACATCACTGATCGGCTTCACAACTTTGTACCGGCCTTCCCAACTACACTGAAATTTTGATGGAACACCTTTCCACCGGTGAGAGTTGTTTAACTGTTAAATAATAAGCGTGAGCTCAAAGCCGTCTGGCTACGTTGAATTCTATTTCATATCTAATTTTTTTAGGCTTCACAACTTTAGCATAGATATCATTATAATGTTAAAGAATGTATGTCTGGATGTATGTACATAAGTATGTACGTACGTACATAGTTATTGAAAAATTATAAAATACTAGCAGACCCGGCAGACACTGTTGTGCCCTAAATTTTGCCTATCTGCATACATTTTAATAAGCTTTTTCCGTCTAACTCTGCCCTACCCCTCTACACTTTTTCCTAATCTTTTTATTCACTCCTCCCTCCGTCTTTTTCGCTTCATCTTCATCTTCGCCTCATTATATCTCTTTCTCAGTCTCCTTCGCTCTTTTCTCTTCTCTCAAGTTTTTCTCCATCTTCTTCACCTCTTATTGCCAGTTGTTGTTGTTGTTGTTGTAGCAATGCTCGCCCCACCTAATAGCCGCGACCGATCACTACACTTTTTCCTAATCTTTTTATTCACTCCTCCCTCCGTCTTTTTCGCTTCATCTTCATCTTCGCCTCATTATATCTCTTTCTCAGTCTCCTTCGCTCTTTTCTCTTCTCTCAAGTTTTTCTCCATCTTCTTCACCTCTTATTGCCAGTTGTTGTTGTTGTTGTTGTAGCAATGCTCGCCCCACCTTATAGCCGCGACCGATCACAAATTGTCATCAATATCCTCTAACGGGAGTCCAAGGAAAATTGCCGTTTCAACAGGGGTGGACCATAAGGAAAGGGGTGTTAGAGGCGTTGGTTCCACATTACAATTAAAGAGATGGTTGGTGTCATGTGGGGACACATTGCAAGCGGGGCATACATTTTGTATGTCGGGGTTGATTCTGGATAGGTAAGAGTTTAACCTGTTACAGTATCCAGAACGAAGTTGAGCAAGAGTGACACGCGTTTCCCTGGGGAGTATGCGTTCCTCTTCCGCGAGTTCTGGATATTTTTCTTCAAGTACTGGATTAACCGGGCAATTCCCGACATACAGGTCCGACGCCTGTCTATGGAGTTCACCAAGGACCTGCTTGTGTTTTTTCGCTTCATACGGCTGGGTTCTCAGGTGCCGTATTTCCTCAAAATGCTTACGGAGATGACTCCTTAGGCCCCTAGGCGGTGCTGGTTCGTCAATCAGATGTCTGTTGGCATGCCCAGGTTTCTGGGTATTCAACAGAAACTGTTTGGTCAGCATCTCATTTCTCTCCCTGATGGGGAGTATTCTCGCCTCATTATGCAGATGGTGTTCTGGGGACAGCCCGTGGCGATTCTGAGAGCAGTATTTTGGCAGGCCTGTAGTTTCGTCCAGTGGGTAGTTTTTAGGCTTGGTGACCATATGGGTGACGCGTAGCACGTAATCGGCTGGCTAATTGCTTATTGCCAGTCGCAGAGGGTGGTATGAATTTGGTCCAGTCCCATTCCGAGTCTCAGTCCCAGCCCCACTCCGAGTCTCAATCTCAGTCCCAGTCCTAGTCCCAGTCCCAGGTCGTCTCTGGTATACTTCCCGGAAAAAAGCATCGTAAATACTAATATAGGCAAATTTATATACGAAATTTCAGGCAAATCGAATAGGGCGTATGTAAATAGGTATGTGGGTATTATTAATTCTTGTCTTTATTTCCGCTTCGCGTGCATATTTATCAGTTTTGCCAGGTTGATGCGAGTGAATCGAATATCACAATGAACTTTAGAGCTCTCAGCAACAGCTTTCATTTGATGCCCATAATATAAAAACACATTCTAGGGGTATCCGGGTCCATGTTTTGGCCTATATCTCGAGACCCTAGTCGATCAGCGGTGTAATACTTACTCTGTATTATAGCACACATAAACAGCTTCAATTTGATACCCATAATATAAAAACACATTCTAGGTGTATCCGGGTCAATTTTTTGGTCTATATCTCGAGACCATAGTCACCCAGCGTGGTAAAACTTACTATGTACTAAAGCATACATCTAAAGCATACAGCTTCAGTTTGATACCCATAATGTAAAAACACATTCTAGGTGTATCCGGGTGGCTGCCATAAAAAGCATACGCACAGGGTACAGTGGCACGAAGTCGGCACTTATAAGCCTTACAGCGGATGATGCCAAGGCGGTTCTTAATACGCAAAGAATCCGGGTAGGATGGGTTTCCTGCCGAATTAGAGAGCTCAAGCAAGAAAAACGCTGTTATAGGTGCTGGGGCTACGGGCATATAGCTCAGAAATGTAAGGAGACTGTAGATAGGTCTAGCCTATGCAGGAAATGCGGCCAGGAAGGTCATAAGGCTGCAAGTTGCGAAAATGCACCGAAATGCGCGCTATGTGGGGGACAACATTCAGCAGGCAGTTTTAAATGCCCACAACGAGAGGGCAGCGAAATGACTGTCTCATGAGGGTATTGCAGCTCAATTTAAACCATTGCGAGGCAGCCCAAGAGCTATTATCCCAAACAGTCTATGAAGGAGGATATGACATAGTGGTACTCTCTGAACAATACAAAAATCGCCAGGAGCAGGGTTGGCTCTCAGATTCAGCAGGGAAAGCCTCAATTTGGGCACCAGGGAAATTTCTCCCACAGGAAATTATGACGCCAACGGTAGCAGGATTCACGTGGGCAAAAATCAACGGTATATACGTCTTCAGTTGCTATGCCCCTCCGAGCATGACCATCGCCGAGTTCGAAGACATGATATACGGGATCACCATTGAAGCACGAGGTAAACACCCGCTTTTAGTGTGTGGAGACTTCAATGCATGGTCATCTGTGTGGGGAAGTAGACGAACCAACGAAAGAGGGAGAGTTCTCCTCGAAAGTCTTACTTCTTTGAGGCTAGAACTCCTAAATGAACCAGGGATATATACCTTCGATACAGGTACCAGACGATCCATTATAGATCTCACCTTCGCTAGCAGCGAAATAGCAAGACGAGCAAAATGGTCCATAAGCAACGTCTACACACACAGCGACCATAAAGCTATTAGCGTAGAGCTGCTCGAAACTCCACGAACGGTAGCAGCAAGACATCGACAAAGTAGGAAATGGAAACAGCACCTTTTCGACCCACAAATATTTGACATTATCTGGAAGGACGCCATAGTACGAGAATCGCATGCGGAAGACCAGTCGGTTCAAATCACTAAGTTGCTATGTATGGCATGTGATGCTGCCATGCCCAGAAGTCGCGGAAAAGCACAGCGCACTCCGGTATATTGGTGGAATGACGAAATTGCGGAAGAGCGTAGAAAATGCCACAAAGCACGAAGAATAGCGCAGAGGGCACGCTCATCACCACGATATGCAGAGCTACACAGCACCTATGTCGCACAAAGAAAGGCACTTAAAAATGCCATAAAAAAGAGCAAGAAGTTATGCTTTAGGGAACTGCTGGATAATGTCGACCTAGATCCTTGGGGATCAGCCTACAGAACTGTGATGGCCAAAGTTAAAGGACCGATATCACAGCAACCTACGTGCCCGATACTGATGAATATTATTGTTGAAACACTTTTCCCGGCGCAAGATCGCTGGACTTATCCAAGCGAGGATCTAGAAAGTACGGAAATTCCGCAAATTACAGACGAATTACCGACGAAGTACCAAACATAGCCCTTAAAGCCGCGATTACAACTAGGGCTACATTATTTACTGATCTTTTTAATGCCTGTATGCAAGAAGGCGTGTTCCCTCGCCCGTGGAAACGACAAAGACTTGTCCTATTGCTGAAACGTGGTAAACAGCCGGACCAACCATCCTCATATAGGCCACTTTGTATGCTGGATTCCCTAGGGAAGATTTTCGAGCGTATAATTAGTGAGCGCCTACAGCTGACTCTAGAAAGACCAGGTGGCTTATCGAATAGTCAATATGGATTTCGCAAATCAAGATCCACCGTAGATGCAATACAAACAGTCGTCAATATAGCTAGAGAAGCTATCTCTGGAGGCCAAAATAAAAGGAAGTTCTGTGCACTGATTATGTTGGACATCAAGAATGCTTTTAACACTGCGAACTGGATGCAGATAATGGCAGCGCTGCAAAGCTTCGGCACTCCAGCTTACTTACGCAGAATTATAGGTAGCTATCTTAAAGACAGAGTACTTCTTTTTGACACGGATCAAGGAGCTAAAGGGTACAAAATCACAGGAGGCGTCCCACAGGGATCTGTTCTCGGTCCAACGCTTTGGAATGTAATGTATGACGGGGTGCTAAAGATTGATCTACCAGAAAACACGCAAATTGTGGGATATGCTGATGATATTGCAGTGGTAGTAGTGGCCAAGAAACTGGACCTGCTTCAAGCATTATGTAATGACGCCGTAGCAAGAATAAAGGAATGGCTGACCAATACAGGACTGGAGTTGGCTAGCCAAAAGACGGAAGTGTTATTAGTAAGCTCCAAACGGTCGGCGAACGAGTTAGTCTTAACTGTCGGGGATCATCAAATCACCTCAAAGGATTCCTTAAAATACTTAGGAGTGCACATTGACTCTAAGTTAACTTTCAAAGAGCACTTCAGAGCGGTGGGGGAGAAAATTACCAAAGTTAATGGATCACTTATGCGAATAATGCCTAACATTGGTGGTCCGAGCGAAGCTATACGTCAGCTATTGTCCACAGTAACCAGCTCAATAATACTATACGCAGCACCAGTGTGGTATGGATCTAAACAGACCCATCAAAAATATATATTAGCAGCGTACCGACTTGCTTCTTTAAGAATAGCAAGTGCTTATCGGACGGTGTCCGACGACGCGATCCTGGTTCTAACCCGGAAAATCCCAGTGGACTTACTGGCAAGCGAAATGGCCGATCTGTATAACACTAATATCGAGCGACCATCTGAAGAAGACAAGAAAAGAGCAAGGACACAAACAATAGCTAAGTGGCAAGAACGGTGGGAGGCCTCGAGTAAAGGGCGTTGTACTTTCACACTAGTTTGGAACGTAGCTCAATGGAATGAGCGGAAGCACGGCGAACTGAACTACCATCTCACGCAAATAATGAGTGGACATGGCGGTTTCAAAGAGTATTTATGGAAGCGTAGGATAGAGGAAGATCCTCATTGCCCAATGTGTACCACAGAGTTAGAAAACGCAGAACACGTCATGTTCTACTGCCCCCGTTTCCACGAAGAAAGACTCACCTTGCATGGAGTCTTTGGGGAGGAACCTACCACGAGAAATTTAGTTTCACATATTTGCAGCAGGAAAGAATGCTGGACTGCAGTGAGCAAAATGGCATTTATAGTAATGACACGCCTGATGGATGTTGAGAGGGAGCGCAGAGAAATGCGCATGCGAAGCAGTGGTGATTAAATGGACACTCAGAGCAAATAGCGGGAACCTGGACGCAGGGACAACAGTAGGCTCTTAAAAAATGAGAAATATGGAACGCCACCCTGAAGTAATGCGAAAGTGGTGCCGGGGTGGGCGACGGTTCCAGAACGGGGCTGTTTTTTAGTCTACGGACACACGGTTGCTGCGACGGCAGCAATTATGGTGCATTAGGCATTTTTCAGCCTCCCCGCAAAAAAAAAAAAAAAAAAAAAAGGTGTATCCGGGTTCACGTTTTGGGCTACATCTCGAGACCCTAGTCACCAATAGGTATGAAAACTACCCTGTACTAAAGCACTTATCAGCAGCTTCAATTTGATACCCACTATGTAAAAACTTTGTCTAGGCGTTCACGGGCCCACGTTTGGCCTATATCTCCAGACCCTAGTCATCCAGGGGTATGAAAATTATCCTCTACTAAATCACTCATCAACAGCTTTCATTTGTTATCCATATTGTATAAACACATTCTAGGGGTACCTGGGCCCACGTTTTGGCCTATATTTCGAGACCCTAGTCGCCCAGGGGTATGAAAATTATCCTCCACTAAATCACTCATCAACAGCTTTCATTTGATATCCATATTGTATAAACACATTCTAAGTGTATCCGGGTCCACGTTTTGGCCTACATATCGAGACCTTAGTCACCCAGCGGCATAAAACTTACTCTGTACTAAAGCACACATCAACAGCTTCAATTTGATACCCATAATGTAAAAACACATTCTAGGGGTACCCGCGTCCACGTTTTGGGCTATATCTCGAGACCCTAGCCTCTGTAACGACAGCCTGTCTCCATACTGGCTCGAATGAGTGGCAGTGTGTATATGTGTCTAGGTATTCATGTGTTTTGTGTCCAGGTCCGTGCCTTAGCCGCAATGTTGCCACTAATCTAATGACATCACGTATTGACAACATTGTACCTACAGTGAGCACAATGTTGCAGCGGAAATGAGATATTGCGCGTTGGCATCATGTTGTTATCAGCAGTCACCATGTTGCTAACAGCCTAGCAGCATTGACGAATGCCATGTACCTATGTGTTTGTTTTGTTCTAGTGTGTATGGGGATGTGTAATTGTAAAGGGCTATGAGCGTGTGAATGCATCAGCGGTCAAGGCACCAACCAAATGTATATGCGTAGGTGTTCGTTTTGTGGAGCGGTAAGCGTGTGAATGTATGAGGGCATGATTGCCTGAACGTATCGATGAAAAATAGGCCGAAAAGAAAGTTTGGTATGTATATGTAGGAATTTTCCGTTTCTGGGTAACGTTTCTTACCACGGCGGTGGCTACAAGAAGGGGAAAACTGAGTCAACGAGTCTTGTTTCTACAGTGCCCAGTGCAGTGTGTAGTGAAAAATTACAAGTGAAGTGCGCGTTTCCAACCGTAAATAACAAAGTGCATAGTCGCTAGTAGTGCGCGAATCAGCCCGTTTTCTAAAGAAAATTGCGCGCGTCGAAAAGTTTCTGCGGTATGTGCAAAGAGCTGGAAGCAGTTGTGAAAAAATTACAATTTACAAGAGGTAAGATAATATACTTTTTTTTAGGCATGCTTGCCGGGAGCTGTGGCGTCAACCTTGCCTATCTCCCAAGCAAGCCAAAATAAAACGTGCACAATAAAACGTGACATATACACCCTACATGCAAATATATGTATGTAGATGAGTATATGGCTACGCAAACATGAAATCCTTAGGTTGCCGTGTATATGTAGATGTACATAGACACACGTCTATCTTTGAATCCTCTTAATAGATTTTTGTTCACATTTCTTTACAGGACGCATCAAGCGTTATTTTCCTTTGGAAACGACCCACTGAGCACGCTACATTGGCTAAATACCGCCCGGCAACAATTACTACGCACTACACTACATTTGTAATTTGGTGGCGCACACCACAACAACAACCACTACAGCACCTTTTTTATTGGCAATATACGGCCGCAACAACCGCAACAGCATCTTTTTTTCATTGGCGACGCACCGCCCTACAACAACGTTTATATTAGCGGCGTAACGCCAACATCAACTACATCATACTGGTGATATTCCGGCCAACAACAATTAACACGCATCCAAAAGCACTATATTACAAGTTTATTTTACCGGCGCACACAACACCAACAACAACAACAAATTCTTCAAAAACACAATAAAATTTTCAACATCGATAGCAATTTTCACCGGCGGCATTGGGCCGCAACAACAACAGCCACTACACCATATACAACAAAAAAAATACAAGACGATTTTTGGGCAAAGTGGACAATAGAGAAAAACACAAGCTTTTATATATTATTACCATTATTATTCAAATATTGTCATAAGGGGCATAATTAGCTGGTAGGAAGCGGGCAAAAATGAGCATTATATTTCCGGGCCCAACCATTGTTCAGTCAAAAATACATAATTTTTGAGTTCACGTTAATATTACATTTCAGGAGTTCATGGTGGCACATCTGCCTCCATCTCTTTTTCTTTTTGTTCATTTTATTTTTTGTTTGGCTTGACATTTCATTTTTTGTATCTTTTGGGTGCCTTCAGCACTAATGTATTCCTGGGCAAAAGTTATATGGTGAAAATATCACAGCGACACCTTGCATCACTTTTCTTTCAATTTATATCGCTACTTAGAAAAATGTTGCAAATAGGTGTAAAGTGTAAACAGTTAAGACGCACGCCTTTATCAAATGTGTGCACCTTTAAGAATTGTGTGCCATAGCTGCCGTTCCTGGCACTTTCGTATTGAAAGTGGTAATTCAAAAATGATTTGATACGTTGGTACGTTATTTTTGATTTTGGATCCTACATGAAAATAAATGATATATGTACGTAAGAAGATGTTAATGTAAATTTTATGTATTTTCTTGATCTTGAAAAATAAAAAATGGTAAATAACCATTTGTGAAACAATTTTTTTGGTACTCCCAAACAATTTTTTTGGTACGTTGTTTGGTACGAAGAAAAATATGTGAGCGGCAGTACTGGTTGCATTGAAAAAGTTTAGATTTATATCACTTCTTACAAAAATCTTGCAAATAGTGAAGGGGTGTAAAACAACCAAAGCCGCATGAATAATAACAACCAAGCTCGTACTATTTGCTAAAATATTGATAAATTGAAGATTTTCCAAATTTTTTTTGCTGTAAATGAACAGTCAGTCCGATCAAAATTAAGGAAAGAAAAAATTTTTTAAATAGGTAAAACCGTTTTTGAGTAATAGCTAAAATATTTTTTAATTGAAGTTTTTTAAATAAATTTTTTTGTCGTAAATGATCCCTGAATCAGATCGAAAATAATAGAAAAAAAAAAATTATTGAAATCAGTGTAGCCCTTTTTCAGTTTTGAACGACCTAACGCACACAAATTCATTTATATATGGGGTATTCCATCCCATTTCGACAAATTTTGAACCCGACCCCTTTAGAATTTGCTGAAAGTTTTTCTTCTTTTTCTAGCTTACGAAAGACGTTTTTCAGAATTTTTTCAAATTTTTTCATCCAACTCAAAAAAAGTTATGAATTTAAAAAAAACACCGTTTTTGTTTTCAAAATGCTATAACTTTTTCAAAAATTGACGGTTTGGGATCTTTTTTTTTTAACTTTGTTTTTAAATGTACTTTTCGGAAAAAATACAAAAAAATGTTTAAAGTTTTTTTTTTTATTTTTTTTTTCGAAATTTTTCGAATTTCGCCATTTTGTTTTTTTTCTCATAAAAAACTTCAATCAATTCTGCAATCATCCCCACTAATCCCGGAGTGGGCCGATTTTTTTTTTATTTTTTTTTATTTAATTGAAAAAAAAAAATTTCAAAAATAAAATTTTTTTTTTATCAATTTTATTTATATAACAAAAAAATGTAAGAAAATGATTTTTAAATATAATTTTCTTTATATATTATGGTAATCTACGATTAAAATAATCAGGATTAATGACTGACACAGTAAACATGTAAGTTTTCTAAAAATAATGTAACATATATAAAGAAAAGAATACTTAAAAATCATTTTCTTACATTTTTTTTTGTTATATAAATAAAATTGATAAAAAAAATATTTTTATTTTTGAAAATTTTTTTTCAATCAAATAAAAAAACATATAAAAAGAAATCGGCCCACTCCGGGATTAGTGGGGATGATTGCAGAATTGATTGAAGTTTTTTATGAGTAAAAAAAAAAAATGGCGAAATTCGAAAAATATCGAAAAACTGAAAAATTCAAAAAAAACTAAAAAAAGAAAAACTTTCAGCCAATTCTAAAGGGTTCGGGTTCAAAATTGGTCGAAATGGGATGGAATTCCCCATATATATATATATTCAAGGCGACGAACACTTTTATATATAATTTAGTACCTATTTTACTTAAATCGTATTTATTTCAAATATTGCAGCGTTGATTAAAAGCTTTTCAGTACTATAACAAAGCTAATACATTGTAATAACTAACAAGATTTGAATAAAAAAAAATTTCAATAAATTTATGGGCGTGGCATATTATTAAAAAGCCCATACGTTAAATGACGAACACTTTTGTCTATATGTGTATGTGTATCTCTTCTTTAAACTATACCCAAATAGCAAAAACTCCATAGATTTACATTTTGCGGCGTTACGAAGTAAGCCGGGTACTTGCTAGTTAATAAATCACTAAGTGAGATATCTTCTGCATAGACCTCAAAATTTCAAAGTGATTGGATCACCTGATTTGTAATTGCCTATCGCTGTCTCATTGTGTATCACTGAGGATAGGCGCCGCCATATTGAACACCCTGTCAAAACGCTAAAAAGTAGCCATATTGAACATCCTGTCAAGCAGTTGACAGATAAGATATCCCACTTAGTCATCATTCACAATGTAATAAATAACAAGCAAGGAAGGCTAAGTTCGGGTGTAACCGAACATTACATACTCAGCTGAGAGCTTTGGAGACAAAATAAGGGAAAATTACCATGTAGGAAAATAAACCTAGGGTAATCCTGGAATGTGTTTGTATGACATGGGTATCAAATGGAAGGTATTAAAGAGTATTTTAAAAGGGATTGGGCAATAGTTCTATCGGTGAACGCCATTTCGGGATATCGCCATAAAGGTGGACCAGGGGTGACCCTAGAATTTGTTTGAACGATATGGGTATCAAATGAAAGGTGTTAATGAGTATTTTAAAAAGGAGTGGGCCTTAGTTCTATAGGTGGACGCCTTTTCGAGATATTGCCATAAAGGTGGACTAGGGGTGCCTCTAGAATGTGTTTGTACGATATGGAGATCAAATTAAAAGTGTTAATGCTTATTTTAAAAGGGAGTGGGCCTTAGTTCTCTAGGTGGACGCCTTTTCGAGATATCGCCATAAAGGTAGACCAGGGGTGACTCTATAATGTGTTTGTACGATATGGGTATCACATTAAAGGTGTTAATGCTTATTTTAAATGGGAGTGGGCCTTAGTTCTCTAGGTGGACGCCTTTTCGAGATATCGCCATAAAGGTAGATCAGGGGTGACTCTATAATGTGTGTTGTACGATATGGATAACAAAAGAATAAAAAAATAAATGTAAGGCGTGATAACCTCCGAAGAGATCTAAGGCCGAGCTTCTCCTCCAATTTGCGTCGTGCTCCTTTTGATTTTCCCTAACAAATCGGCCGGACGGGACCTTTATGTTTTATGCCGACTCCGAACGGAATTTGCAAGGCAGATGAGTTTTCACTGAGAGCTTTTCATGGCAAAAATACACTCGGAGCGCTTTGCCAAACACTGCCGAGGGGCGACCCCGCTTAGAAAAATGTTCTTCTAATTGAAAAACCTTATTTCTAAAATTATGATGTTGCTTTGTCCGGGGTGTGAACCCAGAGCATACGGTGTGGTAGGCGGAGCACGCTACCATCACACCACGGTGGCCGCCTAAGGTATTAATGATGGTTTTAAAAGGGAGTGGACCTTAGTTTTATATGTGAAGGCGTTTTCGAGATATCGAACAAAATGTGTACCAGGGTAACCCAGAACATCATCTGTTGGGTACCGCTAATTTATTTATATATGTAATACCATGTACAGTATTCCTGCCAAGATTCCAAGGGCTTTTGATTTCGCCCTGCAGAACTTTTGCATTTTCTTCTACTTAATATGGTAGGTGTCACACTCTAAAGTCATATTTTGCGTCAATAAACCAATCCAATTACCATGTTTCATCCATTTTTTCGTATTTGGTATAGAATTATGGCATTTTTTTAATTTTTCGCAATTTTCGATATCGAAAAAGTGGGCGTGGTCATAGTCGGATTTCGGGCATTTTTTATACCAAGATAAAGTTAGTTCAGATAAGTACGTGAACTAAGTTTAGTGAAGATATATCGATTTTTGCTCAACTTATCGTGTTAACGGCCGAGCGGAAGGACAGACGGTCGACTGTGTATAAAAACTGGGCGTGGCTTCAACCGATTTCGCCCATTTTCACAGAAAAGAGTTACCGTCATAGAATCTATGCCCCTACCGAATTTTACAAGGATAGGTAAGGTAAATTTTTGTTCGACTTATGGCGTGAAAAGTATTCTAGACAAATTAAATGAAAAAGGGCGGAGCCACGCCCATTTTGAGATTTTCTTTTATTTTTGTATTTTGTTGCACCATATCATTGAATGTTGACGTAATTTACTTATATGTATACTGTAAAGATATTCAATTTTTTGTTAAAATTTTACTTTAAAAAAATTTTTTTTTGTAAGTGGGCGTGTTCTTCATCCGATTTTGCTAATTTTTATTTAGCACATATATAGTGATAGTGGTAACGTTCCTGCCAAATTTCATCATGATATCTTCAACGACTGCCAAATTACAGCTTGCAAAACTTTTAAATTACCTTCTTTTGAAAGTGGGCGGTGCCACGCCCATTGTCCAAAATTTTACTAATTTTCTATTCTGCGTCAAGGGTTGGCACGACTTGGTTATGAATTTTTCTAGGAAAAGACCACAAAAACTAAATGGTATTTGCTTAGCTTAGCTGAAAACTGTTACACAGGTAACATTAGTAGTAGTAGTTTATGAAATACACACATATGTACATATGTATATACATTTACCTGGTGCTTCACCATCATAGTTGAAGTTTTTTATGAAAATCGTGCGTGAATCCACTGCATAAACATCTCCTGAAACACCGTGATGCAACCGTGTTAATGGTCCAATCTTTGTTCCATAATACGGGAATGAAGCATTTGTTGTTGAAAAAACTACAAAAAATATAACAATTGTTTTTGTTTTATCGGCCTATTAATAAATTATTCAAGTTTCGAAACGAGCTCAAGGCCAGAACAATAATTTTTTGTAATGATTATTGTTTTTTTTTTTTAATTTTTCAATAAATGAAAAATTTTATTTTGTTATTGGAATAGTAAGTAGAACATCCTGCCGTAGCTGCGCAGATAGATCCATTTCGAAGGGTGCTAAGCCTTCATCATCAGTACACTTTAGGCACGCTTCGCTAACTATTTAGCTATACAGCGGTAGTTTGTTTTGACTGATAAATTGCTACTTCTATTCCTCTTTACCAACTATATTAAATCAGCGTTGCGCCATTTGTTGCAAGACACTGATAATGTTAGATTTGTTTATTGTCAATTACTTTGTTTGACATTTCCCAGTGCTCTTGGTTTATTAACAATTGTTTTTGTTACTATTCCAATAACAAAATAAAATTTTTCAATTATAGGAACCATACTGGCTGATAGCTATTTCAACCCTGCCAAAGATCTCTTCAGATGCCTTTGTATTTTTAAATTAGAAATTATACTCTCCCCGAGTGAGATTCGAACTCGAATCGTCAAATTTCTAACACCGCAGACCCACCATTAGGCTATCACTGCGTCTGTATGTATGTGACTTAACTACAGTGTTTCCCGTTAATAATTTTTGTTATTTTTATTTCATTTTATTTGCTTGGTGCAGTAGAGCTGAATAATTCTGATTCTATGTGGTACTATGTGCACAAGGCTTTTTGTGTTGTTGCTTTTGGTAACTGTCACCTGAACTCTGGGTTGGTTATGATCTTTGATTTAATCGTCTATTCATTTTTAACATTCGTAAGTTTAATGAGTTCGAGACGTATTCACAATAATTTCTTTTTAACACACTTATATTAGCTTCACTAAACTTTCTACGTTTTCTATGCTTTCTATAGATAGATAATACCCTAACTATTTAATTAAAAATTAAATACTATTTATTTACAACAGTACTCGGCAGACTTTGTTCTACCCGAAAATTGGTTTGCCTACATTTAAAAAGTGAGCCTCTCTTCCCATCTTCACTCTTTATCCCATTATTTCCTACTTTTTCTTCCTCATACATGGTATTACTATACCAACTATTGAATACCTGCTTCAGATGACCAGCCGATTTCCTTACCATCGTTTTTATAAACCACTCAATGTTTGATCCTCGTCTTTCATTCGTATCTTCATCTTCTTCCCTTCTCTTGCTTCCATTCCTTCCTATTTTCTCCTCGCACTTTCTTCATTATTATCCCCATTTCCCTTTTCCGCTTTATTTTATCTCCATCACTTTCTATATCTCCCCCTCGCCTTCTTTTTTTTCTACCGATGGCTTTTCGCAAAACTCTCGCTTGTCCCTTCGCTCTTCTTCTTAACAGCCGACCGTTGCTAAAACCCTCACTTAAATATCAAATTTGATACCCATATTGTCAAAACACATTTTTAGCCATTCTGGTTCACATTTTATAAAGTTACGATCTACTTCTCGCTAAAAAGTGTATCCAATATTAAGTTAGTCACGAAGTACCCATGTACCAAATTTCAAGCAATATGCATCATCAATTATTTCCTTTTTGAATAGGTCAGTCTCTGGTTCAGTTTCCGAAAAGAAAGGTTTCTTAAATAATAATTAGCTAGTCAAGGTAGTACCCCTGTACATAGTTTAAAGCAAATCGCACCATAAATTAGATTTTTTGGAAGATTTCGGTCCATAACCCACCTCCCGGAAAGAAGTTCTCCCAATTAATAACCGATCAAAGGAAGTACACATGTACCGAACTTCAAGAAAATATTTCGATGAAGTATTGTTTTTGAATAACAGGCCTGCTAATGGTTCATTTCCCGGAAAGATAGGAAAGAAAACGGACAAAATTGTGAATCTAAAGTATCCTCAGATCTCCTTGAACACATTCACAAAATTTCATCAAAATCGGTCCAGTGGTTTAGGAGGATTACGGAGGAGTTCCTCTCCATGTCCTTCTGCCTTTCGCTACTCTCTCCCACCCTGTACATCGTCCTTTCCCTTTACCTCTCCGTCCATCTACCCCCGTCCCGCGCATTTAGCCCTTCTTCTCTGTGCTCCCGTCGAGCTTCCTTTACCGCATCTTTTGTCGCCTTAATAATGCAAATCATGGAGGAGGGGAATTTGATGATGCTAGCGTACTCCGCCTACCACACCGGGTTCACTCCCCACGAAAAGCAACATCAAAATATTAGAAACAAGTTTTTTTAATAAGAAGAAACATTTAATTCATACAAATGGCGAATGCTTTAAAAAAAGCGTTTACAATAGTAAACAGCCTCGATCACCTGTTTAATCGCTGTTCGATCAAAGAGGATAAATTATGATAAGAGACGTCACTCGTTACTCGCAGCCATTTACTCGATGTTTTCTAAGAGGTAGTCGCTGGTTTTTTTGGGCGAGATGTGCATAAAATGTCTTCTATACTTTTTCGTGGGGTATCTGTGTTTATTTTTCCGACTGTACTTAATTAAGTAATTGATTCTCTTTCCAAAAAGCACAGTTGCACAAGGTGCCTACACCGCATGGATAAATGCGAGACAATTCAAAAATGTCCCTCATAGAAAACATTCGGCATCAATTTTTTTATTTCCAGCAAGTTACTCGCCACTCGTAGCAGACTGGTGTCTCTTATTATATTTATCCTCTTTGGTTCGATTACTTAAATCATTTGCTGCATAGCATTTTTCAAACACTTTTGTAGACGACTGGTATATTGTATTATTTCCTTAATGTTTGCTTAACTAGCTGCTCATATTTTACCTTTTAACTAGATTTTAGAAATGAATATTAAAATGTAGGCTGATTTGAAACACATTTAAAAGCAAACCTGATTTGAAACACAAATGGGCAATTCGTGGCACTTCAATTTAATAATCGCGAGCAAATAACCAACCTTTCTTCCATTCTCTGGCAATTCGCGACAGCCATTCTCCCTCTCAGCTATTATTTGACAGGTAGGTATGGCAATCAGTGTTGCCATTTTAGCTTTTTTCAAGCTAGATTTAGCTTTTTCTCCGTTTAGCTTGAAAAGTTGGAATTTAGCTTTAAACTTTTTATCAGCTTTAGCATGAAAAGTTGGAATTTAACTTTAAACTTTTTATCAGCCTTTTTCAGATATTTTTTTAGCTCTTTTTAGCTTTTTTCAAAATTTTAGAATCCAATTTTAAGAACATGAATTTGGACTAGATGTTAAAAAATTCCAAGGGCTAACTAATCAACAAATAATGCTGGCATTATGGTAGGCAACCCCAGCGGGTTAGGGGGTCAGAATATTCCAGCGGTAGGTATGCCTGTCGTAAGAGGAGACTAAAATACCAGATTCAAGGGGCTGTGTAGCGCAACCCTTCACGTTGCCAGTGCAACGCACCTATTGGGTGGGGTGAAGCACTGCTACAACAAAAACAACAACAACTATGCGCCATTGTATTGGTGGCTTCGACGGAAAAGAGAAATATGAAGAAATTTTATAATCACCATCAATTGGCGCTTAACCGCCTAGTCTTAACATCTATACCTGTTTTAACATGACTGGCTGACTAACTGACACCAGTGGCGAACACCAAGCGAAATCAAGTTTTCAACCAAGACCTCTGATGTTTCCAAATGCTTTTTCTATCCAATTCAGAAAAGGCAGAACTTACAGAAGAAACTTCTGCCTACAAAACTGTATATCTTAGAAAAAAAATTTGTGTTCAATCCCACGAGTATTTCTTGGCCAAACAGGTGTTTAAAAGTGCATTATCTTTCAGCACGTTATTGTAGAAATAAAAAAGAGGGAGGAACCAAATATCATAATGTATAATTCGCTTGTCACACACGTAGAGCAATGTACTTTTATTTAATGATTTTAACGTTTCCAAGATGGCTATGAAAAAATTTGCGAATAATCAAAATTAATCACCCTTATCGCGAGTTTTATATTCACCCGAAAATATTCACAGTTTTTGTTCACCCTATCGCAGAGGGTGGCGGAACAATTTTTCGTGTTCGAAAAAGAAAAGTGAACATTGGAACATAATAAATTAAAGAAAATTTGTAAAAAACGTTTATATTTTATTATCAACGCCATTTTGTCTTTTTAGCTTTTTTCAAAATTTTAGAATTCAATTTTAAGAACATGAATTTGGACTAGATGTTAAAAAATTCCAAGGGCTAACTAATCAACAAATAATGCTGGCATTATGGTAGGCAACCCCAGCGGGTTAGTGGGTCAGAATATTCCAGCGGTAGGTATGCCTGTCGTAAGAGGAGACTAAAATACCAGATTCAAGGGGCTGTGTAGCGCAACCCTTCACGTTGCCAGTGCAATATATAGCTTCTCCAAACCCAATTGTCAACCTCACCTATCCGCGGCGAATCCTGTTTCACTAACAGACGAGGCTCTGGCGACCCCAAGCTCCTCATGGAACTTGGGGTGGGGAGGGAGGGGATGGCCTGAAGATTTAATGTGGCTACATAAATCGTTGCCGAGATGGTCGAGCTAGCACCTTAATGGTGCTGTGGTACCGGAGCGTACCGGATCTGTATCCGGAAAAGGACCATTACATCGATACAATTATGGTAGGAAGAAATAGAGGTGTAGTAACTTTATTAAGGCAACATCAACCTAATATCATTTTCGTTACGTTTGTTTGCCACTCGATTGGATTGACTGTTTCATCTGCTTCGAAACTGCTTTCAAGGGAAATTGATTTTGAAATTTTAGAAAAATTTAATTGGTTTTCTAAGTCCACATGTAGACAAAAGAGCTATGAATTGATACATATATGCTGCGTTAAACGACGGAATCGACCCTTTGGAAATCGCATCCACACGAATGAAATAAATCCTTGTTTTTCTGTACTTTTGTCCACAGGCATCAAATTTGTTTCAAAGAAAATGTTGTGTGTAATACCTATGTAATACCTATGTATGTATTACTTGCAATCTTCTGCTAACGTTCGAATCACTAAACTGTTGAAAAAATAACTCCAATATTCGATAATGCAAAATAGTCTTTATTAGACTACTTTCAAAATAACACTTCTATTACTCGGCAGATAGCGTGCTTAAATCAAACTGGCTTGGCGTGTCTCAACTGTTGCCGCTTTTATACTGTCCGGTTTCCTCGCCGACATATTTCTAGGCGCTTCTATTCCCAGAATTTACTAGTTAGTTATCAGCTATAAATTTCTCAACTATAAATACATATGCTTCTCTCATAGCCCATGCGCGTGTATATGTGAGTGATACTTGCACAAATGAATGCATATTTTTGGGATTATCTCAGATATATGCATGTGTTTGTGCGTTGCTCACCGCTGCTTTTATGGACATATGGGTAGACATAATGATTGATTTGTTGATGTGCATACGAGTCACTGCTTAGTATCGGCTTAGAGATGATAGTATCCCTTAGTTTGCTAATATTCGTCACACTGCCCTCCACCTAAGTCTGATCGTCCCTATCAGACAAATATCTCGATCTAAACGCTGCCAGCCTTTCCAAATGAACCACTTTCATTTTGGTTCGTGGTTTGCCAATGGTTTGTACGCGGTACACTACATCGTTTATCCGTTTTACAACTTTGTATGGGCCTTCCCAATTACACTGCAATTTCGGGGACAACCCTTTTTTTTGTTGTGGGTTGTATAACAGCACCAAATCTCCTTCCTGAACCCTTCCGAATTAATTGCTTTATCGTATATGGCTTTCATCTTGTCACTCATAATCTTTGCTCGTTGCCTTACCAGATCGTGTATCTCTCTGAGCTCTTCTTCCAAGACACCAGTGGATTTCTTGACATTTCTCTCCGTATCGGCATCTATCCCAAAGTTCAAATCAGCTGGCAGTCGAAGATCATTTCCAAAAACTACCTTTGCGGGAGTTTGGCCCATTGTCTCATGTACTGCCGATCCGTAAGCCATCAAGAATAATGATATGTGTGTATCCCACTACTTATGGTACTTGTTTACTACTTTCCTTAAATGCTCCTCCAATGTTCTATTGAAACGTTCCACCATACCATCGGACTGAGGATGAAATGCAGTTGTCCGTGTTTTTCGAATGCCCAACTTCTTACACATTTCTTGGAACACAGCTGATTCAAAATTCCTGCCTTGGTCAGAATGTAACTCCATTGGTACACCATACCTTGCAACCCAATCGTTTGTAACCACTTCTGCTACTGTTTCCGCTTCTTGGTTTGGGATTGGGTATACCTATGGCCATTTACTGATATAATCCATAACTATCAGTACGTATTTATTTCCGCGGTTGCTAGTAAGAAATGGACCTGCGACATCCATGGCGATCCTTTCAAATGGTGCACCTGAAATATACTGCTTCATCTGGCCATGGATTCGTGTTTTGGTCCCTTTCTCTCTATTGCAAACCTCGCAGTTGGCAATCCACCCGGTGACCGACTGACGGCAACCAACCCTATAGAATCTCTGCTCAATTTTCTCGAGCGTTTTCGTGATTCCAAGATGACCTCCACTTGGACCATTATGCATCTCGCTGAGCACGTCAGGAATCCTCTTTCTGGGAACAACTATCAGTTTTTTCTTGCATTGACCATCCTCACTCTCCATTACTCGATGCAAGCAACCGGATATCAATTCTAAAACTGTTCCACTGTGCCCAATATGACTTCGCAATGGGACTCTCTGCTGACATCTCCTCTCTGTTTGGTCTTTCGTTTCGTTCGAGCCCTTGGATAATATGTGGCAGATCTATATCTTCTAGCTGACACTTTCTTAGTTTTTCCTTGTCCCATTCATCCGTACACGTTATAGTTATTAGCCGGCCATCTATAATGTCTTTTTTTCTTTAGCCTCGGCCTTTGAACAGTGCTTGCATTCCAAACTACATGGTTTTCATTACATTGCATCAGCATTTCCATGGGTACTACGTTTTGATGCTCAATGGAAAAGTCATAGCTTTGTAGTCGCTCGATCCACCGTGCCAATTGTCTTTCCGGATTACGGAACTGCAGAAGCCATTTCAACGCTGCGTTATCTTTCCTGACGCGGAATCGCTGGCCGTAGAGGTATTTGTGAAAATGTTTAATTCACTCTACCAATGCCAACAGCTCTCTCCTTGTAACGCAATAGTTCCTCTCTGGTTTTCCAATCGAACGGCTGTAATATGCAACTACCTTCTACTGTCCATCGACCAGTTGTGATCAAACGCCTCCAATAACATATCCACTCGCATCTGTATCTAGAATAAATGTTGCTCCTGGAATCGAATATGCCAACAATGGGGCAGTGCACAAACGCTCTTTCAATGTTTGGAAAACCACTTCTTGCTCCTTCTTCCATTCAAAAGCTTTATTTTTCCTTGTAAGCTCGTGGAGGCTATGGGCCACGCTGGCAAAATTTGGTCGGCTGTAATATGTGCACGGCCCAAGGAAACTTCTCAATTCAAGTAGGTTCTGTGGTCTTGGCCAATCCTTTACATCCTCTATCTTTTCGTTCGCAGTGCAGATGCCCTCTGTCGTTACCTTGTGACCCAAATAATTTACTTCCTTTTTAAACAGCGCACACTTTTTGGGACTTAGTTTCAGACCAGCACCAGCTATTCTTTGGAAAACCCCCCAAGTTCTTCAGATGTTCTTTTTCAATACGACGATGCCGTCTAAGTACACTAAGCATGTTTTCCAATGTAGTCCTTTCAGTACCTGATCCATGAGTCTTTCAAAAGTAGCTGGTGCATTACATAGTCCAAAAGGCATCACTGTAAATTGACAAAGACCATCACCGACACTGAAGGCTGTTTTCTCTTTGTCTTCCTCCTTCACTTCCACTTGCAAGTAGCCGATTTTCAAGTCCAGTGTGGAAAACCATTTCGTACCAGAGAGCGAGTCCAGAGTGTCGTCAATTCTTGGCAATGGGTAGCTATCCTTTTTGGTAACGTCATTCAACTTCCGGTAGTCCAAGCAAAACCTAATTTTTTCATCCTTCTTCTTTACAAGTACTACCAGTGAGCTCCATGGGCTAGCTGATGGTTCGATGACGCCGCTGTCGTTCATTCCTTGTACGTTTTGACACACAACTTCCCGTTTCGCTAGTGGAACACTACGAGGAGCTTGACGTATCGGCCTCGTGTCTCCAGTGTCAATTTGATGTTTCACAACATTGGTGCGGCCTGGTTTGGAACCATCCTGGTCAAATATGTTTGCGTACTTTAGGAGCAGTTGATTTGCCTTACTCTGATAATCTTGATCTAGCCCCTCCGTCCATGCCGTGATGTCATTTGAAAGATCAGTCTTGCTAGTTGAAACGTGTTCCTGGAGCTGTTCACAATTAATAACTATTTCAGCCTCTTGGCATCTTCCCAAAATAGCTCCTTTGGTCAAATTGAATGGTGACTTGAACTCATTTAGTACTCTTACCGGAATACGTCCATCTTGTTTTGTCATAGCCAGGGTTTTTCCTACAAGTATGTTCAGTGCTGATTTATTTGTTGCTTCGACAACCCACAATTTGTTTGTCCCACAATCTCCATCAACCTTTGCCCAGATTACTGCTTCTGATTTTGGTGGTATTTGCTGACTCTCTTCCACCAGCACTCGTTTACTGCTGTAGCCTCTCTCGTAGCCGAAATTAAGTGGCACTTCCATATTCTTATATCGCATCATCTTGCTTTGCATATCGATCTAAATGCCTTGGTCGATTAAGAAGTACACTCCAATTATGATTTCATCAACAATCTCTGTCACTATAAAATTGTGTAGTACAGCGACGTTCGCAATTGCTACTTCACATGCTACTTCTCCAATTACCTGGGTGTCCTCTCCCGTGGCTGTACGTAATCTTGCTCCAAGCAATAGTTTTACCTTCTTTTTGACTAAATCTGATAGAATGATGGAATGGGATGCACTCGTATTTACGGTCAGTAAACATTCCTTTCCATCCACATGTCTGTAACGACAGCCTGTCGCCATATTGGCTTAAATGAGTGGCAGAGCGTATATGCGTCTATGTGTTTAGGTGTTTTGTGTCCAGGTCCGTGCCTTAGCCGCAATGTTGCCATCAACATAATATTAACATAATAACATTAATATTGACAACATTGTACCGATAGTGAACACAATGTTGCAGCGGAAGTAAGACGTTGCGCTTGGCATCATGCTGTTATAATAAATAAAATGTCACCATGCTGCTAATAACTTAGCAACATTGATGTATGCCATGCACCTATGTGTATGTTTTGTTCTGTATTATGTATGTGGATGTGTATTTGTGCAAGGCTATGAGCGTGTGAATGCATCAGTGTGAGCGGTCAAGGCACGAACCAAATGTATCTGTGTAGGTGTTCGGTTTGTGCAGCGGTAAGCGTATGAATGTATGAATGCATGATTGTATAGATGGAAAATACGGGAAAGCCGAAAAGAAAGTTTGGCATGTAATGGTAAAAATTTTCCGTTTTTGGGTAACGTTCCTTACCACGGCGGTGGCTATAAGAAGGCGAAAACTGAGTCAACGGGCCAAAGTCTTGTTTCAACAGTGCCCAGTGCAAGTGAGTAGTGAAAAATCACAAGTGAAGTGCGCGTTTACAACCGTAAATAACAAAGTGCATAGTCCTTAGTAGTGCGCGAATTAAACCGCTTTGTAAAGAAAATTGTGCACGTCGAAAAGTTTCCGCGGTACGTGCAGAGAGCTGGAATCAGTTGTCAAAAAATTACAATTTACAAGAGGTAAGATATTATACTCTTTTTTAGGCATGCTTGACGGGAGCTGGGGCTTCAACCTTGCCTATCTCCAGAGCAAGCCAAAAGAAAACTTGCATCGACATATACATCTCTGCATACAAATATATGTATGTAGATGAATATATGACTATGCAGACAAGAAATCCGTAGGCAATTATGTATATGCACATAGATACACATTTGCTTTTGAATTGCTATATAGATTTCCTTTTGTATGTAATTTCAGCGCACAATTGATTTCCCTTTGGGAAAGACCCACTGGGCACGTATATCGGCGGCGTACCACCCAAAAACAAATACATTATACTTGGCGGCATACCGCCCGGCAACAACTACCACGCACTACACGATATTTTTGATTTGGTGGCGCACACTACAACAACAACCACTACAGCGTTTTTTTATCGGCAATATACGGCCGCAACAACCACAACAGCATCTGTTTTATATTGGCGACGTACCGCTCTACAACAACGGTTTTATATTGGCGGCATAACGCTCAACAACAACTACACCATTTTTGCTATATTGGCGGCAACACCAACCACAACCGGTATTTATTTTCTACTTGGCGACATACCGCCCAACAACACTACAACAACGTTTGTAAATTGGCGACAAGAATTGCCACGCATCCACAAGCACTACATTATGTTTAGTGTTTTGCCTGCGCACACCACAACAACATCTGCAAAAACACAATAAAATTGGCCGACAGCATTTTTTACCGGCGGCGTTGAGCAGCAACAACAACAGCCACGACACCACATACAACAAAAATCATTTAGGAACACACAACTCGGATTGACCCAATCTGCAATGACAATTGTGAAGAAACATGGCAGCAACAACCACAACAAACTTGGCAGCAACCTTTAATCATTTTGGAGCTAGTTCAGTACTTTGGCAACATAAATAACAACAAACACCAGCGGAGGGAGGAGCGTTCCGGCTGTATAGCGGATAAATACTATTGCCTTCATATATTTTTTACATACTATTACCTGTATTACCTGAATATTGTCACGAGGGGCATAACTAGTTCATAGGAAACGGGAAAAAAGGAGGGCATTCTATTTCCGGGGCTAGGCATCTTTTTGTTCAAATATAAAATTCGGAGTTTCACGTTCACACACATATTTCCTTTTTTTTACTTTTTCTTTTCGGTTTGACGTTTAATTTTTGTAGATATTTTCATATCATTATCTTCTACCATATACACAATTTTTTTTTGCACATGTTTTCTGCTACCTATGGTAGTATCAACTCAAAATCTTCGAATTTTGAATTTCTTCTGCCATATTTTTTTTTATTTTTTTCTTGTACTTACTTTCATTATTGGCAAAATCAATCGCAACAATACACCCCGAGATTACACATGATTTTGTGCCTTCAGCACTAAAGACATTTTATTTGTCGAATATTAATTTTTTTTATTCTCGCATTTCATCATCACGCTGGTAGAATTTATACTACTACCAAAGCACTCATTACCAAAGATCACTAGCGAGTGCTCTTGGTTGAGTGATTGAGGGTGGCTACCGTGAGCGTACATATGCATGTTATGAGTTTTTTTTCAGCAAATTCAGCACATCCACTCAACTGCACCGGCGCCGTTGGAGTACGAGTATATGGGTGAGTGAAATTTGAGCACAATATTTTTGCTAATACACATATTTGAATGTATGTACATATATTAACATATGATGCCTGATCTTCTTGAGAAAATAGAAGAAGGAAACCTAAACTTAAGGAATATATGTACATACATAACTACAAACATACACACCTTTTGTTTATAATATGCCAAACTGGTTTTTTTTAGCTTTACTTTGGTGACCTACTTTTGTTTTATACAAAATTGATCTTATATTTACTTGAGCGGTTGCGATAGGTCAGGGATTAGGGTAATTGAATTTTTTTGTTCGCCCTCTTATTTTATTTTGTTTGAATTTGTATCTTTAGGATTTAGAATTAGCTCCTCTTAATCATATTGCATTAGGGTTGCCCTAAAAGTTTTAATTTTATTCTATTTGAGTTCAGACACTTGGTCTATTAGTCGTAAGTATTTTGTATTGAATTGAATTCAGAATCGATTGAACTGAATTTGCAATTTTAATTAGCAATAAAGTTTAGCATTAAATTTAAACATTTTTTTTTTAATTTTATTTTTGAGTAAATAGAAACTTTGGAAGTGATCCTAGTAGCTAAGCCTTTTGAAATCATTGTCACAGTATTTTGTATTAAACTCTGAGTTTAAAGTTCTCTTTTTTTATAAATCATTGAACTAGTAGTAGGGTGGTATTTGCTAATTTGTAAACCAAGAACTTTGTAAATAAATTATAAGAATTATGTTTGGATGAAATTTGAATATATTCATTATTCAGGGTTAGGTTGACAATATTTGGTGTTGGTGCTGCGCTTGTGCGTGGCAAGGTAAGGTGAAGGTGAGTGTTGGGAAAATGATTGATTGACAGAGGACAGACTAGTGTCAGGTTTGGGGGCACTGTAAGTAGATAGGAGTCAGCACAGTACCCACGGTGCAGTGCAAGTTGCGCTGCAGAGGGAGAGTAGACTCCACCTGACAGGATAGGCCTTCATCTTTTCCCCCTCTTAACTTAGCCCCTCACGTTTATTTCTATCTGTTTCAGCTTTCCTTTCTAAACACATGCAGGTATGAACCCTTTTTGTTCATGTGGCTGCGGGTGAGGTCGGTGGTGCAATACCCCGCCCAAGACGATGAGCTAGCCTGGGCCCGCAAGCATACCTGCTTGCCACCGCTCCTCACCACCCAAACAGTCAGCCACGTAACATGTCCTCCGACAGTAAGATTGCTTGATCTCCTTCCAATTTGCGAGATAGAGATTATGGGGCATTCAATTGAGGGAGCCAGCTGTCGTCCCTTGCAGCTGATTCGCTTTAGTTTAGCGATTGAGTGGATTTGGAGATTTGCTCATCTCCTTCAGCTCTGCGTTTACGACCACCCACATTGCTGGAACTGTTAGAATTGGTACTGCAATAACTTGCAATGTGCCCTGGCTTTCCATATTTAAAGCATTTGGCGGCACTATCGTTTTTCTGCTGCGTTCCTTTTAATGCTTCCAAAATTGTGTCTACCCAGTCTGGCCTTTCCACTTCCACACGATGAGCTTTGTATGCGGGCTTACTCAAAAGTGACGCGGTTTCCTGAGTCAGTGCATGGGATACCGTTTCTGCATATGTCGCTCGCTTCGTTTCTACGTCCCGTATGCCATTTATAAAACTCTGGATTTTTACCCTCTCGGTGTACCCCACGGGTGCGTCCGCATTTGCTAAATGAGCCAACCTTTCAATATCCGAAGCAAACTCTTGCAAGGTCTCTTTAGCGTTTTGGTAACGGTTTTGCAATTCTATTTGATATATCCGTTTCCTGTGTTCGCTTCCGTACCTTCGTTCTACAGCAGCCATCAATGCGTCATAACTGTTCCGTTCGTACTCTGTAAGATTTCGGCAGCTGGTCCTTTCAGTGCTACGAAGAGTGCAGCAACTCCATCCTTAGCATTCCAGTTGTTCACTCTTCTCAAATTGTAGCTTAAAGACCGGGAAAGGAACAAAACCGTCAAAGGATGGTGTTTTAACCTTTGGATTACTCGTTGAAACTGCTGGGCGATTTAGTTGCAACTGCTCGATACGTCCTCTCAAAGCATCCACCTCGGCCTCGATTTTTTCCTCAAACTGTAAAATTTTTGTATCTGGCGCCTCCAGCTTCGAGGAAATACGTCCTTCTTGCTCTTCCAGTTGAGCAGAGATCTGCGATGTTATCTGTGCTGAAATTTGCGCCAACATTTCGGATATTCGTGCCTCTTGTGCTTCAATCTACGCTGTTATACGGTTCTGAGATGACATTTCGGTTGATATTTGTGACGACATTTGCTTCAACACTGCTATATCGCGTTAGTGTCAACACTTCCCAATGAATTCGGAGTCTCTATCTTCTCCTCCATTTTAGTCGCTGGCTCTTCCACATCAGGATAAAAGACATACTCGTCCACAGCAATTCCTTGCGACTCCATTACCTTTGGTAGCCGTGCTTGAAGTTCGATCTTATTGCAGGTTGTATTCAATCCACGGTTCTCCAACTCCTTTTTTAGTTGCTGGATCTTTAATTCACTCAACTTTACCATGTCCAAGTTGTATTCAAAATCTTCGGAATTTATTCAACAATTCCTCTTCTGACACCAATTGTATTGAATCTACTGCAATTGGGATTACTTGCAACCTTCTGCTAACGTTCGAATCACTAAACTGTTGAATAAATAACTCCAATATTCGATAATGCAAAAAGGTCTTTATTAGACTACTTTCAAAATAACACTTCTATTGCTCGACAGATAGCGTGCTTAAATCAAACTGACCGACATATTTCTAGGCGCTTCTATTTCCAGAATTTACTAGTTAGTTATCAGTTATAAATTTCTCAGCTATGACTACAGATGCACGATTTTATAGCTTCTCTCATAGCCCATGCGCGTGTATATGTGAGTGATACTTGCACAAATGAATGCATACTTTTGGGAGTATCTCAGATATATGCATGTGTTTGTGCGTTGCTCACCGCTGCTTGTATGGACATATGGGTAGACGTAATGATTGATTTGTTGAGGTGCATACGATTCACTGCTTAGTATCGGCTTAGAGATGATAGATCTTGCTAATATTCGTCACAGTATGCATATGACCCTATTTTATTTTGCTTTGGATTCCAAGCTAGAAAAACTGAAGAAACTTTATCTGAACTTCAAAATACAAAAACAATTTCTACCATGAGCAAACGAGGTTACTATTAGCAATAAAAACAATATAACAAGGGAACATTATTTCGGTCTCTGATGGTTCACTTTTTTTACAAGAAAGTTGATTTTAGTTGCGTTTTTAGCACAAAATTTTTAAACTAAAACAAAATTGTAGGGTTTTGTGAGCTCGAGGCCTTGCTTTGAATAAAACACTGTGTTAGTATTCATACATTTATTTGGTCGATATTTCGACTTCAATCTGAAGTCATTTCCATGCAATCTTGAAAATGACTTCAGATTGAAGTCGAAATATCGACCAAATAAATGTATGAATACTAACACAGTGTTTTATTCAAAGCAAGGCCTCGAGCTCACAAAACCCTACATTTTTTAAATAAACAAGGCCATCAAAAATGAAAAATTATGTCTAAAACAAAATTTTCATTTGTCAGAAAAAATAAAGAAAAAATGGCCGAATGTCAAAAAAACCTATCGAAATACATACAAACTGGCTCGTTTGTTTTTAATGAACTAAGTTATTTTTCTCTTGTGTTTCGTTAGTTTTTTGAAATATAGGTAGTTTACACACTTACATCAGTACTGAAACCGTATTCGGAGGGAGGGCGACAAAAAATATAAGAGAATATACAAGAAAAATACAGAGAAAATAAAGTAGTGTCATATATGTAGGTATAAGGCTTATAGCCCATACAAAACAAACTAACAGCGTTTTATTTTCTGAAATAAAGGCCGCTATTATGAGGCAAATTCGATCTTCGACTGTGGTCGAAAGAGCTGAACGAACGAATTGTCATTCGGTATTATCGCACTCATTCGATCAGGACTAGTGTCATTGTTCGATAATTCGATTAATTCAACCGTTCAGAAAAGCACATTTACAACAGCTGTCAAATGAAATAAAAGCAAAATTATTTATTATGAAGAAAAAAGCTTAAGTACTGGAACTAGCCAGAAGTATAAAAAATGAGTTTCAACGCGTAATTGTAGCTTTCTAAACATTGTAACTTTCTTAACATGTTGTTATATGTGTCAAAAACTAAACTTCATAATAACCATAGAAGCGTTCATAGACTTGCTATCCAGTAAAGATGAATGGATGCAACAATGTACAAGAGCCAAGTCTATTCCAACCATTTTGAAATTGGCAACAATTCTCAGATTTTACGCTAGGCATTGCCTCAACTGAGCATCGGGTACGAGAATGCACTCGAAATCTTTTCCACCTGATCCTTTCTGGAAGTTCGCTTTGTTATAAACGGATTTTGTCCAATTTATGAAGTCAGTCTTTCAAGCAGTTGTTTTGTATTCACGACCTTGGTATATTGACTAAATTATTTTTATCTATTTTTGTTATTATGTTACTTTGAACTTTGCAATTTTAACATGTTTTACAATATTTTAATTTTCAACATTGATTTTATTATTTTCAAAAATTTTCATTATTATTCAATTTTGCATCATGAAAATATAACATTTTCTTTTAAATAATTTTTGTGTGGATATTAATTTTAATAAGAATAAAGCATCCTACACTATATACGATTAATACAAATAGTTTTAAATTACTATTAGGTAGCGAAAAAGTAGGAGATAAACACAAAAAACATACATTTCAAAAAATTTTCTTCTAATTCTATACAGCGTCGACAACAAATTTCTATTCGATGTATATTGGAACGATTTTCCGTCATCCCTTGTCAAATTTGGTTTTGAGACAAACCGGTTTCGGCGTTGTGCCATCATCAGTGTCGATTTTCGTTCTGATCTGTTGTTGTCGTTTGTCCTGTATTTATAGTTCGTAGGTAGCAGGTATTGTCAAAATTGATGCTTGTGTATATTTAGTTATGTGTATGTGCTGTGTGTTCATTCAGAACCGAGGGTGGTTTACTAATCGATTTGTGTGGCTGACTGGGGTAGGTAAAAATCCGTGATTTTAGTCGTTTGGCCTTCTTTGTGGGTTTGTTGTTTTGGTGTGTTAATTTTTGTGTGTTTATTTGTTGTTGTGTGATTGTCTGTTGTACCTGTGTGATTACTTTGTTTCTTGTAAACAAGTTTTAAAGGCTCAAATATTGTGTCAGAAATTGTGTTTATCTGTTCGTTTATTATTCTACCGTCGATTGTTTTCTGTTTATATATTTCCATATTTTCGAGTACGTTGAGACGTCGGTCTTTTGCTTGTATGTGAAGAACCCTAACTGTTTTATTGATGTTTGCTGAGGAACATTCCTTCTCGACCATGTGATTCGCGAAGTTAGACTCGGGTATAATGTTTGGATTTCGTATTTTTTGTTGTAATCTCTAATATGTTCTCGTACTTATTTGCCGTCCTGTTTGTCCTATGCAGCTATGCTGGCATCCTCAGGTAAGCTTGTATACGCTGTGGCTGTTAACGGATCCTCTGAGTTAGTGTTAGTCCTTAGTTTTCGCCCTATACTGTTCGATGTTTTGAATGCTGTGTTAATGTCGTATTTTTTAAAGAAGTTTGCCAGTTTATATGTTGCTTTTCCAGTATATGTCATAGTCGTCCAGCTATTATTTTCCTTTTCATTATTTGTTTTTAGTTCTCCATTTGTCTTTCTGAGCTTATCTACTAGTGCTTTTTTATATCCGTTGTTTGCAGCGATATTATATATGACCTCAAGTTCTCTCTTATATGCCTCTTGTGTAAGAGGTGTTCTTTCAAGTCTATGTACCAAGTGCCTTAATGCTGCATTTTTATGCTGTTGGGGGTGATTTGAGGTATTGTGCATTATTGTGGCGGTGGCCGTTGGCTTTCTATATATGTCATAGTCAAATCTTTTGACTTCTTTATCAATATTTATCGTGAGGTCTAGATAGTTTATTCCTCCGTCTTTTTCGTTTCCATTGTAAATTTTATATTTCCGTGCTGCTTTTTGAGGTACTCCAGTACAAGCTCTTCGTTATTAGTAGTTAAAACGCATATTACGTCATCCATGTATCTAGCATAAAATGACACGCCTAATTTGGACTTGAGCTCCTGTATGTACTTTTCTTTCAGATTTTGCATGAACACTTCCATAAGAATTGCTGATGTGGGGTTTCCCCACACTAGGATGTAGAAATTGAACCGTTATAGATAGAACATGGGATCAAATTGTGAATGGTGCTAAACGCCGATGGCTATCTAATGCAAAAAGAAAATTTTGAAAATCTTCCTTGGTTCAAGAGATATGGCGCCAAATCGGGTTCTGGGTCATTTTTGTACCGATAAACTCCGATTTTTTCATTGAAGGGTTAATGATGGAACTTTCAGTCAAATTGTCGATTAATCTACAAGTGGATACCTACATATTGCATAAAACAAAAATTTACATCTTGCACGGTTCAATAAATATGCACAATAATCGCTTTTGGCGCGTTATCGATTAACCGATTAACCCTCATAGCGCCTGAACCGTTAATCATAGAACCTTGAATCAACTTGTGAATTAATCTAAACGAGGGTGCCTACCAATTGCAAAAACAAAATGAATTCCTTCTTTCTTGGCTCAAGAGATATGCAGATTAATCGGTTTTTAATCAGCACTGATCGAATAACCCATTACTAGGATGTAGAAATTGAACCGTTATAGATAGAACATTGGATCAAATTGTGAATGGTGCTAAATGCGGATAGCTATCAAATTCAAAAAAAAATTTTTTTGAAAATCTTCCTTGGTTCAAGAGATATGGCGCCAAATCGGTTTCTGGGTCATTTTGTACCGATAAACTCCGATTTTTTCATTAAAGGGTTAATGATGGAACTTTCAATCAAATTGTCGATTAATCTACAAGTGGATACCTACATATTGCACAAAACAAAAATTTACCATCTTGCTTGGTTCATGAGATATGCACAATAATCGCTTTTGGCGCGTTATCGATTAACCAATTAACCCTCATAGCGCCTGAACCGTTAATGATCGAACCTTGAATCAACTTGTGAATTAATCTATACGTGGGTACCTACCAATTGCAAAAACAAAATGAATTCCATCTTGCTTGGCTCAAGAGGGTACCTACCAATTGCAAAAACAAAATGAATTCCTTCTTTCTTGGCTCAAGAGATATGCACATTAATCGGTTTTTAATCAGCACTGATCGAATAACCCATTACTAGGATGTAGAAATTGAACCGTTTTAGATAGAACATTGGATCAAATTGTGAATGGTGCTAAACGCGGATGGCTATCAAATTCAAAAAAAAATTTTGAAAATCTTCCTTGGTTCAAGAGAAATGGCGCCAAATCGGGTTCTGTGTCATTTTGTACCGATAAACTCCGATTTTTTCATTGAAGGGTTAATGGTGGAACTTCAATCAAATTTCCGGTTAATCTACAAGTGGATACCTACATATTGCACAAAACAAAAATTTACATCTTGCACGGTTCAAGAAATATGCACAATAATCGCTTTTGGCGCGTTATCGATTAACCGATTTACCCTCATAGCACCTCAACCGTTAACGATAGAACCTTGAATCAACCTGTGAATTAATCTACACGTGGGTACCTACCAATTGTAAAAACAAAATGAATTCCATCTTGCTTGGCTCAAGAGATATGCACATTAATCGGTTTTTAATCAGCAGTGATCGATTAACCAATCACTAGGATGTAGAAATTGAACCGTTGCAGATAGAACATTGGATCAAATTGTGAATGGTGCTAAACGCAGATGGCTATCTAGTGCAAAAAGAAAATTTTGAAAATCTTCCTTGGTTCAAGAGATATGGCGCCAAATCGGGTTCTGAGTCATATTTGTACCGATAAACTCCAATTTTTTCATTGAAGGGTTAACGATGGAACTTTCACTCAAATTGTCGATTAATCTACAAGTGGATATCTACATATTGTACAAAACAAAAATTTACCATCTTGCTCGGTTCAAGAGATGTGCGCAATAATCCCTTTCGGCGCGTTATCGATTAACGGATTAACCCTCATAGCGCCTGAACCGTTAATGATAGAACCTTGAATCAACTTGTCAATTAATCTACACGTGGGTACCTATCAATTGCAAAAACAAAATGAATTCCATTTTGCTTGGCTCAAGAGATATGCACTTTATTCGGTTTTTAATCAGCACTGATCGAATAACCCATTACTAGGATGTAGAAATTGAACCGTTTTAGATAGAACATTGGATCAAATTGTGAATGGTGCTAAACGCGGATGGCTATCAAATTCAAACAAAAAAATTTTTGAAAATCTTCCTTGGTTCAAGAGATATGGCGCCAAATCGGGTTCTGGGTCATTTTGTATTTTGTATTGTATTGTATTGCATTGTATTGTCTTTATTTTCTCGTAAATATTTACAATTTCTAGAGTATTACAATATGAAATAAAAATACAAATAAGAAAATAGATAATGACATTAGATGCTCATTCAAAGAGCAGAGGAAATGCCATTTCATTCGTTTAGTATTATAAATGCTTATGGGGCGCATAATATTAACAAATTATAACTAATTGCTTACAATGGAAAAGATATAAATATGTATAAGGAAAACAAAAATTCAAAAATTAGAGATGTCAAGGTACTTTCATTGAATGGAAAAAAAAAGAAAAAAAAAACACATCGATGCTAATGGACACAGGTACTTATATTATAGGTCTCAAAAGAGTTTCAATGCCCTCATGATTGAAACCAAGTAGCCACTGTTTCACTTCCCTCAGAAACGCTGCTAGCCTTCTAATGAGTCGTATCTCAACAGGTAGTTTGTTATATAGATTACGTGATACGATGGTGTAGAAGTTACGAAAAAGTGTGGTGCGAAAGCTAGGAACTTTTGTTTGAGATAACGTCTTATTTCTCAGATTGTAAAGGTTGTATATTGGGCTTTGCGTATACCCGCTCCTTATAAAAAAAATTTTTAACACTTTAAAATAGTATAAGTGCCGCACAGGAAGAATATTTAATTTTTTGAATAGCTCCATAGAGTGTGTTAAACGACCAGCTTTACATATTCTTCGGATTAGATACTTCTGTAGGATTAAAAGCGGATGGATCTTACTAGCGTAGGCACCACCCCAACAACTGACTCCGTATTGTAATTTTGAATGGATTAGTCCATGATACACCAATAACAATATTCTATTGGAACACAGTTTTCTTAAGTTATAGAAAGAACGAAGAGCTGATAACATATAAGATTTCATTGCAGAAATATGTGATGACCAACTTAGATTTTGATCGATTATAACACCCAAATATTTGAAATTAGAGGCGACTTCGATCTCAAAACATTTACTGTCACAGCTTATTTTCTCATCAAAACTGACAGTTTTGTTATTTTGAGTACAAGTAGTTGAACACAAACGATGCCGCATACATATAGAACTGTGAAAGACAACCTCGTTTTTAGGTATTTCCTTCCCGCAAAGGTTGAAATACATCAACTTCGTTTTGCTGCTTACCCCGAGCTTATGCCTTGCGAACCAAGATCTTAAAAGGTAAACATCGTGATTAATATCAGCAAAAAGATTAAATTCATTTTTCGATCCATATGCGATGGCAATGTCATCAGCAAAAGCTGTTACTTTACCAATAAAAGGCAAGGAGAATATTGAATTAATGTATATTAAAAATAAGATTGGTCCAAGAACCGAACCCTGTGGAACCCCTAGGGTTATAGGCCTGGGTTCACTTAGATTATTTTCAACTTTAACTCTCTGAGCTCTATTCTCTAGATATGACGTAAACCAATTAATAATGTTACCACGAAAACCTGCGTAGCTAAACTTGCTTATTAGAATACTATGATCAACCACATCAAATGCCTTTGTTACGTCTACAAAGAGACTCGCACAACATTTTTTATCATCAATTGACTTATAAATAAAGGAAGAAAAATCTAGAAGAGCATCTTCAGTAGAAAGCCCGGAAATAAACCCAAATTGCTTAGGGCTAAAAAATTTAACTTTGATTAAATACGACAGCACCCTATTTTTTACTGCTTTCTCAAAAATTTTTGAAATTGAAGATAAAAGAGATATGGGCCTGTAGTTATTTTTGTCATTTTTATTCCCCTTTTTAAAGAGTGGTATAACCGTAGCGCATTTTAAGTGAGCAGGAAAAACTCCGGAGGCTATACTTAAATTAAATAAATGTTTTAAAATATCAACAATGTTAAATGCTATGCTCTTTAACGTTCGATTTGATATGTTGTCATTACCACATGAATTAGAGTTACTAAGAGATTTAATTATATTAATAATTTCTGCGCCTGTAATGGCATCCAAGAAAAAACGGTTACTCGGCGGAAGGAATTCGGTATGTATTGGGTTTGTGTAGCAGGTACATGGCTTAGGATTACTGCTTAAATCGGAGGCTTTTCCTACGTTGACGAAGAAATCATTGAGTTCGTTTGCAACTTCCCGAGGCTCCGACACATCTACACCATTCACGTTTAATACGAGCGAGTCGCACTTTCTTTTTGAATTAAGGTTTGTTATTCTATTTACAGCATCCCATTCTTTTTTGGAGTTACGCTGCGCTTGCGCGGTTTTGAAAATATTTATCGCGCCTTGTACGTATTTCTTTGTTTACCCTTTTAGTCAACAACGCGACCGATTTCTTAGCTTAGTATTCGCCGGATGCCTGTTGCTTTTTTTCCGTAATGTGTTTTTCAGCCTGATCTTTTTTAATAGAGTTTGAGTGATCCAAGGTTTAAGAGTTAAAGTTGATCTTTTAGGAAAAATAGAGATACTTGAGTAGTTTATGTGCATCGTAAGTGTTTCCATAAAAAAATTATATGCTTTGTCTACATTTGGCTCATTTAAAACTGTTTCCCATTTTTCAAAGCGAAGTGATTCATTTAAAACATAAAAATTAATTTTCGTAATAGTTGATAATATATCGCAATTGGTAATTCGCCTATTTGCATTTAAATTAGTAAGTTGAATCCCGGGCATACAATGGTCCGAAATTCCATAGTCAAGGTTTATACCAGCATGCATATTATGAAATATTACTAAATCTACCATAAAGATGATCTATACAGGTCTCTGATTCTGGCCTAGTAACCTCATGAATGAAGGAAAATAAACCATGTTCTGCGAGGAGCGCAAGATAGTTGTTTAACATAGAATTGGTGCTCATTAAATCAAAATTAAAATCGCCTAATATAACAATATTTGATACTTTTTCTCTACTTAAAAAAAGAGAGAATTCCTCATGGAACAATTTAAAAGATAATGAGTGAAATCTATGTACCGATAAACTCCGATTTTTTCATTGAAGGGTTAATGATGGAACTTTAAATCAAATTGCCGGTTAATCTACAAGTGGATACCTACATATTGCACAAAACAAAAATTTACATCTTGCATGGTTCAAGAAATATGCACAATAATCGCTTTTGGCGCGTTATCGATTAACCGATTAACCCTCATAGCGCCTGAACCGTTAATGATAGAACCTTGAATCAACTTGTGAATTAATCTACACGTAGGTACCTGCCAATTGCAAAAACAAAATGAATTCCATCTTGCTTGACTCAAGAGATATGTACATTAATCGGATATTAATCAGCACTGATCGACTAACCCATCACTAGGATGTAGAAATTGAACCGTTATAGATAGAACATTGGGTCAAATTGTGAATGGTGCTAAACGCGGATGGCTATATAATGCAAAAAGAAAATTTTGAAAATCTTCCTTGGTTCAAGAGATATGGCGCCAAATCGGGTTCTGGGTCATTTTTGTACCGATAAACTCCGATTTTTTCAATGCAGGGTTAATGATGGAACTTTCAATGAAATTGTCTATTAATCTACAAGTAGATACCTACATATTGCACAAAACAAAAATTTACCATCTTGCTTGGTTCAAGAGATATGCACAATAATCGCTTTTTGGCGCGTTATCGATTAACCGATTAACCCTCATAGCGCCTGAACCGTTAATGTTAGAACCTTGAATCAACTTGTGAATTAGTCTAAACGTGGGTACCTACCAATTGCAAAAACAAAATGAATTCCTTCTTGCTTGGCTCAAGAGATATGCACATTAATCGGTTTTTAATCAGCACTGATCGAATAACCCATTACTAGGATGTAGAAATTGAACCGTTATAGGTAGAACATTGGATCAAATTGTGAATGGTGCTAAACGCGGATAGCTATCAAATTCAAAAAAACTTTTTTTGAAAATCTTCCTTGGTTCAAGAGATATGGCGCCAAATCGGGTTCTGGGTCATTTTGTACCGATAAACTCCGATTTTTTCATTGAAGGGTTAATGATGGAACTTTCAATCAAATTGTCGATTAATCTACAAGTGGATACCTACATATTGCACAAAACAAAAATTTACCATTTTGCTTGGTTCATGAGATATGCACAATAATCGCTTTTGGCGCGTTATCGATTAGCCGATTAACCCTCATAGCGCCTGAACCGTTAATGATAGAACCTTGAATCAGCTTGTGAATTAATTTACACGTGGGTACCTACCAATTGCAAAAACAAAATGAATTTCATCTTGCTTGACTCAAGAGATATGCACATTAATCGGGTTTTAATCAGCACTGATCGATTAACCCATCACTAGGATGTAGAAATTGAACCGTTATAGATACAACATTGGATCAAATTGTAAATGGTGCTAAACGCGGATGGCTATCTAATGCAAAAAGAAAATTTTCAAAATCTTCCTTGGTTCAAGAGATATGGCGCCAAATCGAGTTCTGGGTCATTTTTGTACCGATAAACTCCGGTTTTTTCATTGAAGGGTTAATGATGGAACTTTCAATCGAACTGTCGATTAATCTAAAAGTGGATACCTACATATTTCACAGAACAAAAATTTACCACCTTGCTTGGTTCAAGAGATATGCACAATAATCGATTTTGGCGCGTTATCGATTAACCGATTAACCCTAAGAGCGGCTGAACCGTTAATGATAGAACCTTGAATCAACTTGTGAATTATTCTACACGTAGGTACTTACCAATTGCAAAAACAAAATGAATTCCATCTTGCTTGGCTCAAGAGAGGCAAATTAATCGGTTTTTAATCAGCACTGATCGACTAACCCATCACTAGGATGTAGAAATTGAACCGTTATAGATAGAATATTGGATCAAATTGTGAATGGTGCTAAACTCGGATGGCTATCTAGTGCAAAAAGAAAATTTTGAAAATCTTCCTTGGTTCAAGAGATATGGCGCAAATCGGGTTCTGGGTCATTTTTATACCGATAAACTCCGATTTTTGCATTGAAGGGTTAATGATGGAACTTTCAATCAAATTGTCGATTAATCTACAAGTGGATACCTAAATATTGCACAAAACAAAAATTTACATCTTGCTTGGTTCAAGAGATATGCACAATAATCGCTTTTGGCGCATTATCGGTTAGCCAATTAACCCTCATAGCGCCTGAACCGTTAATGACAGAACCTTGAATCAACTTGTGAATTAATCTACACATGTGTACCTACCAATTGCAAAAACAAAATGAATTCCATTTTGCTTGGCTCAAGAGATATGCACATTAATTGGTTTTTATTCAGCACTGATCGATTAACCCATCACTAGGATGTAGAAATTGAACCGTTATAGATAGAACATTGGATCAAATTGTGAATGGTGCTAAACGCGGATGGCTATCTAATGCAAAAAGAAAATTTTGAAAATCTTCATTGGTTCATGAGATATGGCGCCAAATCGGGTTCTGGGTCATTTTTGTACCGATAAACTCCGATTTTTTCATTGAAGGGTTAATGATGGAACTTTCAATCAAATTGCTGGTTAATCTACAAGTGGATACCTACATATTGCACAAAACAAAAATTTACATCTTGCATGGTTCAAGAAATATGCACAATAATCGCTTTTGGCGCGTTATCGATTAACCGATTAACCCTCATAGCGCCTGAACCGTTAATGATAGAACCTTGAATCAACTTGTGAATTAATCTACACGTAGGTACCTACCAATTGCAAAAACAAAATGAATTCCATTTTGCTTGGCTCAAGAGATATGCACATTAATCGGTTTTTATTCAGCACTGATCGATTAACCCATCACTAGGATGTAGATATTGAACCGTGTTAGATAGAACATTGGATCAAATTGTGAATGATGCTAAACGCGGATGGCTATCTAATGCAAAAAGAAAATTTTGAAAATCTTCCTTGGTTCAAGAGATATGGCGCCAAATCGGGTTCTGGGTCATTTTTGTACCGATAAACTCCGATTTTTTCATTGAAGGGTTAATGATGGAACAAGTATTTTGCTATTATCGTTGATGCTATACCTGATGCTAGTCACGTTGACTACGTTCATTTTACGGTAACTCCATTTTAATTCGAAAACAACACATTTTACAATTCAAGAACGGTTTTTGGCTTTCGTGAAATGTTACAAAGAAACTGGTCAGAAAATCGCTGATCTAATTTGCCATACTTGATTGAAGATTGTCGTGCACAAGGGTACGATAACGGCGCCGATATGAAAGGAGCTTACAACGGAGCACTACGTCACATTCTCGACAAAAACTCGAATGCTGATTTCTCGCCTTGTGCAACCCACAGTCTCAATTTATGTGGTGTTGATGCTGCAGAACGTTGTACGGGTGCAATTACTTTCTTCGGAATTGTACAAAAATATTTTACTATTTTCAGCAGCACTCCACAACGATGGGTCATCCTCAAAAAAAAAAAAACCGAGCTCTCTTCATAGTCTTTCAGCCAAAAGCCAAATTTGACTGCGCAAGCATATGGCGATGTTACCGGAATTCTAAAGTACATCAACAAGTTCGAATGTATCTTGCTGTCCTCAATTTGGTTCAAAATACTGACTACCATTAATGAAAGAAACGTGGTCCTCCAAGCTAGAGACGCTAGCATAGATGTTTAGGTTCGACATCTAGATGCCTTATTAGCTGATTTGATGTTGATCAGGAACCAATGGAAACAATTTTAAACGAATTTTAAACGAATGCAAAACAGTTGCTATTCAATTAAACATCTCGCCAAAGTTTCCGGACATTCGAAAGAGAAAACCCAAAAGACGTTCTGAAGATAATTTAAATGAGATGATTACGAATGACTCAGAGTCTGATTTTAAAAATACATTCCTGGTGATCGTTGATTCGGTAATCGCTGGCATTACTGAATGATTTGCAGCTATGAGAAATTTGTGCGAGACGTTTTTCTTTTTGTGGCAATTTGAAAACATGGATGAAACTACGGTTCGGGCGAGCGCAGGAAAATTTGGCGAAAAATACAAGTCGGACATTTCTCAAAGCTTTGAATGCGAAATAATACATTTACGAAGCAAGTTTTGATAAAGGTCTGTCACCATTGGAATTGCTAAATGCCATCTACATATGCTCAAAATCTGTATACGATTTTCCCCAACATTTGTCTTGCTTTACGTATCTTTTGCACTATACTTGACTATGTAGCTAGTGCAGAACGTTCCTTCAGCATCCTTTCAAGAATCAAAAACTTTCATAGATCGTGTTCATCTCAAGAGCGTGTTTCAGGACTTGCCACGCTTTGTGTTGAATTCGTTTTGTCAAGACAGTTAAATTTTGATATTATTATAAAAATGTTGCAGAGAAAAAAGCAAGTAAAGCCACTCTTTGATATCCGAACTTTCTATATTGAATAATTAAAATATATAATAATCATTAAATTTATCAGAAATGTATTAAAATGTTACCAAATAACTAGAAATGATTATTTGAAACATATGTGGCCGTTAAAAGAGAATTTTATTTCTACGTTACAATAAAATAGTATAAATACTAAATATTCTGTGTTAATTTTATTGTCAGCTCTTAGTCCAAAAATCATTTAGTTGATGTGGCAAAAATTTTTTTTGATGTAATCCATCAATAATGATTCATGAATGAGACGTCATTAATTCAAGTTAATCAAATGTATTAGTGGATTTTTTATAGGAGGCCCATAAATTGTTTAGCCCCGGACCCGAATTTTCTATCTACGGCCAGTGTTGACAGATTGACGACGCCGTCGTCATTTTGACGATTTTCAACTAGAATGACGCTTGGGCGATTTTGCAATGAAAAATGACGATTTACTTGCCAACCTAATAAAACCGCACTGCGTTTTTTTAGCGCACGCAAACAACCGGCGTTTTTTGCCTTAACCGAAATAAGTATGCGTTGCGATAATGTAAAACATGTATGCACACGTCAAATCTAAATGTCACGCAGAACAAAAATTGGAAATCGAGTTAGGTTTTCACGCAGCAAATTCAATTTCGGTTGCTTTCATACAAGTTGTATGTGCATGAGACATTTTTGACAGAAAATGATTTGCGTGCGTTTATATTAGGTTGGCATGTTAATCCTGCCTTCTATGTAAGATTTATTTTAAATATTCAAACACCAACAAATTACATATATTTAAAATTGAGATACAAGCTTTATTGAACAATGTATACATTATACTAAAAATATGCTAGATTTTGCTGCCCGGCTCGAAGCATTCGGTCGCCCGAATTTTTGCAAAAGAAATTCCTAACTTAATTACTTTCAAATGTATATATTATTCTTTGGTACTTTGCTCTTCGTATACCTGCTTAAAGCTACTCAGCAGTGTAGAAAGATTGGTGCGCAATGTGTATAATTGCGTTTCCAATAGTTCTCAGAGAAGTACCTACACAATTGAAAAATATAATTACGCTATTGTTGAAAAAATAGACAACGCAAAAACCATTCTTGATAACTTGGATGATATGAATGAAATTTATCTCTCCATCCTGAAGTATATCCTTCAAAATATTAATAAAGTTAATAAAATTTTCCAGAGTGAGGGGCTTCAAGTACATAATATGTATTCAGAAGTAAAAATAACTAAAATAAATAAGAAACGCTTACCAAGGCAGTCGGTTCTATGTACCGGAGCGTCTCGGGATTTTTTCCGACCAAGGACTGTCATTTCAGTGTGACCCCATTTAATTTGTTGCGTCCCTCCCACAAATTGTCATCCTCCCAGCAGCTCCTTGCAGCAGGACTGCTCCATATTCTCTTACTCCGGGAAGGCATCGAATCCAATCCGTGTCCGTCTCCTGACCCCGGTCCTGAGAAATGGTTTTGTTGCATCTGCCGGAAAAGAATCTTTTCAGGACGGTCATACTCAGTTCAGTGAGTCTCGTGCAAGGGATGGTTGCATCGGACAGGTTGTTCTGGGCTTGATCCCAAAACCCGACGTCCACGTAACTTTTATAAATCGTTTGTGGCTCCTTGCTGTTCACGCCTAAGGGCGTCCCGTAGTATACGCCTAACGCCCCCCCACTACCTTCCAGCAGCCCCGCTGGTCAGCAAGCCACAACAAGTACCCGCTGCTGCTCGCGCCCCACGGCGCCAACAACTCAAACAGCTGCTACCACTCATAACTACTACCTTCGTAGTAGAGTCGGTAGCAATGCTGAGCATCAGCCCCTGCCCCCGTCTTATACCCCCTCTTTTCCGGCAGCAATCGTGCAGGTCAGGGAAACAGACTCTTAGTCCCTACCTCCGTTTGCACCGTTTGCCAGCACAGAATATATAGGTTTGCGACATCCGCCCAATGCAGCTCCTGCCTTGGGTGGTGCCACTTTCCTAGATGTTCTGGTCTCCGCGACGGCAACCCCCCGACGGGTTTCATCGCGCCATGTTGCCAGGTCGCAAACCCAAATCATCCGGGTACCCCAATGCTTGTCCAAGGACGCCCAGTCCCAGGGCCACAACAGCAATTGCACCCTGGCCTTCCACAACCCAGCGGTAGTCACTCGTCACTTACCCCCAGAGTAGCGGCGTCTCCCTTATGCACTTCAGAATTCTGCAGTTAAACTGTAATGGACTAACTGGGAAGATTACGGAGATAGTAGATTTCATGAAGCGGCACAACATCCGCATTGCTGCGATTCAAGAGACTAAACTCTCACTAAATGCCATTAGTACCCAGATAAATTGCTGTTTAAATCAATACCCCCACCATAGAACAGTACTCGTAGCGCTAGACCTATTAAAAGCTTTTGATACGGTCACCCACGGCTCGTTACTGCAAGACCTGGAAGGGTCTACCCTTCCCCCTTGTCTTAAAAGGTGGACCGCAAATTATCTGGGTGGTCGGCTGGCATCGGTGCAATTTAGAAACGAAACATCAAAACCAACGAGAATTAAACAAGGGGTGCCACAGGGTGGTGTCCTATCCCCACTTTTGTTTAATTTCTACATATCTAAGCTACCTTCACCACCGGGAAGGAGTCACAATCGTTTCATACGCCGATGACTGCACAATAATGGCCACAGGCCCAGGCCCAAAGATCGATGCGCTATGCAATAAAATAAACGGCTACCTCCCTGACCTATCCAGTTTTTTCGCCTCCCGAAACCTAACATTATCACCGACTAAATCTTCCGCGACCTTATTTACAACATGGACGTCCCAAATGTCGACCATTTTGAACATCCACGTCGATGGCACTACGCTATCGACTGTCCTACACCCCAAAATCTTGGGTGTGACGTTTGATCAGGATCTACATTTTGGTGAGCACGCAGCCGCAATTGTTCCGAGAATTCAGAGCCGTAACAAAATCCTCAAATCTCTCGCTGGCAGTACCTGGGGAAAAGATAAAGGAATGCTCATGACCACATACAAAGCAATTAGCCAGCCGATTACCTGCTACGCGTCACCCATATGGTCGCTAAGCCTAAAAATTACCCACTGGAAGAAACTACAGGCCTGCCAAAATACTGCTCTCAGAATCGCCACGGGCTGTCTGCTTATGTCCCCAGAACACCATCTGCATAATGAGGCGAGAATACTCCCCATCAGGGAGAGAAATGAGATGCTGACCAAACAGTTCCTGTTGAATACCCAGAAACCTGAGCATCCCAACAGACATCTGATTGATGAACTAGCACCGCCTAGGGGCTTAAGGAGTCATCTCCGTAAGCATTTTGAGGAAATACGGCACCTGAGAACCCAGCCGTATGAAGTGAAAAAACACAAGCAGATCCTTGGTGAACTCCATAAACAGGCGTAGGACCTTTATGCCGGGAATTGCCCGGTGAATCCAGTACTTAAAGAAAAGTATCCAAAACTAGCGGAAGAGGAACGCATACTCCCCAGGGAAACGTGTGTCACTCTTGCTCAACTTCGTTCTGGATACTGTAACAGGTTAAACTCTTACCTATCCAGAATCAACCCCGACATACAAAATGTATGCCCCGCTTGCAATGTGTCCCCACATGACACCAACCATCTCTTTAATTGTAATGTGGAACCAACGCCTCTAACACCCCTTTCCTTATGGTCCATCCCTGTTGAAACGGCAAGTTTCCTTGGACTCCCGTTAGAGGATATTGATGACAATTTGTGATCGGTCGCGGCTGTTAGGTGGGGCGAAGCATTGCTACAACAACAACAACAGAAGTAAAAATACTTTATTTAAGTATATTGTGTAATTTTGTAAAGCCGGAATGTATTAGACAACTTAGAAATTAAAGATCATAAAAACATTTCAAATAAATTGCGAAGTGATCAGATTTATATAGGAGTTTGTGCGATGGATAAGCTTATCGCCTCTAACATTTCCGAGCAAGAAACAGTTAAATTTGAACAAGATTGTAGGTATTATTTCTTATTGAACTGTGTGATCAAATTAGAAAGCATTTTGATTTTAACAATGTTGTTCTACAAAACTTAAGTTTCATGTATCCCAAAGAAGTTGCTGGAAAAAAATGCATTCTTTGCATTTGGTCTTGCAACATTTTTCGCCCATAATCGATCAGAAAATTGTGCAGGATATTGCCAGAAAGTGTAGGGAATTAAAGTATTTAGAATTTAAGACATATTTTGAAGACATTTCTAAGGTTCTTCCAGAAGTTTTTTGGAAAACTATTTCTACTCTCAAATGAGCTGGCTCAACATACGCTTTTTCTAATTTATGTGCATTCGTTGCTGATCTAATGTGCTTGCTACACTCTTCAGCGAATGTAGAACGAATTTTTTCTAAAATAAATTTAAACAAAACAAAAATCCGAAACCGTCTGGAAACTGATACATTAAAAGGAATTTTGCTAGCCCAAGATTATTTAAAATTGAATAACTTTTCCTGTCATAATATTGAACCGCAAAAAAATATGCTTAAATAAATGAACGCGAAAATGTATAACTAAGAAACTAAAATGGTATAGGAGTTTATGCGACGTTCAATTCGAGCTCGAAGAAAACAAAAGAAAAAGAAAACAAGTAAGGAATGCTAAGTTCGGGTGTAACCGAACATTACATACTCAGTTGAGAGCTATGGAGACAAAATAAGGGAAAATCACCATGTAGGAAAATGAACCTAGGGTAAACCTGGAATGTGTTGTTTGTACGATATGGGTATCAAATGAAAGGTGTTAATGAATATTTTAAAAGGGCGTGGGCCTTAGTTCTATAGGTGGACGCCTTTTGGAGATATCGCCATAAAGGTGGACCAGGGGTAACTCTAGAATTTGTTTGTACGATATGGGTATGAAAAGAAAGGTATTAATGAGTTTTTTAAAAGGGCGTTGGCCTCAGTTCTATAGGTGGACGCCTTTTCGATATATCGCCATAAAGGTGGACCAGGGGTGACTCTAGAATTTGTTTGTACGATATGGGTATCAAATGAAAAGTGTTAATGAGTATTTTAAAAGGGAGTGGGCCTTAGTTCTATAGGCGGACGGCTTTTCGAGATATCGCCATAAAGGTGGACCAGGGGTGACTCTAGAATTTGTTTGTACGATATGGGTATCAAATGAAAGGTGTTAACGGGTATTTTAAAAGGGGGTGGACCTTAGTTCTATAGGTGGCCGCCTTTTCGAGATATCGCCATAAAGGTGGACCAGGGGTCACACTAGAATTTTTTGTACGATATGGTTATCAAATGAAAGGTGTTAATGAGTATTTTAAAAGGGAGTGGGCCTTAGTTCTATAGGTGGACGCATTTTCGAGATATCGCCATAAAGGTGGACCAGGGGTGACTCTAGAATTTGTTTGTACGACATGGGTATCAAATGAAAGGTGTTAATGAGTATTTTAAAAGGGAGTGGGCCTTAGCTCTATAGGTGAACGCCTTTTCGGGATATCGTTATAAAGGTGGACCAGGGGTGACTCTAGAATGCCTTTGTACAATATGGGTGTCAAATGAAAGTTGTTAATGAGTGTTTTAAAAGGGAGTGGGCCTTAGTTCTATGGGTGGACGCCTTTTCGAGATATTGCCATAAAGGTGGACCAGGGGTGACTCTAGAATTTGTTTGTACGATATGGGTATCAAATGAAAGGTGTTAACGAGTATTTTAAAAGGGAGTGGGCCTTAGTTCTATGGGTGGACGCCTTTTCGAGATATCTCCATAAAGGTGGACCAGGGGTGACTCTAGAATTTGTTTGTACGATATGGGTATCAAATGAAAGATGTTAATGAGTATTTTAAAAGGGAGTGGGCCTTAGTTTCTTTTCGAGATATCTCCATAAAGGTGGACCAGGGGTGACTCTAGAATGCCTTTGTACAATATGGGTGTCAAATGAAAGTTGTTAATGAGTGTTTTAAAAGGGAGTGGGCCTTAGTTCTATAGGTGGACGCATTTTCGAGATATCGCCATAAAGGTGGACCAGGGGTGACTCTAGAATTTGTTTGTACGATATGGGTATCAAATGAAAGGTGTTAACGAGTATTTTAAAAGGGAGTGGGCCTTAGTTCTATGGGTGGACGCCTTTTCGAGATATCTCCATAAAGGTGGACCAGGGGTGACTCTAGAATTTGTTTGTACGATATGGGTATCAAATGAAAGATGTTAATGAGTATTTTAAAAGGGAGTGGGCCTTAGTTTTATAGGTGGACGCCTTTTCGAGATATCGCCATAAAGGTGAACCAGGGATGACTCTAGAATGCGTTTATACAATATGGGTATCAAACGAAAGGTGTTAATTAGTATTTTAAAAGGGAGTGGGCCTTATTTCTATGGGTGGACGGCTTTTCGAAATATCGATATAAAGGTGCACAAGGGATGACTCTATAATTTGCTTGTACGATATGGGTATCAAATGAAAGGTGTTAATAAGTATTTTAAAAGGGAGTGGGCCTTAATTCTATAGGTGGACGCCTTTTCGAGATATCGCCATAAAGGTGGACCAGGGGTGACTCTATAATGTGTTTGTACTATATGGGTGACAAACTAAAGATATTAATAAGAATTTTAAAAGGGAGTTGTGGTAGTTGTATATGTGAAGGCGTTTTCGAGATTTCGACCAAAATGTGGACGAGGGTGACCCAGAACATCATCTGTCGGGTACCGCTAATTTATTTATATATGTAATACCACGAACAGTATTCCTGCCATGATTCCAAGGGCTTTCGATTTCGCCCTGCAGAACTTTTTCATTTTCTTCTACTTAATATGGTAGGTGTCACACCCATTTTACAAAGTTTTTTTCTAAACTATTATTTTGCGTCAATGAACCAATGAAATTACCATGTTTGATCCCTTTTTTCGTATTTGGTATAGAATTATGGTATTTTGTTCATTTTTCGTAATTTTCGAAATCGAAAAAGTGGGCGTGGTCATAGTCGGATTTCGGCCATTTTTTATACGAATACAAAGTGTGTTCAGATAATTATGTGAACTGAGATATTAAATTTTTTGTAAAAATTTCACTTTCACTTTAAAAAAATTTTTTTTTTAAAGTTGGCGTGGTCGTTCTCCGATTTTGCTAATTTTTATTAAGCATACATATAGTAATACAAGTAACGTTCCTGCCAAATTTCATCATGATATCTTCAACGACTGCTAAATTACAGCTTGCAAAACTTCTAAATTACCTTCTTTCAAAAGTGGGCGGGGCCACGCCCATTGTCCAAAATTTTACTTATTTTCAATTCTGCGTTACCAAGTTTCATCGCTTTATCCGTCTTTGGTAATGAATTATCGCACTTTTTCGATTTTTCGAAATTTTCGATATCGAAAAAGTGGGCGTGGTTATAGTCCGATATCTTTCATTTTAAATAGCGATCTGGGATGAGTGCCCAGGAACCTACATACTAACTTTCGTCAAGATACCTCAAAATTTACTCAATTTATCGTGTTAACGGACGGACGGACGGACGGACATGGCTCAATCAAATTTTTTTTCGATACTGATGATTTTGATATATGGAAGTCTATATCTATCTCGATTCCTTTATACCTGTACAACCAACCGTTATCCAATCAAAGTTAATATACTCTGTGAGCTCTGCTCAACTGAGTATAATAAAAGTAAGAAAACAAGTACCTTTTGTATGTAATAAAAAGTTTATCTTTTAAGACGTTTTTGTTATTTACAACAAAAAATAACAATCAAAGACAATTTTCAGAAAAGCGCTTTTAAAGTTAATAATGTTGAATGAAATCCGGCGATCTCATTTTGGTTTCCGGCGAATACAATCGTACGTCCCCTGGTAATAACCCAAGTTCGCCCTAACTCAACTTTGGTTGTTATTGGTTGTTGCCAAAGATATGACGATTTTTGACGATTTTTTGGGCGGCGTCTGACGAATTGGAAAAAAAATATATGGCAACGCTGTCTACGGCCCTGCAAACACATTCCAGGGTTACCCTAGGTTCATTTTCTTACATAGTGATTTTCCCTTGTTTTGTCTCCAAAGCTTTCAGCTGAGTATGTAATGTTCAGTTACACCCGAATTTAGCATTCCTTACTTGTTTTTAAACATTCTCGGGCTTTAGGACATTCGTTAAGATTTAGCCTCACAGATATCATAAATTTAGAATGCTAATTTTTTGGCGGCCACTGTGGTGTGATGGTAGCGTGCTCCGCCTACCACACCGTATGCCCTGGGTTCACACCCCGGGCAAAGCAACATCAAAATTTTAGAAATAATGATTTTCAATTAGAAGACAACTTTTCTAAGCGGGGTCGCCCCTCGGCAGTGTTTTGCAAGCGCTCCGGGTGTATTTCTGCCATGAAAATTTCTCAGTGAAAACTCATCTGCCTTGCAGAGGCCGTTCGGAGTCGGCATAAAACATGTACGTCCCGTCCGACCGATTTGTAGGGAAAATCAATAGGAGCACGACGCAAATTGGAGGAGAAGCTCGGCCTTAGATCTCTTCGCAGGTTATCGCGCCTTACATTTATTTATTTTTAAATTTTTTGTATGCATTATACCCAACGGTGATCGTTTTTTTACTTTTGCACGCAGATATAAATTATTGTATTCGAAAATAAAAAAATAATTTTTGGCTCAAAGAACCTTTATTGATTGAATTCGAATTTTGGAAATTTTATACGACAGCATGACACTCTTAATGCACGTATGGATCCCACCCCCGGTTTCGTTAATATCTTTTGATAGACGCAACATTTTGGTCGTCCGTTTTCAGATTAACGATCCTGAATTCAAAACGCGGCTTCTGATACCCCTAGAAATTTTTGGACATGTACATATTAAGAGTGTCATGCTTTCGTATAGAATTACCCAAATTTTCAATTGAATCTTAAAATGCCAAATTAACACCTAATACATGGTTCAACTATATGGTTGGCTCATCTGTAAAGCAACAAAATATGTATGTTTAAATTGTCAAAATCTGTGTATTGGTGTTGATGCGAATGGTATGGAATGGAAACATAAAACTTAGCAGTTTTTGTATGTGTAAGAAAATGTTGCCAATGTGTTGGTTTCATTTTGAGTTTGCCATCTCCTTTTGACAATCCCATCGGCCATGCAATGAAATAAATAAAATCAGCTGATGAGATGATCCAACCATATAATTGAGCCATGCACCTAATAGCTGTGTTTTTTACATACATGTATGTATATTAGAGGTTTACGCCGATCATTATCGGTGGCGGCGGCGCACAGTGGACCGAAATTGAAAAGTTGGGACTTAGGACTTTGAATGTACATTTTCGTGTTCTGTGATCTTTTTCCATAATTTATTGTTATATAAAATTTTTTCGTAAAATCTATATTAAAAAAGTTATGACACTTTAACCGGCTTTCATACCGACATACCCTAACGAGCATATGTGTACATCTAGTTTTTTTCCAATTTCCAGCAATTTTCGCTTCACTAAAATATTTTTTACTATTTTTCAATAAAAACATGTATCAAGGTCTTAACCAGAAGCTTTCAAATTTAGTTTAAAAATGTGTGCAAAATTCGCGAAAACTCGACGAATCTTAGGGGTTATACAGAGTTAATAGTTGGCCATGAAATCAAAGTGACGCTGAGATTTACTTGCTATAAAAAGGTTAAAAAGAGTTGATAGCAGGCCATGAAACAAAACTATATGAATGGTATTACATTCCTTCAAGTGTGCATAACATTTTAGTACACGGAGCTTCAATAATAGAGCATTTTGGTTCCATTCCTATTGGAAAGCTGTCCGTAGAAGCCGCTGAATCCAGAAATAAAGATTTTAGAGCAAGAAAAATTAGACGCAAAGCCACAAATGATAAGCTTTTTCCATCTAACTCTGCCCTACCCCTCTACACTTTTTCCTAATCTCTTTATTCACTCCTCCCTCCGTCTTTTTCGCTTCATCTCCATCTTCGTCTCATTCTATCTCTTTCTCAGTCTCCTCTCTTTTCTCTTCTCTCAAGTTTTTCTCTTTCTTCTTCATCTCTTATTGCCAGTCCCAGAGGGTGGTATGTATTTTGTTCCAGTCCCATTCCGAGTCTCAGTCCCAGTCCCACTCCGAGTCTCAGTCTCAGTCCCAGTCCTAGTCCTAATCCCAGTCCCAAACCGCCTCTATTATACTTCCCGGAAAAAAGCGTCGTAAATACTAATATAGGCAAATTTATATACGAAATTTCAGGCAAATCGAATAGGACTTATGCAAATAAGTATGTGGGTATTATTAATTCATGTCTTTATTTCGGCTTCGCATGCATATTTATCAGTTTTGCCAGGTTGATGCGACTAAATCGAATATCACAATGAACTTCAGAGCTCTCAGCAACAGCTTTCATTTGATATCCATAATACACGCACATTCTATCGGTATCCGGGACCATGTTTTGGCTTATATTTCGAGACCCTAGTCACTCAGTGGTGTAAAACTTACTCTGTATTATAGCACACATCAACAGCATCAATTTGATACCCATAATATAAAAACACATTCTATGTGTATCCGGGTTCATGTTTTGGCCTATATTTCGAGACCGCAGTCACCCAGCGGTGTAAAACTTACTCTGTACTAAGGCATCCATCAACAGCTTCAATTTGATACCCATAATGTAAAAACACAGCCTCCCAGTTGTATGAAAATTATCCTGTACTATAGCACTCATCAACAGCTTTCATTTGACATCCATATTGTATAAACACATTCTAGGGGTATCCGGGTCCACGTTTTGGCCTATATCTCGAGACCATAGTCACCCAGGGGTGTGAAAATTACCCTGTACTATAGCACTCATCAACAGCTTTCATTTGATATACATATTGTATAAACACATTCTAGGGGTGCCCGGGTCCACGTTTTGATCTCAAGACCCTAGACACGTAGCGAAAAAAAGGAAGACGTTGGCCGATTCTCAGACCTACCCAATGTGCTCACAAAATTTCATGAGAATCGGTGCAGCCGTTTCGGAAGAGTTCAGCCTCTAAAACCGTGACAGAAGAATTTTATATATTAGATTTGGAGATTTCATGGACTATTGACCGATCGAATAATTTTGCTTTTAATTACTCTTTTGGTACTAACGAACAAGCTGGAATAGTAAGCATCATATACACAAAAAAAAAATTAACGAACAAGCTGAAATAGTAAAATTTTTGATTTGAACCTTTTTTGGATTGTTAAATGTAAATTCAATATAAAAAAATTAAATGTATAATATGAATTATCAAATATTTTTTTTTTAAATATTACCCATTATAAAAAAATGATTCGCAATACTTACATTACAAAAAAAAAAAAAAAAACAAACAACAAAAAAAAATATTTTCGTTTCTAAATTCTACCCAAAATTAAAAAGTGATTCGCAATACTAAAAAAAAAAAACAACGCGAACCTTTTCGAACCATGAAACCGAGTACATTGCATAGTATATAACCCTAACTATATAAATAAATCAATCAAGTTTTGAGGAAATGTGAGGAAAATTAGTTAACGGTAAAAATGTTATTTTTCCTATACATGAATTTTTTTTATTTGCTATACCTTTTTTGTTTAAGACTTTATGATAAAATACTCATAAAAACGTCATGTAATGAGACTTAAAATCGACTCCCATCAAAGTTTTTGTGTTATTAACAAATATTTTTTTCATTTCCCTAAGTCCAGTGAAAGCCAAATCCAGACCACTATGCGGCGTCGGCTCTATTATACACAGGTGATGCAAGTTTTACATTTATTTGAAGCTAATAAATATACCAATGTCTTAAAAACATATGTATGTATACATCCATGAATATTAAGGTGGTCCTCATAAACCAATTAAGTGATTTTTTCAGTCCCACCTCTTTAAACGGCGAAAGAATAAAACAAAAAACAAGTACTGACGGGCTGTCTTCGGGTTGTGCCGAAGGCCTCATACCTTCCATGAATTAAGCTGAACAATAATGTGTTAAGTTTCAAAAATTCGTAAAATCTGATCAATCAGTTGTATGAGATATATATTATATATAGACCGATCTTGAAAGATTTTTTTCAGACAACAATGTATGCCTTATATGTAAATAGCCTGTGGAATTTTAAGCTTCTAGCTGTTGAAATGAGAAAGAAATTACCTTTTATCTGAACAATCAGTTGTATGGGATATTTTATATATGACGATCTTGACGATTTTTTCAGACAATAACGTGTGACATATGTGCAAGCATCTTGTCAAATTTCAAGCTTCTAGCTTTTGAAATCAGGAAAGAATTATTTTGAGTAATCAAAACTTGTAACTGACTGTTTACTTTATTTAATTTAATTTATATCACAATGTATTTGTATTTACGATCTAAATTTGAAATCAACCGAAGATTAATATTTTATGTTTGTATGTATTATGTTCGTTTAAGCAAGTTGGATCATTGAACACGATCATGTTGCCGAATGTAATCGAACGTTGTTGTGTTCGATTTTTGCTGTTCTCTGATATGTATGTACATGGTCGTTAGGCAAATTTACAAGGAAACTTCCTTATGAAATTATAGTAAAAGTTAACATGTACATTTGTATATTTAATAAATTGCATTTAATAAAAACAGAATATAATTAAAATATAAGTGTTCACTTCGTACATACATATGCTAACATATTAAAAATATAATACCACCAACAAAGTAAATACGTGGCAGAATTATAAAGGAATTTATTAACATATCCATAAAAACATCAAATATTTGAATTGTAACGACCTAAAAATTCAAATGATCCTGGGGCAAGGGGGTTTAAACCCCCAAATCCCCCCCGTCGCTACGCCCCTGTTGCACTTACTCGTTGTATTGAATTGTTTGGATATCTGTTGCCACAATTTATCCAAAATGAAGCAGTTGTGGTGACTTGGATCTTTTTGATCCCAAATTGCAGGTTTTAAAAATACTGCACTTATTGAATCTTCTGTATCCATCATCGATAATAGCGAACAAATTACTGACCTACAATTTCTACGCTCTTATCGATGATAACGAACTAAGAGTGAGTTAGAGCGCTGCTCCGACGTGCACACTTCTGTTAAAATACATGTATTAATTTTCTATGCTTCGCTCTTATCACCGCTCTTATCGCTTATCGCATCTCTGACATGCGCGCACCCTTAGACGTATTTTTAAAAACCAATCGTATATATTTCAGCAAACAAAAAAGTTACTACTGAAAAACACCCCCCACTGACAAGATGGTAATGGTAGCTGAGAAAACTGAGAATGAGAATGTTCTTTCTTTACGATTGTGGGAGACTGAGAGCAAAATTAAAACGACGTACGTCTCACAGACGTACGTTTTCTCACTAGGGTTAAAGGAAAAAATAAGTTGCTGCACTAATCTCACATTGACTAACTGGTAAAGAAAATGAGAAAGTTGCACTTAAAATAACCTTATGGAAAAACCGATTCCCAGACCTCTCGTTTAATGTCTGTGTTCCAAAAACGCATTCTAGGGATATCTCTGGTCCATATTTAAGTCAAACTCATCCTTTATTAATACACCCGGGAATGCCTGTCATTTGATACCGATATTATGAAAAACTGAAACAGTGTCTCGAACTTATATCCGTCAAGAGTGACGGGGTTGCCAAGGCACTAATGTGCCCATTCGTGGATGACAGCAAGTTTCCACATTTACCACAAGACCCACCTTACTGCCTCTTAATATAATCGAGAGAGGGCAGAACTTACGGCGCATTTGTTAAGGCCAATTATATCAATATCATCAGGATACGCTTGTCCGAAACCTTGTTTAGTTTCGAATGACTCCTTATGGAGGTGGGTGATGTTGCGTCATATCGCAGAGCCTCATTAACTTTTCGGGAAACTTAGTCTCGGGCATTGCAGCATACAAGCAACTTTTTTCCGCGCTGTCAAAGACTGCTTCCAGGTCGACAAAAAGATAGTGAGTATCTGGTCGATAGTAGATTTAGTAGTACATAGTAGGTCTGAAGCCGCACTCCAGTCAGTTCGTTAACCTTGGGTTTCAGTCTTTCGCACATTACGCTAGATAGAACCATATTCGCGATACTAAGCAAAGACATTAGAATACAAAGATGTTGCGTGCGCGAAAAATCGCGTGAGGCAAGCTTTAAATTTAAAAATGCCAACTAAACTGTTTTCACTTACCAAAGAAATATTTTTTATATATCTCACCCTAATATTTGACTTAGTCAAATCAAATCGTTCGCACTACTGCCGGACTGACATCTTAACGTACTGGGTTCTTATTCGGTAAGGGATTGTTAAATTTAAAACCTTAGTCGAGTTTTTGTCGATACACAATTAACCTGAATACAGCTCTTGAAAAAATAATTTTGCGATACGTAATCAAATCAACACGGCAGTGAGTTTTATAAAAAGAGATCAAAAAGTAGTACATAAATATGAACTAGTTTCCTATTCGGAGGCGACTAATCCGTTACTTAATCTCAACGGCTTAAACACTTCGGAGGGTGAATACATACATATCTATGTATGTATGTACATTGTATTATGGTCATTACCACAACAGCCGAGACAACCAGAAGAGGTTAGCAAGCGCGTAAAGCGGTCGGTCAACATAATTAACTGTCGCTTACACAGGTGATGCAAGTTTTACATTTATTTGAAACTAATAAATATACCAATGGCTTAAAAACATATGTATGTGTACATCCATGAATATTAAGGTGGTCCTCATAAACCAATTAAGTGATTTTTTCAGTCCCACCTCTTTTAACGGCGATAGAATAAAACAAAAAACAATTACTGACGGGCTGTCTTCGGGTTGTGCCGAAGGCCTCATACATTCCATGAATTAAGCTGAACAATAATGTGTTAAGTTTCAAAAATTCATAAAATCTGATCAATCAGTTGAGATATATATTATATATAGACCGATCTTGAAAGATTTTTTTCAGACAACAATGTATGCCTTATATGTAAATAGCCTGTGAAATTTTAAGCTTCTAGCTGTAGAAATGAGAAAGAAATTACCTTTTATCTAAACAATCAGTTGTATGGGATATTTTATATATGACGATCTTGACGATTTTTTCAGACAATAACGTGTGACATATGTGCAAGCATCTTGTCAAATTTCAAGCTTCTAGCTTTTGAAATCAGGAAAGAATTATTTTGAGTAATCAAAACTTGTAACTGACTGTTTACTTTATTTTATTTAATTTATATCACAATGTATTTTGTATTTACGATCTAAATTTGAAATCAACCGAAGATTGGTATTTTATGTTTGTATGTCATGTTGCAGGGTAAAAAATGATGCTACTGAAGAAGAACAATTTTTACTAATCAAAAGAAATGTTGACGGGAAAAAATAGCAAATAAGTAAGTAAAAACTGCACAGAACTGTTTCTTGTTGATTTACATTGTCTAATGCAGAGAACAAACTCCACTCCACGTATTCATGTATTTCATATGCTTTGCAAATATATCTTTTAACAACTACATACATATGTATGCTTTAATGAGCATTTTATTCTTCGATATTTGAACGCAAACGGAGTTCGTGTTATTTTTGCATTGAATTCCCAACATCTTTATTATTTATTTGAAAATGCGAAATAAATCTTGCGTTTATGCTACGACGCACAGTGGACCGAAATTGAAAAGTTGGGACTTAGGACTTTAAGTGTACATTTTCGTATTCTGTGATCTTTTTCCATAATTTATTGTTATATAACATGTTTTCGTAAAACCTAATTTAAAAAAGTTATGACACTTTTAGTATGCGGCTTTCATATCGACATACCCTAACGAGCATATGTGTACATCTAGGTTTTTAAGCTATTGCATAGATTTTATCGTGGGCTTGGCGACTAAATCAAAAAAAACCGTAACGGATATTTGTCAAAAAAGATCCGAGAAGGCTCGAAAAGATTCGAAAAGGTTCGTAAAGGTTCGGTGTTAGCAACAGGCCAAATACATAAAATTGGATCTCTATCATAAACAACGGTGGGCGCCACTACATTTACACGGTTACCAAATTGAGAATGTGTTAGTAAACACGAACGCGTGGCGAGCACGAAAGCAAAATCAATTATTTATATAGTTTGATTTCAATCATTGTGAATGATGACAAAGTGTGATCTCTTATCTGTCAACTGCCTGACAGGCTGTTCAATATGGCTACTTTTCAGCGTTTTGACAGGCTGTTCAATATGGCGGCGCCTATCTTCAGCGAGTGATAGAAAGAGATACAGAATGAGACAGCGATAGTCAAATACGAATCAGGTGATCCATTTACTTTGGAATTTTGACGTTTATGCAGAAGAGATCACACTTTGTCATCATTCACAATGATTTCAATGCTTGAACGATAAACACGTATCACACGCACTCTTTGGTACTCTGTTTTAAGCGCGCGTGCGACACTTCCTCACCGTACGACCATCGAAATCAAACTAAAAGAGCTGTCGTTGATTTTCACGAAGTAGCCATTGTGCTATCGCATATCGTATACATATATGCATAGCGGAATGATACAAGGTGGCAGCATTGTGACATACCTACAAACATAAATAAAAATTCCATGTACTTTGTTTTTGTAAATTCGATGGACAAATGTCAAAATTGTACGGCACCGGAAGTTGATGTATCAAATCCCGGGGTGGGCGTGAGCTTAGCACCTGCTAAGCAACCATATATGTATACGATAAGCGAGAGCACAATGGCTACTTCGTCAAAACCAACGACAGCTCTTTTAGTTTGATTTCGGTGGTCGTACAGTGAGGAAGTTTTGCACGCGCACTTAAAACAGAGTACCAAAGAGTGCGTGTGACACGTGTTCACCGTTCAAGCATTGAAATCAAACTAAATAAATATTGATTTTGCTTTCGTGCTCGCTACGCGTTCGTGTTTACTAACACATTCTCAATTTGGTTACCGTGTAAATGTAGTGGTGCCCACCGCTGATCAAATCAAATAAAAAGAGGGTATAATCAGCTGTTCCATGCTGCCACCTTGTATCGTTGCGCCTTGCATATATGGTCGCTTACAAGCCAACCAAATAAAACCGCACTGCGTTTTTTTAGCGCACGCAAACAACCGGCGTTTTTTGCCCTAACCCGAATAAGCATGCGTTGCGACAATGTAAAGCATGTGTGGAAACGTCAAATCTAAATGTCACGCAGAACCAAAATTGGAAATCGAGTTAGGTTTTCACGCATCAAATTTAATTAGAGCTGCTCTCATACAAGTTGTATGTGCATGAGACATTTTTGACAGAAAATGACTTGCGTGCGTTTATATTAGGTTGGCATGTTAGCATGTGCTAAGCTCACGCCCACCCCGGATCATAAAGTTAAAGTTAAAGTTAAAGTGAATGTTAAAGTTAAAGCGAAAGTTAAAGTTAAAGATAAAGTTAAAGTTAAAGTGAAAGTTAAAGTTATTCAATAAAAGTAAAAAAATTGTTTTCTTATCGGTCATCACGCTTAAAAAGGTTAACTTGAATTAATATCAAAGACAAAACTTGAATTAATATCAAAGAAAACAAAAGGTTGCATAAATATTATAATTGCATAAGTTGATAATATGCAATAGCTTCACCGCGGCAGTCCTCGAGTGCCACACGTCCTTTTTTTCCAATTTCCAGCAATTTTGGCTTCACTAAAATAATTTTTACTATTTCTCAATAAAAATATGTATCAAGGTCTAACCCAGAAGCTTTCAATGGTACTGAAAACTAAATATTTTAGTTTCTCAATTTTAATTGGGTACGAATAACCATACTACATATGAAACGCAACATTTACTTAAAATAAAAAAAAAAATTTTTTAGTTTTTTTTTTTGGTCATATACCTATATGTATATTTGGAGATTTCATGGACTATTGACCTATCGAATAATTTTGCTTTTAATTACTCTTTTGGTACTAAATAATAAACAAAGGAGTTATAGCACTTTCAATATTTATTGCAACTGTTATTTTACCTGATTCTTATTATACTTAGACCTGAAACTCATGATATTTTTGGAGGAAAAATTGCAGGGTTTGCATTGAAAAGTTAATAAGGATATGCCAAATATCATGAATAGGGGAAGTCAAAGTAAATAAGTGAGTCAAACCCGTTGTTTCATATTTATAATAATAATGCTATGCGACAAAATTAACTTTTTTTCTGGGTATTGGACAAAACCCACTTTTTTGTAGAGATTGAGGCTTAAGTAAACAAAGTACTATCTCCGGTTTTCGAACTTAGCCTCCAAAAAATAGATATCGGTTTACGAAGTTCGAAATTCTACATTTCGAAATTTTATTCTTTTGTTAACGCGTTCAGCAAATTGAAAATATAAAGGTGAAAAGTCAGAGTCTGACTGTATTCAGAAGTCAGAGACTGACTTTTCACAGCTGTTATACTAAATTTCTCAAAAAAAGAATTCAGCCCTTCAAATAAGGGAAAGGAGCGGACCACGCCCACATTTTTACTCTTTCAATTTGCTGAACGCGTTAATAAAAGAATAAAATTTCGAAATGTAGAATTTCGAACTTCGAACTTCGTAAGCCGATATCTATTTTTTGGGGGCTAAGTTCGAAAAACGGAGATAGTAGTTTGTTTACTTAAGCCTCAATCTCTACAAAAAGGTGGGTTTTGTCCAATACCCAGAAAAAAAGTTGATTTTGTCGCATATCGTTATTATTATAAATACGAAACAACAGGTTTGATTCTCTTATTTACTTTGACTTCCCCTATTCATGATATTTGGCATATCGTAAAATTTTGTTAGCTGACCTAATTATGTGAAAACGACTTCATAGCTTAAAAGGACATTAAACGGAAATGTGAAGCTTCTCAAGGCCAAAATAATTACATATCAATTTGAAAAATCGGACGGCAAATAACCAAGTTACAACGAAAAAACATTTTCGGCTGTATTTCGAAGGATCAAAAAAAATTAAAAAAAATTTTTCCGAAACCTTCTCAACATAATCTTCAAATTTAGGGGCGGACATTAGCAACTTTTTTGTATGGGGACCAACCCAGTCTGTAAGCATCATATACACAAAAAAAAAAATTTGCGAACAAACTGGAATAGCTAAATTTTTGATTTGAACCTTTTTTGGATTGTTAAATGTAAATTCAATATCAAAAAATTTTAAATTAAATGTATAATGTGAGGAAAATGAGTTAACGGTAAAAATGTGATTTTTCCCATACATACATTTTTTTTTATTTGCTATAACTTTTTTGTTTAAGACTTTATAAAAAATACTCATATATAAAAACGTCATCTAATGAGACTTAAAATCATCAAATCATCAAAGTTTTTGTGTTATCTAATCTAATATCTAATCTAATATAATATATTATAAATGGGAAAGTTTGGATGTTTGGATGTTTGTATGTCCAGACGTTTGTCTTTGTGCCTCAATCACGCAAGAACGGCTGGACGGATTTGGATGAAATTGGCACACATATAGCCAATAGTGTAGAAGGAACTACTAGCTATATATTTTTGAAAAGGGGGGAGGTCTCCGCCCCCTAGGAGCAGTTATAATTTAATTATTATATTTTTTCGTCTTTGTGACTGAATCACGCCAAAACGGCTACACGGATTTTGATGAAATTTGGGACACAGACAATAGCCTACTAGCGAAATTTTTTCCGAACATGGAAAGGGGGGGGCGGTCCCGCGACCCCTTCAAAAAATTACTTTTTAATAATTTTTACACATTATAACTTTACGTATACTGACCTTCACAAATATTACAAACTCAACGGTTCAAATAAGTCGAGGGCAGTGAGCAGTGATACCCTCCGCCCCCTCCCCCTTTCTCACCCATCTGGTGTTAAATCTATAAATTGTTAAAATTCAATATACATTTTCTCCTAAATCAATAGTTTTTGGTATCTGGCACATACAGATCGAGATCTGAACAATTTTGGAAAAACGAGCAGTGGTTCTCTCCTTCTCCTCCCGCCATCCGCCATCCGCCATCCGTCCTCCTTCAATTGTTTTTATTAGCACGCTTTTATTAGCTTTACCTGTATGTTTCTTTGTAACTCTTCATTCATTTCGGGATCCGTCCTGCATCCCGACGGGGTAATTTCGGGATCACTTGCATACTTTTGAGAGATAAATTCTTGATGGTTTCCGGGATCATTACGGGACTTTTTCGGGGTCATTTTGGGTCCCTTCCGGCATCATTTCTGGATGGTTTTCAGGATCCGTCCGGTATCCCGTTGGGGCCATTTCGGGGATATTTTTGGATCATTTGGGGTATCTTCCGGCATCATTTCTGGATGGTTTTCGAGATCCGTCCGGGATCCCGTCGGGGTCATTTCGGAACTTTTTCTCGACTAATACGGAATCATTTGGGGACCCTTTCGGCATCACTTCTGGATGGTTATCGGGATCCGTCCGGGATCCCGTCAGGGCCATTTCGTGACTATTAGGGGATAATTTGAGGACATTTCACCCATCATTTCTGGATATTTTTCGGGATCCCGACGGGTAAATTTCGGGACTATTTCGGGATCATTTGGGGTACCTACCGGCATCATTTCTGGATGGTTTTCGGGATTCGTCCGGAATGCCGTTAGGGTCATTTCGGGACTATTAGGGGATCATATGAGGACCCTTCCGGCATCATTTCTGGATAGTTTGCGGAATCCGTCCGGGATCCGGACAGGGTCATTTCGGGACTATATCGGGATCATTTGGGGGACCTACCGGCATCATTTCTGGATGGTTTTCGGTATCCTTCCGGGATCCCGTGGGGGTCGTTTCGGGACTTTTTCGGGTTCATTTCAGGTCCCTTCCGGCATCATTTCTGGATGGTTTTAGGGATCCGTCATGGATCCTGTCGGGGTCATTTCGGGACTTTTTCGGGATCATTTGGGGTCCCTTCCGGCATCATTTCTGGATGGTTTTCGGGATCCGTCCGGGATCCCGTCGGGGTAATTTCAGGACTTTTTCGGGGTCATTTGGGGTACCTTCCGCCATCATTTCTAGATGGTTTACGGGATCCTTCCGGGATCCCGTCGGGGCATTTCGGGACTTTTTCGCGATTAATACGGGATCATTTGGGGACACCCTCGCCATCATTTCTGGATGGTTTTCGGGATCCCGGGAGCCCTTCAGGGTCATTCCGGGACTATTTGGGGATCATTTGGGAACTTTCCGGCATCATTTCTAGATAGTTTCCGGGATCCGTCGGGATCCCGTCAGGGTCATTTTGGGACTGTTAGGGGATCTTTTGAGGACCCTTCCGGCATCATTTCTGGATGGTTTTCGGGATCCGTCCGGGATCCCATCAGGGTAGTTTAGGGACTGTTATTTGGTGTTCATTTCTGGATGGTTTTCGGGATCCGTCCGGGATTCCGTCGGGGTCATTTCGGGACTTTTTCGGGACTATTTCAGGATCATTTGGGACCCTTCCGGCATCATTTCTGGATGGTTTTCGGGTTCCATCAGGAATCCCATCAGGGACAATTAGGGGATCATTTGGGGACCTTTCCGACATCATTTGTGGATAGTTTTCGGGATCCGTCCGGGATCCCGTAGGGGTCATTTCGGGACTATTTCGGGATCATTTGGGGTACCTTCCGGCATCATTTCTAGATGGTTTTCAGGATCCGTCCGGGATTCCGTCGGGATCATTTCGGGAATATTTCGGGATCATTTCTGGATGGTTTTCGGGATCCGTCAGGAATCCCATCAGGGCTATTAGGGGATCATTTGGGGACCTTTCCGGCATCATTTCTGGATAGTTTTCGGGATCCCGTAGTGGTAATTTCAGGACTTTTTCGGGATCATTTGGGGTACCTTCCGGCAACATTTATAGATGGTTTTCGGGATCCGTCCGGGATCCCGTCGGGGTCATTTCGGGACTTTTTCTCGACTAATACGGGATCATTTGGGGACCCCTTCGGCATCATTTCTGGATGGTTTTCGGGATCCGTCCGGGATCCGATCAGGGCATTTCGGAACTATTTCGGTATCATTTGGGGTACCCTCCGTCGTCATTTCTAGATGGTTTTCGGGATCCCGTTGGGGTCATTTCGCGACTTTGTCTCAACTGATACGGGATCATTTGGCGACCTTTCCGGCATACTTTCTGGATAGTTTTCGGGAGTCGTCCGGGATCCCGTAGTGGTAATTTCAGGACTTTTTCGGGATCATTTGGGGTACCTTCTGGCATCGTTTCTGTATGGTTTTCGGGATTCGTCATTTCGGGACTTTTTCTCGACTGATATGGGATCATTTGGGGACCCTTTGAGCATCATTTCTGGATTGTTTTCGAGTTCCGTCCGGGATCCCGTCAGGGTCATTTCGGTACATTTCGGGATCATTTTGGGACACTTCCGGAATCATTTCTGTATGGTTTCGCGATCCGTCTAGGATTCCCTCGGGGTAATTTCGGAACTTTTTCTGGACTATGTCGGGAGAATGTAGGAACCCTTCCTGGATATTTTCTGGATGGTTTTTGAGATCCGTCCGGGAGCCCGTCAGGGTCATTTCGGAACTCTTCCGGGACTATTTCGGGATCATTTTGGTACAATTCAGGGATCATTTCTGTGTGGTTCTCTGGATAAGTCTAGAATCGTGTCGTTGTCATTCCGGGAACTTTTGAAGAAACTTCCCGGGCATTTCGATATTGCCGGGGTCATTTCGTGGATTTTTCTGGATAATTTCGGGATCATTTGGGGATCGTATGGGGTTATCAGCTCATTTATATCTTTTTAAGATATTGCATAGATTTTATCGCGGGCTTGGCGACTAAATAAAAAAAAAAAGTAACGGATATTTGTCAAAAAAGATCCGCAAAGATTCGAAAAGGTTCGAAAAGGTTCGTAAAGGTTCGGTGTTAGCAACAGGCCAAATACATAAAATTGGATCTCTATCATAAACAACGGTGGGCGCCACTACATTTAAACGGTTACCAAATTGAGTATGTGTTAGTAAACACGAACGCGTGGCGAGCACGAAAGCAAAATCAATTATTTATTTAGTTTGATTTCAATGCTTGAACGGTAAACACGTGTCACACGCACTCTTTGGTACTCTGTTTTAAGCGCGCGTGCGACACTTCCTAACCGTACAACCATCGAAATCAAACTAAAAGAGCTGTCGTTGATTTTCACGAAGTAGCCATTGTGCTATCGCTTATCGTATACATATATGCATAGCGGAATGATACAAGGTGGCAGCATGGTGACATACCTACAAACATAAATAAAAATTCCATGTACTTTGTTTTTGTAAATTCGATGGACAAATGTCAAAATTGTACGGCACCGGAAGTTGATGTATCAAATCAAATAAAAAAAGGGTATAATCAGCTGTTCCATGCTGCCACCTTGTATCGTTGCGTCATGAATATATGGTCGCTTACAAGCCAACCTAATAAAACCGCACTGCATTTTTTTAGCGCACGCAAACAACCTGCGTTTCTTGCCCTAACCCGAATAAGCATGCGTTGCGACAATGTAAAGCATGTGTGCAAACGTCAAATCTAAATGTCACGCAGAACAAAAATTGGAAATCGAGCTAGGTTTTCAGCAGCAAATTTGAGTTGCTCTCATACAAGTTGTATGTGCATGAGACATTTTTGACAGAAAATGACTTGCGTGCGTTTATATTAGGTTTGCTTGTTAGCAGGTGCTAAGCTCACGCCCACCCGGGATCATAAAGTTAAAGTTAAAGTTAAAGTGAATGTTAAAGTTAAAGCGAAAGTTAAAGTTAAAAATAAAGTTAAAGTTAAAGTTAAAGTTAAACTTAAAGTTAAAGTTAAAGTTAAAGGTAAAGTTAAAGTTAAAGTTAAAATTAAAGTTAAAGTGAATGTTAAAGTTAAAGCGAAAGTTAAAGTTAAAGTTAGAAATAAAGTTAAAGTTAAAGTGAATGTTAAAGTTAAAGCGAAAGATAAAGTTATAGTTAAAGTTAAAGTAAGTTAAAGTTAAAGTTAAAGTTAAAGTGAATGTTAAAGTTAAAGTTAAAGTAAGTTAAAGTTAAAGTTAAAGTGAATATTAAAGTTAAAGTTAATGTTAAAGTTAAAGTGAAAGTTAAAGTTAAAGTTAAAAATAAAGTTAAAGTTAAAGTGAAAGTTAAATATTAACTTCTCATTTATTCAATAAAAGTAAAAAATTTGTTTTCTTATCGGTCACCACGCTTAAAAAGGTTAACTTGAATTAATATCAAAGACAAAACTTGAATTAAGATCAAGGAAAACAAAATGTTGCATAAATATTATAATTGCATAAGTTGATAATATGCAATAGCTTTAACGCGGCAGTCCCCGAGTGCCACACGTCCTTTTTTTTACTCAATTACAAAAATTAAATGCATTAGACAGAAAAAAAACTTTAAACAGATAACTTGATTAGCCTGCTTATTTCATTTTCTCCTTGCGGACGGGGCCGCGGGTAAAGGCTAGTATCTAATCTAATCTAATCTAATTTATATTATAAATGGGAAAGTTTGGATGTTTGGATGTTTAGATGTTTGGATGTTTGGATGTTTGTCCAGACGTTTGTATTTGTGACTCAATAACGCAAGAACGGCTGGACCGATTTGGATGAAATTTTGCACACATATAGCCAATAGTCTAGAAGGATCTACTAGCTATATATTTTTCAAAAGGGGCGTGGTCCCCGCCCCTAGGAACAGTTATAATTTAATTATTATATTTTTTCGTCTTTGCGACTGAATCACGCCAGAATGGCTACACGGATTTTGATGAAATTTGGGACACAGACAATAGTCTACTAGCGAAATTTTTTTCGAACATGGAAAGAGGGGTGGGGGTCCCCCTTTTTAATAATTTTTACACATTATAACTTTACGTATACTGGCCTTCACCAATATCACAGACTCAAGGGGTCAAATAAGTCGAGGACTTACAAAGTAAGCAGTGAAACACCCCGCGCCCCCCCTCCCCCCCCCCCCCCCCTTTATCTCCCTCTGGTGTTAAATCTATAAATTGTTATAACTCAATATAAATTTTCTCCTAAAACAATAGTTTTTGGTATCTGGCACATATAGATCGAGATCTAGACAATTTTGGAGGAACGATCAGTAGTCCTCTCCTTCTACACCCGCCATCCGCCCTCCTTCAATTGTTTTTATTAGCGCGGTTTTATTAGCTTTACCTGTATGTTTCTATGTAACTTTTCATTTGCTCCAATGCGCCTGCTGCCTTATTAATATGGTTTTATAATTAGCTTCACCTTATTTGTAATCCCGTAAGGGTCATATCGAGGCCCTTCCGGGATAATTTCTGGATGGTTTTCGGGATCGGTCCGGGATCCCGCCGGGATAATTTCGGGACTTTTTCGGGACTATTTCGGGATAATTTTGGGACCCTTCCGGGATCATTTCTGTATAGTTTTCGGGATCCGTCCGGGATCCCGTCGGGGTTATTTTGAGACATTTTCGGGACTATTCCGGAATCATTTCGGGACTATTTCGCGATCATTTGGGGACCCTTCCGGCATCATTTCTGGATGGTTTTCGGGATCCGTTCAGGATCCCGTCGGAATCATTGCGCGACTTTTTCGGGATCATTTGGGGTCCCTCCCAAGATCAATTCTGGATGGATTTCGGGATCTGTCCGGGATCCCGTCAGGGTCAATTCGGGACTTCTTCGGGACTATATCGGGATCATTTCTGGATGGTTTACGGGATCCGACCAGGATCCCTTAAGGGTCATTTCGGGACTATTAGGTGATCATTTGAGGACCTTTCCGGGATCACGCCTGGATGATTTTCGGTATCCGTTCGGGATCCCGTCGGAATCATTGCCGGACTTTTTCGGAATCATTTGGGATCCCTTCCGGCATCATTTCTGGATGGTTTTCGGGATTTGTCCGGGATCCCGTCGGCTTTATTTCGGGACCTTTTCGGGGCTAATACGGGATCATTTGGGGATCCTCTAGGGGTCGTTTCGTGACTTTTTCTGTTTTATTTCGGGATCATTTGGGGACCCTTCCGCCATAATTTCTTGATGGTTTACCGGATCCATCAGGGTCATTTCGGGACCATTTTGGGATCATTTGGGGACCCTTCCGAGATCATTTCTGGATCCGTCCGGAATGTCGTAGGAGCCATTTCGGGATTTTTTGTTACTTTTCCAGGATAGTTTCGGGATCATTTTGGAACACCTTCAGGGATCATTTCTGTGTGGTTCTCTGGATACGTCTAGAATCGTGTCGTTGTCATTTCGGGTTTTTTGGGACTATTCCGGGAACTTTTGGAGACCCTTTCGGGGCATTTCTGGATGGTTTTCGGGATCCGTCCGCGATAGCGTGGGGGTAATTTCGTAGCTTTTTCTGTATAATTTCGGGATCATTTGGGATCCTATCAGGTTATCAGCTCATTTAGTTCTTTTTTTTACTCAATTGCAAAAATAAAATGCATTACACAGAAAATAAAATTTTTAACAGATAACTTGATAAGCAGGCTTACGCGAATAGCCCATATATTTAAATTTCTCCTTGCGGACGGGGCCGCGGGTAAAGGCTAGTATATTATAAATGGGAAAGTTTGGATGTTTGAATGTCCAGACGTTTGTGTTTGTGCCTCAATCACGCAAGAACGGCTGGACGGATTTGGATGACATTTTGCACACATATAGCCAATAGTCTAGAAGGATCTACTAGCTATATTTCTTTGAAAAAAGGGGAGGTTCGCGCCCCCTAGGAACAGTTATAATTTAATTATTGTATTTTTTCGTCTTTGTGACGAATCACGCCAGAACGGCTACACGGTTTTTGATAAAATTTGGCACACAGACAATAGTCTACGAGAGAAAATTTTTTCGAACATAGAAAGGGGGGTAGCGGTCTCACGACCCCTTCGAAAAATTACTTTTTAATAATTTTTACACATTATAACTTTACTTATACTGGCCTTCACCAATATTACAGACTAAATGTGTCGAATAAGTCGAGGGTTTACAAAGTGAGCAGTGACACCCTCCGGCCCCCTCCCCCCTTCTCACCCACTCTGGTGTAAAATCTATAAATTGTTATAACTCAATATAAATTTTCTCCAAAATCAATAGTTTTTGGTATCTAGCACATACTGATCGAGATCTAAACAATTTTGGAAAAACGATTAGTAGTCCTCTCCTTCTCCTCCCGCCATCCGCCCTCCTTCAATTGTTTTTATTAGCACGCTTTTATTAGCTTTACCTGTATGTTTCTATGTAATCCTTCATTCGCTACAACGCGCCTGCTGCCTTATTAAGATGATTTTACATTTAGCTTCACCTTATTTGTAATCCCGTTAGGGTAATATCGAAACCCTTCGGGATAATTTCTGGATGGTTTTCGGGATCCGTCCGGGATCCCGCCGGGGTCATTTCGGGATTTTTTCGAGACTATTTCGGGATAATTTTGGGACCCTTCCGGGATCATTTCTGTATAGTTTTCGGGAACCGTTCTGGATCCCGTCGTGGTTATTTTCGGGACTATTCCGGGATCATTTCGGGACTATTTTGCAATCATTAGGGGACCCTTCCGGCATCATTTCTAGATGGGTTTCGGTATCCGTCCGCCATTCCGTCGGGGTATTTTCGGGATCATTTGCGTACCTTTGAGAGATAAATTCTTGGTGGTTTCCGGGATCATTACGGGACTTTTTCGGGGTCATTTTTGGTCCCTTGCGGCATTATTTCTGGATGGTTTTCGCGATCCGTCCGGGATCCCGTCGCGGCCATTTCGGGGCTATTTAGGGATCATTTGGGGTATCTTCCGCCATCATTTCTGGATGGTTTTCGAGATCCGTCCGGGATCCCGTCGGGGTCATTTCGGGACTTTTTCTCGACTAATACGGGATCATTTGGGGGCCTTTTCGGCATTATTTCTGGATGGTTTTTGGGATCCCGTCAGGGTCATTTCGGGACTATTAGGGGATCATTTGAGGACCTTTCCGGCATCATTCCTGGATAGTTTTCGTGATCCGTCCGGGATCCCGACGGGGTCATTTCGGGATCATTTGAGGTACCTACCGGCATCATTTATGAATGGTTTTCGGGATTCGTCCGGGGTCCCTTCAGGGCCATTTCGGGATTATTAGGGGATCATTTGAGGACCTTTCCGGCATAATTTCTGGATAGTTTTCGGGAACCGGACGGAGTCATTTCAGGAGTATTTCGGGATCATTTTGGGTACCTACCGGCATCATTTCTGGATGGTTTTCGGTATCCGTCCGGGATCCCGTCGGGGTCATTTCGGGACTTTTTCGGGATTATTTGGTGTACTTTCCGGCATCATTTCTTAATGTATTTCAGGATCCGTTCGGGATTTCGTCGGGGCATTTCGGGACTTTTTCTCAACTAATACGGGATCATTTGGGGGCCCTTTCGGCATCATTTCTGGATGGTTTTCGGGACCCGTCCGGTATCCCGTCAGGGTTATTTCTTGACTATTACGGGATCATTTGAGGACCTTTCCGGCATCATATCTGGATAGTTTTCAGGATCCGTCCGGGATCCCTACGGCAACATTTCTAGATGGTTTTCGGGATCCGTCCGGGATCCCGTCGGGGTTATTTCGGGACTTTTTCTCGACTAATACGGGATCATTGGGGACCCTTTGGCATCATTTCTGGATGGTTTTCGGGATCCGTCCGGGATCCCGTCAGGGTCATTTCGGGATTGTTAGAGGGATTATTTGAGGACCTTTCCGGCATCATTTCTGGACAGTGCTCGGGATCTGTACGGGATCCCATCGGGGTAATTTCGGAACTTTTTCAGGACTATTTCGGGATCATTTGGGAACCCTTTAGGGGTCATTTCATGACTTTTTCTGTATTATTTCGGGATCATTTGGCGACCCTTTCTTGATGGTTTGCCGGGTCCATCAGGGTTATTTCGGGACCATTTTGAGATCATTTGGGGACCCTTCAGAGGTCATTTCTGGATCCGCCCGTGATGCCGTAGGAGTCATTTCGAGATATTTTTGTTACTTTTGCGGGATAGTTTTGGGAACCTTCCGGGATCATTTCTGTATGGCTTTCGCGATCCTTCGTGGATCCCCTCGGGGTCATTTCGGAACTTTTTCTGGACTATGTCAGGATAATTTAGGAACCCTTCCTGGATATTTTCTGGATGGTTTTTGAGATCCGTCCAGGAGCCCGTCAGGATCGTTTCGGAACTTTTCCGGGACTATTTCGGGATCATTTTGGTACCCTTAAAGGATCATTTCTGTGTGGTTCTCTGGATAAGTCTAGAATTGTGTCGTCGTCATTTCAGGTTTTTTGAGACTATTCCGGGAACTTTTGGAAACCCTTCCGGGGCATTTCCGGACGGTTTTCGGGATCCGTCCGCGAAATCGTCGGGGTCATTTCGTGGCTTTTTCTGTATAATTTCGGGATCATTTGGGGATCCTATCAGGTTATCAGCACATTTAGATCATTTTTTTACTCAATTAAAAAAGTAAAATGCATTGACAGAAAAAATTTTTTAAACAGATAACTTGATAAGCAGGCTAACGTGAATAGCCCATATATTTCTTTTTCTCCTTGCGGACGGGGCCGCGGGTAAAGGCTAGTTAACTAATATTTTTTTCATTTCCCTAAGTCCACTGAAAGCCAAATCCAGACTACTGTGCGACGCAGCGCTAGATTAAAGGATCGCAACAGAAAAAGTCTACAGAAAACTGAATGCTTCTCTCAGAGACGATGATCAAAATAAAACAAATGTGAAGATACGGACCTTCACCATAAAATTTCAGAATTGCAGCATTTGCTACAAGAGTCCAACATAAAGAACGCTAGACTTGAACAGCTGTTTGTGCCTACAGCATATTCAGGTATGCCAGCGCAAACTTCAGTATTGCCAAAAATTTGCAATGTCTCTATGTTAATATTGTCTCTGGTATTGCCTACGTCATTCACGACGAGCGTGTCTATGCCGACGCCTGCGCCGCATATGCCTGCATCCGCCATGTAAACTATGCCGACATACTCTATTGCAGGATATTGAGCGACTACAAACCATCATGCCATGTAAACTGTGGCGACATATACTACCGCAGGATATTCATTGGGTCAAATCTCTCATGCATGTCAATTGTGACGACATACTCTAGAGAAGGATATGGACCGATTCCATCCTCTAATGCCACGTCAATTCCGCCGACGTACTCTAATAAGGAATTTGTAAGCGTATCAACCGCCAACGCCACGTCATGCCTGCCGATGTACGAATACACTTTTCCAAAAGCAACGAGTCGATCAGCACTGCTCGAGCCTTCGTTTTTATTGTACATGCCTATGCACTATATATATATATATACCGGCAGGACCACCCTCAACTGTCTCGACGAATCCTGTCACAATACCTATGAACACAACAACAAGAATTTTCAGGATTCCAGAGGAATGGCCTATGTTTGCATTTGCATACAAAGAAACGACAGATGCCTATCGCTACACGATTCTAGGGAATTTAACACGTCTACAGAAGGCGCTGAAGGGTGCAGCTAAATCTAAAGTTGAAGCCTTCGAGCGGTTTCCAGGTGTTGGTGTGATTTTGTTCAAGCACAGCTCCTATTGCTGTGCTGGATGCGTTGCAAGTGATTCGAATTTCAGCAGTGGGTAACGGATGCGCCAATAGCGTAGCGGTTGCAAGTTGTTGTTTGATCGCAGAAAAAGCTTTTACGGAAGTGTCCGTCCATGGCACCGGTCTTCGGTGATTATTCTTTGATTCGAAGAACTCGTTGAGTAGCGCCAACACGTTAGCGGCGTTTTTAATGTGGCGTCAATAAAAGTTGATTGCCCTTATGAATCTTCTTAGATACATGATTGTCTCGGTTTAGGGAAATCGCGTAGTGATTTGACTCAATTTGGCAACGGTTCTGAGCCCTGTGCTGTAATACGGTATCCCAGAAAACCGACGGTGGTTGAACCTAGTACACACTTATCTGCGTTAATGCAAAGTGAAAACTGACTTAGTCGTTGAAATACCAGGCGGAGGTGTTGCTTGTGCTGGTTCTCGCCGTTTGACGCAATTAGCAGATCGTCGATGTAAGCATAAACGAAGTCCAAACCCGATAGTGCTTCATTTATGAGCGTTGAAACGACTGGGCTGATGTTTGTGAATTTGTTCGGTTTATTGAGAGCTGTTATGCTGTTGGCGTTATCGCTGTGATTGGCGCTGTTGCGAACGCACCTGTGCGAGAACCTGAGTTGGGAACTATGATACACCCCGTTTGGCGTCATTTATTAGTCCGTGTTCGTGAATTAGGTCTGAACCGATGATTGTGGATGGTACGTTCGTCATACAAAAAATCCAATGAATTGGTCGACGGAGCCCAATATTGAGAGTCAGCGCCTTCTGGCCGTATGTTTCGATGACAGTGCCGTTGGCAGTCTGGCGTCGAAGTTGGGTTGAGGTTAGTCGGCCTCCTGTTACAGCGACAACGGCGATATTTTCAAGCAACAAAATTTTTCATGGATAATGAAATTCACCTTTGACAGCACTAGATTGTGTTCATTGTTCTTAGCTATATTCTGTGAAATATACTTGGTGTGTATAGTTTGCTCTTTAAGGCGGCAATATATGCATATGAAGAGGAGTCCGGAGGACAATAACCCCAATACGCTTAAAGCAGGGGAAGAGAAAAGAACCTCACGAACCCTAAAATAATTGCAAGATGCTTAAAGCAGGGGAGGTTGAAAGGGCCCTCGTGAACCTGAAAGTAGTGTCAAATAACGGGGTATAGCCGTAGACCCAGAGGTGCTAGAACTGCAACAATTGGGAGAGAGACAAATAGCTCAATGGGGCTGCGAGTCTTACAGATTAACCTCCAACACAGTAACGTAGCATCGAGCGAGCTCCTCCTGATTCTTAAGGGAGTTCCTTTGATGTGGTGCTGATACAGGAGCCATGGCTCTCGTCCAGAGGAAAGGTTTCTGGACTCAGCGCGAGCCGATTCAACGGCTCTTACGCAAATACGGAGAGCAGGGTTAGAGCTGCAGGCATGGTGAGGCAACATCTATGTACACTCGTGTATGCCAACTTCATCACGGTGATCACAATAAAGGAGAAAAACGAACTGCGGCTTGTCAAATCCGCAAGTGGGAATGCGCATCACAGAGTATAGGAAGGGGCCGATGCCAAAACACTGCTCTGAAAATCGCTACGGGCTGTCTTCTTATGTCGCCAGAACACCACCTATACAGTGCGGCGAGAGTTAATAGTCCCCATCAGGGAGAGAAAAGAAATGCTCAACAAACAGTTTCTGTTGAATACCCAGACATCCCTGGGTAACCCAACAGACATCTGATTTAAGAGCCCCCTCTCAGGGGCTTAAGAAGTCATCTAAGCAAACATTATGAGGATATATGTGACCTGAGAACACAGCCATATGTAGAAGAAAAAACACAAACAGGTCCTCAGTGATATCCACAAAAATGCATCGGACCTCTATGGCAGCAATTGCCTGGCGAACCCCGTTCTTCTAGATAAATACCCTGAACTCGCGGAAGAGGAAAGCAATCTCCATAGGTAGACGCGCGTCACTTTAGCTCAACATCGATCTGGATACTGTAACAGGTTAAACTCCTACCTATATAGAATGAACCCCGACATACATAATGTAAAATACAGCCCAGGGACTGATAAAAAAGGACGACGGGAAATGGTCGCACAGTAGGGAAGAGTCCCTTGAGGCGCTACTTAACATACACTTCCCATCAGAATAGTTGTGTACCAATATCTTCACCCCAAATACGGAGCGAGCATTAGCAGGGTTGGTGAAAAATACCAAAATTGAGTGGGCGTTAAAAACTTTGCCAAGCTCAAATCGCCGCATCCGGATAGGATATTTCTTGCTATGCTGCCGATGGCATGTGGATGATTGTAAAATGGCTTAGAACAATTTTTGGGGGTTACATAAAACTGAACTCCGGCTTAAGTAGTCTTCATACCGAAAGCGGGAAGAACCAGTCACCTGCACCCAAAAGGCTACAAGCCTATTAGTATGACTTCTTTTCCGCTCATAACCCTACAGAGAATGATAGGTTTTTTTTTATAAAATCAAATATGAGTGAAGCATTATTCTTTTCAGAACAACATTCTTACTCCAAAGGCAAGTAAGTCGATACTGTACTGCATAGCGTGGTAATGAATATATAGAAAACCCTGGAACGCCAGAAATATGTCCTTGGTGTTTTCCAGGACATTGCTGGGACTTTTAACAATGTCTCGAAACGAGAAATCATGGACCATCCCAACTCTATTGAACAACATCCGATCTTAACAAATTGGATCGGCTCCATGTTAAGCTGCAAAGTGATCTTAACAAATTGGATCGGCTCCATGTTAAGCTGCAAAATTATTACGGCGCCATGGGGTCTAAGCGAGGCCACAAAATCTGTTAACATCGGATTGCCGAAGGGTTGGGTTTAATCACCAATGCTGTAGACGCTAGTCATCAACCAATTGCTGATGCGGTACGACAGAGGGCCAGTCAAACTGTCGATCAGCCAGTTCGATGAGGGACCCGTAAAACTTGCGGCTTACGCAGATGACGTTGCAATTGTCATAAGCGGAAAGTGCATTCCAACGATTACCTCTTTGATGGATTGGGTGCTTCAGGATATTCATACCTGGGCATCTAATTTCGGGTTGACAGCCAACGCAAAGAAGACGGATATGGTCTTGTTTACTAAGAGGTACAAGGTCATAACTTGGACCAAGCCTAATGTTCATACCTGGGCATCTAATGTCGGGTTGACATCTAACGCAAAGAAGACGGATATGGTCTTGTTTACTAAGAGGTACAAGGTCACAACTTGGACCAAGCCTAAGTTATGAGGGGTGAAACTACAGGAGAAACCTTAAGAGAAAATGTATAGGAATCATCCTAAACAGTAATAACACAATGTCAAAATATCAAAAGAGTTAAGAAATTATTATATAACTATTGCAAAGCACTACCATTTAGATAATGATCCCATACATACAAGTACTTAATTTAGGTCTACAAGACCGTAAATAAATAAATAAACAATAAACAGTAATTTGTCGTGGAAGCTTAACGTGGAGGAGAAAGTGAAGAAGGCATCAACGGCACTTTATGCATGTACAAGAATGCTGGGGTGTACGTGGTATTTAGCCATTGTAAACCATATTCTATACTATGGAGTTCTTGTTTGATGAACAGTCACATAAAAAAGAACCTACCTCAAAAAATTAGAGGGGGTATGCAGGCTATCAATGCTTAGCATTACGGAAGCTCTGAAAACAACCTCGACGGCTGCATTGTGTGTTTTGGCGATCCCTGGAAAGCATCGGTGCAGGGCAAAGCATACAAATATATTGTGTCCCAGGGCATATGGGAATAGATCGGAATGAAAAAGCGGATAAACTAGCTTAAAAGGGTGAATCCCTTGAAGCTTGCTCAGTAGACGTCCCAACTAGATTGGGCGATATTGAGAGAAGGCGAGAGGTGCACATTATCGACCAAGCGGGAAAGGCGTAGATCCAAGTGCGGGGCTGTAAAGTGTCGAAGATTATATGCAGGTCTTACAACCATAGACTAACAAAGTTGCTTCTGTCATTAAAAAGAGAGGACTGTAATCATGACGGGTATTCTGGCTGGACACTGCCTTCTGGAGTCACATGCCTTTAAATTAGGCTTTGTCAGTGATAGTAGATGCAGGAAGTGCGGGTTAGAGGAGGAAACGTTCGAGCACGTTTTCTGCTCGTGCCCTGCACTTGGCAGGCTAAGACTCCAGCTATTAGAAGTGATACAGCTGATCTAGAAGCAGCAAGTGGCATAGGTTCTGAACAGCTTATAGTATTTGCCAAGAGGACGGAGTTATATTATAACAAGTTAAACAAACTTCTGGTAACACTACGGACTCATTCAGTCTATGTTAGGTTCTCATGGACCAACCAGGTCAACCAAAGTTGAAAATGTATTCCTCGGGCTTCAACACTCACCGGTAAAAACAGCGATACAGGACTCTACTTTCTTTTCGGTTTTTTTTTTTATTTGTTCACTAAGGAAAATACCTTTCCAAGAACATGCATTTAGAAAAAACACCTAAAATGAGGAAACACTCCCTAAAAAAATTTATTGATTAAATCAAAGTAAAAAATAAATTTGAAATTTTCTCATACAAAAACTTGGCCGTCTTCTAATTTACTAAAATGGAACCATTTTTATTTTAACGCTCTGCTGTTATCGTTGTTGTGTTAACAGTGCTTCACCACATTCAATGGCGACCACTCAACCACATTCGACCAGTCCCAAATTGGCGTGAAAGTCCTCTAACGGGAGTCCAATGAAACTAGCAGTTTGGTGTCATGTGGGGACACATCGCATGCTGAACATACATTACGTAAGCCGGGGTTGATTCTGGACAAGTGACTAGTGTCTCCTTTGGTAGTGCGCTCTTTTGCAAAAGTAGGACAGCGTATATTGATATCGGGCTTCACCGGTCGCGTTTACCGATTCTGTGTGGATTTGGTCTAGGGCCTTATCCTGCTCGTCTGGATCAAACGGCTGTGTTGGCACGTACCAGATATCATCATAGTGCTTATGGAGATGTCCTCTTAACCCATTTGGAGGCCGGGCTGGTTCGATCAGTAGTAGTAGTAGGGTGTCCTGGTTTGTGACAATTAAGCAAAACTGTCTGTTCAGCATTTCGTTGTGCTCAGGGGGCTCGTGGCAATTCTGAGTGCAGCCTTTTCCAGTATGTATTTTAAAGCCAGGCGAACACATGAGCGGCCGGCAAGCGACTTGAGGATTTTGCTGCGGCTTTGTACTCAAGATACAGTTTCGGTTGTTTGTCCCTTTGTTATCGAACATTACCCCTAAGATCTTTGGGTGACTGACAGTCAGCATCGTAACACCATCGATGTCCCATATTTGCGTCATCTGTTCCTCCACGACGTATACAGAGTGGTCGTGGATTTGGTTGGCGATAATGGCAGGTCGCGCGAGGTGAAGAAACTAGAAATACTGGGCAGATAGCTGATTATTCTAGAAACTCATTCGTCTTATGGCGGCCGCTGTGGTGTGATGGTAGTGTGATTTGCCTACCACACCGAAGATCACGGGATTAGGCATTACATCCCGGACAAAGCAACATCAAAATTATAGAAGCAAGTTTTTTCAACATGAAGAAAGTTGTTCTAAGCGGGGTCGCCCCTCGGCAGTGATTTGGCAAGCACTCCGAGTGTATTTCTGGAAACTCATCTGCCTTGCAGATGCTGATCGGAGTCGGCATAAAAAAATAGGTCCCGTCCCGCCAATTTGTGGGAAAGATTGAAAAAGGAGCACGACGCAAATTGGAAGAGAAGCTCGGCTTAAAATATCTTCGGAGGTTATCGCGCCATAAATTTTTTTTTAATTCGTCTATTGCAGGGCCAGGTGCCGTTGCCATTATCGTGCAATCGTCGGCTTAGGACATGATAGTAACTCCTTCTGGTGGGGAAGGGAACTGTGATATGCAGAAATTAAACGAAAGCGGGGATAGGACACCACCCTCTGGTGCCCCCATTTAATTCTACTAGGCTTTGAGGTTTGTTTCCAAAATTGAACCGACGCTTGCCGACCATTCAGATAATTTGCGGTCCAATTTTTAGAAACGAGGGAAGGGGAGAACCTTCCTGTCTTGGAGTAGCGTGCCAAGGTTGACTGTGTCAAAAGCTTTCGACAGGTCGAGTGCTATGATGGCCCTATGATTTTTTTTTCTCATGTATTCGTGTATTCCCATGACCTTGCGAAGCGTACGCTCGCTTTGCCGGACATCAGTCGGAATGGGGAAAGCAGCAAAATATTGATATTGAGAATTGTATAGTCTTCCCAGTTAAAATAAAATTAGCTGGTCGCTGTATTGAAAAGAGTATGGGCAGATGATCAGATGCTAAAGTAAACAGAAAGTCGTATTGTCTATTGTCCACTGCTGCTGCAGTAAATATCTTTCTTTCAGTGTTGACAACAAATAATGGGCCATATGCATAAAACAAGTGAAGTATCCTTTTAACACGCTTACATAAATTAGCTTAAGTTGTATGTATGCTTGCTTGTTTGTAAAGCCCCCATTAGTGATACTTAGCATAGACTTGCTTGACTTGGGTAAACTTGGCAACTTAGCCACGATTATACTCCACTTGGCGCATAAAATCTGGCATCATAATCAGCGTTGAAATTTATTTTTAAATAAATGTCAATTTGTATGACAAAATGTTAAAATGAAATGGAAACAAACAAATGGCATCTCAAAATGTAAACGTCACTTAGAACTTACATAGAAAATCAAAATTCAACAGACTTCTAAGTCAAGTTAAGTTTTGAGTAATCAGTAACTTGCAATGTTAATTTAACAGAACTGTAAGTGACAGTTCGCAAGCCAAGTCAAGTCTATGCTAAGTATCAGTAATGGAGCCTTAACTCTCTAGGCTAGGCGCGCAAAGGAGAGTTAGACCCATCTAGCGGCAATAAGCGGCAGTGGTTAAATAACTCGCTACAAAACTACCCTGAAAAAATTGTTGGATTACGTGTTCCATTTTCTTCATGTTGGAGTACTCTAACAATACTCCTTTGCAATGCGTTTGCGGACCACCATCAGCCGATCATTGCTCGTAACATAAGAATATTCGTAGTATAAAATATAAAAGTTGTATTGGCCCTCTTCATTTACTTTCATTTTAAATTAAATTCACTCCGATAATTCTTTCCGACAACGCAATTCCTCTTTAGTACTTTGTCATATGATCCTCTGTGGGTGCTCTATGGAGTATTACAGTGAAAGTACTTTGGAAATTACTCTCACGTATGTACTCTATGGAATACTCACAAACAAAGCGAGAGTGGGATCACCTACTCCTCTCCTAGGACATCGCAATGTTAATTGGAGCACATTTTTTGTATGAATACAGATTAGTTTTGGAACACTCCTATACTCCCAAAGGAGTATTCCTTACACTATTTATGGAGTACTCGCGTTTCTTGAAGGGTAGTTGTGCTTAATAGCGGAGACACGAACCTCCTCTGTGCTAGCTGCTATCAACATGAAATATCTAAGTGGATTGTAGATACTAAAACTAAATATTTAAAAGTGTGATTTTTAGTTTTTTTAAACTACATATGTATATTGGTATTTTTGATAGTAGTCACTTGCAAATTATATGGAAATTTTAAGTGATTGCTATTGAAATAAGAGTTCACTGGTTTCATGCATATGACCCAATAAACGAAAAGTGGAATCGTTCTGCCAAAATTGTTATAAAAACCCAAAGCGGCAATCCTGATTTTGAATCGAATTCATCAATCCTCGTGTTCCAATGGCACATGAACCAGATACGGATAGAGATTTAACATGTAAATGCAACAACAATGTGAACATATGGATCACATTGTTGTTGCATTTGCATGTTAAATCTCTATCCGTATCTGGTTCATGTGTCATAGGAACACGAGGAATGCTAGGGCCCATGTATGTATTGCATACTGGCTGATGTTGAATACTCACGATTGTAGAAAAGTACTCCGATTGCTATGTTACAAATAATATTCTTTGATTTAGCCATATTATAGGCCATTGCCAATTCTTGCAGATCCTTTAATTATGTGAAAGAGGGAATATTATTTGGTAAACGGCTCACACTAATATCTAAATCTGGATACACTACAGTTATTACATCAGATGAGGATTCATATTCAATGACATATCACAACTTTTATTTTATGAATTAAATAATCACTTCGTTATTTGTGGGTAATATATGTACATATGTAGGTCACAAATTGCTTTTATTGAGGAAATTTTATTACTTTTTACTCTTTTTATTACAGATTTGTGAATTTCTTGTTATTCAAACCACTTAATATTCATTAACTTTCAAATTTAAACCCGTATTTGCAAACCAGTAAAAAAATGTATTTATGTCTTTATGCTTGTCTATTCACGGATAGAGCTCAGACGAAGAAACCTGAAAAAATCTTTGTGCTGGTTTTTTAAGCACAACCGGACGCTACTAACTCCACAATTGTAATGAACGCCAAGCTTATAGACCAGGCTTGAACGGCCATCACCAAAGCCACGAAATTACTTGACTGACTCGAAATTTAACAAACAAGCTTACAAATATACAAACAAAACAATAGATGTTAACCATACTGATGCTGCAGATTTAGTCATCAAATCACGGTTAGGCAATTCACCAGTGGGAAAATTTATATTGAAATTCGACAATTTTAACGCTAGAAACACTTATTTTTATATAATAACCACAATTTAACTATTTTGTTATCTATGGCCAGTTTGACATCTTCCACTGCTGTTCGTCGTCGGAGATTCTCTATAGCTTCTAGCTTCCCTGCTCCTGCTACGATTTGGTTTAGGCCATGTGTCCCTGAAATCCAGGACATTTCATCAAAACATGTCCCGGATTACTAAATTCGAAGTAAGACAAGAAAACAACCTTCGGACCGAATGTGGTTTGTTGTTGAGATTTTGGAAATCGTTCAGTTCTTTTTTTCATTCCAGCTCATAACGCTATCTGTGAGCGAGTGTTTTCATTACTAAATTCGTAATGGACGGACGAAAGGAATCGTTTCATTGTGGAAAACATGACGCACCTTATGATCGTGCAATTTAATTTTGCAAACTTGACGTGCTATGATTTTTTAGGCTCGAGCCATGATTTTGCTGCGTTCAAAGAAAGTACACTTTTTGGACCTTTTTGATTTATTAGCATTTTAAGAAGTAATTGCCTCTACATAGTTAGTTTTTTAGTGTATTTTGTTGATATCTCCACAACCCCTTGATATATTAAAATGAAATTCATCTTATCTTGATAGTTCCTTCCGTAAGATACGTATATTGGCGCAAAATATTTTAAAATCATCCAGGTTAAAACTTTGGTCAAAATCTCGAAAAATGACAAAATAGAACAATGATTAGTACAACCCGTTCAAAAAACTTGCGATAAATCCCTAAAGAGATTGGTCTGCGATTGAACTCCTTTGTCCACATTGATCCTATCTAACCCTTTTTGGGAACAGCTGGGATTACTCATAGTCAGTTTGAAATTTATGTAGCCAATTTTAAGAAACAATCAAAAACGGTAACGAAACAGGTAAAATAAAAAATTGTATGGAATCGAAACGAATTTTTCTAGAAAAATGCGGATCCCTATACCGAGCCTAAAAGACTAGTACCATACGTTTCATTATCGTGGCATTTCTTTAATTTTTCTACAATATCAATGCAAAACAAGTAAGGAAGGCTAAGTTCGGGTGTAACCGAACATTACATACTCAGTTGAGAGCTGTGGAGACAAAGTAAGGGAAATCACCATGTTGTAAAAGGAACCTAGGGTAACCCTGGAATGTGTTTGTATGACATGTCTATCAAATGAAAGGCACTAAAGAGTATTTTATGAGGGAGTGTGCCATAGATCTATAGATGGACGCCATTTAGGGATATCGCCATAAAGGTGGACCAGGCCTGACTCGAGAATTTGTTTGTACGATATGGTTATCAAATGAAATGTGTTAATGATAATTTTAAAAGGGAGTTGGCCTAAGTTCTATAAGTGGACGTCTTTTCGAGATATCGCCATAAAGGTGGACCAGGGGTTACTCTAGAATTTATTTTGTACGATATGGGTATCAAATAAAAGGTATTAATGAGTATTTTAAGAGGGCGTGGGCCTTAGTTCTATATGTCGACGCCTTTTCGAGATATCGCCATAAACGTGGACTAGGAGTGACTCTAGAATTTGATTGTGCTATATGGGTATCAAATGAAAGGTGTTAATGAGTATTTTAAAAGGGAGTGGGCCTAAGTTCTATAGGTGGACGCATTTCGGAATATCTTTATAAAAGTGGACCTGGGTTGACTCTAGAATGCGTTTGTACAATATGGGTGTCAAACGAAAAGTGCAATAAGTGTTTTAAAAGGGAGTGGGCCTTTGTTCTATGGGTGGACGCCTTTTCGGGATATCGCCATAAACGTGGACCAGGGGTGACTCTAGAATGCGTTTGTACAATATGGGTATCAAATGAAAGGTGTTAATGAGTATTTTAAAAGGGAGTGGGCCTTAGTTCTATAGGTGGACGCCTTTTCGAGATATCGCCATAAAGGTGGACCAGGGGTGACTCTAGAATTTGTTTGTACGATATGGGTATCAAATGAAAGGTGTTAATGAGTATTTTAAAAGGGAGTGGGCCTTAGTTCTATAGGTGGATGCCCTTTCGAGATATCGCCATAAAGGTGGGCCAGGGGTGACTCTAGAATTTGTTTGTACGATATGGGTATCAAATGAAAGGTGTTAATGAGTATTTTAAAAGGGAGTGGGCCTTAGTTCTATAGGTGGATGCCCTTTCGAGATATCGCCATAAAGGTGGGCCAGGGGTGACTCTAGAATTTTTGTGTACGATATGGGTATCAAATGAAAGGTGTTAATGAGTATTTTAAAAGGGCGTGGGCCTTAGTTCTATAGGTGGACGCCTTTTCGAGATATCGCCATAAAGGTGGACCAGGGGTGACTCTAGAATTTGTTTGTACGATATGGGCATCAAATGAAAGGTGTTAATGAGTATTTTAAAAGGGAGTGGGCCTTAGTTCTATGGGTGGATGCCCTTTCGAGATATCGCCATAAAGGTGGGCCAGGGGTGACTCTAGAATTTTTGTATACGATATGGGAATCAAATGAAAGGTGTTAATGAGTATTTTAAAAGGGCGTGTGTCTTAGTTCTATAGGTGGACGCCTTTTCGAGATATCCCCATAAAGGTAGGCCAGGGGTGACTCTAGAATTTGTTTGTACGATATGGGTATCAAATGAAAGGTGTTAATGAGTATTTTAAAAGGGAGTGGGCCTTAGTTCTATAGGTGGATGCCCTTTCGAGATATCGCCATAAAGGTGGGCCAGGGGTGACTCTATAATTTTTGTGTACGATATGGGTATCAAATGAAAGGTGTTAATGAGTATTTTAAAAGGGCGTGGGCCTTAGTTCTATAGGTGGACGCCTTTTCGAGATATCGCCATAAAGGTGGACCAGGGGTGACTCTAGAATTTGTTTGTACGATATGGGTATCAAATGAAAGGTGTTAATGAGTATTTTAAAAGGGAGTGGGCCTTAGTTCTATAGGTGGATGCCCTTTCGAGATATCGCCATAAAGGTGGGCCAGGGGTGACTCTAGAATGTGTTTGTAGGATATGGGTATCAAATTAAAGGTATTAATGAGGGTTTTAAAAGGGAGTGGCCCTTAGTTGTATATGTGAAGGCGTTTTCGAGATATCTACCAAAATGTGGACCAGGGTGATCCAGAACATCATCTGTCGGGTACCGCTAATTTATTTATATACGTAATACCACGTACAGTATTCCTTCCAAGATTCCAAGGGCTTTTGATTTCGCCCTGCAAAACTTTTTCATTTTCTTCTACTTAATATGGTAGGTGTCACACCCATTTTACCAAGTTTTTTTCTAAAGTTATATTTTGCGTCAATAGACCAATACAATTACCATGTTTCATTCCTTTTTTCGTATTTGGTATATAATTATGGCATTTTTTTCATTTTTCGTAATTTTCGATATCGAAAAAGTGGGCGTGGTCATGGTCGGATTTCGGCCATTTTTTACACCAATACAAAGTAAGTTCAGATAAGTACGTGAACTGAGTTTAGTAAAGATATATCGATTTTTGCTCAAGTTATCGTGTTAACGGCCGAGCGGAAGGACAGACGGTCGACTGTGTATAAAAACTGGGTGTGGCTTCAACCGATTTCGCCCTTTTTCACAGAAAACAGTTATCATCCTAGGAGCTAAGCCTCTACCAAATTTCACAAGGATTGGTTAGTTTTTGTTCGACTTATGGCATTAAAAGCATCCTAGACAAATTAAATGAAAAAGGACGGAGCCACGCCCATTTTGAAATTTTCTTTTATTTTTGTATTTTGTTGCACCATATCATTACTGGAGTTGAATGTTGGCATAATTTACTTATATGCTGTAAAGATATTAACTTTTCTTTTAAAATTTGAATTTAAAAAAAAATTTTTTTAAAAAGTGGGCGTGGTCGTTCTCCGATTTTGCTAATTTTTATTAAGCAGACATAAAGTAATAAGAGTAACGTTCCTGCCAAATTTCATCATGATATCTTCAACGACTGCCAAATTACAGCGTGCAAAACTTCTAAATTACCTTCATTTAAAAGTGGGCGGTGCCACGCCCATTGTCCAAAATTTTACTAGTTTTCTATTCTGCGTCATAACCTCAACTCACCTACCAAGCTTCATCGCTTAATTAGTATTTGGTAATGAATTATCGCACTTTTCGATTTTTCGAAATTTTCGATATCGAAAAAGTGGGCGTGGTTATTGTCCGATATCGTTCATTTTAAATAGCGATCTGAGATGAGTGCCCAGGAATCTACATACCAAATTTCATCAAGATACCTCAAAATTTACTCAAGTTATCGTGTTAACGGACAGACGGACGGACGGACGGACATGTCTCAATCGAATTTTTTTTCGATACTGATGATTTTGATATATGGAAGTCTATATCTATCTCGATTCCTTTATACCTGTACAACCAACCGTTATGCAATCAAAGTTAATATACTCTGTGAGCTCTGCTCAACTGAGTATAAAAAGATCAAAATGTTGTATTAGAGTATAAATAATGGTAAAATCGGTAAAAGTTCCCATAGGGGACCTATCCGTCAGTAGTCGTAGGCGAACAAAGAAGACCCTCGGATAAGTAGGGGTACGAATATGTGTCGAAGAATACCCGTGAGGATATAAAGTACTTACTAACTAAATTGGATCTTAACCGTTTAAACGGTTATGGACGTCCAACAAGGCGCTCCAGTCACTTCGTTTCTCTGCCAACTGGCGCCAATTGGTCACACCAAGGGAGTTTAAATCGTTTTCCACAAGATCCTTCTACTTCCATAGGCGGGTTCCGATAAAAAGCGAGCGTCATCTTTCATTCACATAACATGGCCTAGCCAGCGTAGCCGCTGCGTTTCAATTCGCTGGACTATTTTGATGTCTGCGTAAAGCTCGCCAACGCGTAGAGGTTCGTAAATCTTTCGAAGAACTTTTCTCTCGAACACTCTCACATCCGCTTCATCTGATGTTTTCATGGTCCTTTCTTTTGTACCAGATAGCAGGACGGGTACGGTAAGTGGCTTGTAGAGCATGACTTTCGTTTGCCTAGAGAGGACTTTACTTTTCAATTGCCCACCTAGTCCAAAGTAGCATTTATTGGCAAGAGTGATACTTCGCTGAATTTCAGATCTGATGTTGTTGTTTATGTTAATGCTGGTTACCAATAGAGTTGGCGTATATCCGTGTACCTGTGATTTTGTCACAGCTACTGAAATATCACAGTACACTTCAGCGACAGCTTACAAGGAATAATCGTGACAGATTGCCTGTGACAACATTTATTTCCCGTTACCAATCACAGACTCAAACATAGCTCTCATCACAGGAACAAATCGCTTCTATGCTACGAACCAATACAATGAGCAAGTTACTTAAGCTGCGTCTGAATAACAGTAGATGTCCCAAAAAATTACGCAGAGTTTATTATTCGCTACACAATCTACAGGGGAAAATATAAAACTGAGGTAATTCGATATGACATATTGACCAATAATCCGAAGGCCGAAAATAAAAATGTTAGCTCGTTCAAAAAAGATTAACGAAAACCCGGAAAATGACTCCGGACTGCTCCGAAACGGGTTTGGAGACCAAAACTATATCCGCATAAAACACTTATGTTCACAATTTTTTTTGTGGGTATCACAAAATCTTCAAAATTACAACAACCACATGAAAATTTTCAATTTCTTTCGCAAATATCTCTTGACTTACCCAAAATTTTTATTTTGCGCCTTCGGATTATTGTTGTCGAGGTCAATATGCATCTTTTGATACCTGTCTCGATATTTTTGGACGCGTATTTGGAGTGTTATGCTGTCGTATAGAATCGCCAAAACTGATTCCTGTTGGCGTGGTATTTGTTTTTTTTCAGTCACAGTCACGGTTAAAAGCCGTTCTGACTGAGAGGTCACAATCACAGATAACATTGTTCCTAAAAAATCACGGGATCGGCCAACATTAGTTACCAAATAAACGAAGTCTTTTATTATTTCGAAATTATGGCTGCCAACAGTAGCATGGTTGGTAAGTCACATATACGCTAACTCTTTGCTCGATGACGGCAGGTACTTTGGCAAAGCCAAAGAATTGTTGGAGTTATTGTTAGAATAATTTGCGGGTAAAAACACACTCTTATCCTCACTTAGATAATGTTTAGGAGACCCATCTAGCGGCAGTGGTTAAATAACTAGCTACAGAACATGTTGTACCGAAAAGCGAAGACACACACCTCTGTTGGCCATAGTGTATAACCTTTAGCTGAATCGGTTGCGGTGAATACTGGACACGCACCATTTGTAGAGGTAATACATAGAGGTAGTGTAGAGGTGAAACATTGAGACATATTTCAGTTGCATGTGAGTATAATGCGTATTGAAATTTATGAGTACTAATTTTCTGCGCAGCAATTTCAGAAGTGTAGATAAAGTTTAACGCTCAGCTTAGCAGTCCATATAAAGTTTAAGCGTACATACATATATGTATATACATACATAGATGTACAAAAAACACAGCTAATAACAAGGATTTTAACGAAAAATTAAAAGTAAAAAGTGGGTTTTTAATAAAACTAGTAACTCTTCCGGACCCTGATATAACACAAATGTATATATGTACATACATATATATGCATTAGTATTATTATTATTATTATATATGTACTTATTTAGGCTTAAAATAAATTTTAAGACTAACAAAAGCACTATCTGGTATGGCTATCAGCTCATAGGCATTAGTATAGGGGAAACTGGGCTACATTTGACTTTGGGGCACATTTGACTATGGGCTTTTCGATGTTATGCCAGTACAATCAATCGAATTTATAAATTAGGAATGGCAAAGTATTTGATTTTACTCAGTTCCATGAAGTTTGCCAGTTAGTGCGTACATTTTGGTGGAGCAGCACGTGTTTTTCTCCTTTTTCGACATTCTGTGTTATTTTGTTACAGTGATACGTAAGACATTTGTGATGTCAGTTGAGTTATAATTTTAAATAACCAAGTGAAATAAACTAATATTATTTCCAATAATTTCGAAAAGATTTACGAATTTGAGGCCAAACGAATTTATAAGGTAAGAAAATGTCAATAATTAAAATAAACGAAGATGGGGCACATTTGACATTTTTGAAGGGGGTCAAATGTACCCCATCTTAGTTCTTATTATGTATATAGTGAGTGTACCGTTATCTAGTTTTCGGTTAATATTTAGGAAATATGGTTCGTAATTACAAAAGAAGACTAATCGGTGTGCTATAAACGAAAAAAATATTAGCAACGCAATAAGAGATATCAGAAATGGGAGAGAGACTCAAACTTCAGCTGCAATAAAATATGGAATAAAAAGAACAACCCTACATGCGTTTGAGAAAAAAATTACCTTCAGGCGAAATCTTCGATTCTGGAAATGACAGCAGTTTTGAAGATCCTTTCAAATACCAATCGAAATACACAGCAAATCAGACATTTAATAACAACAAGAAATTGATATTAGTGAATACGTCAAGAAATGTGCTTTTTATTCTTAAGGTTTATCGTATCAGACTTTAAAAAAGTTTGCGTATGACTACGCTAAAGCAGTCAATATTATTGTTCCTACTACTTGGGAGAAATCAAAAGAAGCTGGAGATGATTGGCTTTACGGATTTCTTAAAAGAAACCCTTCTATCTCCCTTCGTAAACCTGAAAAGATCAGTTTGGCAAGACTAAGTGGCTTTACTAAATCAGCAGTGGAAAGCTTTTTCATAAACCTTGCTTCGATATATGACAAATATTCATTCCAAGCAAAGGATATCTATAATTTGGACGAAAGTGGCGTAACTACGGTGATGGAGCCTATTAAGGTAAAAAATAGTTATAAGTACGTAACGGCCAAAATCGCTAAGGCGGTTAAGCATCAATTAATGATTATGATGGTATTTATACGTTTGAGAGTATTTTTAGTTTATTTGGAAACACTATGCTAATTTGCGCAAATATTATATTTCATCTCTGCAGATTTATGCTGCAAAGGGACAACGTTCGGTTTCTCAAGCATCTTCCGCTGAACGTGGAAGTTTGGTAACAATCGTCGGCATAGTTAACGCTTGCGGAAATTGTTTGCCTCCAGTTTATATATTTCCTCGTGTACGTTTTAGTGAAAGATTCAGAAGTGGATGCATGCCGGGTTCATTGGCAATGAATATAAAATCCGGATGGATGATTTCAGAAGTCTTTGTAAATGTGCTGAAACACATTCAAAAATTTACGAATTGTTCGACTGAAAATCCCATTCTAATTCTACTTGCATCATGCATCACATTGCAGTTTCGAGAGCATTAACTATTGCGCAGATGCCGGAATTGTATTACTTTCTTTTCCTCCACATACTTCCCATCGTCTTCAACCACTGGATGTATCAGTTTTCGGCCCTTTTAAGCAACTTTGCCGCAAAGCCTTTAACGATTTTCTAGTCACAAATCCTGGTAAACAAATCAGTATATACGACATCGCAACATTAACCCAACAACCATTTCAAAGGTCATTCTCTCCTGAAAACATAATGAACGGATTCAAAGCAACTGGAATTTATCCTCTCAATACCCAGGTTTTTCAAGATGAAACCTTTGCACTGGAGGCTGTTACAGATGAGCAAGGCGCACCCGTTGTTCCTGAAAGGTTAGACGATATTATTTCATCGCAAAATATTATAATGAACACAGAGAGCAACATAAGTGATTCTACGCCATGCGCCACACCAGAATCTGTCAGGCCTATATCGCAACTTCATGCGTCCAAGAAATCCTCAAGAAACGCCGCTTCTCGAATCCTAACGTGTTCAGCTGAAAAACGAAGGATAGAGCAGGTTACTATGAAGAAAACTTTTCATAATGCCAAACGCACTCTTAAATTTTCACAGAAAAAAACAGCGCAGGTAAAAAAAAAGCAACCGAAAAGAAAACGCCAAATTAAAGTGGAATCATCTGACGAAAGTATGAGTGATGTTAGCTACGCTGAGACAATTGATTCTAATTGATTCGCTGCTGACGATGAAGGTTATCTTTAATCTCGGGCAGATGATATGGAAATACACAAAATGACTGATGATGAAAAGTTGGATGTGGGAGATTATGTTCTAGTTAAATTCCAAGAAAACATCAAAAAGACCGTCTTCTATGTGGGTCAAATATTGGAAGCATTTGGCAACTGCACTTTTAACATAACTTTTTTTCGAAAGACATCTCCTTCGAGTTTGTTTGGTCTTTGTTAAACCAGAAATTGAAGTAGAGCTAAAGCTGCCGATTCCTGAAAATCCTGCTTCTACTTCACGTTGTCGTACAAAATATATTTTTAAGAAGGATTTATCCAACTATTATATAAAATAAGTTTTAATATATTGGTTCTTGGTATTTATATTTTCTAGTTTCGAACATGTAAGTGAAATATTTGAATTTTGTTTTTGCACAATAAAAATAAAAAGACTGAATTACAAAATAGTATTTTATTTTATATAAAATACAACACAAACGTTTTTCTTTTTCAAATGCATATATGTAGGTGTCAAATCTTCCCCTCCTAAAGTCAAATGTGCGCCGTGACAGGGGTACATTTGAGAAAATGGCTTTTCTCAAAAAATTTTAAATTAAAATGCACTACGGTGTCCCTTGAAAGAAATTCGGCCAAAATTGTTAAGTTGAAAAATGGCATTGTGGAAAGCAAACATTGTTTCTCTTATTGTTTAATCACGCTTCGAGAACCGTGGGTTCAAAAAAAAGTGTCAAATGTACCCCAGTTTCCCCTACATATGTACATATGTTTGTGGCAGATTTGTTATTAAAATTTACCCAGTCTTTCATTTTGTTGTTGCATTGCCATACCTGCTCTTTTAATAGCGTACCAACCAGCCCGTTTGGCGAAATTAGAGAATAACGCTGATATTTGCGATCACATATATATGTACACACATAAGGGCTGATCACATTTAACACGACGCCTACAGGCCACTACCACATAAAGCAAAGCTTGACGACAACCGTAGCTAAGCATTGGCTTCTTGATTGCTTTGAAAGCGGCAGCCACCAATATAAATTACAGCAAATAGTAGCGAAATATTTAGAAAAAAATATTAATTATTTAAAAAACGCCCAAAAGAATGATTTTAGCTTTTATTATCTGTTATTTACTTCTATTTTAGTTTTTATTGACATAATAAAAAGGACGCCACTCACTGTCGCTTCCAAAAAATAGAATTAAACTGCAGACATAGGTGCGTTATCGGTAACCGTATCGGTAACCTTATAACAGCTGATTCGACCAAACTTATGGGGTTCAATGCAATCGATTATTGGTACCACTAAGGTCGTAACCGTATCGTAGCCAACCAATTGGTTTATGGTTTTCCGCCGTAAGGAAAAAGAGCCGATACAACAAACGGCTCATTTGCTGCCACGTCGTAATAACTCAAAAAACACAATTTTATAGTAGAGCCATTCAAAGATTTTAACTGCCATATGTTGCGCATATAAAGGCATATTTTCATTTTTATACCACGTGCTAAATTTTTACCTGATCACGAATATTTTTTTTTACAACATAGATCATGATATTGGGTAGGTTTATATGTTATTAACTCAAAAGTCATGTTTTTTGAGTTATGACAACGTTGCAGCAAATGAGGGATGTGTAAAAATGATATGTCAGATTGGCGGCTACGCCGCCGTCGTGAATGTAATCAGCCCTATATTCTCATTCTCTAGACGTAAATCACAACAAAGAAAGACGAATAAATCACAGGGCTGCCGAACGGAAAAAAAATAAATAAATAAAACAAAGGCTTACAAATAAAGAGCTCCAAACCAAAACGCAATAATAGCCGTGTTTTTTTTTAACACACGTATCCGCTTACGTTTGCGCGTGAAAAAAAACGCCTATCCTCGCTTAGATAATGCTTAGGAGACCCATCTAGCGGCAGTGGTTAAACAACTAGCTACAGCTACAGGGTGTACCGAAAAGCGGAGACACAACCCTCTGTTGTATTTCTGTGTATAACATATAGCTGGATCAGTTTTGATAGATAGTGGACGCGCATAGAATGCATGGAATTAGTGCAGAGGGTGAAACATGGACACATATTTCAATTACATCTGAGTATAATGCGTATTGAAATTTAGTAGTACTAATTTTATGCGTAGCAATTTCAGAGGTGTATTTAAAGTTTGTCGCTTACCAGTACCATATAAAGTTTAAGCGTAAACGTATATAGACGTGAAAAAAAACACAGCTGTTATTATAAATAAAAAAAAACTTATTTTGCAACTTATAATATTTTTTTTTTTATTTTTAATATTTCCACACAACTTTTCACTATTTTTATTTTGTTTGTTTAACACTAAGGAGTAGTGATAATAGCTGTGTTTTTTTTTTACATCATAGACGTTTACGCTTAAACTTTATATGGACTGCTAAGCGTAAAACTTAAACTTTATATGGACTGCTAAGCGTAAAACTTTAAATACACCTCTGAAATTGCTGCGTATAAAATTAGTACTATTAAATTTCAATACGCATTATACTCAAATGTAACTGAAATATGTGTCTATGTTTCACCTCTACACTAATTCTATGTATCACCTCTTAAAATGGTGTGTGTCCACAATTCATCGCAACTGATTCAGCTAGATGTTATACACTATGGCCATCAGAGGGTTGTGTCTCCGCTTTTCGGTACAACCTGTGCTGTATGTAGCTAGTTGTTTAACCACTGCCTCTAGATGGGTCTCCTAAGCATTATCTAAGCGATGATAAGGGTTTTTTTACGCGCAAACATAAACGTATACGCGTGTAAAAAAAACACGGCTAATGTCGTGCAAATAATCGATAACTGTGACAATAATCATAAGATCGCATTTCTAGTGTTATTCGAATCGGTTCACAGTCGAATTCTAATCTAGCATTAGAATGTAAAATTACAATATTTCTCTAACGTTAGAAACTGTGTTTGCTCGGTACAGCAATGCTGGTCGCTAGGCGTAAATACGCCTAGAAAATAGCAAGAAGATGTTTGTTTACAATTTTTCGTGTGCAAACTTTTTTTCACTTATGCGCGGTGGTGAAAACTTTCCTTACAATATTTCTCTAACGTTAGGAACTGTTTGCTGGGTACAGCAATGCTGGTCGCTAGGCATAAATACGCCTAGAAAAGAGCAAGAAGATGTTTGTTTAAAATTTTTCGTTTGCAATCTTTTTTTCACTTATTCGCGGTGGTGAAAACTTTCCTTTTTAATTTTATAAACAATCACCTTTTGTATAATGGCAATTATACAGCATAATTTAATTTGGTTTATTTTTTTAGAAATATTTTTCTATTTGTAGCGACGCTTGGAAGTAGCTACCTATGCAGATCTTGAAGCGTAGAGGAATTGTAGCTATATGAAATATCTTGTACGCGTCTATTACGGGAAAAAGTAATTTTGGAATACTCTTCTATTTGCCTAAATCGTCTGATTTTTGCTTTTTAGATAGGTAGCGACGCTTGGATGTAGCTACGTATGCAGATCTTGAAGCGTAGAGGAATTGTAGCTATATGAAATATCTTGTACGCGTCTATTACGGGAAAAAGTAATTTTGGAATACTCTTCTGTTTGCCTAAATCGTCTGATTTTTGCTTTTTAGATAGGTAACGTAAACGGGCACTTTTTATGTTTTGATATGGAACTCCTGAAATGCATTTCATAAAATAATTGGATGGACAAATCGTACAAAATCTGCTAAAAGAATTTAATATCAAAGTTTTAAAACATATACATAAATAAGATACTTTTCTTTTTACATTTTAGAATCTTAAAAAATTTAAAGTTATATAAATGTTTTTGATACGCAAGTTATTGGTTAGCGATTTTATATTCAAACAATCATAAAGTAGGTAAGCGTAAACGTATATAGACGTGAAAAAAAACACAGCTATTATTATAAATAAAAAAAACTTATTTTGCAACTTATAATATTTCCACACAACTTTTCACTATTTTTATTTTTTTTGTATAACACTAAGGATTAGTGATAATAGCACATGTTTACTTTTGTTTTTGCGTTATCAAAAATAAATAAATAATTGTAAAGCGCGATAACCTCCGTAGAGAATTTAGGGCGAGGTTCTCTTCCAATTTGCGTCGTGCTCCTTTTCATTTTTCCTACAAATTTTAGGTCCCATGTATTATGTCGACTCCGAACGGCATCTGCAAGGCAGATAAGATTTCACTGCAGCATTTCTTTCTTAAAAAAACTAAAAAACACGCAAATATGGTGCTGTTTTAGTAAATACAATCCACTTAAGTTTCTGTTGATAGCACCATAGCACAGAGGTTCGTGTCTCCGCTATTAAGCACAACTCGTTTTGTAGCGAGTCTTCAATAATTGGCGCTAGATGGGTCTAACTCTCCTTTGCGCGCCTAACCTAAAGAGTTACAAACAAGCATACATACCAATGAAGCTAATATAAGCGTGTTAAAAAGCGCAAACTTCGAACAACCCATGACGCAATAAAATAAGAAATGCGGAGTCAATAGTACGACAACAAAAATTTGACGGCCCAGTCATGAATTTTAAAGTAGTAGAGAGGGAAAATTTTTGGCACTATTTTGCTATTTTTTACTACCTTTTGCAACGTTATGTGTAAAAACAAGCCAAACTCGATATATCTCCATATTGGAAACGGGCACATGAATGAAAAGAGAAAACAGGAAATTGGAAAACAAAAGTAGAGGAAATTGGGGGAAAGTCGTAAAAGTTAAGCGAACAAGAAGAACATGGATAGTGAGAGTAAAAGTAAGAATAAGGGCAATGGTTTGAGACAAAGTAGTAAAATGAGGTTAACAGGAAGATTAAGAATAAGGATAAGATTAAGGATAATAGTGAAAGCTAGACTTGGCTGAGAGCAAGAGCGGGAGGGGTAAAAGGAAAAGCAGGAAGATTTACGGAAGAATGAACGGGATAGGGAAATTGAATGAGCCGATTAAGGTAAACTATAAATTGCGAAGGGGATAGGGTTTGATCATAAGACTGGGAATATTTGATGATTATCTAAATGTCTCCAGGGCTATCCAGAACTGTTTAAAATAAAGCTCTTGTATGCCAAAGTGTGTTTGTTTGCCATCAGGTAAATCCGTTAGCTCTGATTTGTTGAATCATTGTTGCTGTAAAAGTTCTGCCGCTATATATCTTTTTACCAGCCTCCTATTTCTGCTCAATGAGCCTACCGCAACACTTGGTTTACATAGATAAGTGTTGGGATTTGGTACCGTATACCGTCAATCCCGAGTTTTCGTATTACAAGCCTCCCACAACTTCATGGTATTGTTTAAGATCGTCAATCATCGCATTGACGTCAGCAGCATGTTTTCCATATTCCTTAGTCGGGGAAAATGTGATTTTCTGAAAATACAGCCGTTCAGTTTCGTTGCCTAGAACCTTTCCATTTCCTCTCTGGAAGAGGAAATAAACCCTCCCACAAAAGAAAACACAGACCGCAGGCATCATTTTCCTGTACCTTACTTCAAATCATATTAATGCAGTTTTTTATGATACTGAAAAAGTCAAAGCCGAAGATAAGTCAAAAAGCAAAATTTATGAGGGCGAGTGGACGGCAGGCATCGGTGCAATTTCGAAACGAAACATCTAAACCAAGGAGAGTTAAAAAAGGGGTGCCACAGGGTAGTGTCCTATCCCCGCTTTTGTTTAACTTCTACATATCAAAAAATTTTTTTCAACTGTCAATAACTTTGTCAAAAATTAACCGATTCTCATGTTTTTTCTTTGAAATGTTCATTATTATATTTTCTTTTATATAACTTTATAAACAATAGCATATAGTTTAAAAAAAAGTTTTTTGTTTAGTATTAGTAAACATTGATGACTTTTTTCAAAAATTAATTTCTCAAAAAAGGTAATTTTTTTTGTTTAAACTTTTTCTGTATTGAGTGAACAGCTCATCTTTCAACTTGGTTAAATGCCTATTAGCCAAAACTTGTTGTTTTCGAGATATGAATTTTTGAATATTAAACATTTTTTTACCCATTTATTGATGCAATGCATTACAGCATACAATAACTTTGTCAAAAATTAACCGATTCTCATGATTTTTTCTTTGAAATGTTCGCTATTACTTTTAATTTTATATAAATTCATAAACAATTGCATATAGTTAAAAAAATTATTTTCTTAGTATTTAGTAAAAATTTATGACTTTTTTTCAAAAATTAATATTTCAAAAAACGGTTATTATTTATTGTTTAAACTTTTTCTATATCGAGTGAGCAGTTTATATTTCAACTTGGGTAAATATCCATTAGCCAAAACTCGTTGTTTTCGAAATATGAATTTTTGAATATTAAACTTTTTTTTCGCGATATATTGATGCAATACATAGCATACAAGGTGATCAATGCCAAATGCTTAAAATTAGTTAAAATATCACATTTATTATTGAAAACATTCATTTGTTATTATTTTTCAGATTATGGCAAAATATTTCACTAAACCTCCAATACCGTCACAAGAGCCTTTGCCATGTCCTGTTAAAAAAATCACTGTAATTCTGAAAAATAATAACAAATGAATGTGTTCAATAATAAATGTGATATTTTAATTAATTTTAAGCATTTGGCATTGATCGCCTTGTATGCTGATTTGTATTGCATCAATATATGGCGAAAAAAAAGTTTAATATTCAAAAATTCATATTTCGAAAACAACGAGTTTTGGCTAATGGATATTTACCCAAGTTGAAATATAAACTGCTGACTCGATATAGAAAAAGTTTAAACAATAAATAATAACCGTTTTTTGAAATATTAATTTTTGAAAAAAAGTCATAAATTTTTACTAAATACTAAGAAAATAATTTTTTTAACTATATGCAATTGTTTATAAATTTATATAAAATTAAAAGTAATAGCGAACATTTCAAAGAAAAAATCATGAGAATCGGTTAATTTTTGACAAAGTTATTGTATGCTGTAATGCATTGCATCAATAAATGGGTAAAAAAATGTTTAATATTCAAAAATTCATGTCTCGAAAACAACAAGTTTTGGCTAATAGGCATTTAACCAAGTTGAAACATGAGCTGTTCACTCAATATAGAAAAAGCTTAAACAAAAGTTTGTAATATTGACTTCACCTGTCTGGTTTATTGCATCATGGAACAACCAAAGCAAAACATGTTTCTCCTGTTTGATATTAACGAAAATTTCTTTTTGATATTTATATATTTATAACATTGCGTAGGCCTGAGAGAAATCATCCGATTGAAGTAAAAACGGCAGCCCTGACAGTTCTAAAGCGTATAGTTATTCCACTCAATACACTTAATAATATAAATGATGTAGTAAAACCGAAACGCTGAATGTAAAGCAGTTTAAAAGTGATCGCGGAACTATCATCATAAATGCGACCCGAAATTTATAACTAAGAACTAATATTTTTTTATTATCAACAAATGTGAAGAGCCTGATAAAACTAAATAAATGTATATGAATTAAAAAAATCTATCTCAGAATAGTAATTAAAATACAATAACAATCATAACACAACCCTACATACAATAAACAGCTAAGTAAAGACTAGTGGGTTTTAATCTGGAAAAAGAAAAGAAGTAGTGGAAACTTCAAATAATGCATAGCACATTATTAGACGAGGTAGGTAAAGCTCATGCATATCGTTATCATAATTCACAAGGGCCCTAAACCAATAAATTTAAACTTTACATGAGAATCAAAAAACATTTTATTTTCACATTCACACCTGCAGATTGTTGTGTTGTGGATATCACTGAGGACCTAGTGTTTTTTTGCTTCATACGGCTGTGTTCTCAGATGCCGTATTTCCTGATAATGCTTGCGGGGACGCGTAGCATGCAATTGGCAGGCCAATTGCTTTGTAAGTGGTAATGATCGTTTCTTTGACTTGCTGACCGTGCTGGCGGCAAGAGATTTGAGGATTTTATTACGGCTCTGGATTTAAGGTACAATTACGGTCGCATGCTCGCCAAAATGTAGATCCTGATGGAACGTCACACCCAATATTTTTGGGTGTAAGACAGACGGTAGCGTAATGCCATCGACGTTGATGGCCAATATGGTCAACATTAGCTTTGTGTATGTTGTGAATAAGGTGGCCGAAGATTTGGATGTTGACAGTGTCAGAAGTGAAAAAACTGGAAAGGCTAGGGATGGTTGTTTATTTTATAGCATAGCTCATCAATGGATGGTCTAGAACCTGTTGGGAAGGGAACATCCCAACAGACATCTGATTGATGAGCCTACACCACCCAGGGGTTTAAGGGTCATCTCCGTAAGCATTATGAGGAAATACGGCACCTGAGAACACACCCGTATGAAGTTAAAAAACACAAGCAGGTCCTCAGTGAACTCCACAAACAGGCGTCGGACCTCTATGCCAGGAATTGCCAGGTGAATCCTGTACTCAAAGAACAATACCCAAAACTAGCAGAGGAGGAACGCACTCTCTCTAGGGAAACGGGCGTCACTCTAGCTCAACTTCGATCTGGGTACTGTAACAGGTTAAACTCTTACCTATCCAGAATCAACCCCACATACAAAACATATGTCCTGCTTGTGATGTGTGCCCACATGACACCAACCATCCCTTTAACTGTATTGGGGAACCCACGCCTCTAACGCCCCTCTCATTATGGTCCACCCCTGTTGAAACAGCAAGTTTCCTTGGACTCCCGTGAGAGGGCATTGATGACAATTTGTGATCGGTCGCATCTATTGGATGGGGCGAAGCACTGCTACAACAACAACAACAGGACAGCATCCTTGGCCAAATAGTTACTCCCTAATGTTTTAAATTGTAGTAGTGCTGGTAGTGCTCGGCAGCATACATAAATAAATGTAAGGCGCGATAACCTCCGAAGAGATTTGAGGCCAATTTGCGTCGTGCTCCTTTTAATTTTTCTTACAAATTCGCGGGGCGGGAACTACTTGTTTTATGCCGGCTCAAAACGGCATCTGCAAGGCAGATGAGTTTTCACTCAGAGCTTTTCATGGCAAAAGTACACTCGGAGTGCTAGCCAAACACTTCCGAAGGGCGGCGGCCCCGTTAGAAAATGTTTCTACTAATTGAAACAACTTTTTTCTAAAATTTTGATGTGGCTTTGCCCGGGGCGTGAACCCAGGATCTTCGATGTGGTAGCAGGAGCCCTATCCCACCACCTCAGCAGCATAGCGCGACAAAAAAAATCAGTTAGAAAGTATTCGGAGTTACACCTAGGACAGTGACGTCGACGAAGGTATGAGTTCCAAGTCGTAGTCTTGTAGCTTCTGTTGCATGTGGTATGACGGCCAGGAGGCGTGGTAGTGACTGCTGGTGGACAGGATTACTGCTGTTCACACATAGGGACTTAAAGCTCTTAAAATAGCCCAAAAAACTAGAGGCACGCTTTGCCGCGATCAACAATAGGCCAGCGTTGGAGCTCATCGTTAAAACTGTGCCACGAGAGCCATGAGTATTAAAATACCATTAATAGCAACCGTAAGTCGCCTTTGTGAGTAACCAGCAAGGGGCCACAAATAATTTTAAGAAATGGTGTCATCAACGAGTATTAGGAGTTAGACCAAAATACCTGCTTCGGTGAAACTACGCTTTGTACGAGACATACAGACAAAGGTGTGATCATTTTGGTACTTAATTTTTTTTCGGCAGACCACGCAGTATCAGTCCCTTAGAACGGAGTTAGGTTCGAAGTCTCCTTGGAGTAAGTGAATGCAGGATAGGGTCTCCGCAAAGAGATGCTCCTGAAATTTTTTGAACGAGACTGTAAGGCAAAAACCCCGGATCTTTACGAAATGGCCAAAACCTTGATTTCCTTAAATACATACAAACAAAACCTTTCGTAAATATTATTTTTTTAAATGGAAAAATCAAGCTTTTTAAAGTAAGATCGAAGGCGTACGCCGGCGCGCCGCCGCCGATATAGTGATCGGCGTAAACCTCTAGTGTACATATCCATGTATATAGAAATTACTTAGGATGTATTTACTTTGGTTCGGAAGTATTCCGTTTTCGATCTATATAATAAAACCTCATATCTATAAAAAAAACTATGGTTGTTGTTGTTGTTGTAGCGATAAGGCCACTCCCCGAAGGTTTTGGGGAACTTGGGGTCGCCATAGATTCGTCTGCTAAAGCAACAGGATTCGCCACGGGTTGGTTAGTGTGACCACATAAAACCTTCAAGGCCCTCAGGCCCATGGCCATCGTCGCCAGAGCCTAGGCTGTTAAAGAAACAGCATTCGCCACGGTAGGGTAGGTTGACAATTGGGTTAGAGAAGCTATAAATTGCGCTGTCAACCATTTGAAAGGGTTGCGCTACACAACCCCTTCAATAAATTTGGTATTTTAGTCGCCTCTTACGACAGGCACACTTGCCCCGGGTATATTCTAAGCCCCATAACCCGCTGGGGGAAAAATCGTGTCCCTATACGTGTTTATTATAAATATAGTAAAATAACGAATTACTTAATTGGCGCTTAACCGTTTAAACGGTTATGGCCGTCCAACAAGGCGCGCCAGTCGCCCCTTCTCTCTGCCAACCGGCGCCAATTGGTCACACCAAGGGAGTTTAAATCGTTTTCCACCTGGTCCTTTCAACGGAGTGGAGGCCGCCCTCTACCTCTGCTTCCATAGGCGTGTTCCGATAGAAACAATTTCTTGGCCGGAGCGTCATATTTCATTCGCATAACGTGGCCTAGCCAGCGTAGCCGCTGCGTTTTAATTCGCTGGAGTATGTTGATGTCTGCGTATAGCTCGTACAGCTCATGTTGTTGTTGTTGTTGTAGCAATGCTTCGCCCCACCTAACAGCCGCGACCGGTCACAAATTGTCATCAATTCGTACAGCTCATCGTTAAATCTTCTTCAGTACTCGCCATCGCCAACGCGTAGAGGTTCATAAATCTTTCGAAGAACTGTTCTCTCGAACACTCCCAGAGCCGCTTCATCTGCTGTTCTCATGGTCCATGCTTTTGCCCCATATAGCAGAAATAACGAATTACACTTATTTATTTGCAGCTTAACCAAAATGGTTACATTGTCATCGAAGATTTTCTAACACCGAGTGAGGTCGAAGAGCTTTACACTACTGGTCGTGCCCTCTGCATGGATGCACCGCAGGCGAATCGTAAAATTTTCAGTACAGTTAATCAAAAGGATGCCCACAGCAAAGAGACATATTTTCTCGAATCAGGTGATAAAGTTCGGTTTTTCTTCGAAGAGGGTGCCATAGGTGAAAATGGTGACTTAGTGGTTGATCCCATGATAGCCCTTAACAAGGTTGGGCATGCGCTGCACGTTGATCATCCCATATTTAAGAAATTAACATTCAGTAATCGCGTTAAAGAGATTTGTTGGCAGCTGAATTTTAATAAACCGGCTATATGCCAGAGCATGTATATCTATAAGAATCCCGGTATTGGAGGTGAGGTGATACCGCATCAAGACTCATGGTTTTTGTATACAGAACCGAATTCCGTAATTGGCTTTTGGTTCGCCCTTGAAGACTGCACCTTGCAAAATGGTTGCTTGCAAGCGATAAAGGGATCACATACAAGCGGGGTTCATCGTCGTTATATGCGTAATCCAGATAAGGAAGGCAACCAGTTACTCATTTATGACAGACCGCCACCTATATATCCGCAATCAAGTTACACACCATTAATAGTGGCTAAAGGTACTAATACATTAAGGTTTTATTATTTTTGTAATTTATTAGTAACGTATGTGCTGGTCTTCTCTCAGGAACCTGTATCATAATTCACGGTAATGTGGTGCATAAAAGTGAACCGAATAGATCGCAAAAGAGCCGGCATGCATATACTTTCCATGTAATTGAAACTGATAATAGTGTGAAATATTCTGAAGACAATTGGCTCCAGCCACCAAATGGAAAACATTTTCCAATATTGTTTGAACGAAAGGATTAAATTATGCAATTTGGATTAAGAAACCAGTACAATAATTTTATTCACTTCTATTTTTTGTACATGTTATTAGATATATTACCAATATGCATTGTTACAAATGAAATTATAGAAGAAGAAAATTGCAAGACTTCGGCCCGGTTCTTCAGTACAAGTTCAATTCAGTTTGTCAGTTAAACTACGCTTAAACTTATTCTGCAGTTTTTCAGTCTACTTTAACTGAAGCTTAAGCGGCCGATCTGGAAGGGTTAAAACTCTAGTTAACTTATTGGTGATTTGCGTTCGTTCGAAATGGCGTCGAATATACCCAAAAAGCATTTGGGCTTGAATTTTTCGGTACACAAACGACCCAGAACCAAATTGCGCCATATCTCTTTAAACAAAGCAAAATTTTCTAAATTTTCTTTTTGTATTAGATAGGGAAAGTTCTATCAGGTCATAAAGGGATAGAAGGTAATGAAAATGAAGATGCGTTGGTAAGGCAAAGGCACTCGACGGTAGACGTTCCAATTCACTTGGAAGAAATCAAAAGAAGACAGGAGTTACACAGGAGCCATCAAGCAGCAAAGGCGTAGACAGAAGCGAGATGCTGCAAAATTTCTAAGATGATGTGCAAATCCTACGATGTTACACTCACAAAGCTGGTCATATCTCTCTAAAAATAGGATACTTAAGGCTCAATTGGATACTGCCTTCTGACATCACATGCTTATAAGCTAGGCCTCGTAAGTAACAGCAGATGTAGGAAGTGCCAGCTGCAGGAAGAAACGGTTGATCACGTATTGTGTTCGTGTTCTGCGCTCGCGAGGTAAAGGCTCCAGCGGGTTATGGGGTCAGAATATACCCGCGGTAGGTATGCTTGTAGTAAGAGGCGACTAAAATACCAGATTCAAGGGGCTGTGTAGCGCTACGCTTCAGGTTGCCAGCGCAATATATAGCTTCTCCAAACCCAATTGTCAACCTCACCTATCCGCGGCGAATCCTATTTCACTAACAGACGAGGCTTTGGCGACCCTAAGCTCCTCATGGATCTTGGGCTGGGGAGGGAGGGGATGGCCTGATGGCGGTTTAATGTGGCCACATAAATCGTTCCCGAGATGATCCGGCTAGCACCTTAATGGTGCTGTGGTACCGGAGCGTACCGGATCTGTATCCGGCAAAGGACCATCACATCGATAACACTCTCCAAAGCCTTCGGGGAGCAACGTTATCACTACAACAACAACAACAACAACAGGGGCGGCAGAGTTGACATATTGTAGTATTTGCCAAGAGGAGGAGTTATTTTTTAACATACTCCATACTTTTTTGAGGCTGTCCGTCAAACAAATTCTGGCAATATTATGGACACATGCAGTCTATGCGAGGTCTTTACTGACCGGCCAGAGACACCTAAACTAACCTTAACCGTTTGGAATTCTTTTTAGCGATATTTCGTTCATTAAAAAAATAAAAAACAAAAAAACTACCAATGTTAAAGGCCCGGTTTCTATGAACATACGAAACCAAAACCAATTTAAAATTCATTGTTCAACGCCAAAAACTCGACAAGTACTCGATTCACGGAAAAATGTCATTAGCGTGTTAACTTATTCATTCCGTATGTTCGGATTGGAATTCTTTTTAGCGATATTTCGTTCATTAAAAAAATAAAAAACAAAAAAAATACCAATGTTAAAGGCCCGGTTTCTATGAACATACGAAACCTAAACCAATTTAAAATTCATCGTTCAACGCCAAAAACTCGACAAGTGTTCGATTCACGTAAAAATGTCATTAGCATGTTAACTTATTCATTACGTATGTTCGGAACATTCGTCTCCATTTAAGAAATTGTCGAATGGTTTAATGTATATTTGGAATATTATGTATATAGGGCAACATCAAAATTTCAGAAATAAGGTTTTTCAATTAGAAGAAAATTTTTCTAAGCGGGGTCGCCCCTCGGCAGTGTCTGGCAAGCACTCTGAGTGTATTTCTGCCATGGACAGCTCTCAGTGAAAACTCATCTGCCTCGCAGATGCCGTTCGGAGTCGGCATAAAACAAGTAGGTCCGGTCTCGCCAATTTGTAGGAAAAATTGAAAAGGAGCACGACGCCAATATATAAAATAATTAAAAGAAAAAATTTTAACATTATTTTGTGTCGTTATTGGCCGTTAGTGTTTAGAAAAACTGAAATTTTTGGCCGGGTTTTCTTAAATAAAACACTTGGATGTGTATTTTATTTTGTTTTTATTTTTCAATAGTCGAAATATTGAAAAATAAAAACAAAATAAAATACACATCCAAGTGTTTTATTTAAGAAACCCCGGCCTTGAGCTCAACCATAAATTTCAGAAAAAATTTGAAGTTAAACGGTTTTATTGAAAAGAATTGAGTATTGAGAACTTAGATTATAGCAAATTGTCAGGAAAGTCCTTGTAATAATGAGTCACTAAATGAACTAAATAGATTGAGAAATAATAGGCAATTAAATAAAGACTAAAAACTTGAAAATAAAACACTTAAAAAAAATTTTTAAGTTAAACAATTTTATTGAAAACAATATTTACATGAAGTAATAATAATAGTAAAAACTAGAAAATAATTAGTGTGGTAGTTGATAAATATACCACTATTTAATTGTACAAACACTATTTTATTTTTTATAAAATATCTTTATTTTAATGACTCCTAAATGTATGTTACAATACGTTTTAAAAATTCATAACCGAATGAAAATTTTTGAAAGACAATATTTTACAATTGAAAAATAAAAATTAACAAGAACAAAAAAAATTCAATTTATTTAAAGTAGGTACATTTAAAGTTGAATATAAATATAACCCTACAATACTCCCCCTTCCGGAGATTTAATGTTAAACAAATTAAAAGTAACTTTCTTTTTTGTTTTTGTGTTAGGTATCTGTATTTTATCAATCATTGCTGGTTTAAAACGATCAATAGGAATAGATTCAATTTTAAAGTTTTTAATATCTTTTTCAATAACTCTATAAGGACCTTCATACGGATGTTGCAAGGAATGTTTGTTTATTACACGTACAAAAACAAAATAACAATCTTTTAAATCTTTTGGAACAAAAATACCACTAGAATTTTGATGATGTTCCAAATTTGATTTAAAATTTTTAAAATGTTCACGCAAACTACTTAAAACATCCGTTGAAGTTATATTCTCTGTAGTTGAAACAAATAATTCACCAGGTAATCTTAAATTTTGTCCATAAACCATTTCAGCCGGTGTTGCTGAAATATCTTCTTTAAAAATCGATCGCAAACCCATAAGTACTATTGGTAACTCTTCATACCAATCTCTGGATCCATTCCTAGCCGTTATTGAAGATTTAAGCTGTCTATGAAAACGTTCTATCATTCCATTAGCTTGGGGATGATAAGGAGAAGTTGTTATTTGATGACTTCCAAGAAGTTTCGTTAATTCTGAAAACAAGTTTGAAGTAAATTGAGATCCCTGATCTGTTGTTATTTCTAATGGAACTCCAAAACGTGAAATATATTCTTTAAAAAATTTATTTACAACCGTAACTGCAGAAATATCTCTTAGTGCGAATGCCTCTGGCCAACGTGTAAATCTATCAATTATAGTTAATATGTAACGATATCCTTTTGAAACAGGTAAGGGTCCAACAATATCTAAGTGAATGTGTTCAAATCTAGATTTTGGAATTGGAATTTTCATAACTGGAGATTTTGTATGACGATGTACTTTCGATTTTTGACAACTTATACATTCTTTAGACCAAGTATTAATATCTTTATTCATTTTAGGCCAAAAATATTTCTTAACTATCAAACGACGTGTAGCTCTACTACCAGGATGTGAAATCCCATGTAACATATCAAATATTATTTTTCTTAAATTGTTTGGAATGAAAGGCCTAGGATTTTCTCCTGACACTTCGCACCATATATTAAAGTTAAGAACAGAATTTTTATTAGTTTCAAATTTAAAAATGTTTGCTCTGAGGTAAGTTTGTCTTGTTGTTGTTCACTTTGTAAAATTTTTAAATTAATGTCCGAATTATTAATCGCTTCTACTTCAAACGCACGAGATAAACGTTTGATGTATGACACCACCTATTGCCTTATTGGATGCATCTACATTTAAAGAAAGTTTTGCATCTTTGTTAAAATGATTTAACAATATCGCAGATGCAAACTTTTCTTTAATGCATTCGAAAGCTTTATTAGATGTATCGTCCCAAATTAAAATCTTGTCTCGCTTCTTATTTGTTCAATTAATTAAATCATAGATAACTGTCGTAAACTCTGCTAATTTTGTTATATATCGATGGTAATAATTAACCATACCAATAAATTTTTGTGCCTGCTTAATAGATTTTGGACGATCAAAATTTCGAATGGCTAAAACTTTTCCTTCTGAGGGTCTAATTCCCGTTTCAGAAATATTATGTCCTAAAAAGTCAACATTTGTTACGCCAAAAGTACATTTACTTGGTTTTATATTTAAACCGTACTCCGTTAGACGTTGAAATAGTACGCGAAGATCTTTAAAATGTTGTTCCTCATTTTCGCTTGCCACTAAGAGATCATCAATATATGTAAAAACAAAGTCTAAATCATTAACTGCTTCATTAATAAATCGTTGAAAAGTTTGCGCGGAGTTCCTAAGCCCGAAAGGCATTCGTACAAATTCAAACATGCCAAAAGGCGTAGTGATTGCAGTTTTATAGATATCCTCTTCTGCCATTGGAATTTGGTGATAAGCTCTTACCAAATCTAATTTTGAAAATATTTTCTTATTTCTTAGATTCATGTTGAAGTCATGAACATGGGGCAAAGGATAACGATCAGGAACTGTTACGACATTTAATCTTCTAAAATCTCCACAAGGACGCCAGTCATTTAACTCCTTCTTGGGTACAAGATGTAAAGGAGATGCTACTGCTGAATTAGAAGGTCTACATATCCCTGTCTTTACTAAAAAATCGAATTCAGTTTTAGCTACTTTGAATTTAATGGGGTCTAAACGCCTTGGTTTAGAAAATGGTAAATTTCCTTCAGTGACTAGTCTGTGAACTGTTGTATGTCTAACTGGTTGTGAATAATCTGGTTCAGAAAATAAAGAAGGAAATTCTTTCAATAACTTTGTAAATTTGTTATCAACAGCGAAAACTTTTGGTAGCGAAACATTACAAACACATGAAATTGTGTTAACTGAAAGACTTGTTACCGGATCTACTAAGCATTTGCGTGTAACATCAATTAAGAGACCATATTTACACAGAAAATCAGCACCGAAAATTGGTTCAGCTATATCTGCTATTAAAAATGTGAACGGAAATTCGCGACGCAGTCCCAAATTTATAGTTAAAAGTTTTTTACCGTATGTCGAAATCGTTGAACCGTTAGCTGCCGTTAAAATAATATCTGATGACTTTTTCGAACATGAAGATTTTGAAACCGGAAGCACTGAAATTTCTGCTCCACTATCTATTAAAAAATTCAATTTGTTTGTTTTATCAAAAATAAATAAGCGACGTGTCTAAATCTCCGTTGTTTGTCGCCGCAACAACGGATAACTTTAGTTTGACGAACTATTGTTATTTTTAAAAGCGCATGGTTGTTCGCACTTCAAAGCCTGATTACCAAACTTATAATGATACCTACAGAGCCAATTGGGGTTATCACGAGACTTTGATCTATATCTAGAGGGACTTCTAAAGCGATTCCTACTAAAAGATCGGGACCTTGAATAATTTTGACTCATCTGATTTTTAATTTCACTGATCTCTAATGATAATTTTTCAAAATTTTTGCAAATAATGTTAGTTGTTTGAACTAAATTTGAAATAATTGTATTTTCGCTTTTAGAATTTGGAAAATTACTAACTGAAGCTATTTCATTTTTATTATAAGCTTCCCAAATATTATCGGCTAATTTAACTAATTCACTTATTTCAGTCGAATTCGAACTAGCAAGGATAATTCTTAAATTTTTTGGCAACTTCCTTATCCAAAGCTTTTTAAGAATTTCCTTGCTAAAATTGTTTCCAGAGAGTAGCACTAGAGACCGATAAAACTCAGAAGGTTTACAATCTCCCATTTCTGAATCGGATAACACTCGATCTAACTTGGCATTCTCACTTAATGAGTGCCGTGCAATTAAAATTTTCTTTAATGCAGAAAATTTGTCATCTTCAGGAGGATTTTGAATAAAATCAAGAATTGTCATAATTACATCCTGCGTAAGTGCAGTTATGACATATTCATATTTTGTCCCTTCCTAGTAATGTTCTTTCGACTAAATTGCATTTCAGCATGGATGAACCATGCTTCAGGGCAATTAGTCCAAAATTGGGGAAGTTTTACCGATGTAGCAAAAATTTCGTTATTTTGATTCACATATGGATTTGGTAAATAATTTTGATAATTTTCATTATCCAAATCAATAAGCGAATCGTTTACGGTGATTGATGGTGAATGAAGCATTGTTAATAAAAATAATTACAAAAATTATATTATAGGAAGAAATAAAAATGTCCGGAAAGGATCGTTTACAAAACCAAAATGTTCAATCTATTTTGATACATATACATATACATATAAATAATATTAATGCTAGATACAGCTCACCAAATATTTCTCGCAATTGTATATTTTTTACTTATTTCGAAATAATATGTTTGTCCAGAAAATCCAAAATTGCATAACAAATTCTTGAGTTCCTTTTCTACACGTTCTCTGCACTCGCAAGTGAGCTGTTTTTCCTATTATATTTGTTGTTATTTGTTCCTGCTTTCTTTCTAGTTATTTTGGTAGCTGCTTGTTTTCTTACACGCTTTTGTGGTGTTATTGCTTAACGTTTGATTGGTTGCTTTCTAGCTTTAATATATTCCGCGTTCAGTATCTCAAAAATATTAACAAGTAACTGAGCATTTGTAAATTTTCTGCTCTTTATTTCAAATTAATCTTTTAGTTAAATTTAGATTTTATTTTTATTTATTTTAATTTTATACAGGATGTTATTAATAAATCGCACCGCTAATTGTTTGTTCTAATTTTTGCTTTTTAACTACTTTTTGCAATAACACATTTTTGATGATCCAATTTAGGGAATAAATCACGCTAATTTTCTAATGCCTGTTTGGCTGCGTTCATTTCAGCTTGTTGTATAGATGAATCATTTGCCGTTGCCAAATGCTTGGAACGAAAATAAACTGCTACATACATATAAACTTTTGTATTAGTTGGCTCAATAGACTCTATCACTTAATAAACTGATATTTCAGATTCTCCGCTTTCATTATTCGCAACATAAGACAGCATTGTTTTAGCTACGATTTTTGATCATTCCAATAGAGCTTTTAAAAATACTTCCAACAAATCAGCGTGATCCTTAGTCTTAATTAACGATGAGCGTTTTATTTTATTTTTTATAAAATATCTTTATTTTAATGACTCCTAAATGTATGTTACAATACGTTTTAAAAATTCATAACCGAATGAAAATTTTTGAAAGACAATATTTTACAATTGAAAAACAAAAATTAACAAGAACAAAAAAATTCAATTTATTTAAAGTAGGTACATTTAAAGTTGAATATAAATATAACCCTACAAATAGGCCCTAGGTACTAGTCATCACACTCCTCAGATTTCAGATCGTGAAACGATTAAATTCAAAATCAAATTACATAAACTATTTCAGATGAGAACGAAGAGAACAATAATTTCCTGGGAAAATTATACAAGCGACAGCATTGTTAAAGAATTACGACAGCTTAACTACACTGACTTTGAAAATTTGAGCATCGAAAATAAGGCAACATTCCTATATAATACGCTATCAAGCGCAGTGACCACCCTGACATACTCTAAAGAAGTCAGTGTCAAACTTATGAACAAGTGGTATGATTTTGAGCTGGCTAACTTAAATAAACGTAAGCTAAATCTTTACAAGATCAGCCTATCCACTGGAGAATGGAGTGAATATTATAGTGCGAAACGCCAATATAAACGGCTAATTAAGATAAAAAAAGCCAAGTACATCGAAAACAAAATCAACCATAGTGCTGGTGATAGTAAGGTTACGTGGAAAAACTTGAAAAATTCCATAAGCATGGCTAAAGAAAACAATGGTATTAAAAAAATTAAAATAAACGACCAACTCTACACAGAGGAAAATGAAATAGCGCAATCTTTGAATAACTATTTCATTGATAGTATATTGGAGATTAGCATGAATATTCCTACTTCTTTTAGTAATGAAGGTACTATAGATGAGCAAAATGGCCCTAATGTTCTTAAGTTTCAGAAAGTATCCACTTCAGAAATAGTTGATATGGTAAGTAAGTTTAAAAATAAATTTGGAGGGAAGAAACTTGTGTCGGAAAGAGTCCTTAAGGACTCCATTACGTATACAGGTTTTTTCTATTTTCAACTTGTTAATGAGAGCTTAGATAAAGGTCTCGTTCCTAGTTTATGGAAATCTTCTATAGTTGTGCCATTAGAAAAAGTTAAAAATACCATCAAAGCTGAGGAGATAAGACCTATTAACACGTTACAATGTGATGAAAAAATTTTGGAAACAGTGGTAAAAAATCAGCTGGTAAAATATTTAGAAGATAATGTAATTATTATACCTCAACAATCTGGTTTTCGAAAGAAACATTCCTGTGAAAGTGCTTTGAATTTGGTTGTAGCTAACTGGAAAGAAGACTTAAGCAGGAAAAACACATATTTAGCTGTGTTTTTGGATTTAAAACGTGCATTCGAGACGATCGACCAAAATTTAATGCTGAAAAAGCTTTCTTACATTGGCGTTTCTGGTATAGAACTAAAATGGTTTCAATACTTCCTAATTAACAGATACCAAAGAACAGTGATTGGAACGTCCGTATCGGATAAAAGGGAGGTACCTGTTGGTCTACCTCAAGGGTCTGTGCTGGCACACATACTATTCAATATATATATTAATAATATAACTAGCTCCATTAAGCACTGTGAAATAAAATTGTTTGCTGATGATAAGTGGGAACAATATTACTGAAATATATGCTAAGCTGCAAGAAGATCTTAACAGCGTATATGGTTGGTTATGCGTAAACAGACTAAAAGTGAATGTCAATAAAACGAAATTTATGGTTATATCTAGACGCAATTTTCAAAACAGTGAGCTACAAAACTTAAATATAAATAACGAACTAATTGAAAAAGTCAGCACCATAAAATACTTGGGAATAAAAATAGATGATAAGCTGAATTTCAACGAGCACGTGGATTATACGGTAGGAAAAATAGCGAAAAAGTTATATTTTACACAACGAACCTGCAAATATTTAAATAGAAGGTATAAAATCATCGTCTACGGATCTATAATCGAACCTCATTTTATTTATTGCCCAACTATATTTTTAATCTTGCGAGATAGTCAGATATACAAGCTACAAAAGCAACAGAACAGAGCTATGAGATTCATTCTCAAAAAACGGTATGACACACCTATCAGAGACATGTTATGCTCTCTTAATTGGCTTAGCATTAGACAGCAACTTTTTTATTATACCATAAAATTTATTAAAAACATAATAGATGGAATTGAGCTTAACACCGGCTTATAATAATTGAATTGCCTGATGATGATTACGTTAGCGGTTTTCGAAATGGGTCCATCGCAATATGCCAGTAAATGTTTATTTCTTTTCAGTTTCTCTTAGAAAACATAATAATTGAAATTCAATTATTATAAGCCGGTGTTAAGCTCATGAATTCTTAAATATAAGTATAAACTGAACACACCATTAAACAAACATACATAAATATGTACAACTGAGCCCGAGTTGACAAATCTTCTCATTCGCAACGAAAAAGAACTTCACAAAAACAAATCTATATGGCACACAAATTAATATAGAGACAAAATGTCTCAGTTGTGTTGTTAGTGTAGAAATGAGAAAAACTGAATTAAGCATGAAAACAAATTCCAGCAGGATGGCCTAGTGGTTAAAGGCTACTGCATTTTTCACCATGTGATTCATGGTTCGAATCCCGACTAAACCTTTGATAACATTACAAAATTGCCTAATGATGATTACGTTGGCGGTTTTCGAAATGGGTCCATCGCAATATGCCAGTAAATGTTTCTTTCTTTTCAGTTTCTCTTAGAAAACATAATAATTGAAATTCAATTATTATAAGCCGGTGTTAAGCTCATGAATTCTTAAATATAAGTATAAACTGAACACACCATTAAACAAACATACATAAATATGTACAACTGAGCCCGAGTTGACAAAGCTTCTCATTCGCAACGAAGAAGAACTTTACAAAAACAAATCTACATGGCACACAAATTAATATAGAGACGAAATGTCTCAATTGTGTTGTTAGTGTAGAAATGAGAAAAACTGAATTAAGCATGAAAACAAATACCAGCAGGATGGCCTAGTGGTTAAAGGCTACTGCATTTTTCACCATGTGATTCATGGTTCGAATCCCGGTGAAACCTTTGATAACATTACAAAATTGCCTAATGATGATTACGTTGGCGGTTTTCGAAATGGGTCCATCGCAATATGCCAGTAAATGTTTCTTTCTTTTCAGTTTCTCTTAGAAAACATAATAATTGAAATTCAATTATTATAAGCCGGTGTTAAGCTCATGAATTCTTAAATATAAGTATAAACTGAACACACCATTAAACAAACATACATTAATATGTACAACTTAGTTTCAGTTTCTCTTAGAAAACATAATAATTGAAATTCAATTATTATAAGCCGGTGTTAAGCTCATGAATTCTTAAATATAAGTATAAACTGAACACACCATTAAACAAACATACATAATAGAAGGAACTTTGCCAGCGTATTTGAGGACTAATATAAAATATGTAAAAGATATGCACTCTGTAAATACCCGTAATGAAAATGATTTTAATCTACCGGCTTATAAAACTGAAGCAGACAAACGTAATCTGTATTATAAAGGTCTTAAATCCTATAATGAACTACCGAATGATATTAAATCATGTCATTCCAATAAATTTAAACAAAAATTGTACAATTATTGCAGAACACTACCAATTTAGTGCTGGACAGGCGGGCTTCCATAGCATCGATAGAAGTGCAGCGAAACTATACTGCTATGTAGCGCCAATACTTCCAAGCTATTGTACGCATACAAAAAAGGTTGCCGAAGCACATACTGAAACGCATCACTCGATTAACTCAGTGCATCGCCGTGCAGATGCTGCCTTCGCGCTTTACTAACATGAGTAAAATGCCTACATACTACACAAGCACAATACTTTGTTCGCATGATCTGGAAGTAGGACATAGATGTAACTATTCTAGATCGCATCGTCCAGAAGACAATTATAAACATGTAAAATACATTTAAGTAAGGCTTAGGAAAGCCGTAATAAATAAATACATTACATTACATCAATCTAGGGCGTTGATCAGACAAATAAAAGCGTTGGACGCGTAAAATTTCTATTGATAGTCATATATAAGACCAACTGAACCCTAATCAGGTTATGCTACGCCTCACATTTTAAGAAATTTCACGTGCAAAACGCTTTTATTTAATTGTTTTCAATAAAATCGTTTAACTTAAACATTTTTTTAAGTATTTTATTTTCAAGTTTTTAGTCTTTATTTAATTGCCTATTATTTCTCAATCTATTTAGTTCATTTAGTGACTCATTATTACAAGGACTTTCCTGATAATTTGCTACAATCTAAGTTCTCAATACATAATCCTTCCAGAGACTTTACTCGACTCTGCGCCACGTATGCTTGTCCCTCCTCCAACTCCAAAATATTTTGATGTCACTTCTACCGGACTGTATGTAATATTTGTTCCAAATATGAGCCAAATCGGACATGATAGGTCGCTTTCTATTTATGTAGATATGTATTATGTGTTCGAAATATGAGCCGAATCGGAATGCAAATACGATTTTTTCTGAATATCTCGATCTTTGCGGCACCTAGCGGCGATTTTTTTTTCATAGGTCGCTTTCTATTCTTGTATTATGTGTTCGAAATATGAGGCAAATCGGACGACAAATACGATTTTTGTGAATATCTCGATCCTTGCGCCACCTAGCGGCGATTTTTTTCTTATTATTTCATTGTCATCGGGTTCTAAACTATATTCCAAGTTTCAAGCTTGTAGGGAAGTTACTTAAATTGAGTTGGAGAATTTATTAACTTTTTGTAGACTTTATTTATTGTTTTGGATACGTTTTAACTAAGAGATTTATTTTTTGTAGATATGTTTGTAATTTTTTGCGTTTTCTTCTTTTTTATGAAAATTTCACGATTTTTATGTTAAGGCACCAATAACTGATGCCAATTTATATGGATAAGTTAAATATATACTTATTTGGAATATTCGGACTTGAGGTCTTCCCAATAATATAAATTAACAGTTTATCCGGTACACTTCCATGCTGCTGAGTAGAGTATCACCCCATATCCGATGCCAGTTCCCATTTCAAGATTTGTCACAAAAACGCCTTATATCAGTATTAGTTTGTTGAGCCCCTTATCTAAGAATGGTTTTCATTAACACCCTCCTATGTCAAAATCCATTGAACTTATGCTCAGATAGGGAGTTTTTGAAATAAATTTTGAGATAGCGTATTTTTTAATAAAATTCTGACGTACGACATGCTTCAAACAAATGAAAAAAATTGACAGAATGACCAAACCAACATAACTCTTTATCGATTCTCGACATATGTAGTAGAAAATGAATTATTTCCCTCAAAACCTGTTGGCATTTACAAATTTATTATCACTACCAATATACTACTAAAGTTACTTTTCTACTACAATTTTTGCTGAAGGGGATTGAATTATTCGCCGTTTTCCTTACTTCGTAAAAGCAACCCGTCCAGATTTTAAAATTTGGGAATGTCAGAGCTCTGTCATCATTGGAGAACAAACCTCTAGTAATTGAATCATGGTTTTTTCCCACTGTTATACTCAAAGCAGTGAACAAATAAGACAAGTGTGATATCTTAAGCATAGACGTCAAAATTATAAATAGACACCATCACCTGATTTTCAAAGTTCTATAGTTGCTCATCCTGCTTCTCTTTCTATCACCCACTGAAAGGAGCCGGCCGAATGTGCCGCCATATTGAGCATCCTATCAAAACGCTAAAAAGTTGTCCTGTCAAGCAGTCGGCGGATAAGATATCACACTCGTTTTGTACAAAATGGTGTTAACATTGCTCAATTTTGCAATAAATTTCAGTTACACGACAAAAATTTTTTACAAAAAATTGTGTACAAAACAAGTGTGATATTTTATCCTCAAACTAACTGACAGGAGCAATCTTGAATGCTTTCTTCGTTATACTCAGTTGAGCAGAGCTCACAGAGTATATTAACTTTGATTGGATAACGGTTGGTTGTACAGGTATAAAGGAATCGAGATAGATATAGACTTCCATATATCAAAATCATCAGGATCGAAAAAAAATTTGATTGAGCCATGTCCGCCCGTCCGTCCGTTAACACGATAACTTGAGTAAATTTTGAGGTATCTTGATGAAATTTGGTATGTAGGTTCCTGAGCACTCATCTCAGATCGCTATTTAAAATGAACAATATCGGACTATAACCACGCCCACTTTTTCGATATCGAAAACCGAAAAAAAGCGATAATTCATTACCAAAGACGGATAAAGCGATGAAACTTGGTAGGTGAGTTGAACTTATGACGCAGAATAGAAAATTAGTAAAATTTTTGACAATTGGCGTGGCACCGCCCACTTTTAAAAGAAGGTACTTTAAAACTTTTGCAAGCTGTAATTTGGCAGTCGTTGAAGATATCATGATGAAATTTGGCAGGAACGTTACTCCTATTACTATATGTAAAGTCAAAATTTAACAAAAAATTTAATATCTTTACAGTATATAAGTAAATTATGTCAACTGTTTCCAAAATTTTTTCATCACATTGTAACGTGATAATAGGTCTTATCTCCTCAGCTTTGATGGTATTTTTAACGTTTTCTAATGACACAAATATAGAAGATTTCCATAAACTAGGAACGAGACCTTTATCTAAGCTCTCATTAACAAGTTGAGAATAGAAAAAACCTGTATACGTTATGGAGCCTTTAACGACTCCTTCCGACACAAGTTTCTTCCCTCCAATTTTATTTTTAAACTTACTTATTATATCAACTTTTTCTGAAGTGGACGATGATTACGTTGGCGGTTTTCGAAATGGGTCCATCGCAATATGCCAGTAAATGTTTCTTTCTTTTCAGTTTCTCTTAGAAAACATAATAATTGAAATTCAGTTATTATAAGCCGGTGTTAAGCTCATGAATTCTTAAATATAAGTATAAACTGAACACACCATTAAACAAACATACATAAATATGTACAACTGAGCCCGAGTTGACAAAGCTTCTCATTCGCAACGAAGAAGAACTTTACAAAAACAAATCTACATGGCACACAAATTAATATAGAGACAAAATGTCTCAATTGTGTTGTTAGTGTAGAAATGAGAAAAACTGAATTAAGCATGAAAACAAATACCAGCAGGATGGCCTAGTGGTTAAAGGCTACTGCATTTTTCACCATGTGATTCATGGTTCGAATCCCGGTGAAACCTTTGATAATATTACAAAATTGCCTAATGATGATTACGTTGGCGGTTTTCGAAATGGGTCCATCGCAATATGCCAGTAAATGTTTCTTTCTTTTCAGTTTCTCTTAGAAAACATAATAATTGAAATTCAATTATTATAAGCCGGTGTTAAGCTCATGAATTCTTAAATATAAGTATAAACTGGACACACCATTAAACAAACATACATAAATATGTACAACTGGGCCCGAGTTGACAAAGCTTCTCATTCGCAACGAAGAAGAACTTTACAAAAACAAATCTACATGGCACACGAATTAATATAGAGACAAAATGTCTCAATTGTGTTGTTAGTATAGAAATGAGAAAAACTGAATTAAGCATGAAAACAAATACCAGCAGGATGGCCTAGTGGTTAAAGGCTATTGCATTTTTCACCATGTGATTCATGGTTCGAATCCCGGTGAAACCTTTGATAACATTACAAAATTGCCTGATGATGATTACGTTGGCGGTTTTCGAAATGGGTCCATCGCAATATGCCAGTAAATGTTTCTTTCTTTTCAGTTTCTCTTAGAAAACATAATAATTGAAATTCAATTATTATAAGCCGGTGTTAAGCTCATGAATTCTTAAATATAAGTATAAACTGAACACACCATTAAACAAACATACATAATAGAAGGAACTTTGCCAGCGTATTTGAGGACTAATATAAAATATGTAAAAGATATGCACTCTGTAAATATTCGTAATAAAAATGATTTTAATCTTCCGGCTTATAAAACTGAAGCAGACAAATGTAATCTGTATTATAAAGGTCTTAAATCCTATAATGAACTACCGAATGATATTAAATCATGTCATTCCAATAAATTTAAACAAAAATTGTACAATTATTGCAGAACACTACCAATTTAGTGCTGGACAGGCGGGCTTCCATAGCATCGATAGAAGTGCAGCGAAACTATACTGCTATGTAGCGCCAAGACTTCCAAGCTCTTGTACGCATACAAAAAAGGTTGCCGAAGCACATACTGAAACGCATCACTCGATTAACTCAGTGCATCGCCGTGCAGATGTTGCCTTCGCGCTTTACTAACATGCGTAAAATGCCTACATACTACACAAGCACAACACTTTGTTCGCATGATCTGGAAGTCTCCCATCCATAGTACTCCAAGGTAGGACATAGATGTAACTATTCTAGATTGCATAGTCCAGAAGACAATTATAAACATGTAAAATACATTTAAGTAAGGCTTAGGAAAGCCGTAATAAATAAATACATTACATTACATCAATCTAGGGCGTTGATCAGACAAATAAAAGCGTTGGACGCGTAAAATTCCTATTGATAGTCATATATAAGACCAACTGAACCCTAATCAGGTTATGCTACGCCTCACATTTTTAGAAATTTCACGCTCAAAACGCTTTTATTTAATTGTTTTCAATAAAATCGTTTAACTAAAAAATTTTTTTTAAGTATTTTATTTTCAAGTTTTTAGTCTTTATTTAATAGCCTATTATTTCTAAATCTTTAGTTCATTTAGTGACTCATTATTACAAAGACTTTACTCGACTCTGCGCCACGTATGCTTGTCCCTCCTCCAACTCCAAAATATTTTGATGTCACTTCTACCGGACTGTATGTAATATTTGTTCCAAATATGAACCAAATCGGACATCATAGGTCGCTTTCTATTTATGTATGTATTATGTGTTCCAAATATGGACCAAATCGGACCGCAAATACGATTTTTTTTGAATATCTCGATCTTTGCGGCACCTAGCAGCGATTTTTTTCATAGCTCGCTTTCTATTCTTGTATTATGTGTTCGAAATATGAGCCAAATCGGTCCACAAATACGATTTTTGTGAAGATCTCGATCCTTGCGCCACCCAGCGGCGATTTTTTTCATTGGTCGCTTTCTATTCTTGTATGTATTATGTGTTCCAAATATGAGCCAAATCGGACGACAAATACGATTTTTGTGAATATCTCGATCCTTGCGCCACCTAGCGGCGATTTTTGTCTTATTATTGCATTATCATCGGTTTCTGAACTATATTCCAGGTTTCAAGCTTGTAGCTTATCGGGAAGTTACTTAAATTTCAATTACAAATTTCGTGCCAGCCATCCAACCAGCCAACCAGCCAGCCTGTCAAGTAAACCTAAATAAAACCGTTTAAAAGCAGTTAGCCATAACCATACCATAGCCAACCAATTGGTATTTGGTTTTTCGCCATATCCATAACCTAAAAATATTTGAGTTGGAGAATTAATTAACCTTTTGTAGACTTTATTTATTGTTTTGGATACGTTTTAACTAAGAGACTTATTTTTTGTAGATATGTTTGTAATTTTTTGCGTTTTCTTCTTTTTTATGAAAATTTCACGATTTTTATGTTAAGGCAACAATAACTGATGCCAATTTATATGGATAAGTTAAATATATACTTATTTGGAATATTCGGACCTGAGGTCTTCCCAATAATATAAATTAAAAGTTTATCCGGTACACTTCCATGCTGCTGAGTAGAGTATCACCCCATATCCGATGCCAGTTCCCATTTCAGGATTTGTCACAAAAACGCCTTATATTAGTTTGTTGAGCCCCTTATCTAAGAATGGTTTTCATTAACACCCTCCTATGTCAAAATCCATTGAACTTATGCTCAGATAGGGAGTTTTTGAAATAAATTTTGAGATAGCGTATTTTTTAATAAAATTCTGACGTACGACATGCTTTAAACAAATGAAAAAAATTGACAGAATGACCAAACCAACATAACTCTTTATCGATTCTCGACATATGTAGTAGAAAATGAATTATTTCCCTCAAAACCTGTTGGCATTTGCAAATTTATTATCACTACCAATATACTACTAAAGTTACTTTTCTACTACAATTTTTGCTGAAGGGGATTGAATTATTCGCCGTTTTCCTTACTTCGTAAAAGCAACCCGTCCAGATTTTAAAATTTGGGAGTGTCAGAGCTCTGTCATCATTGGAGAACAAACCTCTAGTAATTGAATTATGGTTTTTTCCCACTGTTATACTCAAAGCAGTGAACAAATAAGACAAGTGTGATATCTTAAGCATAGACGTCAAAATTATAAATAGACACGATCACCTGATTTTCAAAGTTCTATAGTTGCTCATCCTGCTTCTCTTTCTATCACCCACTGAAAGGAGCCGGCCGAATGTGCCGCCATATTGAACATCCTATCAAAACGCTAAAAAGTTGTCCTGTCAAGCAGTCGGCGGATAAGATATCACACTCGTTTTGTACAAAATGGTGTTAACATTGCTCAATTTTGCAATAAATTTCAGTTACACGACAAAAATTTTTTACAAAAAATTGTGTACAAAACAAGTGTGATATTTTATCCTCAAACTAACTGACAGGAGCAATCTTGAATGCTTTCTTTGTTATACTCAGTTGAGCAGAGCTCACAGGGTATATTAACTTTGATTGGATAACGGTTGGTTGTACAGGTATAAAGGAATCGAGATAGATATAGACTTCCATATATCAAAATCATAAGGATCGAAAAAAAATGTGATTGAGCCATGTCCATCCGTCCGTCCGTCCGTTTTGTACAAAATGGTGTTAACATTGCTCAATTTTGCAATAAATTTCATTACACGACAAAAATTTTTTACAAAAAATTGTGTACAAATCAAGTGTGATATTTTATCCTCAAACTAACTGACAGGAGCAATCTTGAATGCTTTCTTTGTTATACTCAGTTGAGCAGAGCTCACAGAGTATATTAACTTTGATTGGATAACGGTTGGTTGTACAGGTATAAAGGAATCGAGATAGATATAGACTTCCATATATCAAAATCATTAGGATCGAAAAAAATTTTGATTGAGCCATGTCCGCCCATCCGTTCGTCCGTCCGTCCGTTAACACGATAACTTGAGTAAATTTTGAGGTATCTTGATGAAATTTGGTATGTAGGTTCCTGAGCACTCATCTCAGATCGCTATTTAAAATGAGCAATATCGGACTATAACCACGCCCACTTTTTCGATATCGAAAACCGAAAAAATGCGATAATTCATTACCAAAGACGGATAAAGCGATGAAACTTGGTAGGTGAGTTGAACTTATGACGCAGAATAGAAAATTAGTAAAAATTTTTGACAATTGGCGCGGCACCGCCCACTTTTAAAAGAAGGTACTTTAAAACTTTTGCAAGCTGTAATTTGGCAGTCGTTGAAGATATCATGATGAAATTTGGCAGGAACGTTACTCCTATTACTATATGTAAAGTCAAAATTTAACAAAAAATTTAATATCTTTACAGTATATAAGTAAATTATGTCAACTGTTTCCAAAATTTTTTCATCACATTGTAACGTGATAATAGGTCTTATCTCCTCAGCTTTGATGGTATTTTTAACGTTTTCTAATGACACAAATATAGAAGATTTCCATAAACTAGGAACGAGACCTTTATCTAAGCTCTCATTAACAAGTTGAGAATAGAAAAAACCTGTATACGTTATGGAGCCTTTAACGACTCCTTCCGACACAAGTTTCTTCCCTCCAATTTTATTTTTAAACTTACTTATTATATCAACTTTTTCTGAAGTGGACGATGATTACGTTGGCGGTTTTCGAAATGGGTCCATCGCAATATGCCAGTAAATGTTTCTTTCTTTTCAGTTTCTCTTAGAAAACATAATAATTGAAATTCAGTTATTATAAGCCGGTGTTAAGCTCATGAATTCTTAAATATAAGTATAAACTGAACACACCATTAAACAAACATACATAAATATGTACAACTGAGCCCGAGTTGACAAAGCTTCTCATTCGCAACGAAGAAGAACTTTACAAAAACAAATCTACATGGCACACAAATTAATATAGAGACAAAATGTCTCAATTGTGTTGTTAGTGTAGAAATGAGAAAAACTGAATTAAGCATGAAAACAAATACCAGCAGGATGGCCTAGTGGTTAAAGGCTACTGCATTTTTCACCATGTGATTCATGGTTCGAATCCCGGTGAAACCTTTGATAATATTACAAAATTGCCTAATGATGATTCCGTTGGCGGTTTTCGAAATGGGTCCATCGCAATATGCCAGTAAATGTTTCTTTCTTTTCAGTTTCTCTTAGAAACATAATAATTGAAATTCAATTATTATAAGCCGGTGTTAAGCTCATGAATTCTTAAATATAAGTATAAACTGGACACACCATTAAACAAACATACATAAATATGTACAACTGAGCCCGAGTTGACAAAGCTTCTCATTCGCAACGAAGAAGAACTTTACAAAAACAAATCTACATGGCACACGAATTAATATAGAGACAAAATGTCTCAATTGTGTTGTTAGTATAGAAATGAGAAAAACTGAATTAAGCATGAAAACAAATACCAGCAGGATGGCCTAGTGGTTAAAGGCTATTGCATTTTTCACCATGTGATTCATGGTTCGAATCCCGGTGACACCTTTGATAACATTACAAAATTGCCTGATGATGATTACGTTGGCGGTTTTCGAAATGGGTCCATCGCAATGTGCCAGTAAATGTTTCTTTTCAGTTTCTCTTAGAAAACATAATAATTGAAATTCAATTATTATAAGCCGGTGTTAAGCTCATGAATTCTTAAATATAAGTATAAACTGAACACACCATTAAACAAACATACATAATAGAAGGAACTTTGCCAGCGTATTTGAGGACTAATATAAAATATGTAAAAGATATGCACTCTGTAAATATTCGTAATAAAAATGATTTTAATCTTCCGGCTTATAAAACTGAAGCAGACAAATGTAATCTGTATTATAAAGGTCTTAAATCCTATAATGAACTACCGAATGATATTAAATCATGTCATTCCAATAAATTTAAACAAAAATTGTACAATTATTGCAGAACACTACCAATTTAGTGCTGGACAGGCGGGCTTCCATAGCATCGATAGAAGTGCAGCGAAACTATACTGCTATGTAGCGCCAAGACTTCCAAGCTCTTGTACGCATACAAAAAAGGTTGCCGAAGCACATACTGAAACGCATCACTCGATTAACTCAGTGCATCGCCGTGCAGATGTTGCCTTCGCGCTTTACTAACATGCGTAAAATGCCTACATACTACACAAGCACAACACTTTGTTCGCATGATCTGGAAGTCTCCCATCCATAGTACTCCAAGGTAGGACATAGATGTAACTATTGTAGATTGCATAGTCCAGAAGACAATTATAAACATGTAAAATACATTTAAGTAAGGCTTAGGAAAGCCGTAATAAATAAATACATTACATTACATCAATCTAGGGCGTTGATCAGACAAATAAAAGCGTTGGACGCGTAAAATTCCTATTGATAGTCATATATAAGACCAACTGAACCCTAATCAGGTTATGCTACGCCTCACATTTTTAGAAATTTCACGCTCAAAACGCTTTTATTTAATTGTTTTCAATAAAATCGTTTAACTAAAAAATTTTTTTTAAGTATTTTATTTTCAAGTTTTTAGTCTTTATTTAATAGCCTATTATTTCTAAATCTATTTAGTTCATTTAGTGACTCATTATTACAAAGACTTTACTCGACTCTGCGCCACGTATGCTTGTCCCTCCTCCAACTCCAAAATATTTTGATGTCACTTCTACCGGACTGTATGTAATATTTGTTCCAAATATGAACCAAATCGGACATCATAGGTCGCTTTCTATTTATGTATGTATTATGTGTTCCAAATATGGACCAAATCGGACCGCAAATACGATTTTTTTTGAATATCTCGATCTTTGCGGCACCTAGCAGCGATTTTTTTCATAGCTCGCTTTCTATTCTTGTATTATGTGTTCGAAATATGAGCCAAATCTGTCCACAAATACGATTTTTGTGAAGATCTCGATCCTTGCGCCACCCAGCGGCGATTTTTTTCATTGGTCGCTTTCTATTCTTGTATGTATTTAAACCAGCGACATTTGGTCCTTCGTCGCCATTTTTGGACCCAGCGTTGGAAAATTAAAAGAGAAAGTATCCCAAAAATCGTGAGTAGAAATCAAATTTCTTATTCCCAACTCACGCCCCGAACTAATTAAAAAGATAATATTTGTGGAGTTTTCTCAATTTGAATATTGTATAAAATTATTCATTTGCCCTCAGAGGATAAAACGCATTAAAGAAATTAAGATTAACTGGCCCCCTCTCTGCCTCTACCCTTCATACATACAAAATTAAATTATTAAAATAATAATCCACAAATCTAAGTAGTAATCCCCGCTGAAATAATTAATATTCCCCATTATTAATTAAAATTTGATATTTGTGGATTTCCCAATAGGATTCATAAATACATACATATTTATTCCCAATAATTTTTTGCAATCATAAATTTTAATATTTCTTAAATACATATATAAGTCCCGTATTGCAAAAAGGAAAGGCAGTTCAACCCCAAAAACAGTGCATTTCCAATATACTTATCGGTTTCTCATTCGTATGTATGTATGTGCATATGTAATAATTAACTGGTAGACAGGGACCCAAAATAAATTTATAAAACACTCACTTTTTCAAATTTCTTTAACTAGCGTTTTCAACTTCTCAAATACTCACAAATATTACAAATCCCTCAAATATATAACAATTATATATCCCTTTGGAAAAAAAAAATAAAAATTTTTATTTTTTCACTCATATATACGCATATATACTCATATATACACACGTTTATAAAAGTGCGGTACGGTGATACAATTTTAATTTTGTTGCTCTCTCAAGCGGGTACAGTGGTACGAATTCACGGTTCGCGTTATTAAAGATAATTTCAAAAGATCAAAAAGTTTATTTCTCTTGTCGTGAAATTTGCATTGCGGTGATAAATCGTTCTTTAAGTCGTCAACTCACTCTCTCTCTCTCAGGCTCTCTCCCTCACTCTCAGGCTCTCTCCCTCGCTTGTTCACCTTATGTTAGGTGTCCCTCAAAGAAGCCAATCAAAAAGCCCCACAATGAGTGACGACGAGAAATCCCAAGGCAGCGCCAAAGATCAACGCCAAACGCGCCTAACCACAAAAAAAAATAAGCAAATGTTCACGGCAAACAAATTCATCTCGGAAACGGATAATTTCACGGACTACTGTGCTCGATTCAGGTCCACCCCTATTAACGAAAATACGGAATCGTCACTGAAAATTAAAGACACCAATATTGATAGGTTTTGGAACCGGGTCCAAACCTCCCATGACGCGATATTAGATACAGATGACCTAGATCTCCCAGATGACTTCAAACCGGTCGCGTTTAATAAATACCAGTCATGTCTAATTATGTATGAGGACACGAAAGCCCAGATAGGGGACCAACTTATGTTACTCCAACAAGCAAACACTCCCATAGCCGCCCCCACTGCATCACTTCCCAGAGATGGAACAGGTTTCGGCTTAAAAATCCCGCCTTGTGATACAGAAGTATTTTATGGGGGTTATGAACAATGGCCGTCATTTCGTGACATGTTCACGGCGGTCTATATTAACCACCCAAAACTCACAAAAGCCCAGAAATTATACCACCTCCGGTATAAAACACAAGGCAAAGCCGGCGAAATAGTCAAACAGTTCCCACTCAGTGATGCCAACTTTGAACTGGCGTGGGAAGCCCTAAGGTCGCGATATGAAAATCGCAGGGTTTTGGTCGACATCCAAATAAAAACCCTTATGAATTTAAAACCAATTCCCATTGAAAATAGCGAGGATATACAGAAATTGCAATCATCCGTGAATAATTGCCTCCAAATTCTCGCCACCCAGCAAGTTTCAACAGAAAGTTGGGATCCAATCCTCATTTATCTGGTCACCTCTAAACTCCCGGAGAACACGGTAACCCTGTGGGAACAGTCTCTAACCTCCAGGAAAGATCTCCCCAACTGGTCCCAAATGAACCAATTTCTGACTACTCGCTATGAGGTGGTAGAAAGAGTAGACCAATGGCGCCCCTCTAAACTCACATCGGCCCCCGCCAGCACAAGCTACTCTAAACAAAATAATTATGCATTCAGAGGCAGCAATCACGAAAAATCCAATCCGAGGATTCAATCCCATGCTACAGAACACCGCACAATGTACAAATGCGCATATTGCAAAACCTCTGAGCACCCCCTGTACAGCTGTGCAAAATTCGCTAGAATGCCAGTTCATGATCGGAACAAGTTCGTGAGAGATAATCACATGTGCTTTAACTGCTTATCCCAATCCCACGTTCTAAGGGATTGCAAAAGCACATTCAAGTGATGATGCGTCCCCTAGCACATCATCAACACCCAGAATGCATAAAGCCACAGCCCAAGTAGCAACTACCACCCCCCCTGATGTCAGTCACCCAACTCCACACGCTCCGGAAGACAATCGCGACCAACCCACGTGTTCAAAAAATGCCCACGTACAATCTTTCTACTCGGACAATGAAAGTAAAGTACTACTCCCGACGGCAATCGTCTCGGTAGAACACCGAGGTGAACTCTTCAAACTCAGAGCCCTAATTGACCAAGGGTCAGAACGGAGCTTTATCTCCTCCAAAGCTCAAATAAAACTGCGTCTACCATGCCGAGCTTCTAATTTCGAAATATCAGGCATGGGTGGAAAAGTGGTTCAAACATCGAACAAACTATGCGCTCTAACTCTAGTCTCGAACGATTTAATCACAAGGATCCAAGCACAAGCTATTGTCCTTCCCCAGTTAACCAAGGCGTTACCCAAATTCAATCCCACTCTAGCACAGCGTGAAAAATGGGCGCATCTAACCCTCGCAGATGCAAACTGCCACTCCCCATCCCAGATTGACTTAGTCATTGGCAGTGACCTTATCCCACAGATAATGCTAGAAGGTGTTGAGAAAATCTCCCCGAACCTCCTAGCGCAAAACACCATATTTGGGTGGATCCTTAGTGGTCAAGTCCCTAGCAAAGTAGTTTCGTTCTCAACCCAGGTGGAGGAAGTATCGAACTCCCTCGATTCGCAGCTCAGAAAATTCTGGGAACTGGAAGAAGTATCCACCCCCAAGTGTCTTAATGTTGAAGACACTATATGCGAAGAATTGTATCAGTCCACCACCACTCGCAGAGATGACGGTCGCTATGTAGTGCGACTCCCCTTTAGACGCAGTTTCCCAGAACAGGTAGCCTTAGGTAGATCCCGAACCTCAGCTCTCCAGCAATTTCTTAGCATGGAGAGAAATCTTCTCAAAAAAGGCGAACTTAAATCCCAATATGACCAAGTCTTATTAGAATATCTCACCCTAGGTCATATGGAAGAAACCACTTCCTACGAAAAATGCTCAGACAACAAATACTTGTCGTTCTACCTACCCCATCACGCGGTTATAAAGCCCGAAAAAAGAACTACTAAGGTACGTGTGGTCTTTAATGGATCAAAGAAATCAACTTCCGGCAATTCTCTGAATGATGTTCTCTATACCGGTCCCACCCTACAACCCGATTTGATGCTATTAATACTCAAGTGGCGCACGTACCAATTTGTTTTCAACGGCGATGTAGAGAAAATGTACCGCCAAATTCTCTTACATGAGGAGGACCAAGAGTACCAAAAAATTATTTTTCGCTCAGCCCCCAATGGTCCAATTCAAGATTTTAAGCTTAAAACCGTCACATTCGGTCTTAATTGCGCTCCCTATCTTGCAATACGTTCCTTGCACGAACTCTCTAAAGACGTCAATAATACCTTCCCTATAGCATCTCAGATATTAAAAGACGAGACATATGTAGACGACATACTTTCTGGCGGGCACTCCATCCTCTCAGCTTCAGAGTCCCTCTCGCAAGTCAGGCAAGCCCTTACGTCAGCAGGCTTCCCCCTTAGAAAAATCACGGCAAACCATCCTGACATAATTGAAACTATTCCCACAGCAGACTTGCTGGATTCCCAGTTTCTCGAATTCGAAAAAGCAAGTACGACGAAAACGCTCGGGATTCAATGGAATGCAATAAAGGACTCATTTTCGTACACCGTTGAATCCATCCCAGTAAGCACCGCGAGCACAAAGCGACAAATTCTCTCGTCCGTCGCGAAACTTTTCGACCCCGCAGGATGGCTAACGCCGATAATGATCCAAGCCAAAATTCTCTTGCAAGAGCTGTGGCTTGATGGAACTGACTGGGACGAACAGGTGAAACCCCTCCGCCTCGCAAAGTGGACGCAGTTCGCACATAACCTCCACGCCATAACAGGGATTCAAATTCCTCGTTGGGTCAATTACTCCCCTGACCAACCCACGGAGCTGCATGGCTTTTGCGACGCGTCGGAGAAAGCTTATTGCGCCAGCATTTATGTCCGAACGACGGTAGGACAAAACACAACCTCTCATCTCCTAGTCTCTAAAAGCAAAGTGGCACCCCTAAAATCCACTAGCTTGCCACGGCTGGAATTGTGTGGAGCTCTGCTCCTAGCGAAACTAGTCTCCGTCGTTCAATCCCAACTCAATCTCAGTCCGCCTACCTTGACGCTGTGGTCGGACTCCGAAATAGTGCTCGCATGGCTCGAAAAGCCCCCTATACATGGAGAACCTTCGTAGCAAATCGAACCGCGCAAATAATCGGTCTGGTTGGAAACGCCACTTGGCGACATGTACGCAGTTCCGAAAACCCCGCCGACATGGGCACAAGAGGATGCAAACCTCTTGATTTGGCAACTTCCTCCCTGTGGTGGAAAGGCCCAGAATGGCTCATCAGTCCCCCAGAATCATGGCCCAAAGACTTGCGCCGCCCCTCCGTAAGTCCACCCGAAGTCCGCCGAATCGAAGCATTACATGCCAGCGAAGAAGAACCCGACATTCTGGATCGATTTTCCTCGTTTCCGCGTGCCCTGAGAGTTTTAACTCACGTGTTGCACTTCATACGCACCCTTAAAACCCGCGCGGGCCACATACCAACTTCCCCGTTAACCCTTACACACGACGACTTCCGAAACACGAAACTCAAGCTGATCGCCTTAACTCAGTCGCGATATTTCCCCAAGGAAAAGGCATCGTTGTTAGCTTCGAAGCCTATAGACAAACGGAGCCCCCTTCTCACCCTTAATCCATATTTGGATGAATATGGATTGCTCCGAGTCCGCGGTCGCCTAGTTGACTCAACACTAACCTACAACGAGAGCCACCCCATTATTATCCCGGAAAAATCCCGATATGCTGCACTTTTCCTACGCTTCCTGCATGAACTTTTCTTGCACGCCGAAGTCCGTCTCATGCAGCAAACGATTAGACAAGAATTTTACATTCCTCGGCTCAAGCCACTCATCAAAAAATGCATTTTTCAATGTAAAACCTGCACCGTCCACAAGCAGCAAATGCGCTCCCAAATAATGGCAGCCTTGCCACCCTCACGATGCACTTTCGCTCCCCCCTTCACCACCACGGGTGTTGATTTTGCTGGCCCTTTTTTGATAAAAGCATCCATGCTAAGATCGCCTACCCTCGTGAAGGGGTACGTGGCCGTTTTTGTTTGCTTTACGACAAAAGCGGTACATCTCGAGTTGTGCTCAAATCTCACCTCTGAGGCCTTTCTGGCTGCGTTTGCCCGTTTTGTTGGACGTCGAGGCTATCCCGCAACTATGATGAGCGATAATGGCACAACCTTTGTAGGTGCCAAACGAGCTACGGAAAAGGAATTTGTCATCTTCTCCAACGAAGTATCCCAAGAAGTCGTCAAAAAATACGCCGCTCAAGGCATAAAATGGAAGTTTATACCCCCCAGCGCTCCTCATATGGGCGGCTTATGGGAAGCTGCGGTCAAAATTTTTAAAACCCACCTCAAGAAGTCAGTCGGATCTCACAAATTCACTTTCGAGGAATTTACCACCCTGCTAATACGAATAGAGGCCGTGTTAAACTCACGCCCCATCTCCCCGCTATCTCAGGATCCCTCTGACTTTACCGCGCTCACCCCGGGACATTTCCTTCGGGGAACCCCTTTATTAGCGATTCCGGAACCCGACCACGATGGGAAAAGGTCAAGGTCATCCATCACCAGTTTAGTCGAAGATGGAAGGAGGATTACCTCAAGGACCTTCACAAACGGTATCGTTGGAAAGACACCCGCATTGAACCAAAAGTCGGTGAGTGTGTCCTCATCAAGGACGATACACTTCCTCCCACCGAATGGCGCCTCGGACGCATCGAAAAGGCACGCCCCGGCCCCGATGGCCACATTCGTGTCGTCGAGGTGCGCACCCAATCCGGCATTCTCACACGGCCGATAGTAAAATTATGTTTTCTGCCTCCGGCGGATCGTCCGCCCAGCCCCGAAGCGACCGTGTAGATTTTCGTTACCACCCCACTCACAAGACCGCTGAGTCCTTCAGACTTATCTCGTCAAATCACCGTATCCGCCTAATCCCAAAACCAACAATTAACATCCTGCTACATCTCATAGTTACAATCATCAATATACCCCGCACTAAAGTCATATGAATACGACTCGTTTCAGGCGAACATGGATGTAACACCAACTCCAAGGCCAAGAACGTCGATACGCTCTCAAGTGGTGGTGGCTAGCAATCACGCCGAGCGCCAAAACAACAACTCCAACAATAACTTCATGCAATGCCGCGTATGCGCTCGCCATCATGCGCTACGTACTTGCCCACTCTTTCGGGGCATGCAGCCGTCGCAGCGGTACCTCCTGGCACGAGCCCATGGGTATTGTACCAATTGTCTGGCGCTATCACACGCGACGAGTGAGTGCACGTCGCCCATTATGTGCCGAATTTGTGCACTGCCACACCACACCATGCTCCACCGGGCCCCACCACCACCACCACCATCGAGCCACGCCGCACCAACACCTCAAGTGCCTCCCACCCCGGCACCACGCTCTAACTCTCGTCGCCGCCGCCAACGCCCACAACAACAAGCCGTCAACAGTCGTTACAATCCAACCACAGTCACGATCCCAAAAGCACGGACCGTTCGGTGCTCAGCAGCAGGCCTTCAGACGGCTTCACACCGAGGCAAGGTGGCAAATATTCTCATGAATGAGGCAATCAGAGCTCTGGAGCAGCTCAAAGTGACCTTAGCCGGCTAACGCGCCTAGGCGGGGCAGGATGTTCAAGCGAGCGATTAGCGCACGCACCGTGAATTGATTTCACCTATTGAATTTCCCTTTATGCATTGAATTTGTAGTTTTTAGATGACTCCCTCATGGGAACACACCCAAAACCTCCGCTACGTAGTTGGCAACGCGTGCGCTACTCGCTCGCCTGAACGAGCAAAGCTGTCAATCATGTTGACATTTTTTACATATATTCCTTTTGTCTTTTGACATACTACATAAATTGAAAATTTTTTCGACCTCTTTGCTATCGGCTGTGCCTTTTATCGTTGGAAACCCTTTTTTATAACGAAAGTAGAAAAAATATCTTTTAATAAAACATTTAAGAAGTGCGTGAATTAGTAAACCTGTGCAACTCTTTTATTTAACCTCTTTTGGCATATATAAGCCCATGCCCGGCAAATCGAAGTGAAGTTCAATCCACTTCCGTTTCACCCAAAGCGTCACCCAGTGGCTATAATTTGTAGTGACCACCAAAGGGTCCATTCGCCACCGTCATCGCTCTCAACATCACCACCGTCGCCGCTAGCCGTATCAGATCCTGCATCCCCCAGAACTGCCGCAACGGAGCTGTACATATTATGTGTTCCAAATATGAGCCAAATCGGACGACAAATACGATTTTTGTGAATATCTCGATCCTTGCGCCACCTAGCGGCGATTTTTGTCTTATTATTGCATTATCATCGGTTTCTGAACTATATTCCAGGTTTCAAGCTTGTAGCTTATCGAGAAGTTACTTAAATTTCAATTACAAATTTCGTGCCAGCCATCCAACCAGCCAACCAGCCAGCCTGTCAAGTAAACCTAAATAAAACCGTTTAAAAGCAGTTAGCCATAACCATACCATAGCCAACCAATTGGTATTTGGTTTTTCGCCATATCCATAACCTAAAAATATTTGAGTTGGAGAATTAATTAACCTTTTGTAGACTTTATTTATTGTTTTGGATACGTTTTAACTAAGAGACTTATTTTTTGTAGATATGTTTGTAATTTTTTGCGTTTTCTTCTTTTTTATGAAAATTTCACGATTTTTATGTTAAGGCAACAATAACTGATGCCAATTTATATGGATAAGTTAAATATATACTTATTTGGAATATTCGGACCTGAGGTCTTCCCAATAATATAAATTAAAAGTTTATCCGGTACACTTCCATGCTGCTGAGTAGAGTATCACCCCATATCCGATGCCAGTTCCCATTTCAGGATTTGTCACAAAAACGCCTTATATCAGTATTAGTTTGTTGAGCCCCTTATCTAAGAATGGTTTTCATTAACACCCTCCTATGTCAAAATCCATTGAACTTATGCTCAGATAGGGAGTTTTTGAAATAAATTTTGAGATAGCGTATTTTTTAATAAAATTCTGACGTACGACATGCTTCAAACAAATGAAAAAAATTGACAGAATGACCAAACCAACATAACTCTTTATCGATTCTCGACATATGTAGTAGAAAATGAATTATTTCCCTCAAAACCTGTTGGCATTTGCAAATTTATTATCACTACCAATATACTACTAAAGTTACTTTTCTACTACAATTTTTGCTGAAGGGGATTGAATTATTCGCCGTTTTCCTTACTTCGTAAAAGCAACCCGTCCAGATTTTAAAATTTGGGAGTGTCAGAGCTCTGTCATCATTGGAGAACAAACCTCTAGTAATTGAATTATGGTTTTTCCCACTGTTATACTCAAATCAGTGAACAAATAAGACAAGTGTGATATCTTAAGCATAGACGTCAAAATTATAAATAGACACGATCACCTGATTTTCAAAGTTCTATAGTTGCTCATCCTGCTTCTCTTTCTATCACCCACTGAAAGGAGCCGGCCGAATGTGCCGCCATATTGAGCATCCTATCAAAACGCTAAAAAGTTGTCCTGTCAAGCAGTCGGCAGATAAGATATCACACTCGTTTTGTACAAAATGGTGTTAACATTGCTCAATTTTGCAATAAATTTCAGTTACACGACAAAAATTTTTTACAAAAAATTGTGTACAAAACAAGTGTGATATTTTATCCTCAAACTAACTGACAGGAGCAATCTTGAATGCTTTCTTTGTTATACTCAGTTGAGCAGAGCTCACAGAGTATATTAACTTTGATTGGATAACGGTTGGTTGTACAGGTATAAAGGAATCGAGATAGATATAGACTTCCATATATCAAAATCATAAGGATCGAAAAAAATGTGATTGAGCCATGTCCATCCGTCCGTCCGTCCGTTTTGTACAAAATGGTGTTAACATTGCTCAATTTTGCAATAAATTTCATTACACGACAAAAATTTTTTACAAAAAATTGTGTACAAATCAAGTGTGATATTTTATCCTCAAACTAACTGACAGGAGCAATCTTGAATGCTTTCTTTGTTATACTCAGTTGAGCAGAGCTCACAGAGTATATTAACTTTGATTGGATAACGGTTGGTTGTACAGGTATAAAGGAATCGAGATAGATATAGACTTCCATATATCAAAATCATTAGGATCGAAAAAAATTTTGATTGAGCCATGTCCGCCCATCCGTTCGTCCGTCCGTCTGTTAACACGATAACTTGAGTAAATTTTGAGGCATCTTGATGAAATTTGGTATGTAGGTTCCTGAGCACTCATCTCAGATCGCTATTTAAAATGAGCAATATCGGACTATAACCACGCCCACTTTTTCGATATCGAAAACCGAAAAAATGCGATAATTCATTACCAAAGACGGATAAAGCGATGAAACTTGGTAGGTGAGTTGAACTTATGATGCAGAATAGAAAATTAGTAAAAATGTTTGACAATTGGCGTGGCACCGCCCACTTTTAAAAGAAGGTACTTTAAAACTTTTGCAAGCTGTAATTTGGCAGTCGTTGAAGATATCATGATGAAATTTGGCAGGAACGTTACTCCTATTACTATATGTAAAGTCAAATTTTAACAAAAAATTTAATATCTTTACAGTATATAAGTAAATTATGTCAGAATTCAACTCCAGTAATGATATGGTGCAACAAAATGCAAAAATAAAAGAAAATTTCAAAATGGGCGTGGCTCCGCCCTTTTTCATTTAATTTGTCTAGGATACTTTTAATGCCATAAGTCGAACAAAAACTTACCAATCCTTGTGAAATTTGGTAGAGGCTTAGATTCTGGGACGATAACTTATTTCTGTGAAAAAGGGCGAAATCGGTTGAAGCCACACCCAGTTTTTATACACAGTCGACCGTCTGTCCTTCCGCTCGGCCGTTAACACGATAACTTGAGCAAAAATCGATATATCTTTACTAAACTCAGTTCACGTACATACCCGAACTCACTTTATATTGGTATAAAAAATGGCCGAAATCCTACTATGACCACGCCCACTTTTTCGATATCGAAAATTACCAAAAACGAAAAATATCCCATAATTCTATACCAAATACTAAAAAAGGGATGAAACATGGTATTTGGATTGGTTTATTGACGCAAAATATAACTTTAGAATAAAACTTTGTAAAATGGGTGTGACGCCATTTAAGTAGAATGAAATGAAAAAGTTCTGCAGGGCGAAATAAAAAACCCTTGAAATATTGGCAGGAATACTGTTCTTGGTATTATATATATAAATATTTTAGCGGTATCCAACAGATGATGTTCTGGGTCACCCTGGTCCACATTTTGGTCGATATCTGGAAAACGCCTTCACCTATACAACTACCACCACTCCCTTTAAAAAGCCTCATTAATACCTTTAATTTGATACCCATATCGTACAAACACATTATAGAGTCACCCCTGGTTCACCTTTGTGGCGATATCTCGAAAAGGCGACCACCTATAGAACTAAGGCCCACTCCATTTTACAAAGACTCATTAACACCTTTCATTTGATACCCATATCGTACAAACAAAGTCTAGATACACCTCTGGTCCACCTTTATGGCAATATCTCGAAAAGGCGTCCACCTATAGAACTAAGGCCCACTTCCTTTTAAAATGCTTATTAACCCATTTCATTTGATACCCATATCGTACAAACAAATTCTAGGGTCACCCCTGGTCCACCTTTATGGCGATATCTCGAAACGGCGTCCACCTATGGAACTAAGGATTACTCCCTTTTAAAATGCTCATTAAAACATTGCATTTGATACCCATATCGTACAAACAAATTCTAGAGTCACCCCTGGCCCACCTTTATGCCAATATCTCGAAAAAACGACCACCTATACAACTACCACCACTCCCTTTTAAAACCATCATTAATATCTTTAATTTGATACCCATATCGTACAAACACATTCTAGAGTCACCCCTGGTCCACCTTTATGGCGATATCTCGAAAAGGCGTCCACCTATAGAACTAAGTCCCACGCCCTTTTAAAATACTTATTAACACCTTTCGTTTGATACCCATATTGTACAAATATATTCTAGAGTCACCCCTGGTCCACCTTTATGGCGATATCTCGAAAAGGCGTCCACCTATAAAACTAAGGCCCACTCCCTTTTAAAATACTCATTAACACCTTTCGTTTGATACCCATATTATACAAACGCATTCTAGAGTCACCCCTGGTCCACCTTTATGGCGATATCTCGAAACGGCGTCCACCTATGGAACTAAGGATTACTCCCTTTTAAAATACTCATTAACACATTTCATTTGATACCCATATCGTACAAACAAATTCTAGAGTCACCCCTGGTCCACCTTTATGCCAATATCTCGAAAAAGCGACCACCTATACAACTACCACCACTCCCTTTTAAAAACCTCATTAATACCTTTAATTTGATACCCATATCGTAAAAACACATTCTAGAGTCACCCTGGTCCACTTTTATGGCGATATCTTGGAAAGGCGTCCACCTATAGAACTAAACCCCACGCCCTTTTGAAAAACTCATTAACACCTTTCGTTTGACACCCATATTGTACAAGCGCATTCTAGAGTCACCCCTGGTCCACCTTTATGGCGATATCTCGAAAAGGCGGCCACCTATAGAACTAAGGCCCACTCCCTTTTAAAATGTTCATTAAACCCTTTCATTTGATACCCATATCTTACAAACAAATTCTAGGGTCACCCCTGGTCCACCTTTATGGCGATATCTCGAAACGGCGTCCATCTATGGAACTAAGGATCACTCCCTTTTAAAATACTCATTAACACCTTTCATTTGATACCCATATCGTACAAACAAGTTCTAGAGTCAACCCTGATCCACCTTTATGGCGATATCCCTAAATGGCGTCCACCTATAGAACTATGGCCCACTTCCTCATAAAATATTCTTTAATACCTTTCATTTGATACACATGTCATGCAAACACATTCCAGGGTTACCCTCGGTTCCCTATGTTGTCACCATAGCTCTCAACTGAGTATGTAATGTTCGGTTACACCCGAACTTAACCTTCCTTGCTTGTTTTTTTTTTGTTTTCAGGATGTTCAGAATGGAGGCGCATACGGCCGGCTATCTTCAGCGGGTGATAGAAAGGGACGTAGGATGAGACTACCTTAGGCTATCACATTCAGCCCTATTCTAAACAAAAAATCCTTTCGATATTTTTCCCTTCTCCCATTCCTCGCAAGGCGAATTCATTACAGGTGGTGTTATCCCATCAGCTGATTGCTTCTTCTTGATAATTTTCCATACAACGCCTTGTACTGCAACATGTCAGTTAATCGAAATCAATGACAATTTTCTTTTGACTTGACATTCTTCTGTACGGCGAATGGGTTGAATTCGCTTTGCCACCACCTAGTATTGATTCGCCTTGATTCCTCGTATTCTAAATAAAAAATCCTAGAGAGTTTTTTCACTTCACCCTTTCCTCTTATTCTCAACACGGGAAAACCGGTTAAGGGAGAAAATTGAGTATTATGAATGTGATTGAAAGGGAGATTTCTCTGCCATTTTTAAATAATTATTTCAATTGTTAAATTAAAGGGAACGCACAAGATAGTTCAATTAATTTTTTTGCGAAAAAACACTTATTTGTACAAATTGGTACTAAAATACATTAATATTCCACCATAATACTCTTTCAGCCCAATTCTAAACAAAAGTTCATTGCGAGTTTTTTCCCTTCTCCCATTCCTCGTATTCTAAATAAAAATTATTTGTGAGTTTTTTCACTTCTCCCTTTCCTCTTAATGAATGTGAGTGAGAGAGAGATTTCTTAGGAGTTTTTTCACTTAAATTAAAGGGAATGTATCAAAATAGTTAAAGAAAATTGGTTCTTTTAAGAAAGAACACATATTTGTACAAATTTGTGCTAAAATGTGTACATTCTACCACAATATTCTTTATTTTTAGTCGAAAAGTATATCATATGCAACGGAAGAGCTCTTGGTATATTTGATGCAGCCATCCAGAAATTGAGCAAGGATTTTTTTAAGAAGGCTTAAATAGATTTTGGCATATGACGAAAGACGAATTAAACTCTACTTGACCGTATTTTATTTAGAATACGAGGAATGGGAGAAGGAAAAAACCTCGCACGGAATTTTTGTTTAGAATTGGGCTGCATATGAAAAGCAATACTGTGCATTGTTTATACTTTATTTCTTAATTTCGAACGAATTCGCAACAATAATGAAGCTTTTCAATTTTTTAAACAAAATAAGAAATGCGCAACGAAATTTCAATTGACAAAACAGCTGACTTCGAAAATTCGAAATTCCTATTCCCAATTATTGTTCTCCCTAGCAGAAAAGAATTGGAGGAATTTTTCCACGAGAACAAAATTCCGAGGGAATATTTAGAATTGGGCTGTTTATTAAACGGTTTTATTTAGAGCTCTTAGTAAATTTTATGCAGCCATCCACAAATTGCGCATGGATATTCTAAGAAGGTTTAAAGAGATTTGGCGTATGATGAAAGAGCAGTTGTACTTGACATGGCCGCCAGAAAATTGCTTTGCTGAAAGGAAGAAGGCAACTCCAGCAGATTTCTGTTCTTGCGCAGTCTTCTTACGCTCCTCTGTTGATGTTGATGTGGCACTAATTCATTACTCATTTCGTCCAATACCATATGAACTGCAATACTGTGCATTGTTTATACTTTCTTTCTTAATTTTAAGCAAATTCGCCACAATAATTAAACTTTTTAGTTTCTTAAACAAAAATAAAAAATGCGCAACAAAATGTCATTTGGCAAAACAGCTGACTTCGAAAATTCGAAATTCCTTATTCCCAATTATTGTTCTCCCTAGGAGAAAAGAATTGGAGGAATTTTTGCGCGGAAATAAAAAACCCCGGAAACAAAATTCCGAGGGAATATTTAGAATGGGCTGATAAGAAAAACCCAATTCTAAACAAAAATTCATTGCGAGTTTTTTCCCTTCTCCTCGTATTCTAAATAAAAATTCCTTGTGAGTTTTTTCACTTCCCCCTTTCCTCCTATTCTGAAAAATGTTCGAAGCGGAAACCGGTTATGGGAGAAAGGTAGGTATTTTGAATGTGAGTGAGAGGAAGATTTCTCTGCCATTTCTTTGGAGCTTTTTTTCACTTGTTAAAGGGAATGCATAAAAATAGGTAAAGTAAATTGGTTTTTTTAAGAAAGAACACTTATTTGTAAAAATGTGTGCTAAAATATGTACATTGTACCACAATATTCTTTATTTTTTAATTGGTACTAAAATACATTAATATTCCACCATAATACTCTTTCAGCCCAATTCTAAACAAAAGTTCGTTGCGAGTTTTTTCCCTTCTCCCATTCCTCGTATTCTAAATAAAAATTATTTGTGAGTTTTTTCACTTCTCCCTTTCCTCTTAATGAATGTGAGTGAGAGAGAGATTTCTTAGGAGTTTTTTCACTTAAATTAAAGGGAATGTATCAAAATAGTTAAAGAAAATTGGTTCTTTTAAGAAAGAACACATATTTGTACAAATTTGTGCTAAAATATGTACATTCTACCACAATATTCTTTATTTTTAGTCGAAAAGTATATCATATGCAACGGAAGAGCTCTTGGTATATTTGATGCAGCCATCCAGAAATTGAGCAAGGATTTTTTTAAGAAGGCTTAAATAGATTTTGGCATATGACGAAAGACGAATTAAACTCTACTTGACCGTATTTTATTTAGAATACGAGGAATGGGAGAAGGAAAAAACCTCGCACGGAATTTTTGTTTAGAATTGGGCTGCATATGAAAAGCAATACTGTGCATTGTTTATACTTTATTTCTTAATTTCGAACGAATTCGCAACAATAATGAAGCTTTTCAATTTTTTAAACAAAATAAGAAATGCGCAACGAAATTTCAATTGACAAAACAGCTGACTTCGAAAATTCGAAATTCCTATTCCCAATTATTGTTCTCCCTAGCAGAAAAGAATTGGAGGAATTTTTCCACGAGAACAAAATTCCGAGGGAATATTTAGAATTGGGCTGTTTATTAAACGGTTTTATTTAGAGCTCTTAGTAAATTTTATGCAGCCATCCACAAATTGCGCATGGATATTCTAAGAAGGTTTAAAGAGATTTGGCGTGTGATGAAAGAGCAGTTGTACTTGACATGGCCGCCAGAAAATTGCTTTGCTGAAAGGAAGAAGGCAACTCCAGCAGATTTCTGTTCTTGCGCAGTCTTCTTACGCTCCTCTGTTGATGTTGCTGTGGCACTAATTCATTACTCATTTCGTCCAATACCATATGAACTGCAATACTGTGCATTGTTTATACTTTCTTTCTTAATTTTAAGCAAATTCGCCACAATAATTAAACTTTTTAGTTTCTTAAACAAAAATAAAAAATGCGCAACAAAATGTCATTTGGCAAAACAGCTGACTTCGAAAATTCCAAATTCCTTATTCCCAATTATTGTTCTCCCTAGGAGAAAAGAATTGGAGAAATTTTTGCGCGGAAATAAAAAACCACGAAAACAAAATTCTGAGATAATATTTAGAATGGGCTGATAAGAAAAACCCAATTCTAAACAAAAATTCATTGCGAGTTTTTTCCCTTCTCCTCGTATTCTAAATAAAAATTCCTTGTGAGTTTTTTCACTTCCCCCTTTCCTCCTATTCTGAAAAATGTTCGAAGCGGAAACCGGTTATGGGAGAAAAGTAGGTATTTTGAATGTGAGTGAGAGGAAGATTTCTCTGCCATTTCTTTGGAGCTTTTTTTTCACTTGTTAAAGGGAATGCATAAAAATAGTTAAAGTAAATTGGTTTTTTTAAGAAAGAACACTTATTTGTAAAAATGTGTGCTAAAATATGTACATTCTACCACAATATTCTTTATTTTTAGTCAAAAATTATATCATATGCAACGGAAGAGCTCTTGGTATATTTGATGCAGCCATGCAGAAATTGAGCAAGGATTTTTTTAAGAAGGCTTAAATAGATTTTGACATATGACGAAAGACGAATTCAACTCGATGGGGCCGGCAGAAAATTCCTTTGCTGAATGGAAGCAGGCAATTCCAGCGGATTTGTGTTATCCCGCCGTTTCTTCTTCTTATGCTACGCTGTTGATGTTGCTGTGGCACCAACTCATTACTCATTTCAGTTAATATCATATGAAATCCAATACTATGCATTGTTTATACTTTATTTCTTAATTTCAAACAAATTCGCAACAATAATTAAACTTTTCAATTTTTTAATCAAAATAAGAAATGCGCAATGAAATTTCAATTGACAAAACAGCTAACTTCGAAAATTCGAAATTTCAATTACCCAATTATATTGTTGTCCCTAGGAGAAAAGAATTGGAGGAATTTTTCCGAGGGAATAAAAAGATCCGCGAGAACAAAATTCCGAGGGAATATTTAGAATTGGCTGATTATAAAAACCAAATTCTAAACAAAAAGTCCTTGCGAGTTTTCCCTTCTCCCATTCCTCGTATTCTAAATAAAAAATCCTTGGGAGTATTTTCACTTCTCCCTCTTTTATTCTTAATTATGTCCGAAAAAAGTGAAAACCGGTTATGGGAGAAAAGTATGTATTGAATGTTAGTGAGAGGGAGATTTCTCTGCAATTTCTTAGGAGTTTTTTCACTTGTTAAATTAAAGGGAATACAGCAAAATAGGTAAAGTAAATTGGTTCTATTGAGAAAGAACACATATTTGTACAAATGTGTGCTAAAATATGTACATCCTACCACAATATTCTTTATTTTTAGTCGAAAATTATATCATATGCAACGGAAGAGCTCTTGGTATATTTGATGCAGCCATCCAGAAAGTACGCAAGGATTTTTAAGAAGGCTAAATAAATAAATAAATAAATGTAAGGCGCCATAACCTCCGAAGAGATTTTAGGCCGAGCTTCGCTTCCAATTTGCGTCCTGCTACTTTTTAATTTTTCCTACAAATTGGCGGGACGGGACCTACTTGTTTTATGCCGACTCCGAACGGCATCTGCGAGGCAGATGAGTTTTCACTGAGAGCTTTTCATGGCAGAAATACACTCGGAGTGCTTGCCAAACACTGCCGAGGGGCGACCCCGCTTAGAAAAAATTGTCTTCTAATTGAAAAACCTTATTTCTAAAATTTTGATGTTGCTTTGCCCGGGGTGTGAACCCAGGGCATTCGGCGTGGTAGGCGGAGCACGCTATCATCACACCACGGTGGCCTAAGGCTAAATAGATTTTGTTATATAACGACAAACGAATTCAACTCGACTTGGCCGCCAGAAAATTGCTTTGCTGAATGGAAACAAGCAACTCCAGCGAATTTCTGTGTTCCCGCCGTCTTCTTCTTCTTCTTATGCTCCTCTGTTGACGTTTGCTGCGGCACCAATTCATAAATGATTTTAGTGAATATCATATGAAATGCAATACTAAACATTGTTTATACTTTATTAATTAATTTCAAACGAATTCGCAACAATAATTAAGGTTTTTAATTTTTTAAACAAAATAAGAAATGCGTAACGCGATTTCAATTGACAAAACAGCTGAATTCGAAATTCCTATTCCCCAATTATTGCTCTCCCTAGGAGAAAAGGATTGGGGGAATTTTTCCGCGGAATTAAAAAAATCCGCGAGAACAAAATTCCGAGGGAATATTTGGAATTGGGCTAATTATTATGAATGTGTTTGCTAGGTTCGAGCTCTTTCGGTCGATATGTATAAAGAAAAAATCAAGAGTATTTACTTTTCTCTTTTATGCATTTCGACGCATCCGCGTCATCATCAGGAAGTCTATTTTATTTTCAAACAAACAACATGAAAAATACAAGGAATTATTATTTTCAATAAACATTACAAATTTAATATTAAAAAAATTACTCACAATAATTTAATTAGTTGTACAAACACAATAACATCACAGGTTCAGGACAATCGACACATTGTTTTTCCTTATTTTCTATTTTTGTTTTTATCATTTTTTATTAGTGCTGTATAAGCGCTATTTGTATTGTCAATGTCTTCTTTAAAATTCATGACGTTCGTCATATGTTGTTGGATGCGTAGACTTTCCCGTGTCATCCTCCTTTTGCATCTTCTCCCAACATCTAAAATTCTTGCGTTCCCAAAATCAGCTGTATGATCCTAGTCAGTCAGGTGTTGAGAAATCGCGGTATTTGTTTTTCAGTTTTTTGCGTCCATTTCATGTTCGTGTATTCTCGTTCTCAATGCTCTTTTCGTTGTGCCAATGTAACATTTATTGCAAGCATTGTTGTTGTTACCGTTGCATTGAATTGTATACACTACATTGCATTGTTGTTCCTTGTCTATTTTGTCTTTCGTTTTTGTAAAGAAACGATTAAGTGTATTGTGTGGTTTGTGAGCAAATGTTTTGTTGTATTTTTTTATAATTCTCCTGAGCGATTGATTACCTGTTAGTCCGGGTATGTAGGTAACTCCAATATAAGTTTTGTTTGTGTTAGCTTCCGTTTGTCCATTTGATGAATTAGGGTAGTCCATTTTTGGTGTCGTATTAATTATACGCTTTTCTATTAGTGTATTCGGGTAGCTATTTTTGAAGAGAATATTTTTATTTTCTTCTTGTTTTCTTCTATGAAATCGCTGTCACTTAGAAGGTATATTTTCCATATGCGACTTGCTGTTGTGTTAATTTTTTGCTTCCATGGATGATAATTGATAATTCTTCTTGATGCCATCGACTTTGCATACCAGTTGAACGTAAAGTTTTGGTTTTTTCGGTGTATTTCTAAGTCTAGGAATGCAAATTTGTTGTTCTGTTCTAATTCTTTGGTAAATTGTATCTTGGTATGCTGTGCGTTAAATATTGTTAGTATGTCTTCCACGTCTTTAGCTTCAACAATTGCGAATATGTCATCTACATATTTGGTTATGTATTTGACATATATGTCTTTGCTTTTTAATTCAGCGAGGCTGTCGTCCAACATTTTGTCCAGAACGATATCTGCAATGGTTGGAGATAGCGGGTGGCCCATTTGCATTCCATAGATTTGTTGGTATAGGGTGTTGTTGTATGAAAAGTAATTGCTGTCACGTAAGCAGAAATCGAGTATCGTCTGGAACTGTTTTTTTGTCTATTTGTGTATTTGTCTCCAATTTTTCCCATTTTTGCATAATAGTGCGTATTGCTAAATGTATGGGTATATTCGTAAAAAGAGATACGACGTCGAATGAAATGAGAACTTCGTCGTCTTGAATTGTCAAATTATTGATTTTTTCTTTAAATTGAAGTGAACTTTTTATATTAAGATCTTCGGATATAATATTTTTTAAAATGCTTCCAACAAATTTTGATAATTTGTAAGATGGTACATTAATAGATGAGCAAATCGGTCAAAGTGGTGCGTGTGGTTTGTGAATTTTCGGAAGTCCGTATAGTCTTGGAGCATTAGCAGCCGCGGATGTCAGCTGTCAGCTTTGTTTGTAAAGATTATTTATAATTGTGTTATTCTTCCTCATCAGTATTTGTGTATGATCATTCCTAATTGTTTTGTATGTGTTCTTGTCGTTTAGCAACTCTTTCATTTTTAGTTCGTATTCGTCCTTGTACATCATAACTGTCTTGTTGCCTTTGTCTGCAATTGTTATTGTGATCTCGTTTCTGTGTTGGTTAAGGAAACTTTTGGTGTCTTCCGATGTTTTCAGTATAAACTTGTCCTTAGTGCAGTTTCTTATTTTTTGCTGAAAAGTATTGATTTTTGTATGTTTGTTTAATGGTGTGTTCAGTTTATACTTATATTTAAGAATTCATGAGCTCAACACCTGCTTATAATAATTGAATTTCAATTATTATGTTTTCTAAGAGAAACTGAAAAGAAAGAAACATTTACTGGCATATTGCGATGGACCCATTTCGAAAACCGCCAACGTAATCATCATCAGGCAATTTTGTAATGTTATCAAAGGTTTCACCGGGATTCGAACCGTGAATCACATGGTGAAACTGCAGTAGCCTTTAACCACTAGGCCATCCTGCTGGTATTTGTTTTCATGGTTAATTCAGTTTTTCCCATTTCTACAACACAATTGAGACATTTTATCTCTATATTAATTTGTGTGCCATTTAGATTTGTTTTTGTAAAGTTATTCTTCGTTGCGAATGAGAAGCTTTGTAAACTCGGGCTCAGTTGTACATATTTATGTATGTTTGTTTAATGGTGTGTTCAGTTTATACTTATATTTAAGAATTCATGAGCTTAACACCTGCTTATAATAATTGAATTTCAATTATTATGTTTTCTAAGAGAAACTGAAAAGAAAGAAACATTTACTGGCATATTGCAATGGACCCATTTCGAAAACCGCCAACGTAATCTTCATCAGGCAATTTTGTAATGTTATCAAAGGTTTCACCGGGATTCAAACCGTGAATCACATGGTGAAACTGCAGTAGCCTTTAACCACTAGGCCATCCTGCTGGTATTTGTTTTCATGCTTAATTCAGTTTTTCTCATTTCTACACTAACAACACAATTGAGACATTTTGTCTCTATATTAATTTGTGTGCCATGTAGATTTGTTGATTTTTGCCGCAATGTCACTCCTTACAGTATCTTTTTCTCTCTCGTCCTCAAAACTTTGTACGCATTGTTCCAAATCGGCGATTATTTCAATGGGTGAAAATGTTTTCCTTGACACTGGTAAGGCGTATTTGTTGCCAAGTGACAATAACCAACGCGACTCCTGCGGTACTTCGATGTTGGTATTGTTCACAAACCAATCTTCATTTAATTTCATGCCAAATTTTATAGTATTTTTCGACATTTTCTTCTGGAGTTTGTCGTTGTGTACATTTTGTGTGTTTGTGGCGATTTGTGACGAAAAATTTTTGTGGTTCTCCATCAGATATAATTTTTTCGTAATCTGTCTGCTGAAGTCTGTTTTGTAACGTTTCCTGTATGTGCTTAACGGTCGTTGTGATAATTTTAATATTAATGTTTGATTCTTTTATTTCTAAGTTAACGACTTTCAAAAGAATGTATTGTTCCAATTTAATAAGGTCTCGTCGTGTAATGTCTAGTTTAAAGCAGTGTTGTATCGTTTTTGTCTTACCCTGTAAATGTGGTGGAATGATGCCATAATCTTTGCACCGCAGTAAAAATTTTAGGCGCTCTTTTTGTTTAGCCAGTTTTTTAATGTTTTTGTTGTGTTGCTTGATTATGTAACAAATCTCTTCGACGTATTTGTATTTGATATGTTGGTAGAACTGCTTCATGTTGTTGTTTGTAATATTCCGCGTTTTTTCAGTTTTGGTCACCTTAAATATTTATATGTTGATTGGACCAAATTCCTTTATGAAATTGTTTGCTGGGTTGGAGCTGTTTCGGTCGATATGTACAAAGAAAAAACCAAGAGTTTTTACTTTTCTCTTCTATGCATTTCGACGCATCCGCGTCATCATCAGGAAGTCTATTTTATTTTCAAACAAACAACATGAATGTGATTTAAAGAGATTTCCCGCCATTTTTAAAGAATTTTTTCACTTCAGTTAAATTAAAGGGTACGCATCAAAATAGTTGTTTCTTTTATGGAAATACACTTATTTGTACCAATTTTTGCTTAAATATATTCATATTCTACCATAATGCTCTTTTTTTATATTAAAAGTATATATGTAAATAAGAAACGGAAGAGCTCTTAGTAAATTTGATGCAGCCATCCAGAAATCGGGCTAGAATTTTTTAAGAAGGTTTAAGGAGATTTGGTGTACGGCGAAAGAGCAGTTCGACTCTACATGGCCGCCAGAAAATGGCTTTGCTGAAAGGAAGAAGGCAAATCCATGAGATTATCGCGCAGTCTTCTTACGCTCCTCTGTTAATGTTGCTGTGTCACCAATTCATTACTCGTTTCGTCCAATACCACATGAAATGCAATAATCTACTGTAAGATGGTAACTCTGAACAATTGGTATTAGATTAAGGCCCGGTTTTTCAGTACAAGTGCAACTCAGTTTGTCAGTTAAACTACGCTTAAACTTATTCTGCAGTTTTTCAGTCTACTTTAACTGAAGTTTAAGCTAAGCTTAAGCGGCCGATCTGCCAGGTGTAAACTCTAGTTAACCTATCAGTTATTTGCGTTCGTACGAAATGGCGTCGAATATACCCAACAAGCATTTGGGCTTGAGTACCATTAGAGCTCATGTTGATAACTAGACATACTTCTAAAATCTCAAGAGTTGTTTCGAAACGGTGGCTCAACTCGAGAACCATAGCGTACTCAGCAAAAGAGGGAACTTTTTATAAAGCAAAATATGCTATTACTTAAGTTAAAAAAATGTAATTAACAACTTGCGGTTCTCCTAACTGGACTCAAATGTATCATTCAATGATGTTGCTGTAGGATATTCGGTGTGGCAGGCCGAGCACGCTACCATCATACTACGGCGGCCGCCTATATAATTTATTCTTGATTAATTACGCTTATTTCTCACAATAAATAGCTGTTGGTGTTGGTGGTACCACCTTGGAGATTTTTTTCAACTCCACCTCAACTCGATATATAATATAAGATATCAACTGGAAAAATGGGTTGAATATTCATTTGAGAACTGTACATTTCTCAAAATCTCTCGAAATTAGGATAATAATTGGAAAATATTAATGACGTTGGAGATCAACTGGAAAACTTTTAATCTTAAAAAATTTCTCAAAGATTCGATAGTGACTGGAGAATGAAGTTGGATATCAACTCGAGAACTATCTGGTTTAAGAATAATTAAATAATGATGTTGGATATCAACGCGCAATAGCTCCGATTTCTCCGATCCATACACTCTTAAGTCTCTTTATACGGCCTTTGTTAGGTCCCGTCTTGAATATGCTGCGCTTATTTGGCGACCTTTTCATAGTACCCACGTAAATAGAATTGAGCGTCTGCAAACGAAATTTATTAAGCCTGCATTAAGATTTCTCAACTTCAGCGAACCTATGCCATCCTATAAGTCACGTTGTTTGCTTTTAAACTTAGATCTACTAGTGGATAGGAGATTACTTTTATCTTCCTCTTCAATTCTGAAAATACCGTTCAATATTCCTTTTTGAAATCTGTGGCGTTCTGATTTATTTTACTTGACCGCTGCTAGATCGAATTATGCTAGGAATGCACTAATTGGGCGAGCTCTTAGGGAAATGAATCATATTAACCAAATGATAGATTTGGATCTTTCACTTCCGGGTTCAGTGTTAAAAAATGTTGTCTTAAACTACATTAAACAATTGTCTGCTTTTTAATTGTATAAGTATTTTATTTTTACTAGTATATGCGTAAGAAACTTTTGTTCATTGACGAAATTAAATAAATAAATAAATATCACTTCCAGAACTATATATATTTCGCCGGAGAATTTTTTCCTGCTTGTTTGGTAAACAAAATCCAGCTGTTGCCATATCTACAAATTATCTAGATAATAAAAAAACCAATGTTGCCGCACAAAACAGCATACCCCAAAGGCGGCCTTAAACTGTGACTGAAAAACTGCTCAGTAGTTTAACTGGAGTTTAAATTTGACTAGAGTTTAAGCAAGCTTAGTTTAAGCTTAGCTTAACCAACCACTGATAAACCGGGCTTAAGAAATGTATGATATTGAAGATTAAGGCAACTCTGTAAGAGGAGAATACTAAAGAAGAACGACTAAAAGTGTGTTTTATTAACTCAATTGCATCTCCGCTAAAATAAGTAAATATATTGGTCAAGTTTTACACTACATTGTTTATATTTTATCTCTCAATTTAAAACAATTTCGCCACAATAATTAAATTTTCTCAAACTAAAATAAATGTCATTTGGCAAAACAAATGACTTCGAAATTTCGAAATTTTCCGCGGGAATAAAAAAATTCCGCGAGATCGAAATTCCCAAGGAATATTTAGAATAAAAATAAAAATCCAAGCAGTGTGGTCGCTCATAGATATATATTGGGGTGCTCAAAATTCTGGATTTCAGTTTTTAACATTGGAATCACTTTATCTACATCAAAGCTGTTAATTTGAAGCCTCTTTAACGGCCGTAGATTAACCTCTTGCGGCCCATTTTTTTCCTCAAATTAAATTGCTTGCAGCAGAATCGTGACTGCTAGGGTAGTCAATTTGTAGCATCTCAACACTTTAACCACCATCCAACAGTGTCTCAACACATTAAGGCCTTAGTGACCTTCTTTTGGGAAGTACAGAATTTTATAGGGAACATAACAGTGTTTTCATTTTTTGAAAAACTTAATTTTTTAAATTGATAAAAGTAAATGGCTTTTTAAAAACTTGTTTGGAAATAAATTTTTCTCATGCAACTGAAATGGTTTATAAAACAGCAATATTTAGTTATTAAATGTTTTCAAATTAAGAGTGATCAAAGATGTTTATTAGGTGCTGGCATATGTTTAAGTATTACATATATTACATACCACTTCTTCGTTTGTGTATTTGTATTTTTTTTTTTTTTTTGTACATGGAGGTTATTTCATACGTTTTTCATCTCTTGAGATATTCAATCGAACTCCGATTCTAAGCATTTACAAATCGATATTTCCCAGTGCGGCTGTAATCATACATCATCAAAAAGACCACGTGGTGGTAATCCTACACGACGGACAATGTTTTCTTCAAGTTCTTCGATGCTATCGCTGGTGCCTTTAAATCCAATTTCAAGATGTGTACTTACTCCAAAACGATCAATAATCTCTTCTGATAGACTTCGTGGCGCACCCAAAAGTGGCGCCCTCGTATTTGACGACGATGAAACAGTCGCATAGCTGAAGCTTTCCCTATCCCTCAACAATCCATCCGTAGGGGTGCGTATAGAGCCAACGTCACCGGCATGGGCATTTATCCCCCCAGCGTTACGATATTTCGCGATATATTCATTTGTCGTTGATGTTAGACGACGAGACATAGCTTCTTCAGCTCGTTGCCGACGCCGTTTCTCTCGTGCTATCAAATCTTTACTTTCTTTTACGAGTTCAGTGGTAACAGTTTCATTTTGAAGAAATTCTTGAAAACCCATGGCGCTTAAAGCTCGGCTTCCCAAACTAAACCATGTAGCTAAACAAAAAGCTAACATACACATTGGAAAGTAAATATTGAAACCATCCGAGATAATACCCAAAACATCCATATGACCCATTAATTGTGTATAATATGTTCCGAGAATCCGCTTAAAATAAAAATTAAGTATGTTAATACTTACTTGAAAGGCATTATGAATATCATTTACCTCCTTGATTATATGCGAATCCATATGTTTAGACACATTGGCGGTGTTAATCGGCATAGCAACATACCGCTAAAAATTAAACTGTGCTCATTAGTTTGATGATGAGGAGCGAGATAATATAGATTAAGGAAGCGTATACGCAAAATTGTAGAATATGTGCAGTAAAAGAGATAGCAAAGCACAATCATTGAAAATAGTTCAATAGTAAAAAAATCGTAACTGTATTTAGCGATATTAATAACATTTGCAAATATTGAAAGTACTGGCCTTCGATTGAAAAATGTTAATTCACTCCATACAACCATGAAAGACATAACTGCCGTAAATAAAGAAACTGCTTTCAAAAACGGTGCTTCACATAAACATTCCCAATACCAGTGAATTGTTGGGCTGTATAAAACCTGATAAAACATTGCCCAATTGAGTTCGCTTTGGAGGAAACTCGGCTTTAAATCGCTTATCTACTGAGTGCATATTCCGTGCAATATCTTCCAAATATAAAACAGTATCTACTTGGACGTTCCACAAACATTCAATTCGTTGCAATGTTTGTAATGATTTTATTACTTGCTTGTGGATGCGCACTAAAAGCCGGAGTCATTGGTGCCGCATGTCGTATCGCTGTATCCGTATCCCTAACGTAATCAGCTGTTTATCGTTACGACGGTAAACCAAAACCCAATTGGTTGGCTACTATACGGTTACGACCTTAGCGGCACCAATAATCCATTGCATTGATTCTCATAAGGTTGGTCGAATCAGCTGTTATAAGGTTACCGATACGGTTACCGATAAAGCACCAATGTCTCCAGCTAAAGCCTTTTCTGACGGTACAATAGCCGATGTGCCACCGATGTCACCACTTCGCGTAAAGTTGCGTATTGAACGCTCAAGCAGCTCTGTTGGAACTTTTCGCAAAATAGTTTCGACACAGGGATGTAATTCATGATTGTTGGGAACTGCGCGACATATTCCCTGTAGAGATTCCAGCACATCGTCGACATTCTCCTCAGCCTCTGCTTTGTCAGAACTTAGTTTAGCGACTTTAAATTACGAGTACTGCAAGGTGAATCCCGGTTTTGCATTATTCCATAGAGAGCGGGGTACTTCAACTAGGGCATATACTTAGCAAATAAAAAATATGTTTGTGTATATACTATAGATTTCAGATGTAATTAAATTAAATACTATTGAGTAAAAGCAAACATACCCAATAACAAAATCAACAGGAACAAGCCCCAAGTATTAGATGCGGAAGATGCAATAGCTTTAAGTTTTTGCCAATCTAAGGAGACTCCTTTTGCAGCAATATATATTAGTAATATACCACAAATGAATAGATATGAGCTATAATAGGTAGCATTCTCGACCAGAGCAGATTTAAGTTTGCCTTTAATTGAGAAATCTCCCGCCTTTAGATAAGATTGCATATGTGGCATAATTAGCCAAGTAAGAAACTGCGATGTCCTATAGATTATTCGCCATAAATTTGGAAACATAGCATCGGGTATCATACCCCACGGTGCCTGACATTTAGTACCAACCATTCCAACATGTGACATATTTATATTTGGAGTTCGAATAGGTACACCAATATAACTACTATGTTCTTGTAAGCATTGCCGATATAGAGTCTTAAAATTAAAAAAAAAAGTTAGGTACATTTTACAAAATCTGTCAAACAACAATACTTCCTATACACATGTGCATTATATTACATTAACATTGAGGTATAAACTAGAGCTTTGGAGTTTAACAGTAGGCTGATTCAATTACTAGAGGTTTATTCTCTTTTAACAACAAATCTTTGACACTCCCGCATTCAAAAATCAGGTTGGGTTGCTTTTCGGAGCACGGAAAAAAGCGAATAATGAAAGAATCTTTTTAGGACGGTCACACTCTTGTCAGTGTGTCACGTGCAAAGAATGGTTGCATCGGACAGGTTGTTCTGGGCTAGACCCCAAAACCCGACGTCGTCGTAACTTTTATAAATCTTTTGTGGCTCCTTGGCAATCGACTAGGTCAGGGAAATATACTCTTAGTCCCTACCACCTTTTGCACCGATTGTCAGCACAGAACATCATCTGCCCAATGCAGCTCCTGTTTTGGACGGTGCCACTTTCCTAGATGTTCTGATCTCGGGGACGTCGAGTCCCAGGGCCACAACAGCAATTGCGTCCACGCCTCCCTCAACACAGGCGTAGTCACCCGTCACTTACCCCTAGAGTGACGACGACTCCCCCGTTGTACTTCAGAATTCTGCAGCTAAACTGTAATGGATTAACTGGGAAGATCACGGGATAGTTGATTTCATGAAGCGGCATAACATCCGGATTGCTGCGATTCAAGAGACCAAACTCACAGCAAGATCGGCTCTGTAGACGTGCTCTGAGTACAACGTCCACAGAAAAGATCGCAAGAGCGGAAATGGAGGCGGCCTCGCGTTTATCATCCACCACTCAGTGCAATATAATCTATTCGATCCCGACATCGGCCGCAGCCGAGACGCCCCCACTTGTATGTGAGGAAGCTGTTACAGTTTGCCAGATCTACCCATCGTGAGCGCACGACTAGTAAACTGCGTCAACTGGCAGCCGATGGTAACATTGGCATCTGACCACCTGCCCATACTCCTTTCGCTCGAGCGATCTGCCTACTTCATCACCACTAAGAACCACACTTTCATAAACTTTAAGAAAGGAAGAAGGGTTGATTACAAATCTTATACAGGCAATCGCTTTGCTGCCCTCCCTATCCCCACTGATGCCCGCCAAGGGGAACGTGCTTTCCGCAAGTTCATTGAATCCGTTTCGGCTCGTTTTATTCCGCTGGAAGAATTGCGGAAATCCGACCGCATTTTCCGGCGGAGGCCACAAAGCGAGAGACTGTGACCTTATAAGACAGCACGATCCCGGCGACCCCCAAATAACCAAGGCATCAGATTGCTTGTGGATGAACACAATCGGACGAAATGGGAGGAGCATTTAATGAATTGTAACCTCTCTGTCGGTGTGGTTAAGCTTCGGTCCACCGTTATGTCCCTATCGAATCCGTCTAAGCACAATTATAAAATCTCCATCGCCTTTGGCGATAAAGTGCTGTAGGATGCGAAAAAATGCGCTACCGCTTGCAATATGTAATTCATTCTACGTTGACAAAGTTAGACGGTGGGCCAACAGGTGCACACCAGCATAAATACAGCGCTTCCTCAATTTCCATCACCGCCAAAGAGGTTGAGGATACCATTGTTCATGCTAAACCATCTAAAGCAGTGGGCCCAAACGGCATAGCCATGTCGATGCTTAAAAACCAAGGCAAAGAGGGATTTAATTATCTAGCGCATGTCTTCAACTTGTCCCTTTCCACCTTCCTCATCCACGAAAAATGGAAAATGGCCAAAGTGGTTCCGTTATTAAAGCATGGGAAACCAGCCAACATAGGAGATTCTTATCGTCCGATATCTCTCCTATCGCCAGTAGCCAAGACAAGTTATAATAAGAGACGTCACTCGTTACTCGAGGCCATTTGCTCGATGTTTTCTATGAAGTAGTCGCTGGTTTTTTTTTTGGCGAGATGTGCATAAAATGTCTTCTATACATTTTCGTGGTGTATTTGTGTTTATTTTTCCGACTGTATTTAATTAATTAATTAATTTTCTTCCCAAGAATCACATTTGCATAAGGTGCCTACACCGCATGGATAAATGGGAGACAATTCAAAAATGTCCCTCATGAAAAACATTCGGCGTCAATGTTTTTAATTTGATTTATCCTCTTTCGTTTTTAATGAAGTAGATTCTATTTTTAAACGGTTTTATTTAGCTTGACTTAACAGGCTGGCTGGCTGGCCGGTACGAATTTTGTAATTGAAATTTAAGTAACTTCCCGATTACCGATAAGCTACAAGCTTGAAATTTGGAATATAGTTCAGAACCCGATGACAATGCAATAATAAGAAAAAACACCGATAGTAGGCCCTTGGAATGAAATATTTCAAAAATTGTACCGATTTGGTTCATATTTGGAACACATAATACATACATGAATAGAAGAGACCTATGAAAAAAAATCGCCGCTAGGTGGCGCAAAGATCGAGATATTAAAATAACCGTATTTATGTTCCGATTTGGGTCATATTTGGAACACATAATACATACAAGAATAGAAAGAGTCATAAAGATATTAAAAAAAATCACACTCATAATCAATCTAGGGCGTTGATAACACAATTAAATAAGAGCGTTGGACGCGTCAAATTTCTTTTGATAGTAATATATAAGACCAACTGAACCTTAATAAGGTTATGCTGCGCCTCACATTTTTTGAAATTTCACACGCCCAACGCTTTTATTTAATTGTCTGACCAACGCCCTAGATTGATGAGGAGTGTGATGACTAGTACCTAAGCTCCCACAGCGGGTTAGGGGGTCAGAATATACCCGCGGTAGGTATGCCTGTCGTAAGAGGCGACTAAAATACCAGATTCAAGGGGCTGTGTAGCGAAACCCTTCAGGTTGGCAGCGCAATATAGAGCTTCTCCAAACCCAATTGTCAACCTCACCTATCCGCAGCGAATCCCGCTTCACTAAAAGACGAGGCTCTGGCGACCCCAAGCTCCTCATTGAACTTGGGGGTGGGGAGGGAGGGATTGCCTGAAGGTTTAATGTGGCCATATAAATCGTTCCCAGGCTAGCACCTTAATGGTGGTGGGTTACTGGAGCGTACCAGATCTGTATCCGGTAACACTCCCCAAAGCCTTCGGGGAGCATCCTTATCGCTACAACAACAACTAGTACCTAGGACCTACCGAATTATTTTCTAGCTTTTAGTATTATTGTTTTCAATAAAACCGGTTAACTTAAACATTTTTTTAAATTATTTTATTCTTGTATTTCGTTAGTTTTTTTGGAATATAGTTTCCACACTTACACCAATACTAAAGTCGTATTAGGAGGGAGGGCGACAAAAAATTTCAGAAAAAATATACATAGGAAAAATACACGAAAATTAAATCGTTCCCGAGATGGTTTGGCTTGGTACCGGAACGTACCGGATCTGCATCCGGCAAAGGACCATCAACATCGATAACACTCCCCAAGGCCTTCGTGGAGTGTCTCTATCACTACAACAACAACAACAACGAAAATTAAGTAGTGTCTTATAGGAATAGGAGGGGTGGCCCCTCGGCAGCGATTTGACAAGCACTTCGAGTGTATATCTGCCATGAAAAGCTTCTCAGTGAAAATTTATCTGCCTTTCAAATGCCGTTCGGAGTTGACAAAAACATGTAGGTCCCGTCCCGCCAATTTCTAGGAAAAATTAAAAGGAGCACGACGCACAGTGGAACAGACGCTCTGCCTAAAATCGCCTCGCATTTATTTATTTATTTATTTTTACTTTTGAATTTTTTTTTTGGTTGAACCGTGAGTATGCGCCAATAAAGCTAAATTCATAAAAAATTTAGAACAAATATATTTTCTGCATGTTTTTATCAATAAATATGTAATTGTACCTATTGTTACTGTAAGATGATCAACACTTCGAAGGCTAACAAAATCGAACGATTCTAAACAAAAAATGGATTATTCATTCTGTTTAAAAAGATCAATCCAAACGCCAAGAAGAACAAATTATAAGTTCCACATGTCACCCACTATTTGCTGCCAATGTCCCATTGCTTTCAGTGCCATCTTGTAGTACACAGCACACGTCTCGAGTATCACCACACTAGTTTTGAGTTTCACCACACTCTTCTTGAGTTTCACCACACACATCAAATCGAAGGTGGAGCCAAGGCGACAACACACAATGTTTTTGTAATTTTCTGGTTTCATGTCACAATCATATTGCACCAGAAGACTAAATGTCAAATCAGATAAAAAAATATTAGTCGTCTGATTTCCTTGTCACATCTGTAGCTTCGCCAAGTTATGCAAATCAGCATTTTTCGTTCGATTCGATCATGACTCTGAAATTCATAGGAGCAATTATCGCAACTAATATGCTTAAATGCACCAATTGTTCTATACGAAAACATCTAAGGTCAATAGCTGAGTGGTTAAAGCAATGGACTGGAAATTGAAGTGAACGAAATGTGCGAGTTTTGGAATCCGGGTGCAGGTGTAAAATAAGTAGATTTTAAATTTAATATAAATACACAGGTACGTGACTTTACAGTTTATAGCAGTGGTAATAAGTGGTATAGGGGAGAAAAGAGAATGCAAATCAAAGTAGAAAGCGAATAGTAGAAGAGTGGTTGGTTAGAGGTTATAGGTGCGGTAGGTGGAGGGGGCGGGGGGTGTGTTGAGGTGATGGGTGGTGGTGGGTGGTGATATACGAAAGGGGTTGATCATGGGGGGACGTTCAAGGCCTAGGGGGAGGAGAAATAAGGAAAAATGAAGTATTTTAGAGAAGTCCCGGAGAGCGCGCGCTTTCCGGGACTTCTCTAAAATACTTCATTTTTCCTTATTTCTCTTTTTTATATAAATACTATACACACACATAAGATTTTTCATGTAGCATCGTGCTTTGAGTAGATAGCATGTATTTGCATGAACACATTACGCGACTGATATACATACATAAAATGTGCTATTTTCAACTTTTGTACATGTAAAGCATTGAAAGAAGAATTACACAACTGTTGTGGCTGTCAGTGCTTTCACACTTTGGAAGTGAAATTATTTTACATTATTATAGCATGTGTTTTACTTATATAATATGATATTTCTGGCAGTGCTTATCGAAATTTTGTATATGAATGGGCAATGATAACGACAAAAGCGATTTGGCGCCATATCTCTTGAACCAAGGAAGATTTTCAAAATTTTCTTTTTGCATTAGATAGCCATCCGTGTTTAGCACCATTCACAATTTGATCCAATGTTCTATCTATAACGGTTCAATTTCTACATCCTAGTGATGGGTTAATCGATCAGTGCTGATTAAAAACCGATTAATGTGCATATCTCTTGAGCCAAGCAAGATGGAATCCATTTTGTTTTTGCAATTGGTATTTACCCATGTGTAGATTAATTCACAAGTTGATTCAAGGTTGTATCATTAACGGTTCAGGCGCTATGAGGGTTAATCGGTTAATTCGATAACGCGCCAAAAGCGATTATTGTGCATATCTCTTGAACGAAGCAAGATGGTAAATTTTTGTTTTGTGCAATATGTAGGTATCCACTTGTAGATTAATCGACAATTTGATTGAAAGTTCCATCATTAACCCTTCAATGAAAAAATCGGAGTTTATCGGTATAAAAATGACCCAGAACCCGATTTGGCGCCATATCTCTTGAACCAAGGAAGATTTTCAAAATTTTCTTTTTGCATTAGATAGCCATCCGTGTTTAGCACCATTCACAATTTGATCCAATGTTCTATCTATAACGGTTCAATTTCTACATCCTAGTGATGGGTTAATCGATCAGTGCTGATTAAAAACCGATTAATGTGCATATCTCTTGAGCCAAGCAAGATGGAATCCATTTTGTTTTTGCAATTGGTATTTACCCATGTGTAGATTAATTCACAAGTTGATTCAAGGTTGTATCATTAACGGTTCAGGCGCTATGAGGGTTAATCGGTTAATTCGATAACGCGCCAAAAGCGATTATTGTGCATATCTCTTGAACGAAGCAAGATGGTAAATTTTTGTTTTGTGCAATATGTAGGTATCCACTTGTAGATTAATCGACAATTTGATTGAAAGTTCCATCATTAACCCTTCAATGAAAAAATCGGAGTTTATCGGTATAAAAATGACCCAGAACCCGATTTGGCGCCATATCTCTTGAACCAAGGAAGATTTTCAAAATTTTCTTTTTGCATTAGATAGCCATCCGTGTTTAGCACCATTCACAATTTGATCCAATGTTCTATCTATAACGGTTCAATTTCTACATCCTAGTGATGGGTTAATCGATCAGTGCTGATTAAAAACCGATTAATGTGCATATCTCTTGAGCCAAGCAAGATGGAATCCATTTTGTTTTTGCAATTGGTATTTACCCATGTGTAGATTAATTCACAAGTTGATTCAAGGTTGTATCATTAACGGTTCAGGCGCTATGAGGGTTAATCGGTTAATTCGATAACGCGCCAAAAGCGATTATTGTGCATATCTCTTGAACGAAGCAAGATGGTAAATTTTTGTTTTGTGCAATATGTAGGTATCCACTTGTAGATTAATCGACAATTTGATTGAAAGTTCCATCATTAACCCTTCAATGAAAAAATCGGAGTTTATCGGTATAAAAATGACCCAGAACCCGATTTGGCGCCATATCTCTTGAACCAAGGAAGATTTTCAAAATTTTCTTTTTGCATTAGATAGCCATCCGTGTTTAGCACCATTCACAATTTGATCCAATGTTCTATCTATAACGGTTCAATTTCTACATCCTAGTGATGGGTTAATCGATCAGTGCTGATTAAAAACCGATTAATGTGCATATCTCTTGAGCCAAGCAAGATGGAATCCATTTTGTTTTTGCAATTGGTATTTACCCATGTGTAGATTAATTCACAAGTTGATTCAAGGTTGTATCATTAACGGTTCAGGCGCTATGAGGGTTAATCGGTTAATTCGATAACGCGCCAAAAGCGATTATTGTGCATATCTCTTGAACGAAGCAAGATGGTAAATTTTTGTTTTGTGCAATATGTAGGTATCCACTTGTAGATTAATCGACAATTTGATTGAAAGTTCCATCATTAACCCTTCAATGAAAAAATCGGAGTTTATCGGTATAAAAATGACCCAGAACCCGATTTGGCGCCATATCTCTTGAACCAAGGAAGATTTTCAAAATTTTCTTTTTGCATTAGATAGCCATCCGTGTTTAGCACCATTCACAATTTGATCCAATGTTCTATCTATAACGGTTCAATTTCTACATCCTAGTGATGGGTTAATCGATCAGTGCTGATTAAAAACCGATTAATGTGCATATCTCTTGAGCCAAGCAAGATGGAATCCATTTTGTTTTTGCAATTGGTATTTACCCATGTGTAGATTAATTCACAAGTTGATTCAAGGTTGTATCATTAACGGTTCAGGCGCTATGAGGGTTAATCGGTTAATTCGATAACGCGCCAAAAGCGATTATTGTGCATATCTCTTGAACGAAGCAAGATGGTAAATTTTTGTTTTGTGCAATATGTAGGTATCCACTTGTAGATTAATCGACAATTTGATTGAAAGTTCCATCATTAACCCTTCAATGAAAAAATCGGAGTTTATCGGTATAAAAATGACCCAGAACCCGATTTGGCGCCATATCTCTTGAACCAAGGAAGATTTTCAAAATTTTCTTTTTGCATTAGATAGCCATCCGTGTTTAGCACCATTCACAATTTGATCCAATGTTCTATCTATAACGGTTCAATTTCTACATCCTAGTGATGGGTTAATCGATCAGTGCTGATTAAAAACCGATTAATGTGCATATCTCTTGAGCCAAGCAAGATGGAATCCATTTTGTTTTTGCAATTGGTATTTACCCATGTGTAGATTAATTCACAAGTTGATTCAAGGTTGTATCATTAACGGTTCAGGCGCTATGAGGGTTAATCGGTTAATTCGATAACGCGCCAAAAGCGATTATTGTGCATATCTCTTGAACGAAGCAAGATGGTAAATTTTTGTTTTGTGCAATATGTAGGTATCCACTTGTAGATTAATCGACAATTTGATTGAAAGTTCCATCATTAACCCTTCAATGAAAAAATCGGAGTTTATCGGTATAAAAATGACCCAGAACCCGATTTGGCGCCATATCTCTTGAACCAAGGAAGATTTTCAAAATTTTCTTTTTGCATTAGATAGCCATCCGTGTTTAGCACCATTCACAATTTGATCCAATGTTCTATCTATAACGGTTCAATTTCTACATCCTAGTGATGGGTTAATCGATCAGTGCTGATTAAAAACCGATTAATGTGCATATCTCTTGAGCCAAGCAAGATGGAATCCATTTTGTTTTTGCAATTGGTATTTACCCATGTGTAGATTAATTCACAAGTTGATTCAAGGTTGTATCATTAACGGTTCAGGCGCTATGAGGGTTAATCGGTTAATTCGATAACGCGCCAAAAGCGATTATTGTGCATATCTCTTGAACGAAGCAAGATGGTAAATTTTTGTTTTGTGCAATATGTAGGTATCCACTTGTAGATTAATCGACAATTTGATTGAAAGTTCCATCATTAACCCTTCAATGAAAAAATCGGAGTTTATCGGTATAAAAATGACCCAGAACCCGATTTGGCGCCATATCTCTTGAACCAAGGAAGATTTTCAAAATTTTCTTTTTGCATTAGATAGCCATCCGTGTTTAGCACCATTCACAATTTGATCCAATGTTCTATCTATAACGGTTCAATTTCTACATCCTAGTGATGGGTTAATCGATCAGTGCTGATTAAAAACCGATTAATGTGCATATCTCTTGAGCCAAGCAAGATGGAATCCATTTTGTTTTTGCAATTGGTATTTACCCATGTGTAGATTAATTCACAAGTTGATTCAAGGTTGTATCATTAACGGTTCAGGCGCTATGAGGGTTAATCGGTTAATTCGATAACGCGCCAAAAGCGATTATTGTGCATATCTCTTGAACGAAGCAAGATGGTAAATTTTTGTTTTGTGCAATATGTAGGTATCCACTTGTAGATTAATCGACAATTTGATTGAAAGTTCCATCATTAACCCTTCAATGAAAAAATCGGAGTTTATCGGTATAAAAATGACCCAGAACCCGATTTGGCGCCATATCTCTTGAACCAAGGAAGATTTTCAAAATTTTCTTTTTGCATTAGATAGCCATCCGTGTTTAGCACCATTCACAATTTGATCCAATGTTCTATCTATAACGGTTCAATTTCTACATCCTAGTGATGGGTTAATCGATCAGTGCTGATTAAAAACCGATTAATGTGCATATCTCTTGAGCCAAGCAAGATGGAATCCATTTTGTTTTTGCAATTGGTATTTACCCATGTGTAGATTAATTCACAAGTTGATTCAAGGTTGTATCATTAACGGTTCAGGCGCTATGAGGGTTAATCGGTTAATTCGATAACGCGCCAAAAGCGATTATTGTGCATATCTCTTGAACGAAGCAAGATGGTAAATTTTTGTTTTGTGCAATATGTAGGTATCCACTTGTAGATTAATCGACAATTTGATTGAAAGTTCCATCATTAACCCTTCAATGAAAAAATCGGAGTTTATCGGTATAAAAATGACCCAGAACCCGATTTGGCGCCATATCTCTTGAACCAAGGAAGATTTTCAAAATTTTCTTTTTGCATTAGATAGCCATCCGTGTTTAGCACCATTCACAATTTGATCCAATGTTCTATCTATAACGGTTCAATTTCTACATCCTAGTGATGGGTTAATCGATCAGTGCTGATTAAAAACCGATTAATGTGCATATCTCTTGAGCCAAGCAAGATGGAATCCATTTTGTTTTTGCAATTGGTATTTACCCATGTGTAGATTAATTCACAAGTTGATTCAAGGTTGTATCATTAACGGTTCAGGCGCTATGAGGGTTAATCGGTTAATTCGATAACGCGCCAAAAGCGATTATTGTGCATATCTCTTGAACGAAGCAAGATGGTAAATTTTTGTTTTGTGCAATATGTAGGTATCCACTTGTAGATTAATCGACAATTTGATTGAAAGTTCCATCATTAACCCTTCAATGAAAAAATCGGAGTTTATCGGTATAAAAATGACCCAGAACCCGATTTGGCGCCATATCTCTTGAACCAAGGAAGATTTTCAAAATTTTCTTTTTGCATTAGATAGCCATCCGTGTTTAGCACCATTCACAATTTGATCCAATGTTCTATCTATAACGGTTCAATTTCTACATCCTAGTGATGGGTTAATCGATCAGTGCTGATTAAAAACCGATTAATGTGCATATCTCTTGAGCCAAGCAAGATGGAATCCATTTTGTTTTTGCAATTGGTATTTACCCATGTGTAGATTAATTCACAAGTTGATTCAAGGTTGTATCATTAACGGTTCAGGCGCTATGAGGGTTAATCGGTTAATTCGATAACGCGCCAAAAGCGATTATTGTGCATATCTCTTGAACGAAGCAAGATGGTAAATTTTTGTTTTGTGCAATATGTAGGTATCCACTTGTAGATTAATCGACAATTTGATTGAAAGTTCCATCATTAACCCTTCAATGAAAAAATCGGAGTTTATCGGTATAAAAATGACCCAGAACCCGATTTGGCGCCATATCTCTTGAACCAAGGAAGATTTTCAAAATTTTCTTTTTGCATTAGATAGCCATCCGTGTTTAGCACCATTCACAATTTGATCCAATGTTCTATCTATAACGGTTCAATTTCTACATCCTAGTGATGGGTTAATCGATCAGTGCTGATTAAAAACCGATTAATGTGCATATCTCTTGAGCCAAGCAAGATGGAATCCATTTTGTTTTTGCAATTGGTATTTACCCATGTGTAGATTAATTCACAAGTTGATTCAAGGTTGTATCATTAACGGTTCAGGCGCTATGAGGGTTAATCGGTTAATTCGATAACGCGCCAAAAGCGATTATTGTGCATATCTCTTGAACGAAGCAAGATGGTAAATTTTTGTTTTGTGCAATATGTAGGTATCCACTTGTAGATTAATCGACAATTTGATTGAAAGTTCCATCATTAACCCTTCAATGAAAAAATCGGAGTTTATCGGTATAAAAATGACCCAGAACCCGATTTGGCGCCATATCTCTTGAACCAAGGAAGATTTTCAAAATTTTCTTTTTGCATTAGATAGCCATCCGTGTTTAGCACCATTCACAATTTGATCCAATGTTCTATCTATAACGGTTCAATTTCTACATCCTAGTGATGGGTTAATCGATCAGTGCTGATTAAAAACCGATTAATGTGCATATCTCTTGAGCCAAGCAAGATGGAATCCATTTTGTTTTTGCAATTGGTATTTACCCATGTGTAGATTAATTCACAAGTTGATTCAAGGTTGTATCATTAACGGTTCAGGCGCTATGAGGGTTAATCGGTTAATTCGATAACGCGCCAAAAGCGATTATTGTGCATATCTCTTGAACGAAGCAAGATGGTAAATTTTTGTTTTGTGCAATATGTAGGTATCCACTTGTAGATTAATCGACAATTTGATTGAAAGTTCCATCATTAACCCTTCAATGAAAAAATCGGAGTTTATCGGTATAAAAATGACCCAGAACCCGATTTGGCGCCATATCTCTTGAACCAAGGAAGATTTTCAAAATTTTCTTTTTGCATTAGATAGCCATCCGTGTTTAGCACCATTCACAATTTGATCCAATGTTCTATCTATAACGGTTCAATTTCTACATCCTAGTGATGGGTTAATCGATCAGTGCTGATTAAAAACCGATTAATGTGCATATCTCTTGAGCCAAGCAAGATGGAATCCATTTTGTTTTTGCAATTGGTATTTACCCATGTGTAGATTAATTCACAAGTTGATTCAAGGTTGTATCATTAACGGTTCAGGCGCTATGAGGGTTAATCGGTTAATTCGATAACGCGCCAAAAGCGATTATTGTGCATATCTCTTGAACGAAGCAAGATGGTAAATTTTTGTTTTGTGCAATATGTAGGTATCCACTTGTAGATTAATCGACAATTTGATTGAAAGTTCCATCATTAACCCTTCAATGAAAAAATCGGAGTTTATCGGTATAAAAATGACCCAGAACCCGATTTGGCGCCATATCTCTTGAACCAAGGAAGATTTTCAAAATTTTCTTTTTGCATTAGATAGCCATCCGTGTTTAGCACCATTCACAATTTGATCCAATGTTCTATCTATAACGGTTCAATTTCTACATCCTAGTGATGGGTTAATCGATCAGTGCTGATTAAAAACCGATTAATGTGCATATCTCTTGAGCCAAGCAAGATGGAATCCATTTTGTTTTTGCAATTGGTATTTACCCATGTGTAGATTAATTCACAAGTTGATTCAAGGTTGTATCATTAACGGTTCAGGCGCTATGAGGGTTAATCGGTTAATTCGATAACGCGCCAAAAGCGATTATTGTGCATATCTCTTGAACGAAGCAAGATGGTAAATTTTTGTTTTGTGCAATATGTAGGTATCCACTTGTAGATTAATCGACAATTTGATTGAAAGTTCCATCATTAACCCTTCAATGAAAAAATCGGAGTTTATCGGTATAAAAATGACCCAGAACCCGATTTGGCGCCATATCTCTTGAACCAAGGAAGATTTTCAAAATTTTCTTTTTGCATTAGATAGCCATCCGTGTTTAGCACCATTCACAATTTGATCCAATGTTCTATCTATAACGGTTCAATTTCTACATCCTAGTGATGGGTTAATCGATCAGTGCTGATTAAAAACCGATTAATGTGCATATCTCTTGAGCCAAGCAAGATGGAATCCATTTTGTTTTTGCAATTGGTATTTACCCATGTGTAGATTAATTCACAAGTTGATTCAAGGTTGTATCATTAACGGTTCAGGCGCTATGAGGGTTAATCGGTTAATTCGATAACGCGCCAAAAGCGATTATTGTGCATATCTCTTGAACGAAGCAAGATGGTAAATTTTTGTTTTGTGCAATATGTAGGTATCCACTTGTAGATTAATCGACAATTTGATTGAAAGTTCCATCATTAACCCTTCAATGAAAAAATCGGAGTTTATCGGTATAAAAATGACCCAGAACCCGATTTGGCGCCATATCTCTTGAACCAAGGAAGATTTTCAAAATTTTCTTTTTGCATTAGATAGCCATCCGTGTTTAGCACCATTCACAATTTGATCCAATGTTCTATCTATAACGGTTCAATTTCTACATCCTAGTGATGGGTTAATCGATCAGTGCTGATTAAAAACCGATTAATGTGCATATCTCTTGAGCCAAGCAAGATGGAATCCATTTTGTTTTTGCAATTGGTATTTACCCATGTGTAGATTAATTCACAAGTTGATTCAAGGTTGTATCATTAACGGTTCAGGCGCTATGAGGGTTAATCGGTTAATTCGATAACGCGCCAAAAGCGATTATTGTGCATATCTCTTGAACGAAGCAAGATGGTAAATTTTTGTTTTGTGCAATATGTAGGTATCCACTTGTAGATTAATCGACAATTTGATTGAAAGTTCCATCATTAACCCTTCAATGAAAAAATCGGAGTTTATCGGTATAAAAATGACCCAGAACCCGATTTGGCGCCATATCTCTTGAACCAAGGAAGATTTTCAAAATTTTCTTTTTGCATTAGATAGCCATCCGTGTTTAGCACCATTCACAATTTGATCCAATGTTCTATCTATAACGGTTCAATTTCTACATCCTAGTGATGGGTTAATCGATCAGTGCTGATTAAAAACCGATTAATGTGCATATCTCTTGAGCCAAGCAAGATGGAATCCATTTTGTTTTTGCAATTGGTATTTACCCATGTGTAGATTAATTCACAAGTTGATTCAAGGTTGTATCATTAACGGTTCAGGCGCTATGAGGGTTAATCGGTTAATTCGATAACGCGCCAAAAGCGATTATTGTGCATATCTCTTGAACGAAGCAAGATGGTAAATTTTTGTTTTGTGCAATATGTAGGTATCCACTTGTAGATTAATCGACAATTTGATTGAAAGTTCCATCATTAACCCTTCAATGAAAAAATCGGAGTTTATCGGTATAAAAATGACCCAGAACCCGATTTGGCGCCATATCTCTTGAACCAAGGAAGATTTTCAAAATTTTCTTTTTGCATTAGATAGCCATCCGTGTTTAGCACCATTCACAATTTGATCCAATGTTCTATCTATAACGGTTCAATTTCTACATCCTAGTGATGGGTTAATCGATCAGTGCTGATTAAAAACCGATTAATGTGCATATCTCTTGAGCCAAGCAAGATGGAATCCATTTTGTTTTTGCAATTGGTATTTACCCATGTGTAGATTAATTCACAAGTTGATTCAAGGTTGTATCATTAACGGTTCAGGCGCTATGAGGGTTAATCGGTTAATTCGATAACGCGCCAAAAGCGATTATTGTGCATATCTCTTGAACGAAGCAAGATGGTAAATTTTTGTTTTGTGCAATATGTAGGTATCCACTTGTAGATTAATCGACAATTTGATTGAAAGTTCCATCATTAACCCTTCAATGAAAAAATCGGAGTTTATCGGTATAAAAATGACCCAGAACCCGATTTGGCGCCATATCTCTTGAACCAAGGAAGATTTTCAAAATTTTCTTTTTGCATTAGATAGCCATCCGTGTTTAGCACCATTCACAATTTGATCCAATGTTCTATCTATAACGGTTCAATTTCTACATCCTAGTGATGGGTTAATCGATCAGTGCTGATTAAAAACCGATTAATGTGCATATCTCTTGAGCCAAGCAAGATGGAATCCATTTTGTTTTTGCAATTGGTATTTACCCATGTGTAGATTAATTCACAAGTTGATTCAAGGTTGTATCATTAACGGTTCAGGCGCTATGAGGGTTAATCGGTTAATTCGATAACGCGCCAAAAGCGATTATTGTGCATATCTCTTGAACGAAGCAAGATGGTAAATTTTTGTTTTGTGCAATATGTAGGTATCCACTTGTAGATTAATCGACAATTTGATTGAAAGTTCCATCATTAACCCTTCAATGAAAAAATCGGAGTTTATCGGTATAAAAATGACCCAGAACCCGATTTGGCGCCATATCTCTTGAACCAAGGAAGATTTTCAAAATTTTCTTTTTGCATTAGATAGCCATCCGTGTTTAGCACCATTCACAATTTGATCCAATGTTCTATCTATAACGGTTCAATTTCTACATCCTAGTGATGGGTTAATCGATCAGTGCTGATTAAAAACCGATTAATGTGCATATCTCTTGAGCCAAGCAAGATGGAATCCATTTTGTTTTTGCAATTGGTATTTACCCATGTGTAGATTAATTCACAAGTTGATTCAAGGTTGTATCATTAACGGTTCAGGCGCTATGAGGGTTAATCGGTTAATTCGATAACGCGCCAAAAGCGATTATTGTGCATATCTCTTGAACGAAGCAAGATGGTAAATTTTTGTTTTGTGCAATATGTAGGTATCCACTTGTAGATTAATCGACAATTTGATTGAAAGTTCCATCATTAACCCTTCAATGAAAAAATCGGAGTTTATCGGTATAAAAATGACCCAGAACCCGATTTGGCGCCATATCTCTTGAACCAAGGAAGATTTTCAAAATTTTCTTTTTGCATTAGATAGCCATCCGTGTTTAGCACCATTCACAATTTGATCCAATGTTCTATCTATAACGGTTCAATTTCTACATCCTAGTGATGGGTTAATCGATCAGTGCTGATTAAAAACCGATTAATGTGCATATCTCTTGAGCCAAGCAAGATGGAATCCATTTTGTTTTTGCAATTGGTATTTACCCATGTGTAGATTAATTCACAAGTTGATTCAAGGTTGTATCATTAACGGTTCAGGCGCTATGAGGGTTAATCGGTTAATTCGATAACGCGCCAAAAGCGATTATTGTGCATATCTCTTGAACGAAGCAAGATGGTAAATTTTTGTTTTGTGCAATATGTAGGTATCCACTTGTAGATTAATCGACAATTTGATTGAAAGTTCCATCATTAACCCTTCAATGAAAAAATCGGAGTTTATCGGTATAAAAATGACCCAGAACCCGATTTGGCGCCATATCTCTTGAACCAAGGAAGATTTTCAAAATTTTCTTTTTGCATTAGATAGCCATCCGTGTTTAGCACCATTCACAATTTGATCCAATGTTCTATCTATAACGGTTCAATTTCTACATCCTAGTGATGGGTTAATCGATCAGTGCTGATTAAAAACCGATTAATGTGCATATCTCTTGAGCCAAGCAAGATGGAATCCATTTTGTTTTTGCAATTGGTATTTACCCATGTGTAGATTAATTCACAAGTTGATTCAAGGTTGTATCATTAACGGTTCAGGCGCTATGAGGGTTAATCGGTTAATTCGATAACGCGCCAAAAGCGATTATTGTGCATATCTCTTGAACGAAGCAAGATGGTAAATTTTTGTTTTGTGCAATATGTAGGTATCCACTTGTAGATTAATCGACAATTTGATTGAAAGTTCCATCATTAACCCTTCAATGAAAAAATCGGAGTTTATCGGTATAAAAATGACCCAGAACCCGATTTGGCGCCATATCTCTTGAACCAAGGAAGATTTTCAAAATTTTCTTTTTGCATTAGATAGCCATCCGTGTTTAGCACCATTCACAATTTGATCCAATGTTCTATCTATAACGGTTCAATTTCTACATCCTAGTGATGGGTTAATCGATCAGTGCTGATTAAAAACCGATTAATGTGCATATCTCTTGAGCCAAGCAAGATGGAATCCATTTTGTTTTTGCAATTGGTATTTACCCATGTGTAGATTAATTCACAAGTTGATTCAAGGTTGTATCATTAACGGTTCAGGCGCTATGAGGGTTAATCGGTTAATTCGATAACGCGCCAAAAGCGATTATTGTGCATATCTCTTGAACGAAGCAAGATGGTAAATTTTTGTTTTGTGCAATATGTAGGTATCCACTTGTAGATTAATCGACAATTTGATTGAAAGTTCCATCATTAACCCTTCAATGAAAAAATCGGAGTTTATCGGTATAAAAATGACCCAGAACCCGATTTGGCGCCATATCTCTTGAACCAAGGAAGATTTTCAAAATTTTCTTTTTGCATTAGATAGCCATCCGTGTTTAGCACCATTCACAATTTGATCCAATGTTCTATCTATAACGGTTCAATTTCTACATCCTAGTGATGGGTTAATCGATCAGTGCTGATTAAAAACCGATTAATGTGCATATCTCTTGAGCCAAGCAAGATGGAATCCATTTTGTTTTTGCAATTGGTATTTACCCATGTGTAGATTAATTCACAAGTTGATTCAAGGTTGTATCATTAACGGTTCAGGCGCTATGAGGGTTAATCGGTTAATTCGATAACGCGCCAAAAGCGATTATTGTGCATATCTCTTGAACGAAGCAAGATGGTAAATTTTTGTTTTGTGCAATATGTAGGTATCCACTTGTAGATTAATCGACAATTTGATTGAAAGTTCCATCATTAACCCTTCAATGAAAAAATCGGAGTTTATCGGTATAAAAATGACCCAGAACCCGATTTGGCGCCATATCTCTTGAACCAAGGAAGATTTTCAAAATTTTCTTTTTGCATTAGATAGCCATCCGTGTTTAGCACCATTCACAATTTGATCCAATGTTCTATCTATAACGGTTCAATTTCTACATCCTAGTGATGGGTTAATCGATCAGTGCTGATTAAAAACCGATTAATGTGCATATCTCTTGAGCCAAGCAAGATGGAATCCATTTTGTTTTTGCAATTGGTATTTACCCATGTGTAGATTAATTCACAAGTTGATTCAAGGTTGTATCATTAACGGTTCAGGCGCTATGAGGGTTAATCGGTTAATTCGATAACGCGCCAAAAGCGATTATTGTGCATATCTCTTGAACGAAGCAAGATGGTAAATTTTTGTTTTGTGCAATATGTAGGTATCCACTTGTAGATTAATCGACAATTTGATTGAAAGTTCCATCATTAACCCTTCAATGAAAAAATCGGAGTTTATCGGTATAAAAATGACCCAGAACCCGATTTGGCGCCATATCTCTTGAACCAAGGAAGATTTTCAAAATTTTCTTTTTGCATTAGATAGCCATCCGTGTTTAGCACCATTCACAATTTGATCCAATGTTCTATCTATAACGGTTCAATTTCTACATCCTAGTGATGGGTTAATCGATCAGTGCTGATTAAAAACCGATTAATGTGCATATCTCTTGAGCCAAGCAAGATGGAATCCATTTTGTTTTTGCAATTGGTATTTACCCATGTGTAGATTAATTCACAAGTTGATTCAAGGTTGTATCATTAACGGTTCAGGCGCTATGAGGGTTAATCGGTTAATTCGATAACGCGCCAAAAGCGATTATTGTGCATATCTCTTGAACGAAGCAAGATGGTAAATTTTTGTTTTGTGCAATATGTAGGTATCCACTTGTAGATTAATCGACAATTTGATTGAAAGTTCCATCATTAACCCTTCAATGAAAAAATCGGAGTTTATCGGTATAAAAATGACCCAGAACCCGATTTGGCGCCATATCTCTTGAACCAAGGAAGATTTTCAAAATTTTCTTTTTGCATTAGATAGCCATCCGTGTTTAGCACCATTCACAATTTGATCCAATGTTCTATCTATAACGGTTCAATTTCTACATCCTAGTGATGGGTTAATCGATCAGTGCTGATTAAAAACCGATTAATGTGCATATCTCTTGAGCCAAGCAAGATGGAATCCATTTTGTTTTTGCAATTGGTATTTACCCATGTGTAGATTAATTCACAAGTTGATTCAAGGTTGTATCATTAACGGTTCAGGCGCTATGAGGGTTAATCGGTTAATTCGATAACGCGCCAAAAGCGATTATTGTGCATATCTCTTGAACGAAGCAAGATGGTAAATTTTTGTTTTGTGCAATATGTAGGTATCCACTTGTAGATTAATCGACAATTTGATTGAAAGTTCCATCATTAACCCTTCAATGAAAAAATCGGAGTTTATCGGTATAAAAATGACCCAGAACCCGATTTGGCGCCATATCTCTTGAACCAAGGAAGATTTTCAAAATTTTCTTTTTGCATTAGATAGCCATCCGTGTTTAGCACCATTCACAATTTGATCCAATGTTCTATCTATAACGGTTCAATTTCTACATCCTAGTGATGGGTTAATCGATCAGTGCTGATTAAAAACCGATTAATGTGCATATCTCTTGAGCCAAGCAAGATGGAATCCATTTTGTTTTTGCAATTGGTATTTACCCATGTGTAGATTAATTCACAAGTTGATTCAAGGTTGTATCATTAACGGTTCAGGCGCTATGAGGGTTAATCGGTTAATTCGATAACGCGCCAAAAGCGATTATTGTGCATATCTCTTGAACGAAGCAAGATGGTAAATTTTTGTTTTGTGCAATATGTAGGTATCCACTTGTAGATTAATCGACAATTTGATTGAAAGTTCCATCATTAACCCTTCAATGAAAAAATCGGAGTTTATCGGTATAAAAATGACCCAGAACCCGATTTGGCGCCATATCTCTTGAACCAAGGAAGATTTTCAAAATTTTCTTTTTGCATTAGATAGCCATCCGTGTTTAGCACCATTCACAATTTGATCCAATGTTCTATCTATAACGGTTCAATTTCTACATCCTAGTGATGGGTTAATCGATCAGTGCTGATTAAAAACCGATTAATGTGCATATCTCTTGAGCCAAGCAAGATGGAATCCATTTTGTTTTTGCAATTGGTATTTACCCATGTGTAGATTAATTCACAAGTTGATTCAAGGTTGTATCATTAACGGTTCAGGCGCTATGAGGGTTAATCGGTTAATTCGATAACGCGCCAAAAGCGATTATTGTGCATATCTCTTGAACGAAGCAAGATGGTAAATTTTTGTTTTGTGCAATATGTAGGTATCCACTTGTAGATTAATCGACAATTTGATTGAAAGTTCCATCATTAACCCTTCAATGAAAAAATCGGAGTTTATCGGTATAAAAATGACCCAGAACCCGATTTGGCGCCATATCTCTTGAACCAAGGAAGATTTTCAAAATTTTCTTTTTGCATTAGATAGCCATCCGTGTTTAGCACCATTCACAATTTGATCCAATGTTCTATCTATAACGGTTCAATTTCTACATCCTAGTGATGGGTTAATCGATCAGTGCTGATTAAAAACCGATTAATGTGCATATCTCTTGAGCCAAGCAAGATGGAATCCATTTTGTTTTTGCAATTGGTATTTACCCATGTGTAGATTAATTCACAAGTTGATTCAAGGTTGTATCATTAACGGTTCAGGCGCTATGAGGGTTAATCGGTTAATTCGATAACGCGCCAAAAGCGATTATTGTGCATATCTCTTGAACGAAGCAAGATGGTAAATTTTTGTTTTGTGCAATATGTAGGTATCCACTTGTAGATTAATCGACAATTTGATTGAAAGTTCCATCATTAACCCTTCAATGAAAAAATCGGAGTTTATCGGTATAAAAATGACCCAGAACCCGATTTGGCGCCATATCTCTTGAACCAAGGAAGATTTTCAAAATTTTCTTTTTGCATTAGATAGCCATCCGTGTTTAGCACCATTCACAATTTGATCCAATGTTCTATCTATAACGGTTCAATTTCTACATCCTAGTGATGGGTTAATCGATCAGTGCTGATTAAAAACCGATTAATGTGCATATCTCTTGAGCCAAGCAAGATGGAATCCATTTTGTTTTTGCAATTGGTATTTACCCATGTGTAGATTAATTCACAAGTTGATTCAAGGTTGTATCATTAACGGTTCAGGCGCTATGAGGGTTAATCGGTTAATTCGATAACGCGCCAAAAGCGATTATTGTGCATATCTCTTGAACGAAGCAAGATGGTAAATTTTTGTTTTGTGCAATATGTAGGTATCCACTTGTAGATTAATCGACAATTTGATTGAAAGTTCCATCATTAACCCTTCAATGAAAAAATCGGAGTTTATCGGTATAAAAATGACCCAGAACCCGATTTGGCGCCATATCTCTTGAACCAAGGAAGATTTTCAAAATTTTCTTTTTGCATTAGATAGCCATCCGTGTTTAGCACCATTCACAATTTGATCCAATGTTCTATCTATAACGGTTCAATTTCTACATCCTAGTGATGGGTTAATCGATCAGTGCTGATTAAAAACCGATTAATGTGCATATCTCTTGAGCCAAGCAAGATGGAATCCATTTTGTTTTTGCAATTGGTATTTACCCATGTGTAGATTAATTCACAAGTTGATTCAAGGTTGTATCATTAACGGTTTCAGGCGCTATGAGGGTTAATCGGTTAATTCGATAACGCGCCAAAAGCGATTATTGTGCATATCTCTTGAACGAAGCAAGATGGTAAATTTTTGTTTTGTGCAATATGTAGGTATCCACTTGTAGATTAATCGACAATTTGATTGAAAGTTCCATCATTAACCCTTCAATGAAAAAATCGGAGTTTATCGGTATAAAAATGACCCAGAACCCGATTTGGCGCCATATCTCTTGAACCAAGGAAGATTTTCAAAATTTTCTTTTTGCATTAGATAGCCATCCGTGTTTAGCACCATTCACAATTTGATCCAATGTTCTATCTATAACGGTTCAATTTCTACATCCTAGTGATGGGTTAATCGATCAGTGCTGATTAAAAACCGATTAATGTGCATATCTCTTGAGCCAAGCAAGATGGAATCCATTTTGTTTTTGCAATTGGTATTTACCCATGTGTAGATTAATTCACAAGTTGATTCAAGGTTGTATCATTAACGGTTCAGGCGCTATGAGGGTTAATCGGTTAATTCGATAACGCGCCAAAAGCGATTATTGTGCATATCTCTTGAACGAAGCAAGATGGTAAATTTTTGTTTTGTGCAATATGTAGGTATCCACTTGTAGATTAATCGACAATTTGATTGAAAGTTCCCATCATTAACCCTTCAATGAAAAAAATCGGAGTTTATCGGTATAAAAATGACCCAGAACCCGATTTGGCGCCATATCTCTTGAACCAAGGAAGATTTTCAAAATTTTCTTTTTGCATTAGATAGCCATCCGTGTTTAGCACCATTCACAATTTGATCCAATGTTCTATCTATAACGGTTCAATTTCTACATCCTAGTGATGGGTTAATCGATCAGTGCTGATTAAAAACCGATTAATGTGCATATCTCTTGAGCCAAGCAAGATGGAATCCATTTTGTTTTTGCAATTGGTATTTACCCATGTGTAGATTAATTCACAAGTTGATTCAAGGTTGTATCATTAACGGTTCAGGCGCCTATGAGGGTTAATCGGTTAATTCGATAACGCGCCAAAAGCGATTATTGTGCATATCTCTTGAACGAAGCAAGATGGTAAATTTTTGTTTTGTGCAATATGTAGGTATCCACTTGTAGATTAATCGACAATTTGATTGAAAGTTCCATCATTAACCCTTC